>NC_064633.1:446568033-447172616 GCF_023864275.1 Schistocerca cancellata
TTATAGAGAAAACTGATGATTCCAGGAAGTTCTTTATTGTTACATGCCGTTCCATGATGCCCATGGGGAAATTTAATTTATCTCGTTGGTGTGACTGTACTAAGACATACAGACTACAGTACTACTACTGTTTTTAGCTTGTTTCTACGATCACAATTGTACTGACGTCGAGCTTTTAATATCGCAGGCACGTCTCGTTGAGTCCTCAGCTTAATCTGCTGAAGAACGAACGAGATAAGATAGAAGAGACAGGCGTAGCCAAGGTTGTACTCTCTTAAACGCCACGAGGCTGACATTAACTGTACTACGAGGTGCATTCACGTTCTAAGGCCTCCGATTTTTTTTCTCCGGACTGGAAAGAGATAGAAACATGCGCATTGTTTTAAAATGAGGCCGCATTCATTGTCAATACGTCCCAGAGATGGCAGCACCGTACGGCAGATGGAATTTTACCGCCAGCGGCGAGAATGAGAACTGTTTCAAATACTTAAAATGGCGACGTTTTCCGTACTTTAACAGCGTGCAATCATTCGTTTTCTGAATTTGCGTGGTATGAAACCAATTGAAATTCATCGACAGTTGAAGGAGACGTGGTGATGGAGTTATGGATGTGTCGAAAGTGCGTTCGTGGGTGCGACAGTTTAATGAAGGCAGAACATCATGTGACTACAAACCGAAACAACCTCGGGCTCGCACAAGCCGGTCTGACGACATGACCGAGAAAGTGGAGAGAATTGTTTTGGGGGATCGCCGAATGACTGTTGAACAGATCGCCTCCAGAGTTGGCATTTCTATGGGTTCTGTGCACACAATCCTGCATGACGACCTGAAAATGCGAAAAGTGTCATCCAGGTGGGTGCCACGAATGCTGACGGACGACCACATGGCTGCCCGTGTGGCATGTTGCCAAGCAATGTTGACGCTCAACGACAGCACGAATGGGACTTTCTTTTCGTCGGTTGTGACAATGGATGAGACGAGGATGCCATTTTTCAATCCAGAAACAAAGCGCCAGTCAGCTCAATGGAAGCACACAGATTCACCGCCACCAAAAAAATTTCGGATAATCGCGAGTGCTGAAAAAATTATGGTGTCCATGTTCTGGGACAGCGAGGGCGTAATCCTTACCCATTGCGTTCCAAAGGGCACTACGGTAACAGGCGCATCCTACGAAAATGTTTTGAAGAACAAATTCCTTCCTGCACTGCAACAGAAACGTCCGGGAAGGGCTGCGTTTCTGCTGTTTTACCAAAACAACGCATCCGCACATCGAGCTAACGTTACGCAACAGCTTCTTCGTGGTAACAACTTTGAGGTGATTCCTCATGCTCCCTACTCACCTGACCTGGCTCCTAGTGACTTTTGGCTTTTTCCAACAATGAAAGACACTCTCCGTGGCCGCACATTCACCAGCCGTGGTGCTATTGCCTCAGCGATTTTCCAGTGGTCAAAACAGACTCCTAAAGAAGCCTTCGCCGCTGCCATGGAATCATGGCGTCAGCGTTGTGAAAAATGTGTACGTCTGGAGGGCGATTGCGTCGAGAAGTAACGCCAGTTTCATCGACTTCGTGTGAGTAGTTAATTAGAAAAAAAATCGGTGGCCTCAGAACTTGAATGCTCCTCGTACAGTACCCCCCTCATGTCAGCTCACTACTCGTCTGACCTATTATTATTGCCGATGAGCGACTGTGCTGCTGTCTTATGATGTGAAACTAGTGCCAATTAAATCGTACGAATATGTGGTGGTGACAGTAAGTCATAATGAGAGAGAAGATGGGGTTTTCATCTGTGTCACACTCCTCCTTCCACAGAAACGAACCCCGGATCCTTCTACAACCAAGCCCAATGGATTGTCGAAATTTTCATATAAACTATCAAAAATCTGCTATAGAACTTCTTTTTTGCGGTTAAGTTTGACTCTTTCGTCAGCATCGTCTGACAGGCCTTAGATCTTAGAATGGTGTGTGTGTTCTCGTGGCGTAATGTCCACATAGTGTGGTCAAACCGTTGCCCATTTCGCTGTCTGCACAACTCCACGCACTTTCTAAACAGCCTGCAGACTAAATTTAATGTTGCTGGTGCTACAGACCGACAACCCAGATGACTTCAAAGAGCGCACAGAGGAAGTTGCTCCATAGTACCAGCAACATTACGTCTCGTCTGCAGGGCGTTTAGAAAGTCGACTGAGTAGTGCAGTCAGGGAAATGAGCAATCTTTTGAATACCTCGAACATTCTGCCACCAGAACATCTATCTGAACCGAGCCATTTACTACCGATACCATATTTTGGGCCCAGCACTAAAATTTTGAACGCTTGTACACTGAAGCGCCAAAGAAACTTGTATAGGCATGGTAATGCAGAGATATGTAAACAGGCAGAACACGGCGCTGCGGTCGGCAGCGCCTATATATCACAAGTGTCTGGCGCAGTTATTAGATCGGTTACTGCTGATACGACGGCAGGTTATCGAGATTTAAGTGAGTTTCAACGTGGTGTTACAGTCAACGCACGTGCGATGGTACACAGCACCTCCGAGACAGTGATGAAGTGGGGATTTTTCCGTACGGCCATTTCAAGAGTGCACCGTGAATATCAGGAATCTGGTGAAACATATCTCCGATATCGCTCCTGCCGGAAAAAAAGATCTCTTAAGAATGAGGCCAACGACGACTGAAGAGAATCGTTCAACGTAACAAAAGTGTAAAGCTTCGGCAAATTCCGTTCAACTGCTCTTCCAGGTCCTTCGCTGTCTCTGACACAATTACAATGTCATCGGCGAACCTCAAAGTTTTTATTTTTTCTCCGTGGATTTTAATTCCTACTCCGAATTTTTCTTTTGTTTCCTTTACTGCTTGCTCAAAAAACGCCGTTTCAAATTTATACGACCAGCACAGGGGCTTTCCTTGTTTGCAATATTTGTTGTGTGGTCGGGGGGCACCAATTTCTTAATGAAATCCAGTCTCAAGAAGAAACTATGTTCTTAACTCTACAGAAACGTTACGTTTGTTATGCGTATGTATGTAAATAATTCTTTTCACTCATTATTTTGTACGTTACAGAGGAAAACAGTCTGAAACGGAATGAGATTTTCACTCTGCAGCGGAGTGAGCGCCGATATGAAACTTCCTGCCAGATTAAAACTGTGTGCCGGATCGTGACTCGAACTCGGGATCTCTGCCTTTCGCGGGCAAGTGCTCTACCATCTGAGCTATCCAAGCACGACTCACGCCCCGTCCTCACAGATTTACTTCTGCCAGTACCTCGTCTCCTACCTTCCAAACTTTACAGAGCAGGAGAGCTTCTGTAAAGTTTGGAGGGTAGGAGACGAGGTACTGGCAGAAAGCTGTGAGGACGGGGTGTGAGTCGTGCTTGGGTAGCAAAGATGGTAGAGCAATTGCCCGCGATAGACAGAGGTCCTTAGTTCGAGTATCAGTCCGGCACACAGTTTTAATCTGCCAGGAAGTTTCACTATCTGAAACAGCCTGCATGATCCAGTAACGGACATGCGGTGTACAGCATTTTAAACTTTGATGTCTGCGAAATGACGATAGTCTTATCTAGTCACAAAAAAATAATTTTTAAAACTTCTTATTTATGGCATATATTTAGAAACGTCTTCGGAAAGCTGCGGAGTACACCTGAAGCAAGAATCTGGGTCATTGGCCTGCCTTGCCTCTTCGCGAGGTGCCTGGTCCCGTGTTTATCTGTCTCAAGTCTTTCCGTTATCTCTAGCGCTGGAGTCACACCCCAGTCACGATTCATTCAGCGTTACCACGGAGTGCGTAAGTCTTGCCGGCTGCCCTTGTTGCAATGTCGCAGACTGCAGCGCAACGAAGGAGTGAAGGTGTACTCGACAAGCACTGATGCGGAACTTTAAAGAGCATGCGTGCCCAGCTGTGCCGCCGACGCAATTCTGCCCCCGCGGCTGCCAGTAGACTGTCGCCGCGAAAGGAATGGGAAATGGGCGCGGACAATGGAGGCGCAGAAGCGGCGGCGGCGGCGGCGGCTCATCCCCTCTGGCGACTCTTGTGCCCGAGCCATTACCTGCGCGCCGCGGCGCTCGCGCACAGGCGCGTAAATAAAGGCCCGCGGCAGACACCGGGCTGCTCCGCTCGCGCTCTCATTTTAATTAAAACCGCACGCAGCGCTCGTGCCGCCTGCCGGGGAAATTTTTCAAAGGGGTCAGTGCGATTTCCCGGAGGAAGTCTCCCAGCAGCACGCGTGCACGCTACCGAGGGCAGAGGCATCTCCTACAGGGCAGCTCTCAGACATTCCTGCGCCCTTGTAAGAGGCGATTGGCATGCAGTAGGTTCTGCTGTAAAGGCCCACAAAGCTTCCGGTTCAGCAGAGGCCTTCACGACATCGGCGATGACAGCACAGGGTGACGCATATTGTATCTGGCCATTAAAGTCGGTAACCCTACCAGATGAGTGTCGGATGCTGCGCATGCGTAAAACACTGACGAGGAGAACACGGCAAGTGCCTTAACGCGATTTCCAACAAACTTCGATCAATGGAAGAGGAGCCAAAGTAGGCTAACACATGTCGCTTCTTACGCGTTGATACTCGACCGTTTCTGACAAAACGACGGCCAAAGTTCGCGGCATAATTTGGATGGCTCTTAGCGCGCGGTAACCTCAGCCGAAATGGTGGCGAAGTGACTAGCGTCGCAGCCTCTTACTTTTGCGCCCTGTGTTCGAAGCTCGATTGTTGTTTTATTTAATTTCTTTTTTCATTTATCTATCCTTGTCTGTAGGTTACCCCCACACGAATGTTTCTTATTAAGTTAGAGGATACAAACGCGTTATATTAATTGCGAAATTACAACTGGGTTTCACAGTAAGCATCACACATTTATTATAGAGTGTTCGCCAATTCTCGTTTGAAACTTCTAGAGGGGATTGAGATAATATTTTGAATAGGAGCCTGTGGCCGGAAACATACCGTTTCCGTGCTACAGCCGTTTGTAAACATGTTTATCAGGTACACATGTCAGGGTGGGAGGTGGTTACGTCGGATTGACTTATGTTTCACGTCTATCCTAACCCTCTGACCCGGTTTGAGCCTCATTCAAGTGTCTGTGAATGTTAAATCAACATCGCTGAGTGAACGTTTGCAGAATACATCGAGGGCTGGTAGAGGGGGAGGGGAGTGGGCTGGTAGAGAGGGAGGGGAGTGGGCTGGTAGAGAGGGAGGGGAGTGGGCTGGTAGAGAGGGAGGGGAGTGGGCTGGTGGGTGGGAGGGCTAACATGGTTTGGGTGGAGGAGAGTGGGTGAAGATATGTGGGATGAGAGAGAGGAGGTGGAATACTGTTGGTGTAGGGAAGAGGGGGAAGGGGGCAGAGCAGAGTCAGAAAGGGGGGGGAGGGGAGGGGAGGGAGAGAAGGGATAAGCTTAAAGTATTACTTGATGGATTTGGGGAGGAGGAGATACGGGACAGAAAGAGACTCATTGACTAGTGAGGAGTTGGGAGTTGACTCACGAAAGCATGCCCAATATGTTCACTAAGTCGTGTGCTTTCACCCATTTATTGTGATAAATCCGTATACAACAACCACGATGACAGCAGTTGTATGTGGCGTGGCAAATACTCTGAAGTAAACGTGCGCCACTGGTAAGCGATGTAATCGGCCGGTGTGCCGTGTGTGACTGCAGCAACAGCATCCGCGTGGCGGAGGCAGACAGCCCCCCACGCCCCCGCTTATTGATCAGACGCGGCTGCGGCAGCCACGCGGGGAGCCACGTGGGCCGGACTGCGCACTCGGCCGCCTCGCGGCTGCGTCCGCCGCCGGTCGGCGCCCGTTGTCTTCCCTCCAGCTGGGCAGCTGAGGGCGGCGACGCGACGGCCTACCAGTCTACATGGCACTGTCTGACCGGGCTCTCTGGATGGACAAATCACTACTGTCCTGCCACTACTGTCATCAGTGTAGCAAGTTTCGTGCCTGACCATAAAGTCGATCTCACACGGCACGAGAGAACGTCCGTGGTCCAGCAACTGGTGGAGTTTTCTGATCAATGCGGAGTTTCAAGTGTTGCGTGAAATACTGAAGCCGACCCACCAATTTTTTGCTTAGTGGGGAGCAACGAGGCCAACGAAATACATGACCGGTTTTGTGTCACAGGCAGTACCTCGGATTATGCCATTCAAACTGAAGCATATATTTGGTGGTTTTCATATTGTAACTGTGAATATGTGCTATTTCAAACCACCGTCTCATTGATGATCTCTCGAAAACTTCTGTCGTTTTTGTACAATTTGTTGTAATATAATGTTATACACGTGGTCTTGGCAGTGACATGGTAAGATCAATATTATAGGCTCCGTAACGCATATGGCGACTGTACCTTTGTGGGACAGACGCGAATCTTGGTCTGACGATTTCGTGGTTCGCGTATTGTGTTGCTTGATAGGTAAATTTTTATGCAGCTGCGTGTTTACAAAAGGATTCTGGTACTTCATTAGTGTAATGCAAGTGTGCAATGTCCAATATTATGGTCAGGAGTGGGTTTGTTACTTGTGCATCTGCTACGGAAAATGTACCACAGAATTACAAGATTCTTGTCTACGTCACTATGTCATCCGTTCGCAGTTCAAACACGTTTTTATTACGTCGCTTTCTTGTCTGGTTGTCTGTTCGGTACATTTAGCAATTGATTTTAAAATAACTTCCTGATGAACTAGATACTTGAAACTTCTAAAATAGCTCAGGACTGGGTCACAGTGGAATATTAATTCGCTTTCTTGCCTGGCGTGAGACTGGCGGTACTTTGTGCATTACTGCTATTTCCCCATTTCCGTATACCAGTGACGAACGTTTCGTGGTACGAACGGTTTCTGGTGAAAAGCCTCCGTCTGAATTCTAATCTCCCTATTTTTTTACGTTCACGATCTCTTCGCAAGATACACGTAGGAAGAACTAATGTATTGGCTGAGTCACGTGAAGAGAAACTGAGATAAACCTGAAACTTACTATATATTTCTATCTTAACATTATCACTTAAGTTTGAATTTTGAAAACTGTCACACACGTGAGACCAATACACAGAAAATAATCATTTAAATAATAAACTTTTAAGACGGACTGAAAATTAAAGTAATATAGGCCCATTTATACTTCTAATTCTATGAAGATAAACCTGAAAAATTTGTGCTTGCAATTTTTTTAACATCCATGACAATACTTGTAAAGTTTAAAATATTAACGTAGGGCGCATTCACTACGTAATAGTAAGCAGTGTAGACAGAAGTTGAGAAATGTAATTTTTATTGATCTATACTACAGACGATCCACCTCCTTAGCTCAGTGGTCAGCTTGTCTGGCTCCTGAAGAGAGGATCTGAGTTCAATTCCCGATACTTTCCGGCATTTTTCCTTGGTGGTAGGACAGTAACAGCGTGCAGTTAGTCTCGTGAGGCCAACGGAAAAACTACTTGATTTGCGAAGTAGGGACTGCAAGGTCAAGAAAACTTTTAACGACCGAGAGAGCAGTGTGCAAACTCCAGGCCCCTCCATATCGCATCAACATGACGGCACTGGCAGACGATGACACGGCGATCGGTCAGTCCCAATCGGCCGGTCTCTGGCAGAATGTGGTTTATACTACAGACAGAGTCACAAGGCTAGCTTATGGACATTGAAGCTAATGCGCGTTTCAGCAGATAAATAAATAAATTTTATGTGCATTAAAACAAATTGTGTTTATTGCGCACCAGATACAGCTGACATCTGCTGCTGGAGAGCGCTGCACTCGCAAATCACGATGGGAAGCAGATTCCGTGGGATGTACCCGCTCGTTTCTAACGGAGCGCCAAATACGATATAAACAACGTTTGGCGTGACGAATGACCTGACATTTGTCCCGCGTGAGGCAACTTTCGTATCGCGTCCGTGTTCTAGAAGTGCACACACAATAGCGAGGCCGGTAGATGCCCATTCGGTAGGACACACATGGGAAGCGGTGGTGGCTGTGGGCAGGCGCTGTAGGGGAAACACCGACCGCTGGAGGGGAAGCACTGTTCTAAACTGAAGCATACGCTCACATTTCTGTAAATATTGAGTGGAGATCCTCCACGTCCATATTTTCATGGTGACCATTCAGAAAGTTCTGTCACCTCTGCTTTGGTTACTATTCGAAAAGAATTATATTGAAAACGCAACAAAAGTAGCGATATAATTTCGCCTAGCTTGTTAAACGTTTCTTAACTTCAGAGAAGCGTCGTAAGTGGCTGAGTGCAACCTACATTTCTCTTGTTGCCATGTTAAAATTTGTTTCTTTGGCCGAAGCACAGCGAAGTATACACAGTGTCACCTCACTACCATGTTGTGCAGACGCAATTGCGAGAAAATTCTGAAACAGTGGAGGAAAACAAAGGCCAACAGCTCATTAGGAAATACATCCTCGGTACAAAAATAAACTTGGGATGTCTTCATTTATGTTGTTCCAGAACCTATAGCATTTCTAATTTTACCTGCTACCGATTGTGCTTAAAAATTACATTCTTTCTTCGAAAACGCCTGTACTTAGTGGAATAACACGGTAGATAATGAAGTTTCGCATAATAAATATACTGAAAAATATTTTCCTCTTTACTAAAAAATCAAAAACAGTCTCCTCACGTTTTCAGATTTTTTATTGTTAGAAATCAGTTTCGGCCCTTTCCTCAGACCATCTTCAGGCTTTTCCCGGCTGGAGGCGGCTGACGGAGCGAGATCCGTAAAAGGTTGTTCTGCTCTCACCTCTTTGCGTACTCTCATTCGTCAAAGTCTCATTTCGCTATCTCAAACCATTTATGAAGTATGAGGAATGTTGTTGAAAATTCATTCTGGCTTTAAGAGTGGTGAGCGTGATCGCAAGTGAGTGTGCGACAGACCAGTTTTCTCGAGATTTCGCCAAATTTAATACACAGCAGCATATTATGTGATATCCACGAAACGCGATGTCATAGCGGCCCCAATTTTTCACTGATAATTTTCTCGAATTTTGGACAGTGTCTTACTGGAATACAAATATCACAATAACTATGACCATTAATGAAATGACGGGCACGTCAACGCGAAGCTGACATAAAGCTGTAAGAAAAAGGACAGTTACGTCGCGGACTAGCCGAAAGGCGGCAAACAATGCCGTCTTCCCCTTCCGAACAAACTAATGAACTCTCCCAGCCCTTAGGACGAGAAATGGTCACCCCGCATCGGCCACCGTATCCTGTGCGGACTAACACGGGGCCACGTTGCATTAATTCTCCGTACGAACCAATCGATTTGCCCTACCTGGGTCGAGTGGATAGTTTTCGTACCCCTACAATTCCGTATTCTCATCGTGCCAAGTCGGCAGTAATAGTGAGTACCGAAAACATTTTGTCACTTGTCACGTTTGCTTTCACGTACGCCGTTTGCGCTCCGTTCGGTCGGAGTCACCACAGTAACACTGGGCTGTACTTATAGTTCTGTAATTATCGTATTCCTCGGTTCCACGGCGGGTTATCTACCTCTATTATCAACGTCCTGAAAAGTATGTGAAAAACATTGCGACTATATGAGACATCCGAGAGTTCTGTGGGCAAGACATGGTGAATAATATCTTTCGCACTGGCTGTTAAAATGCCGGTTTCCCATCAGTAGAGATGCATCTCCATGTAATACGTACAAGGTATTAAAGCATTACAGAATTCAACAGTGGTTTTAAAACAATAGAAAAGATATGTACCGCCATAAAGCATCATACATCAATGAGAGCTGAGTATGTACTCAGTTTTTTGAAACAGTCACAGCGCAGCGAAGTGATTGCGTAGAGCCAAGTCCCATCGTTCATCGTCGATATAAAACTTACGTAACGTTAAAAACGGATGCCTATGATTAAACTGGGAACGCGCAGCACCAGTAAGTGATTGGTTGCCGGATAAACCTATTTAAACATCTGACTCCCGTGTGATTATGGGAACTAACTAAAAACATCGCATTCACTTCGACATTTAAGTATAGATCCTCGAATGTCTTACCAAGCCATAGACCGCATGAAAGTGCGCACGGTGCCAACGCAAACTGCAGTGATGGGTCGGTATTAGGAGAGACGTGTGCAAGTTGGCGCTAGCGCTAGTCTCGGACTGAACTGATGCCGCCATATTTGACAAGAAATGTGTGGGATGATTTTACAACTCGTCTAATTTACGTACTTGGTTGGTTGGTGTTGAAGGGACCAAACAGCAAGGTTATCATTCCCTTGTTTCATATGTGGTCCATTCCGATAGTGTGACGTCTCAGAAAAGTCAGAACGATAAAACGGAAAAGGCTAAAAGACGTAGAAGGGCAGTAATTTTGTCAATGATAGAAACAAAATGAGGTAAGTCAGCAAGAGAGCGACCCCGACACTATGCTAGAGGCAGGAAATATCCCACCTCTGAAGCAGCAGAGGCAAGACCACCTGCGACTTAAAAGGTGCAACCGCTAGAATGTGGAAGTGCGTATGGGGGAAAATGAGACTAACCAATACTAAAAAAATGATAAAAACAGAGTAAAAGGGGAAGAAAAGAGGATCTCGTCCAGGGAGGGGAGTCGGGAATCTCTCAACACGGCTTACAGTGGGAGATACCCCAACACTCACCGCCCTGCCCCAACACCAGAGAGAGATTAAAAACGTTAAAACTGAGAATAAAAACCACTTTCCCGGAGGAAACCGAGAACCAGGTCGATCATCCGGGAATCGTCAGCCAACATCAAAGGAAAATTGCAGGGGAGTCTGTACTTAGCACGCAGAGCAAAAAGAAGGGGGCATTCAACCAAAATGTGGGCTACTGACTGGAAGGCTCCACAACCACAAAGTGAGGGTGGCTCATCACGCAAAAGGGAACCACGGGTCAGCCTGGTATGGTACATTTACGTACTGTTACGTGTTATATGGTGGCCTTAGAAATTTCTTTGAGAAAAGTTAGGAGAGACACACACACACACACACACACACACACACACACACACACACACACACACATATATATATATACAAAGAAACACAAACACACACACACACACACATACACACACACACACACAAAGACACACACACACAAAGACACACACACACACAAAGACACCCGCGCGCGCATCCGCAACCAACACAACATAAAGTTCGAGGAAGATGCTTTAAAGTAAGGGTGGCCGCGACTGATTTCAGTCGGGTCCACGGAAGAGATTTGTGAGAAATAGAGACAGAGAGAGAGAGAGAGAGAGAGAGAGAGAGACAGGGACAGAGACAGAGAGAGAGAGAGAGAGAGAGAGAGAGAGAGAGAGAGAGAGGGGGGGGGAGGAGAGAGGGGGAGAGTGAGAGATAACGAGGCTCCCAGGAGATATCTTCTGATATTTCCGCCGGCACTCGGCGCACCTCGAGTGTGCAATCTATTTTCGTCTCTGGATCATTGCTAACACCACATACGTTACTGCTTACTGCCGACGTCTGTGTTGTACATTAACAGATCGGAACCGTTGGTGGTAGGTGACAATAGCACAGAAATTCCCGACGCGAAATGTGCCGATCTGAACACCACTAGCAGAGCCCATAACTTCGTGAACAAGCTTTAAGCACTTGTCGATTCAAGCGTGAAGTTCCGTGCTAGATGCTTGTTAACTCTGTGCAAGTGTTTCCTTGCGTCTGGCATTACGAAGAAAGAAGTAGATGCTAAATTTCACCAGCTATAGTGGAAATGAGGGGACGATTGTTTTTATACCGTGAATAAAGATAAACCTCTTAGCTTGTTCTGTAGTGAATACTATTTGTTGTTAAGGAATGCAGTATGAAAGAGACTTTTGCAAAAGACTTAATTAAAATATTAATTTCCAGTTTGGATAATCAACAGCGTATGTTTGCACAACAGAGTAGACACTGCGACAGTTGGGTTAAAGCTAGTTTAAACTGAGTAAAAAAAATTGCCACATCATTGAATCCTTTTGCTGAACGCGAATTCGTGAAGACGTGCATCTCTGACTCTGTAAATGTACTACGAATGTGTCCTGACACAAAAAACGCGTTCGAACAAATATCGAGACGAACAGTTGTTCGCCGAATTGGTATGATGGCTGATGACACTGGAAACAGTTTGTGTGATAGTGCTGTCATACTCCAAGCATCCGCGATAGCTTTGTTTTGTTCTTTCGTGATGCAGATGTGGAGTTCAACATGACGGAAGAATGCACTACAGCCATAAAAAATGACTTTCCTTACTAATGGCGTTGCAGAATTTTGTAACTGAATTATGTACGTCAGCTATTGTAAAAAATCACTAAAGAAATAATGTTCACGAAGCGTAAATAAATGTAATGGATAAAAAATGTACGCTCAAAAACGCGTATTCTGAGGAGTAATTTTTGACATAGCTTGTCGTGAAAGGGGTGCCGTTTGGTGCGTTGCCTCATAACCATTACCTTCACGGCCGCTATAGTTTCTACTTAATGCGCTAGGAGCGCCGCGGTCGCGTCACTTGACGAGGTGAGCCGCGAGCGGAAGTATGTGAATCCGGCTTGCGGGTCACGAAAAGTTGCCCACGCCTGCTTTTAAGTGTAGTTCCCTCAGCAGCGTGATAAGGAAGTGCGTATAAAATTATCTCTACAGTGTTTTAGACGGAAACAGTTCTTCAGCAGAGATAAGTGCTCTGCACACTCAGTACCTGAACAAGCTGATTTATTGCCACGACCTTTTGCCGATGCCAAAGTAGTTACAGAGTTTAATCGACAACGCGAAGGCCAAGCCGTGCATTCTGCTGCAGCAGACTCAGATTCTTGGCGAAGTAGCAAGACAAAGATGTTACGATTTCTAGCTCTATCGGCACTTGCGATGAAGTACAGCGGGGGGATGGACTAGGTTCAAATGGCTCTGAGCACTATGGGACTCAACTGCTGTGGTTATAAGTCGATGGACTAGGACGGACCACGAATTTTTGGAAGAATCATCCCACCAGCCTGAAAGGACTTAGTGCTAACTGCATTAAAAATTAGATCAGGATGTTGGAACTGGAATTATAATCATGCTCTGCCACAATAAGAGAAAAGTGTCTAGCACAGTGTCTGATTCACCTCGCCAACGCGATGAATTCTTGAACATTTCTTAGGCTGATAAGTACTGCGCCGCTGCCGAGAATGCGCACTCTGTGGCCTCTAATATTTCACAGATTAACTGTTCTAGGAAATGCTTCGAACCAATGAGCGTGTATCTGTTCGAAATTTTAGAGTATGATCTTGTATGACACGACCACGATACTGAAACGAAGATCAGGAAATTCTTACTCAACATATCCCCTGCAATGCAACGAGCTCGGCCATTTCAGCATGTAATTAGAATTATATTAATCCTTCAGCTGCTAACGAGCGTTGATCTGTAACAATGGGGACAGGTGAAAATGTGTGCCCCGAACGGGACTCGAACCCGGGATGTCCTGCTTACATGGCAAACGCTCTATCCATCTGAGCCACCGAGGGCACAGAAGATAGTGCAACTGCAGGGGCTATCTCGCGCACGCCTCCCGCAAGACCCACATTCTCGCCTTACATGTCCACACACTACATTCCTACCCCAACGCACTCATTACTCGTGGAAGACATTCTTACCAAGTCCCGTAAGAGTTCGGACATGTCCGAAAGAACAGACACCATATTCATGTAAGTATATATTTCAACACGTTGTCCTTACTTGGCGAGGTATGTTGCTTCGTCACGGTGGGGACTTGCTATCTTGAGATCTTTGTAAGCTAGCCAATATTGCCACAGCCCCCAAATCAGAGTATATCGTTTACCATCGGCTTTCAACGAAAACTTGTTTTTGGAATTGTTTCATCTGCTGGAAGTAGACACCCACATCACTGCAGGCATCTTCCCACTTTGTAAAAGGCTGCGAATTTCGTCGTTACTCACATGGTCATGAAGTGTCGCGCTAATGTCCGCCGAAGCACTTTCGTTTCCACTACAGGAAGTCGTTGCTCTGTTCTTTTGCTGCGCGTTCCGCACCGAACAAGGCAACTGGATCATCATATCAGCAACCACACCAGACGATGCCCGTCATTTAATCCAAGCAGAGCTAACACTGTTTGTGGCTTTGGGAACGAATGAGCCGTCGACAGCAACCTTTGAGTCAGAGAACTAGAAGATGAGTGTTTGGCAGGTATATACCGTCGACCTTCACGGTTCGTATTATTTACCCTGGTAATAGACATTCAGTTACCTCTGTATTGAGGCGTAGTCCGAGATGTTCAAGGTTATTCTTCCATGTTTGGACTTGTCACTGAACGTCGTTCTTGAGTTCAGCAGCAACAGCAGCACAGATCATGGTGCTTATTTCTGAAGATCTCTGGTGGCCGTGTATATTATCACGATAGCGAGAGGGGAGAAAGAGCAGAGCCGTAATGGACGCTTACACAAACAGGAAAGTCAACTGATACCCCTCCCCAGCAGCAGATTTTTCTCGACTTTTACGATGTAAATGTCGTGTGACTGGGGTCTCCCGTCGGGTAGACCGTTCGCCGGGTGCAAATCTTTCGATTTGACGCCACTTTGGCGACTTGCGTGTCTAACTTTTACGATTGTGCTAGATTAGCAAGACTTTAAAAAAGCATACGGCCTTAACAGAACGGTAAGTTAGGTATTTTACTGCTCATTTCCCCCAGTCTTCCGTATGTTCACCAGGTATGGCAAGGAAGCGAACTCCTATCGCCGCTTGATGTAACTGAGTTTTCGTTCATAAAATAAAATTACTCAAGGAATAAGATTAATCACGAACAATAGCATCTGCAGTTATCGAGAAAATAAGATAGTCGCCCTTGTAAGGCAAAATTTTAACCAACGTTTTTAAGAGCCATTCCACGATTGAACGACACCGATGCTCTATGACTAAGAAGAAATATTGTTCGATATTAATACTTTAGTAGATGTATTTACTACAGGTAACAGGAGTAACAAGCGCCGTATTTTCTAACAACTGCAGCAGTACTTTTTTGCTGTAAGCCACAATTTACTCGAGGTATTCAACGACTTACAGCACAGTGGCTTGTGCTGGGTGAACACTTCTTGAAGTATCACGCATTCCTTTCCTCCTCTGGTGAAAGCACGGCATGATTGTTGTTGTGGTCTTCAGTCCTGAGACTGGTTTGATGCAGCTCTCCATGCTACTCTATCCTGTGCAAGCTTCTTCATCTCTCAGTACCTACTGCAACCTACATCCTTCTGAATTTGCTTAGTGTATTCATCTCTTGGTCTCCCTCTACGATTTTTACCCTCCACGCTGCCCTCCAATACTAAATTGGTGATCTCTTGATGCCTCAGAACATGTCCTACCAACCGATCCCTTCTTCTGGACAAAGTTGTGCCACAAACTTCTCTTCTCCCCAATCCTATTCAATACTTCCTCATTAGTTATGTGATCTACCCATCTAATCTTCAGCATTCTTCTGTAGCACCACATTTCGAAAGCTTCTATTCTCTTCTTGTCCAAACTATTTACCGTCCATGTTTCACTTCCATACATGGCTACACTCCATACAAATACTTTCAGAAATGACTTCCTGACACTTAAATCTATATTCGATGTTAACAAATTTCTCTTCTTCAGAAACGCTTTTCTTGCCATTGCCAGTCTACATTTTATATCCTCTCTACTTCGACCATCATCAGTTATTTTGCTCCCCAAATAGCAAAACTCCTTTACTACTTTAAGTGTCTCATTTTTTAATCTAATTCCCTCAGCATCACCCGACTTATTCGACTACATTCCATTATCCCCGTTTTGCTTTTGTTGATGTTCATCTTACACCCTCCTTTCAAGACACTGTCCATTCCGTGCAACTGCTCTTCCAAGTTCTTTGCTGTCTCTGGCAGAATTACAATGTCATCGGCGAACCTGCTTGCTCAATATACAGATGGAATAACATCGGGGAGAGGCTACAACCCTGTCTCACTTCCTTCCCAACCACTGCCTCCCTTTCATGCCCCTCGACTCTTAGAACTGCCGTCTGGTTTCTGTACAAATTGTAAATAGTCTTTCGCTCCCTGTATTTTACCCCTGCCACCTTTAGAATTTGAAAGAGTATTCCAGTCAACATTGTCAAAAGCTTTCTCTAAGTCTACAAATGCTAGAAACGTAGGTTTGCCTTTCCTTAATCTTTCTTGTAAGATAAGTCGTAAGGTCAGTACTGCCTCACGTGTTCCAACTTTTCTACGGAATCCAAACTGATCTTCCCCGAGGTCGGCTTCTACCAGTTTTTCCATTCGTCTGTAAAGAATTCGTGTTAGTATTTTGCAGCTGTGGCTTATCGAACTGATTGTTCGGGAATTTTCACATCTGTCAACACCTGCTTTCTTTGGAATTGGAATTATTATATTCTTCTTGAAGTCTGAGGGTATTTCGCTTATTTCATACATCTTGCTCACTAGATGGTAGAGTTTGATACAGGTTCACAATTCAATGGTAGAATTTCCCAGGTAGTTTGGCTACCAGTAGGCTCGAAAACCACGGACATGCTTCGGCGACTCAAATGGGAATACCTGAATGGAACGCGACGTTGTACCACCGAGAAAATTTAGAGGACTGGCATTTGAAGCTGACTGCTGAAAGATTCTGCCGCCACCAGCAGAAATTTCGCGTAAGGACCACGCGCATAAGGTACGAGAAATTAGGGCCCATGCAGAGGCATATAGACGGTCGTTTTTCTCGCTCTACTTGGGTGCGGAACAGGAAAGGAAATTACTAGTAGAGGTGCAGGGTACTCTCCATCACGCATTGTAGCGTGGCTTGCTGAGTGTGTGTGTATGTAGACGTAGACATAGAAGTTCTTGCATGAAATAACAAAAATTGATGATTAATGACATTTAGTTCCGCTTGAGTTCAGAGGGGGATGGTACGGTTGTGAGCGCGCACGTGGACCATGTGGTGAGGGTTGGATTCCCAGCGGCATTACTCAAGCTACCTATTGATACGGAATGCGTTGGACCTCCACCCTCCTGGAACGAAAACTTTGCTTTCAGAAAATAGATGAAATAGATGATCTGCCCTATTAGGACTCCACACAGCAGTTCAGTGATTGGCCGTCTTTATACACGAAGGTAACGGAGCTAGTCTTTCGCAGATGAAAGCGAAGGGAACAAAAGGTGAGAGGGAGTGCCGTCACAGCTTTAACGACACTTTCTCTTCCATTAGCCCATCTCAGCCGTGATTATGGAGGTAACTGTTTGCAATCTCTGACGTTCAGGCCAAAGCGTAATGCTGAACACATCATTTACTATCTAGTCGTGCGTTCTCTCTCGCTCGCGCTCTCTCTCTCTCTCTCTCTCTCTCTCTCTCTCTCTCTCTCTCTCGCACACACCCTACTAATTATCTTTAACCATTTTGTTGTGCAACCAACTAGAGAGAGCATCATCGTAGCCAGCATGGAAAATTACCTCCCTGACTGAGTCGTCACAATTAGCACAGATGTCTTTAATCTGTACGAATCATTACTGGGATTTCAGTAGCATCATTCGACTGAAGGCAAATTTTAAATATCCGGCTCCGAACCTTCTGTTTCAGCAAAAAAAGTTTTTTTATATTTCGAAGGGGGTTCACATGTATATACTGTTGTTAATGTGTTGGACACGTGTGTACCGGCCACAAGAGAGGAACATGGGAAAATTTCAGTACAGTTTACTAATTCCTTCATGAAGCGTCCCAGGAAACTAAGCCAATTAGAGCATGGTTCAAAATAAGACTCATGACCAAAACAATTGTTAATCAATTGGAGGTACGCGCTGATACATCTACAGCTGAATACACATGTGAAAATATTTATTTACATTTCTAAAGTATTGATCAGATGTGTAACAGTCCGACTATATTCACCATTTACGTGCTTTTTTGCATTCCCCCGGCGAAATGTTATTTTAAAATATCGCATTGAAATGATGCACTGAAAATGTTTACTGAATGATGGAGTAGTGACTGCAAGTTGGGCAAAAACATTGATTTTTCTTCAAGAAGTGTTGTGTATGAGGTAGAGATCGAAACGAATCAATTAGGAGTCTGATGTTAGGGTTGCATACATGAGAAATCAAGGCACCGCTTTTACATCAGTGCCATGCTGGTTCCCTTGCTTCCCGCTGTGGTTCCGGGAGAACCGTGGTAGCTTCATACTCATCAGTTCGTTCTCTTGTATTGCAGGTGTGTGGGGCTAGTCGTGACTTGATACGGAAGCTGAGTGTACAGTCTTACTGCTGTGGTGTCGTGTGGCACTGACGGGGTGAAAATTACCGGCTCTCGGGATCATGTGGTCCTTAACGAAGCTGCGGTTTGTGAGTGTAAGACGAAAATTAAGTGATGCAGTTTACACAATCGCGAATGTGTTTCCTAAAAGCTAGAGTGATGTCTCTAAAAAAGGTTCCTTGCTGTAGTTCACACTACAGACGAAAAACGAAGTTCGTCGAAGGAAAACTACATGGTTGCATTCTTGATTATTCCATCGCCACCATGAGAAAACACACATGCTGCGTCAAACGAGAGCAGGACACACACAACAAATACACACGCTCTGTGCATTCTTTTGTTGATGGCAAGTTGCTTTTATAGGCTAGTAGCTCTTCACTAATTTGTATAACTTTGTCTAAAAATATGGCTCTGAGCACTATGCGACTTAACTTCCGAGGTCATCAGTCGTCTAGAACCTAACTAACCGAAGGACACCACACACATCCATACCCGAGGCAGGATTCGAACCTGCGACCTTAGTGGTCGCTCGGTTCCAGACTGTAGCGCCTAGAACCGCACGGCTACTGCGGGCGGCTAACTTTTTATAAGACTTTTGTAAACTTATCTTAATAATTAACCACCTTTTAGAACAGTGGGAAGAATCAGTTCCCGAGAGGCAAAATTAAATTTTCTGAGGGGTAGAAACGAAAGGATTCAACTGTTTTTCGGTCAAAATATATTTTTAAAAGATGATAACTATTATCTGTATTTCGTAAAGCTGTAATGTAGATGAAAAAGCCTTCTAGTAGTACGTAGTTCAACAGACCAGATACTGCTTTATTACTCACTTTGGAACAATCAAGGACCCATTTCACAGTACAACAATGAAATTCCCGAAGTCGGATTCCCTTGAAATCCACTGCGCTGGTGTAACCCTATGATGTCTGTTTTTATCTTTAAGTGAAGAACTTTGAAGAATTTGAAACCCTTTACAAATACAGTTATCGAGAGGGAAGAAAAAATCTCGTTCCGAGAAGACAGCATAAAAATGCATACCACTGTACGCGCGATTTTCCGACGAACTGTTCGATGAGAAAATCTTTTACGAACGTCAACTATTTTGTTTTCTTACAGAGGCCTTAAAACAACGATGTAAGTGGAGAAAAATTTGCGTTTCTAACATTTGCAAGATGTCGAGAAAACTGCAACTTTCCCTGTTACGATGAATTACTGCCCTGAATGTGAAAACCATCAACTGTGAAATAATGCAAGTAATTTTGTGTAGGTAGTTCTCGTGTACGCCTTACAAACCATCCCTGGAAATTTGCAATCGCAAAGTTTTTCTTGCCTTTTCTTTTCATGTCTTATGAAAATGTTAGTAAGTACGGTCGACCTATTGGCAGTTGAGGTAACAAATAATGAAAATAAAAAAGGGGAAGTTAACAGACAGGGACCAACTCATGACATCGAAATACCGTTCTCTACTTTTTCGGTTGCGCTAACCGCTAGCTGGAAGCTACGTTAATGTAAATGAGTCAAGCGTCTCTCATATCGCGCAAAAATGCCGTTTTTTCCCCCACGAGTGCCTGACCATCTGGAGCTCTAACTTCTGCCACTTACATTTCTAATAAATTTCCTTTATTTCACGTCTATGGTCACAAACTTTTTCTCATCAGACTAACGGTCTCGGTCTATAATGACCGTCTCCAGATCTGTTTTATAAAAACATGTCCTGATGTACTGGAGCAATTAGGACATGTTTTTATAAAACTGATCTGAAGATGGCCATTATAGACCGAAACCGGTAGTCTTATAACAAAAATTGTGACCATAGACATTAAGTGAAGGAAATGAATTCGCTGCCATGTCGCAGGTTGTGAAACTTAAATTACTGCCAAAGCCATGCATATACCATAAAATTGCAGGAAATCGTTGACAGTAAGCGCGACCCCACTGTTAGCTGTGTGCGCGCGGCTGTGAGCGGCTGAGCAGCACGTGGCGCCCGCAGTTGCCAAGGACGCGGCGAGCGCCGCCTGCAGCTGTGGCCTCGGCGGCGACGCCGACGCCGGCGCCTGCGTCGCCTGACCAGCTCTGCAACATCGGAACCCTTCCGGCCGGGCGCGCACTGCACAGCTCTTCCAAAACATTCGCTCGCTTGGGGGCGCGCCTCAAGAAGCACCTATGCCTGTTCAGAATAAATATTTTACACTGCAGTGGAGATACCACGTTTCACAAACTTCCTGAAACACTGAAACTGTGTGTCGGACCGGCATTCGCACAAGGGACCTTGTAAGAGGTCCGTGATTAAGGAATTTGTTGCTAGCACACTTGAGCACATGTAATTTCGATGGATTGCTCATGCGCTGCCTGCGATATGTAAGCTATAAGAGAATCTCAGACCAGAGAGCAGTGTTGTCTGCAGTAGGAACTGTGTGGTAGTAGTAGTAGTAGTAGTAGCGAGTAGTGGTGTGTATGAAGTTGGCTGGGCCGGTCGCGCGGAGCAATGACGGTGCCTGAGCGATGTAGTATAAGATAAAAGCAGCCTCGCGTGTATGTACTGTTATTATATTAAGCCCCATGTAAATGTCTAAAAAATTCTTAATAATAATCTTTCTTATAAAAATATAAAAATAGAGAACCACTTGTATGAATATCAAGAGCTCAGATGGAAACCCAGTTCTAAGCAAAGAAGGGAAAGCAGAAAAGGTGGAAGGAGTATATAGAGGGTAATACAAGGGCGATGTACTTCAGGACAATATTCTGGAAATGGTAAAGAATGTAGATGAAGACGAAATGGGAGATACAATACTGTGTGAAAGGTTTGACAGAGCACTGAAAGACCTGAGTCGAAACAAGGCCCCGGGAGTAGACAACATTCCATTAGAACTACTGACGGCCTTGGGAGAGCCAGTCCTGACAAAACTCTACCATCTGGTGAGCAAGATATATGAGACAGGCGAAATACCCTCAGACTTCAAGAAGAATATAATAATTCCAATCCCAAAGAAAGCAGGTGTTGACAGATGTGAAAATTACCGAACTATCAGTTTAATAAGTCACGGCTGTAAAATACTAACGCGAATTCTTTACAGACGAATGGAAAAACTAGTAGAAGCCGTCCTCGGGGAAGATCAGTTTGGATTCCGTAGAAATATCGGAACACGTGAGGCAATACTGACCCTACGACTTATCTTAGAAGCTAGATTTAGGCGAGGCAAACCTACGTTTCTAGCATTTGTAGCCTTAGAGAAAGATTTTGACAATGTTGACTGGAATACTCTCTTTCAAATTCTGAAGGTGGCAGGGGTAAAATACAGGGAGTGAAAGGCTATTTACAATTTGTACCGAAACCAGATGGCAGTTATAAGAGTCGAGGGACATGAAAGGGAAACAGTGGTTGGGAAGGGAGTGAGACAGGGTTGTAGCCTCTCCCCGATGTTATTCAATCTGTATATTGAGCAAGCAGTAAAGGAAACAAAAGAAAAGTTCGGAGTAGGTATTAAAATCCATGGAGAAGAAATAAAAACTTTGAGGTTCGCCGATGACATTGTAATTCTGTCAGAGACAGCAATGGACTTGGAAGAGCAGTTGAATGGAATGGACAGTGTCTTGAAAGGAGGGTATAAGATGAACATCAACAAAAGCAAAACTAGGTTAATGGAATGTAGTCGAATCAAGTTGGGTGATGCTCAGGCAATTAGATTAGGAAATGAGACACTTGAAGTAGTAAAGGAGTTTTGCGATTTGGGGAGCAAAATAACTGATGACGGTCGAAGTAGAGAGGATATAAAATGTAGACTGGCAATGGCAAGAAAAGCGTTTCTGAAGAAGAGAAATTTGTTAACATCGAGTATAGGTTTAAGTGTCAGGAAGTCGTTTCTGAAAGTATTTGTATGGAGTGTAGCCATGTATGGAAGTGAAACGAGGACGATAAATAGTTTGGACAAGAAGAGAATAGAAGCATTCGAAATGTGGTGCTACAGAAGACTGCTGAAGATTAGGTGGGTAGATCACATAATGAATGAGGAGGTATTGAATAGAATTGGGGAGGAGTTTGTGGCACAACTTGACAAGAAGGGATCGGTTGGTAGGGCATGTTCTGAGGCATCATCAAGGGATCACAAATTTAGCATTGGAGGGCAGTGTGGAGGGTAAAAATCATAGGGGGAGACCAAGATATGAATACACTAAGCAGATTCAGAAGGATCTAGGTTGCAGTAGGTACTGGTGTAAGTAGGCTGTTTATGTTTTCTTTATGTAAGTTTGCTGTTTATGTTTTCTTATTGGCAACGTTACGTAGCGCTCTCTGTATGAAAATCACTGGCTGTGCTGTGTGCAGTATGTGGCTAGTTTGCATTGTTGCCTGCCATTGTTGTCATGAACTGCTATAGCTGGATGTGAACAGCAGATAGCGTTGGGCAGTTGGAGGTGAGCCGCCAGCAGTGGTGGATGTGGGGAGAGAGATGGCGGATTTTTGATAATCTGTAAGACTGAATGTCAATTATGAATATTAAGGTAAATACAGTGTTTGTTCTCTATTAAAATCTTCCATTTTGCTAACTATCCCTATCAGTAGTTAGTGCCTTCAGTAGTTTGAATCTTTTATTTAGCTGGCAGTAGTGGCGCTCGCCGTATTGCAGTAGTTCGAGTAACGGAGATTTTTGTGAGGTAAGTGATTTCTGAAAGGTGTAGTTTAATGTTACTCAGGGCCATTCTTTTGCAGGGATTTTTGATAGTCAGATTGCGTTGCGCTAAAATTATTGTGTGCCAGGTTAAGCACAGTCATATGTATAATTGTTCTAAGTGGACGTTTCACATGTATAATTGTTCAAAGGGGACGTTTCACTGGGAGATGAAGAGGCTTGCACAGAATAGAGTAGCATGGAGAGCTGCATCAAACCAGTCTCAGGACTGAAGACAACAACAACATAAAAACTAACTTTTCATAATCATTCATCTCAATTTAAAGATTTGACTAATTTCTCTAATCCATGGTCATCCCGATTATTGTAAAGAAAAATCAGTTGTTTCTTTTTATATTATTGGTAGGTTACGGAATTTATCTGTTGGTAGGTTATGCTAAATGTGTATGTTGTACATTATTATTTTTTTACTGTGGGGAGTTTAACACTAGAATGTGAATGTTATACATAATATATTTTTTTTACTGTGGGGAAGTTACAACCTTTACCTCACTCGGTGGAGCGACCCAGGTACGATTCACAACCCGGCCTCAAAAATCTGGAAACTAGTACTCAGCATACAAAACTAAGGGGAGGGAAATTTCTGCCTCCCCACAAAAAAAATCAATAATTATTTTTTTACTAAAAACGTTTGTATTTTTTATACAGCATACTCAAATTTAGACTGGCGGTAGGATAATGAACGACGTGGGTTTCTCTGAACATATACCCTGACTGCATGAAGTGGCGAACTTAACAAGGAACCCCGTGAGGGCAAGGACGCAAGTTCAGTCTCTGCTAAGGCTGATTTGAAAGTTTTGCGTTAACAACTACGGCAGCAGAAGTACGGGGTGTTCAAAAAGTCTCTCCGCAGTGCCGTATGCCGCGCGTGCTGTATGCCGCAGTGAATATACCGAAATGAAACTCAGTAAAATACAAATTATTAATTTATTGAATATTCATTTTTGCTTACAAATTCTATCATTAAACGTTGAAAGTGTCCCCAGCTATTGACCAAAAGCGGTGCTCATACCATAGTTGGGGGTTCTCTTACGCCCATTTTTCGATATTGCTTGCTGTAACGTTAATATTCCGTACTGCCCTTGGCATATCACGCACACGAGAAAAAATTGTAAGGAGGGACAGAGCACCGACAACTTCACATAGCACAGTTCTTGATACAACTCTCCTAGTGCCTCTAATTTCCGTGGTTCGTTTTAAATACATTTCTTCTTCAAATACAAACTGGTCGGAAGTTCATCTCATCTACAAATTTTCGAGCCTATTCCGCATTTTACTGTGCATCGTCAAGTTGAAGCTTTGTTTGAAATTTTGTTATCTTGAGTCTTCCAGTTCTGCATCACTGAAGTAATGCAACCATCGACTGCTTCACTTTAAATCACTGAAGTCTGTGTTGCGCGCAGTTTGATGTGCATAACGCAGGAGGTCACTATCATGCACACCTTGTATCGAGCATCAACGCGCAAACACCAATTTTTATAACTAATGCGCCCTATCCTCCCTTTAATATACGTAGTTTTTCTGATGCACTACATGGTCTTATTGCGGCGGACTTATTCGAAATCTCTTCGTAATTTTTTTAATCTTTTACTGTGCTGTACCCGCTCACTGGACAAAAATAGTCCTTAACTAAGTCCCACTATGGACGGGATTTATGGCTCCCTTTCCGACAAGGATGCTTAATTACAGGGCTCGGCACCTGTTCATTATCGCTTTCACCTGTAAAGCACGTATCGTCGTCATTTTACTCCTCACGTGCGTTGTCCGCAGTCGAGCGTGTACGGCACCACATACGAGGTGCATTCAAGTTCTAAGGCCTCCGATTTTTTTCTCCGGACTGGAAAGAGATAGAAACTTGCGCATTGTTTTAAAATGAGGCCGCGTTCATTGTCAATACGTCCCAGAGATGGCAGCACCGTACGGCAGATGGAATTTTACCGCCAGCAGTGAGAATGAGAACTGCTTTAAATACTTAAAATGGCGACGTTTTCCTTACTTGAACAGTGTGTAATCATTCGTTTTCTGAATTTGCGTGGTGTGAAACCAATTGAAATTCATCGACAGTTGATGGAGACATGTGGTGATGGAGTTAGGGATGTGTCGAAAGTGAGTTCGTGGGTGCGACAGTTTGGTTGGTTGGTTGGTTTGGGGGATGAAAGGGACCAGACTGCTACGGTCATCGGTCCCTTTTTCCAAAGACAAAGAACATCCACAGAGAATAAAAACGAGGAACAGAATAGATCACAGACGATAGAGAACAAGAGAAACGGAGACAAGGACAAGACAAAACGAACTAAAACCACACAGAGTGTGACAGTGGTTGGCCGACCATAGAAATAAAAAAGGAAAAGCCAACCACTTAGAAACACATTAAAAGATCAGTTTAAAATCATAGGCCAAAGGCCAGAATCAAAACAAAAAATAAAACAAACACTCAGATGAAAGAATAAAAACTCCCTGCCCTAATAAAACGTAAAACTAAGGCAGCCATAACAGGGTCATCGGATAAAACGGCAGGGAGCGTATCAGGCAGCGCAAATGTCTGCCTGACCACAGCTAAAAGGGGGCAGGCCAACAGAATGTGGGCCACCGTCAAAGCCGCCCCGCAGCGACATACAGGAGGGTCCTCCCGGCGCAGTAAATAACTGTGTGTTAGCCGGGAGTGGCCAATGCGGAGCCGACAAAGGACGACTGAGTCCCTGCGGTTGGCTCGCATGGAGGACCGCCACACAGTCGTCGTCTCCTTAATGGCACGGAGTTTATTGGGTGTAATCCGATCGCGCCATTCAGCGTCCCAAAGCGCAAAAACTTTTCGGCGGAGGACCGCCCGCAAATCAGCCTCTGGGAGGCCAACATCCAGAGATGGTTTACTCGTGGCCTCTTTCGCCAGGCGGTCAACATGTTCATTGCCCGGGATACCGACATGACCGGGGGTCCACACAAAGACCACAGAGCGGCCGCAACGCGCAAGAGTATGCAGGGACTCATGGATAGCCATCACCAGACGAGAACGAGGAAAACACTGGTCGAGAGCTCGTAAACCGCTCAGGGAATCGCTACAGATAACGAAGGACTCACCTGAGCAGGAGCGGATATACTCTAGGGCTCTAAAGATGGCGACTAGCTCAGCAGTGTAAACGCTGCAGCCAGCCGCCAAGGACCGTTGTTCGGAATGGTCCCCTAGAGTTAGCGCATACCCGACACGACCAGCAACCATCGAACCGTCGGTGTAAACAATTCCAGAGCCCTGATACGTGGCCAGGATGGAATAAAAGCGGCAGCGGAAGGCCTCTGGAGGGACCGAGTCCTTCGAGCCCTGTGTCAAGTCGAGCCGAAGGCAAGGGCGAGGAACACACCACGGGGGTGTACGCAGAGGCGCCCGGAAAGGAGGTGGAACAGGGAAAAACCCAAGCCCACAGAGAAGCTCCTTGACGCGTACGGCGATCGGACAACCCGACCGGGGCCGACGGTCTGGCAGATGGACGACTGACTGCGGGAACAGGACACGATAATTTGGATGCCCGGGCAAGCTTAGAACATGGGCCGCATAAGCGGCCAGCAAACGTTGGCGCCGGAACCGCAGTGGAGGTACACCTGCCTCCACTAGTACACTGTCCACAGGGCTGGTGCGGAAAGCACCAGTGGCAAGGCGTATCCCGCTGTGGAGAATTGGGTCCAGCACCCGCAACGCAGATGGGGATGCTGAGCCATAAGCTAGGCACCCATAATCCAGGCGAGACTGGATTAACGCCTGGTAGAGCCGCAACAGGGTAGAGCGGTCGGCGCCCCAGTGGGTGTGGCTCAAGCATCTCAGAGCGTTTAGATGCCGCCAACACGTCTGTTTAAGCTGCCGGATATGAGGCAGCCAAGTCAACCGGGCATCGAAAACCACCCCCAAAAACCTGTGGGTTTCCACCACAGCAAGGAGTTCGTCGCCAAGATAAAGCCGCGGCTCAGGATGGACTGTTCGGCGCCGGCAGAAATGCATAACGCGGGTCTTGGCTGCCGAAAACTGAAACCCATGCGCTACAGCCCAAGACTGCGCCTTACGGATAGCGCCCTGTAGCTGACGTTCAACAGCTGCAATGCCAGTAGAGCTGTAATAAAGGCAGAAGTCGTCAGCATACAGGGAAGCAGAGACAGAATTTCCCACGGCCGCAGCGAGCCCGTTAATGGCTATTAAAAACAGGCAGACACTTAAAACAGAACCCTGTGGCACACCGTTCTCCTGGACGTGGGTGGAACTATAGGAGGCTGCGACTTGCACGCGGAAGGTACGATACGACAGGAAATTGCGGATAAAGATCGGCAGAGGGCCCCGAAGACCCCATCCATGAAGCGTAGAAAGGATGTGATGACGCCATGTCGTATCGTACGCCTTCCGCATGTCGAAAAAGACAGCGACCAGGTGCTGACGGCGGGCAAAGGCAGTACGGATGGCCGACTCCAGGCTCACCAGATTGTCGGCGGCGGAGCGGCCTTTCCGGAACCCACCCTGAGACGGAGCCAGAAGGCCCCGAGACTCCAGTACCCAATTTAAGCGCCGGCTCACCATCCGTTCAAGCAACTTGCAAAGAACGTTGGTGAGACTAATGGGACGGTAGCTGTCCACCTCCAGAGGGTTCTTTCCAGGTTTCAAAATGGGGATGACAATACTTTCCCGCCATTGCGACGGAAACTCGCCCTCGACCCAGAGACGGTTGTAAAGGTCGAGGAGGCGTCGCTTGCAGTCCACTGAAAGGTGTTTCAGCATCTGACAGTGGATGCGATCTGGCCCGGGAGCGGTATCAGGGCAAGCGGCAAGGGCACTCTGAAATTCCCACTCACTGAATGGAGCGTTGTAGGGTTCAGAAGCGTCGGTGCGAAAAGAAAGGCTCCAACGTTCCATCCGCTCTTTAATGGAGCGGAAGGCCTGGGGGTAATTCGCAGAAGCGGAACTCATAGCAAAATGCTCTGCTAAGCGGTTTGCAATGACGTCGGAGTCAGTACAAACTGCTCCATTCAGTGAGAGCGCAGGGACGCTGGCAGGGGTCCGATAGCCGTAGACGCGTCGAATCTTGGCCCAGACCTGCGAAGGAGTGACATGGAGGCCAATGGTGGACACATACCGCTCCCAGCACTCCTCCTTGCCTTGGCGGATAAGGAGGCGGGCCCGTGCACGCAGCCGTTTGAAGGCGATAAGGTGGTCTAAGGAGGGATGTCGCTTGTGACGCTGGAGCGCCCGCCGGCGATCTTTAATCGCTTCAGCGATCTCAGGCGACCACCAAGGCACAGCCTTCCGCCGAGGGGACCCAGAAGAACGGGGAATGGCAGATTCGGCGGCAGTAACGATGCCGGCGGTGACCGATTGAACCACCGCATCAATGTCATCACTAGAGAGAGGCTCAATAGCGGCAGTGGAGGAGAACAAGTCCCAGTCAGCCTTATTCATAGCCCATCTGCTAGGGCGCCCAGAAGAGTGACGCTGTGGTAGTGACAGAAAGATCGGAAAGTGGTCACTACCACACAGGTCGTCATGCACACTCCATTGGAGAGACGGTAAGAGGCTAGGGCTACATATTGAAAGGTCAATGGCGGAGTATGTGCCATGCGCCACACTGAAGTGTGTGAAGGCACCATCATTTAAAATCGAGAGATCGAGCTGCGACAATAAATGCTCAACGATGGCGCCTCGACCTGTTGCCACTGACCCACCCCACAGAGGGTTATGGGCGTTGAAGTCGCCCAATAGCAAGAAAGGTGGCGGCAATTGGGCTATCAGCGCAGCCAGGACATGCTGCGAGACATCACCATCCGGTGGAAGGTAAAGACTGCAGACGGTAACAGCCTGTGGCGTCCACACCCGAACAGCGACAGCCTCTAAAGGTGTGTGGAGAGGGACAGACTCGCTGTGCAGAGTGTGAAGGACATAGAGGCAGACGCCACCCGACACCCTTTCATACGCTGCCCTGTTCTTATAATAACCCCGATAGCCACGGAGGGCGGGGGTTCGCATTGCTGGAAACCAAGTTTCCTGAAGAGCTATGCAGAAGAAAGGGTGACGGCTGATAAGTTGTTGAAGCTCAGCTAGATGGTGGAAAAAACCGCCGCAGTTCCACTGGAGGATGATATTGTCCATGGCTGAGAAAGGCGTGAAAGGACTGGGAAGGCAATTTACGCCGCTTGTTCACTCACTGCCACCGATTCAGTACCCATACGAGAGGCATCCATGGCGTCTGAGGGACCAGCGAGATCAAGGTCCTCAGCGGACGCTAGAATCTCGACTGCATCCTCAGACGCAGAGCGCGAAAGGTGCGGTGGGGTTGGCGCCACCGCAAGTTCTTTGGCCTTAGAGGTCTTTCTCTTGGACTTCTCTCGCTGAACCTTGGGTTGCACCGGCTGGGAAGGCTTCACCGATTCAGTCTCCGGGACAGAGGAGGATCGTGAAGCCCTACGCCCGGCCGCTGGTGAGGACTTATGCCACTGGCGGCCGTCATCCTTCCCGCTGGTGGAACCCTGGGAAGGGAGGGTCCCAAGGGAACTCTACGGGCGAGAGTAGCCGAAGAAGTTAGACGCTTCTCCGGCTGAGAAGCGGGGACGGACGTCCCCGACGGGTGGGAGGAGGTTGCTCCTGAGGTAGGTGGTGCAGGAGCAACCGGTTGGGTAGAGCCCCCCACAGGCAAGGGGGCAGGAGGACTCGTACTGCTTATCGAGCTGGCTGGAAGTCTCGAAACTGATGGGGCTAGCACAGTTGTCGTAGCAGCTGCATAAGAAGATGTCATTCTCACAGGATGGAGTCTGTCATATTTCCTTTTGGCCTCAGTATAGCTCAGCCGGTCCAGGGTCTTATATTCCATAATTTTGCGCTCTTTCTGAAAGACTTTGCAGTCAGGCGAGCAAGGTGAATGGTGCTCCCCGCAGTTGACACAGATGGGAGGCGGGGCACATGGAGTATCGGGATGAGATGGGCGTCCGCAATCTCGACATGTGAGGCTGGAAGTGCAGCGGGAAGACATATGGCCGAACTTCCAGCACTTGAAGCACCGCATCGGGGGAGGAATATAGGGCCTGACGTCACATCGGTAGACCATCACCTTGACCTTTTCCGGTAACGTATCACCCTCGAAGGCCAAGATGAAGGCACCGGTAGCAACCTGATTGTCCCTCGGACCCCGATGAACGCGCCGGACGAAATGAACACCTCTACGTTCTAAGTTGGCGCGCAGCTCGTCATCAGACTGCAAAAGGAGGTCCCTATGGAAAATAACACCCTGGACCATATTTAAGCTCTTATGTGGAGTAATAGTAACGTTAACATCCCCCAACTTGTCACAAGCAAGTAACCTGCGTGACTGGGCGGAGGATGCCGTTTGTATCAGTACTGAGCCAGAGCGCATTTTAGACAAGCCCTCCACCTCCCCAAACTTGTCCTCTAAATGCTCGACGAAGAACTGAGGCTTTGTGGAGAGAAAAGACTCCCCATCAGCTCTCGTACAAACCAAGAATCGGGGCGAATAACTATTACCTCCATCCTGAGACTTACGCTCCTCCCACGGCGTGGCCAGAGAGGGGAACGTTTTCGGATTGTACTTTTCAGCATTAAATTGAGCCCGAGAACGCTTAGAGACTGCTGGCGGCTGGCCGCCAGCGAGAGATGATGTACCACGCTTCATTGCGGGTCATCCGCCCTGATGCCACCTACTCCGACCAAGGGCCCTCCCCACGGGCGCCACCCAGCCGCAGCAATAGCCACCTGGCAGGATGTCCATTGCCGGGAGTCCTGATGCCCCAGGGAGACGGGCATCTACTCCTTGGCATACGTGGGGAGTTAACGGCGCAGGCATCAGTAGAGCGATCCCTGTGTTGTCAGGGGGCTACAACCAAGAGGGTACATGGCGGCCCCACCACAACGGACTGGCTACCGTGCTGGATCTTAGGTGCAAAACTGTCCAAGGTCGTCGTCGCAGTTAAAAGAAACACTGCAGAGTGCAGCGTGGGAATCGCATCCAGGGACGTATCCTCGCCCAAGAGATGGAAAACGAGCGGAACACCATTGCAACGACGAAAAAGCCGGCTAAAGGTCTCAATGCACGACGGATACAGTGCACCACGTAAGGCGCCCTTCCCCAATTGGCTCGCTCTTCGGAATAATTTAGAAATATGGAGGTCAAACCCGAGAGGGGACCATCACATAAGGCCGAAACATGTGAGACTCCTTTTAGTCGCCTCGTACGACAGGCAGGAATACCGCGGGCCTATTCTAACCCCCGAACCCGCAGGGGGAGGTGCGACAGTTTAATGAAGGCAGAACATCGTGTGACAACAAACCGAAACAACCTCGGGCTCGCACAAGCCGGTCAGACGACATGATCGAGAAAGTGGAGAGAATTGTTTTGGGGGATTGCCGAATGACTGTTGAACAGATCTCCTCCAGAGTTGGCATTTCTGTGGGTTCTGTGCACACAATCCTGCATGACGACCTGAAAATGCGAAAAATGTCATCCAGGTGGGTGCCACGAATGCTGACGGACGACCACACGGCTGCCCGTGTGACATGTTGCCAAGCAATGTTGACGCACAACGACAGCATGAATGGGACTTTCTTTTCGTCGGTTGTGACAATGGATGAGGCGTGGATGCCATTTTTCAATCCAGAAACAAAGCGCCAGTCAGCTCAATGGAAGCACAGATTCACCGCCACCAAAAAAGTTTCGGGTAACCGCCAGTGCTGAAAAAATGATGGTGTCCATGTTCTGGGACAGCGAGGGCGTGATCCTTACCCATTGCGTTCCAAAGGGCACTACGGTAACAGGTGCATCCTACGAAAATGTTTTGAAGGACAAATTCCTTCCTGCACTGTAACAAAAACGTCCGGGAAGGGCTGCGCGTGTGCTGTTTCACCAAGACAACGCACCCGCACATCGAGCTAACGTTACGCAACACTTTCTTCGTGATAACAACTTTGAAGTGATTCCTCATGCTCCCTACTCACCTGACCTGGCTCCTAGTGACTTTTGGTTTTTTCCAACAATGAAAGACACTCTCCGTGGCCGCACATTCACCAGCCGTGCTGCTATTGCCTCAGCGATTTTCCAGTGGTCAAAACAGACTCCTAAAGAAGCCTTCGCCGCTGCCATGGAATCATGGCGACAGCGTTGTGAAAAATGAGTACGTCTGCAGGGCGATTACGTCGAGAAGTAACGCCAGTTTCATCGATTTCGGGTGAGTAGTTAATTAGAAAAAAATCGGAGGCCTTAGAACTAGAATGCACCTCTTATTTCACTGCGTCATCTTGCAGTAACATTTTATCTGCCACTGTTTTCTCACTCAGCGAAATTGCTCGAGTTCCTTTCTGGCGAAATGTCAGCTTCGGCAACTGCTGTTGTAGATATAATGCAATGTTTGCTTTGTTTATCGTCACCACTGCTCTGCTTTGTATGAACACCCCCTAACACTGTAGCACTCTTGCGACTTAACCGTTGGATACCTCCAGCCCCTCTGTTGCATTAGGAGCCAATATTGTGGTTGCATGGTAGACAATATGTGGGACCTCAAACGCTGTAAACACCATTGCTCTTTTGCGACCTCGCTCTGGAAGTGTTCCTTGCTAGTCATCTCCAAGAGTGATGACAGTGTAAATTCCGGCCTACAGATAAAACACGAGGAAGATCGAACTATGCGGCCATTAATCGACAAAGCGTAGACAAATCCACATTCGAGGTTGTTTAAGGGATCTGGAAGTAATGGAGGTTGTGTGTAACCAGGATCTCTGATCAATTGTGATAGAGAAATAAAATTGGTCAGGTGCGACTAGGACTCGCTGTCTAATGGTTCCGTACAAGCTTGATTACGCACACAGACAGTTCATCCATCCCGAGAATCTCTACAATTTTTGCCCGTTATCGACAATGATACTGGCGAGGTATCGGTCGCAAGAATTCCAAGACTTTCTAATATGTGAAGAGTGTGACGTCGAGCAACAAATGACAGAAGAAATGTTTTTCGTGTGGCTTGATTACATATCAACACTTTATGGATTTTTCCTTTACTTTTGCCTGAATCGTTTGAGTTTGCCAAATTTAATGTTTCTACATGAGCGACAAGTACTGTATAGATCTTGATGAGTGGGTTTGTGAGTATTAAATTGTCACAAATGGTCTTATCTTCTGATTGCATTAGCTTAGAATCTTACATTTATTACAATGTTCTCTAAATTTACGAAAAATGAAGCTAACCCGGAAAATATTTCATGCATCTTAATGTACGTAACCCAGCTTATACAATCTGTCCCTGATGCAGTTGATCTAAGTTGGGTTGCCTATCTCTAGGTGCACGAAATACTTTCCAGGCTTTTTTTGCCCACCCTGTACGTTATGCTCTGGAGCAAATTCTTGTTTTTAGAAATTTCGTTTACACGCTCTTAGTTTTTCGCGTACTCACGAGGAATAACTTCATGCGGAGGGTAGAGGAGTGGGGGGCAGGACGGGGAATGGAGAGAGACCACCACCAACGTGTCATTTATTTACCAATAATATACATGACGCCCCAATAACACGCCGGGTATTCTTGCCACTGTGTAATAAAACGTGTGAGTGCAGTAGAGGGTGCGAGTTGTTTACTTAACCAGGATCCGGTGAGCGCAAGAGAGACTGCTAGAAGGCGCCACCGGCACGCAGGTAGCACAGGGGAAAGCACCGGCACACAGCAGCTCGCTGCGTGTCTTAAATGTCGGCGGGCGCGCGAGCGAGGGGAAGGGAATGTGAAAGCTGCGCCCGTCTCTGCTCTCCTCTCCTCTCTTCTCCTGTTCCAAATATCCTCCTCAGCACTGTCCGGGAACGAACGCCCGCACCAGCAGGCAGCGCCACGCGGCGTTACACTGGAGAGACAAAATGTGATGACCACTGCCCACGGCGAAAATGCCGGTCGCCTGGTTGCACTGCGGCAAGTGACGCGGTAAAGAAAGGACAGAGTGGTTGCAATTTGAGAAGGTCCCCATGAAAAGCGAGTGATCGTAGGACTATGAAACTGTGTGGAGTCATGTGTAAGGAAGGATATGGGGATGAGAAATGAAGAAACCATTGGTAGAAACACATTTTGATTTCCATATGGGAATGTTCAAATCTGCTGATCTTGCTGGTTACGCACTTTGGAATGGTCGTCCAATTATTTGGTTTCTTCCAGGGAGGTGTCGACGACTAACTGCGTCACAAATTGTTAACGTTACTGTTGTCATGGGTCAGAATGCTGGGCGCAACGTGCGGATCTTCGAACAGTGCGAGAGCTGTGCCGAAAACAGCCGTTTCACATCACATACTTCTTGGTTCTTAGAAACGTGTAACACAAATAAAGGTACCTTTTTTGTTATTATTTTCAGCTTTTCCTCATTACAGAGCCTTATCTGCAACAATAATTTACTCGGAAATTACAATACAAAGAATATACGTTCTTAAACTTTATTTTCAAAATATTCTTCCAGGTGTTTCGATCTTGTGTGTCCTCTTCCTCTGCGCCCATCCTCCTCATTGTGTGCTGTACATTCTGGAGCCACGTGGTCATAGGTCGTCCTCTTCTTCTCCCCTCCGGTTCCCAATCCAGTATCAGTTTTGGTATTCTGGCTTTCCCCATTCGTCGTACTTGCCCGTACCACTAATTTCTTCCTATACATTCTCATTATTTCGGTGTTCCTTGTCTTCTCTTTCCTGGAGATTCTTGCCGATCCTTTCCACAAGTCCATCTCTAGAGCTTGTAATTTTTTAATGTGCTTCAGGTTAATTGTCCAAGTCACCGTTCAATACAGAACCACACTCTCTAATATGGATTCGTACACTAATTTTTTTGTTGTGCTCATTACATTCCTGCGCCATGAGACTGAGTTAAGCATCCCAATGACCTTCCGTCCGCTACTAATTCTTTCATTGATTTCTGACTGATTTTCCCTCGATTTCTAAAATGGATCCCAAAGAAGAAAAAGTGTATCTTTTTGATTTTCTTTCCTTCAATGTACAGCTCATCTGAATCATTAGTCAAGTATTCTGTTTTTCTTCAAACCCCAAGTTTGTATGCTACTGCTAGTTGATTGCACATATAGTTAGCATTCTCCCCATCTTGTGCTACGACTGCTTGATCATCAGCAAACAAATGCTGTAGGTAAACTCCGTACCTTATTTCAAATCCCGTACTATTACATTTACAAGACCATGTTCTAAGGCTAATACCTGTATAGGTTTTAAATAATGATGGCGACATCGGACAGCCCTGTAAAAGGCCTTTGCTTGTTCTAAATTTCTGTTAAAGTTTATTACCAACTTTCTCTTGGCAAATGTTATCTTTATACATCTGTTGTATTATTTTAATCAAGAAAGAGTTTGTTTTCCATATGTAGTGCTCTCCAAAGTAATTTTCTTGGCACAGTATCATACGCTTTTTCTAGATCTATGAAAATCAATCCTATATTTTTTGATTTTCCCTGTTTCTCCAAATTCTGTCGTAATGTGAAAATATGGTTTACACAATCTCCCAGCCGTGAATTGACATTGTTCTTGTTGGGTTCTACATTTTTTTTCCAGTTTGTTTTTACTTCCACAAAAGTTCTCATTAATATGTTTGTAACACAAATTCCTCGATAGTTTGAACAAATTTGCGATCCCCTTTCTTAAATATGGTATTAATGTAACCTAGCTTCATCTCGTTGGGTATCGAATCTCCATGTATCATTTTGTTGAACTGTGTTATCAGTTTCACAATTTTGTCACCACCGTATTTCAGACACTTCAGATTGATATTGCCTGGTCCTGGTACATTAACGACATCAAATGCATGATCATACCTCTGAAACAAATATGCATTGAAGACGCGCAGGAAAGCCTGAAAATGCCTTCCTGACACTGTTATTCACGAAAGCACTGTAACATTGTTTTAAACAATGCGACAGAAATTTAGAACAAGAAGCTCTCGTCAACAGTACACTACTAATGTTTTCGGGCAGCCAACATAACGGCGCCGGGATCAAAGCAACGTGCAGCTGAAGTCTGTAGCGCCATCTCCCGCTATTACATGTCGACTGCATCATTTGCGAGATTCCCTTACTTCTGTAACAATCAGCTGCTTTCCCGACGAATAGAATGGTGATAGTTACCGTCGCTATAATTCTCGCTTCCGTTCTGCAACGGTAGTATTGAAGTGCCGGCGGTTCTTAGCTCCGAGTTGACACGGGTAATCTGGGAGGCGACTTCTCTGCCGTAGCGGGAATTTTGTCTGCAGGGCACCGTGCAGAGCCACGATTAAAATCGCAAAAGAACGTTATGTATGTGAATATTAGCAATTTCAAATCAATTAAACGACTGCGACATCAAACACCACTTCCCGGCTCATTGCAGCGTGAGCGGACTGCCCTACCGCTACCTGCTGTAATACTGCGAGTTGTGCATCAGTTGGCGGGGCGTTCCGTCTTATCTTTGTGAAGCTTCATTTTCAGAAATGAAGTACTTGAAAAATAAATATCGTAATCGTCCGTCCAGACATTCGATGACGGAGTGAGGACTGCATGCAGTCCGAACGACACAAATATCGAGCAGATAGCCAAGAAAGTAAATCATCGTGTTAACGTACCACTGCAATGCCTTTGCGACGTGGTTATCGTCGCCGTTGGCGGCACAATGTTCCTGTGTATAAGCCTTTCAAAGCAATAGCCACTGACCTCGCTGGCCAATTCAATAAGCAGCAGCTTATTGGTCGTTCAAATGTCTTTCGTGGACTGAGAATGCAGTTCAGTTCACGTGTGATGTATCAGCTGTCTTTGAAGGCAGCACATGGCTGCTCTAGGTTGTTGTTGGGGGGAACCATGCAGACTATGGTGGGCTTGAAGCTTTCCCTGATGCAAACATTTTGGCTTGGAAGACGCTGAGTATAGCGTAGAGTGCAGGTCTACTAGCGGAGGTTTCCTATGGTACTTTGGTTCCAGACAAGCCCTTTAATTCGTCTACAAGAAGAAGCTGAATGCAGACGGGTATCTGTTTATATGGGCAGTCGACACTTAAGTGTTCAGAATGGTGGCTGCTGTAGCCATTAGTACCTGAAGTTCAGCGGGAAACCTATCGCTGCCTTACTCTAACTACCCTGTTTGGGGACTCATGATATACTAATTTATGTAGGTTAGCTGGTTATAAGATCGGTACTTACGCGGCCCGCGGTACCGCTCCGCAACATCAGTATTGGCTCTTGAACGAAGAAGTTTGGCGACCATTGAGCTAGAGTCCTTAAAACCATTTTCTAACGTCGGGGAAAGGAGAGCACTGGAGTAGCAGCGGCAGGGCCATACTTGTCGGGGCAATGTCGCGCCTTCGGACCTTAACAACACATACCGGAGGAGTTGCAAGGGGCAGGGGGGGGGGGGGGGCGAGGAGGGAAGAACACAGTAAGAGCGAAGAGCCTACGAGTAGCGAAGTCCTATAGGCGAAAATCAGCTGTCTCATTGTTTGTTTAGTAAGCTGCCAACCAACGCGTGTACGAACTGCTGTAACTCCCTGTGACACACCGTGCTGGTGGCTGCAGCCGGGCGCCGCCGTGGCAGCACCATCGCCTGCCAAGTCCGCGGGTCGGCGAGCCCTACTTACGGCCGCGAGGCCCGTTACTTTCCCGACGCCTTACGTAAGCGGGCCTGCCAACCTTTAGCCAGGAATGCACGCGGCCACGCGCGACTCCCACACCGCGCAGAGCGCTCGCCTATTGTCCGGTAGATCGCTTCCGTTATCAGCGCGGTACATTCGTCGTACAGTGTTCTGAACCATTACTGTCAACGCTTGCAAGCAAGAAAGGAAAATTTACACCAATGGCCTTTAAAATTGCTACTCCACGAAGATGACGTGCTACAGACGCGAAATTTAACCGGGAGGAAGAAGATGCTGTGATATGCAAATGATTAGCTTTTCAGAGCATTCACACAAGGTTGGCGCCGGTGGCGACACCTACAACGTGCTGACAGGAAAGTTTCCAACCGATTTCTCATACACAAACAGCAGTTGACCGGCGTTGCCTGGTGAAACGTTGTTGTGATGCCTCGTGTAACGAGGAGAAATGCGTACCATCACCTTTCCGACTTTGATAAAGGTCGGATTGTAGCCTATCGCGATTGCGGTTTATCGTATCGCGACATTGCTCCTCGCGTTGGTCGAGATCCAATGACTGTTAGCATAATATGGTATCGGTGGTTTCAGGACGGTAACACGGAACGCCGTGCTGGATCCCAACGGCCTCGTATTACTGGCAGTCCAGATGAGAGGCATTTTATCCGCATGGCTGTGACGGATCGTACAGCCACGTCTCGATCCCTGAATCAGCAGATGGGGACGTTTCCAAGACAACAACCATCTGCACGAACAGTTGGACGACGTTTGCAGCAGTATGGACTATCAGCTCGGAGACCACGGCTGCGATTACCCTTGCTGGTGCATCACAGACAGGAGCGCCTGCGATGGTGTACTCACGACGAACCTGGGTGCACGAATGGCAAAACGTCATTTTTTCGGATGAATCCAGGTTCTGTTTACAGTATCATGATGGTCGCATCCGTGTTTGGCGACATGGCGGTGAACACACAATACCCCAGTACACACTGCAGAATTAGCAAATTAGACAGGTGATATCAATCGAGATAATCTCATGATATGCACACATCTCCATGACTGTAAAATGCAGTTGTCCCTCATCTTTACATGAAGTATTAACAGACAGATTCACGATATTAGAAACCAATAATATAGCAACCGTTGGTTCGAAGACCCAAATGTAAATATGAAGCACTACTCAGGGAATGTAAGATTCCATTGTAAAACTGTCACAGGTTCGACAAATATGTCTCGTGTTACAGACGCTAGCCTACAGCGATTGTGAGTCCGCCAACTGTAGAACTCCGTCGTGATGGGTCTCAAAGGTCCGATGGCTGCTAACAGTCGGAGACACATCCGTTTAGCAGTACTGCACGTACCAGGCAATGCGTGTATTCGTCATCGCCGTACTGGCGTATCACCCGGCGTGATGGTATGGGGTGCCATTGGTTACACTTCTCGGTCACCTCTTGTTCGCACTGACGGCAATTCGAACAGTGGACGTCACATTTCGAATGTGTTACGACCCGTGGCTCTACCCTTCATTCGATCCCTGTGAAACCCTACATTTCAGCAGGATAATGCACGACCGCAAGTTGCAGGTCCTGTACGAGCCTTTCTGGATACAGAAAATGTTCGACTGCTGCCCTTGCCAGCACGTTCTCCAGATCTCTCACCAATTGAAAACGTCTGGTCAATGGTAGCCGAGCAACTGGCTCGTCACAATACGCCAGTCACTACCCTTGATGAACTGTGGTACCGTGTTGAAACTGCATGGGCAGCTGTACCTGTACACGCCATCCAAGCGTTGTTTGACTCAATGCCCAGGCGTATCAAGGCCGTTATTACGGCCAGAGGTGGTTGTTCTGGATACTGATTTCTCAGGATCTATGCACCCAAATTGCGTGAAAATGTAATCACATGTAAGTTCTAGTATAATATATTTGTCCAATGAATACCCGTTTATCATCTGCATTTGTTTTTGGTGTAGCAGTTTTAATGGCCAGTAGTGTACTTGTTTTACAGCACCTACTCTTGATTTGTGCTGCAAAATAGTACTATATGACATTCTAGATTTTCGCTCATTATGACGAAAGGCTCTTTCATTGGATTTTTGCTGGGGTAATACAGGCTTGGTTTTAATGTAAATACGTAAAACTGCCACGAGTCACTTTTTTGAATACTTATTTTTTGTTCCATGAACCAGTTTTCGTATCGTTTCAGATTATCTTCGTATGGTTTTCTGGGAGTTAGATCACTACTTCCAGCATAATGCTGGGTGGTGGCTCTCTGACAAGAAGATGGAATATGCTTTAATGTATCATCGTGAGTATTGTTATTGCCCATATGGATACAAAAGTTCAGTTTTGTACTTACGCGACAGAATGGCGGCTTTGTTTGTTAGCGTCCATCTGTCTGCTTCAGTTTTGATGTCCAATTGGTACGTCACTTCACACATTTTTACACAATCGCATACTTTCACAATGTGATAGTGAAACTTTGGCAGCATCCAGCGTGTGATATACAGCTGTTGCTTGCTGCAGAGCTGTTGTGAAAAAAAAAAACGTTACGTAGGTGTACTGTGCTCAGAGCAATGTAGGCCTATGTCATGTCTTTTTGTCTCGCTATCCCAGTGCAAATGCACAAGACTGTGTAAAGGTGTGTGAACTGATGTTCCAAATTGCCATCAAAATAGAAGCAGACAGATGGACACTAACAGAAAAAAGGCGCCATTCTGTCGCAATAAGTACAAAACTAAAATTTTGCATCCTCATCGACAGATAAACAATACTCAAGGCGATACATTAATGCATGTTCCATTTTCCTGTGACAGAGGCACCACGCAGCATTATGCTAGAAACAGCGATGGAACTTCCAGAAAAATATCTTAAAACGAAACTTAAATGATTCGAAAACCAGCTCAAGGAATAATAAATAACTATTAAAAAAGGGACTGGTTGCAGTTTTATGTATTTACATTCAATTAACAGTCACGGGTTCTAAAATATCCGTCCACTCACAGACGGCAGGTGGCAGCACTAGCAGTGGAATGTATACAAAGCTTGTCAGGGGGACGCGGAAAACAGTGCAGTAGTTGTAAAGCAGGAACTGAGCTATTTATCTCAAGTCCAAAAGGGCATGATCGCTGGCTTCGCGAAAAGGGTCGACGCATTTCCGATACAGCCAAATTTGTGAACAGTTCGCGTGCCGCCTAGTTGAAGTTCGTTGTGCACGACGAAATGCCGCTATGCAAAACTGGCGCCGAAGCAGCTGTGGTGCACCGTGGGCCATAGACGGGTGGGGTGAGTGACAGCTGCGGGGGACGTGCAACGGCGAGTAGACGTGCAACGGCGAGTAGACGTGCAACGGCGAGTAGACGTGCAACGGCGAGTAGACGTGCAACGGCGAGTAGACGTGCAACGGCGAGTAGACGTGCAACGGCGAGTAGACGTGCAACGGCGAGTAGACGTGCAACGGCGAGTAGACGTGCAACGGCGAGTAGACGTGCAACGGCGAGTAGACGTGCAACGGCGAGTAGACGTGCAACGGCGAGTAGACGTGCAACGGCGAGTAGACGTGCAACGGCGAGTAGACGTGCAACGGCGAGTAGACGTGCAACGGCGAGTAGACGTGCAACGGCGAGTAGACGTGCAACGGCGAGTAGACGTGCAACGGCGAGTAGACGTGCAACGGCGAGTAGACGTGCAACGGCGAGTAGACGTGCAACGGCGAGTAGACGTGCAACGGCGAGTAGACGTGCAACGGCGAGTAGACGTGCAACGGCGAGTAGACGTGCAACGGCGAGTAGACGTGCAACGGCGAGTAGACGTGCAACGGCGAGTAGACGTGCAACGGCGAGTAGACGTGCAACGGCGAGTAGACGTGCAACGGCGAGTAGACGTGCAACGGCGAGTAGACGTGCAACGGCGAGTAGACGTGCAACGGCGAGTAGACGTGCAACGGCGAGTAGACGTGCAACGGCGAGTAGACGTGCAACGGCGAGTAGACGTGCAACGGCGAGTAGACGTGCAACGGCGAGTAGACGTGCAACGGCGAGTAGACGTGCAACGGCGAGTAGACGTGCAACGGCGAGTAGACGTGCAACGGCGAGTAGACGTGCAACGGCGAGTAGACGTGCAACGGCGAGTAGACGTGCAACGGCGAGTAGACGTGCAACGGCGAGTAGACGTGCAACGGCGAGTAGACGTGCAACGGCGAGTAGACGTGCAACGGCGAGTAGACGTGCAACGGCGAGTAGACGTGCAACGGCGAGTAGACGTGCAACGGCGAGTAGACGTGCAACGGCGAGTAGACGTGCAACGGCGAGTAGACGTGCAACGGCGAGTAGACGTGCAACGGCGAGTAGACGTGCAACGGCGAGTAGACGTGCAACGGCGAGTAGACGTGCAACGGCGAGTAGACGTGCAACGGCGAGTAGACGTGCAACGGCGAGTAGACGTGCAACTGTTGAGTACCTGACGGCTCAGATGAAACATGGAATTAGCAACATTCAGCGAACGTTGCTGCGTATTGGCCTCAGCAGTAGATGCCTGATACATTTACCCAAGCTCACCGCAGTTCTCCGACGACAAAGGCTGGAATTCGCACGCCAGTACCGTAGCCGGACGTCCACTGCATGCCGACACGCGACTTTTCGGACGAATCACGCTGTACGCTTCATCGACGTGGAACGTATGAAAGCAGACAGTGCAACAACCGCCGAAAGGATCCAGGCCGAAGGAGGGAGCGTTATGTACGGTCTGGGGAACGTTCTCGTGGCATTCCCTGTGTGGTCTCCCCGTCCTGCAAAGCACTATGGATCAGCGCAACTGTGCATTTATCTGTGCGGACCACATCCACTCGCACAAGCAGTTTACCACGTCTCTCTCAGCTCGCTGTGTACGTACGTGATTCTAAGAGGCGTGATGAGTTTATCCTACGTCCCTGGCCTTCAAACTCCCCGTATTTGAAGCGATTCTAGAATCGGTGGACTACCTCGATCGGGTTGTTCGCGCCACTGATCCTCAACCGAGAAACCTAGTGCAGCATGTGATGTCAGCATGGCTCCACATCCCTATCGATACGTTTTAGAACCTCATTCACATCTCTTGCACGTCTCGCAGATGTCCACGCTGCAGGAAGTTGTTATTAAGGTTTTTGAGAGGTGATCACAATCTGACTGGACAATGTAATCGTACAGTCTAGTGGTCAGCATACTGTGCAATATTTCGTATTTGCGTTGCCTTTTCTACGAGAGATGCTATTGTAAACCATACAGCAGGTCACCAATGTAGAAAAGTAATAAATAAATAATATTCGTTTCAAGCCTTACGTGTAGTTTAATGTAAACATTCCGAGAGCGTACGTTCCTCGAAAGGTCAATCAGTATCTTACAGTCAGTATATTCCTTCCTCCTACGTGTATCTCGCGAAAGCCATGAAGATAAGATTTGTGAGATTAGAGGTGAAGTGTTGGCTTTCCAACACTATTTCTTCCTACGAATCATTCACGCCTGTAACAGTAGTGTGGAAATGAGGATGGAACGTACGCCCACTTAACCCCGCTATAAGGTGGCCTGCGTAGAATAGATGTACACTACTGGCCATTAAAATTGCTACACCAAGAAGAAATGCAGATAATAAACGGGTATTCATTGGACATATATATGATACTAGAACTGACATGTGATTACACTTTCACTGAGAAATCAGTACACAGAACAACCTCCTCAGGCCGCGATAACGGCCTTGATACGCCAGGGAATTGAGTCAAACACAGCTTGGATGGCGTTTACAGGTACCTCGGCCCAAGCAGCTGCAACACGATACCACAGTTCATCAAGAGTAGTGACTGGCGTATTGTGACGAGCCAGTTGCTCGGCCACCATTGACCAGACGTTTTCAGTTGGTGACAGATCTGGAGAATGTGATGTCCAGGGCAGCAGTCCAACATTTTCTGTATCCAGAAAGGCCCGTACAGGACCTGCAACATGGGGTCGTGCACTATCCTGCTGAAATGTAGGGTCTCGTAGGTATAGAATGAAGGGTAAAGTCACAGGTCGTAACACATCTGAAATGTAACGTCCACTGTTCGAAGTGCCGTCAATGAGAACAAGAGGTGACCGAGACGTGTAACCAATGGCGGCATCACGCCAGGTGATACGCCAGTATGGCAATGACGAATACACGCTTCCAATGTGCGTTCACCGCGATGTCGCCAAACAGGGATGCGACCATCGTGATGCTCTAAACAGAACCTGGATGCATCCGAAAAAAAGACGTTTTGCCATTCGTGCAACCATGTTCGTCGTTGAGTACAGCATCGCAGGCGCTCCTGTCTGTGATGCAGCGTCAAGGGTAACCGCAGCCATGGTCTCCGAGCTGATAGTCCATGCTGCGGCAAAGGTCGTCGAACTGTTCGTGCAAATGGTTGTCATCTTGCAAACGTCCCTATCTGTTTACTCAGGGATCGAGACGTGGCTGCACGATCCTTTACAGCCATGCCGATAAGATGCCTGTCATCTCGACTGCTAGTGATACGAGGCCGTTGGGATCCAGCACGGCGTTCCGTATTATCCTCCCGAACCCACCGATTCCAGATTCGGCTAACAGTCATTGGATCTCGACCAACGCGAGGAGCAATGTCGCGATACGATAAACCGCAATCGCGCTAGGCTACAATCCGACCTTTATCAAAGTCGGAAACGTGATGGTACGCATTTCTCCTCGTTACACGAGGCATCACAACAACGTTTCACCAGGCAACGCTGGTAAACTGCCATTGGTGTATGAGAAATCGGTTGGAAACTTTCCTCATGTCAGCACGTAGTAGGTGTCGCCACCGGCGCCAACCTTGCTGTGATATGCAAATGATTAGCTTTTCAAAGCATTCACACATCTTCTTCCTGTCGTTAAGTTTTGCGTCTGTAGTACGTCATCTTGGTGGTGTAGCAATTTTAGTGGGCAATAGTGTAGATATATGGTGCAAGATTATCTGTTGTCTAAGTGCTTGTCACTAGTGATTTTTAGTAAGGAAAGAAAAGTTCCCGCGGGAACGTGGCGTGGCAGGTGACAACAAGCAGAGGTCTGGAACTGCACGAAGCCGCCGTAGGCAGCGAGTGGCGCGGCGTCGGAGGCTCCCCGACTACGGCCAAGGGCGGGCGAACATCACACGTGATACCGCTCTGTGCACAGCCACGGAACATGGCACGTACGGTGTTACGTAACAGCGCCGCGGCGACCAGCACTACTGTGGCGAGCTCCGAGCCGTCGCCAACTTCCTCCTACAGATGAACTGCGAGCGAATCACATATCGCTATCCCCAGTGAAACTGAGGAAGAATTGCGCGACCCGCTGAATGGAATGCACGGTATAATTAGCACACAATATCGAGCGAAGAGGATTAACGAGTACGTTATTAGCGATAAAGCTATCAAAATCGCTGACCATGAAGTTGATGAAGTTCACAAATTCTGTTTCCTTGAAAGCAATATAACGTCTACAACTACATCTACATACATGCTCCGCAAGCCACCGTGTGGTGCATCGCGGAGGGCACCTTGCACCACCAACAGTAATTTCCTTTCTTGTTGCACTCGCAAATAGAGCGAGAGAGAAATCTCCGTATGAGACGTATCTCTCGCATCTCCGTGGTCCTTACGCGAAAACTGCGTTGGCAGTAGTAGAATCGTTTTGCAGTCACCCCCAAATTTTCTTTCTAGTGCTTCTCGAAAAGACCGTCGCCTTTCCTCCAGTGACTCCAGTTTGCGTTCCCGAAGCATCTCCCTGAAGCCGTCGGCACACGGACCCTGCATCCGAACGTTGAGCGTGACGAGTTTCTGATGTCACAGCGTGGAATAGCACGTTCGGGAGTCTTTCCGAACGTGCAGGGCAATATCTAGCATGTCAGATATTCTGAGCGTGCGCCTGAGCGTCGACCAATCGGGTGGCACAACTCCACCTACGTCACACGCACGCCATCTCCCTTCAGCACGGAGTTGTGAGGCGCCATATTGGCATTCATTTCAAGCTTATACGTATATATGCTACTTCTGAGCACCAGCAAATTGAGACTCACTCGAAAACACATAGTTAACTGTGTGATTCGTTGCAGTAAAATAATGAGAAACATCATATTAGTGGCAAAAGAATTATTGTAACTTGCGTATTATGAGACTATGCCATTTGAAGGCAACGACACACTGAGACTCCACCAAAAAAGCATTGTTCTTGGTACAATTTGTTATAATTAATTTCAATTAGTAACATAGCTACGATTAAATCGTTTTCAAGTAGCAACATGCTAATATGGGCTGAATTATACGTATTATCAGTGCAGCGTAGTGAATAGCGTGACTGACTCCTTAACAAGTTGAATAAGATATTGGTGGTTGGCGTCCCCCTATACACCAATTTTTTTTAGTAACACTCGCGTTTTTAATAGTTTCTGATGCTTTATTATTAGGTTAATGTAAGTATATACTATAATATTTGATGTTATTTAAATATAACTTCACCTATTTTGAGCAGTGAGTTTGTTCGATTGGCTTAATCTACCGGACAGCTTGCGCTACTTGTATGAAGATATTTTGCTCCTTTTTCTTTTACGCTTCCTAATTCACATGTTGCCAAGACTCTGCTACTAGATAGAAACAGTGATCAAGTAAGAATGACCTTGGGGTTTTACCATAATGTGGGAATGATGAAATAATGTTTATCTTATGTGGAGAACTATTGCAAATTTCGATCGCGGCATTTCTAATGGAACGTTTGTAAGCCTGTGTGCTTATCGATTGGACATGGTACTTTCCTTTTCGTCTTAAAACATGTACATAGATATTGAAGTTTTTTTTCTGTATATTACACATATAACAACGTGACTAGCATATGGACAATGGAGGAAATGTGCGTTTTAATAGAGCTAACGTGGGAATTTTACGCGCACCCGTTTAGCAAACAGTGTGATTTACGAACTAGAAACATCCCGCAACTGCCGCTAGAGTGCACTGTGATCGCGTATATCACGTTGGGGCCCACGTACCGTATGCACAAGTCGCAGCACGCCGAACGTTGACGTTCGACGGAACGGTCCGTCTGCCGACGGCTTAATGCTTGCGCGTTCTTCGAACCTACTGGTAACAAAACTAACAAGTCTCTGAATTCCTTCGATATTTTCCTTTAATCCAACCTGATTCCGAACCGGAACACTAGAGAGCTCAACAGTAAATCTACTAGTGCCCTGTATGTGGTCTCCTCTACCGTCTTTAACTCATTCACAGTGCGATACATTTTCCTTAGTCACCGCTGTACTTGTCTACTGCAACGTCACAACGTGTTTCCGGTAACGGCCATGTGCGGCGAAGTGCAGTAATATCGTGCTCAGGCAGTATTGCTGGTGAAATGGTTAACCGATCGTCGAGCCTCAAAGGAAACTTTCTGATTAATTCAGTGCACAAAACTGAACGTTTTCAATATCTGGTCAACATTTATGTGAAAACAGTTTGTAATTGTTGTCTTTACGTGAAAATAGATATACCGTTTGTAAAACTCTACCCATGTTATACATTTCTGGATTAACCGGATTTTCGACTATCCGGATGACATTCGGTTCCGCGTAGTCTGCATTAATGAGCTACCACTCTACTTCTATTAGTAGACGACAAAGCTGAGGGCTGTCTAGCGCCTTTGGCTAATCTAGGAAGATGGAAGCCACCCGTTCAGCAGCGTCTATTGTTTGCAATGTCTCGTATGCGAATCAAACAAGCTGCGTTTCACATGAGTGGCTTTTGCTGAATTCGCCCTGATTTTTGAGAGTAGCTCCGCCCCCCCCCCCACCACCACCACCCTCTCCCACACCCCCACGAATATCGCAATATTTGAGCTTAGAAAATACGCTTTGGTCCTGCGACAACGAACGTCATAGATATCGATCGGTAATTCCGCCATCCTATATTTTACCCTTTTTGTAAACACGAGTTATCTGCCCTCTTTCCCAGTCACTGGGGCCTATTCGCTGTGGTGGGTCACTTTATCTGTATATAGAAGGAAATGTCCTGACTGATTTACTGACTCATCACAGACCAGTCCTAACTGCTGAGGAGAGAATCTTGACATTTGGAGAGGGTTTTTATCTTAGACTGCAGATATCGTTTAAGAAGGGATTTCCGAAATTCCAGGAGGATCAGTAATTTTTTGAAAATATTTCGCTACTAAGACAATTTTTAAGCTAGAACTACGAAAATTCGTATCTGGTTTTTCTGTCAGAAAGAGATAAGTGTTTCAGCAGTTTTGTAAATTCAACCTCTAGGGTGGTGAAGTAGTAGCTGAAACACTTTTTGAAAATTATTGAAGAACTAGTAAGCATTTTTCAACCTTTATTTATGGAAAGGTGATTTCTCTTCTCGGTTAGAAATAAAGAAATATGTATTAGGGGATTAAAGTTTCTACGGAAGTATAACCACAAGAACTCAAAAGGCGGGATTAACAAAAACCTCCGACTCCAGCTGAAAGAGTCGCTTTTCAATCGGAAGTACATTCGGAAAAGACTACGCTTCCGATGGTTTTCATCAGCGTGAAAAGTTTATAAGGCGTTGCCATTTGTGAACTAAACCGAAGAAACTGTTTAACATTCACCACGGCAAATCGGTTTTGTCAGAATTGCATAGAAGCATATATTTAAGAAAATTATTTCTGATGTAATTGCTACGCAAACGTGAGCGAAGCAGCTGGCGCTAACCTCGTTTTATCGTATATGCGTCTAAACGCACATTCCGAGGTTTTTGTATTTGAATAATACTTTCAGCAATAGTGATTTTACATATATACAGGGCTACATTCAATGGTTCAGTCATTTTCACAGCGCTATATTTTTGCCAAGTATTAAATTCACGAATGTGATTACTGCATGAATAGAATCGGCAACTTACCGAGTTTGCATTGAGTGGCGACGAAAACAAGAAGGAGAAGATGCCCAGTACACATGGGTTGGAAAATGCGCTCCTGAGGAGCTACGAGCAAATATTCATCTTCGATACTGTGGACATCTCTACTATTGAACAAACGCTCATAGCTGTTAAGGCATGCATTTTAGTGCCCATGTTTACCAATCAGTTTTTCCTTCTTTTGGTCCATACTGCCACTTCTGAAAGTGGTCTAACCAACAACGGTGCAAGTATATATATTCCACTGTCAGAGGTACCATCAGGGTTTTCGCTTACAATTTTCGACTCGCTTGTCTCCGGTACAGGGACCCTCACTTCAAATGGATACATTTATCCTTCATCATTCTAGAAATTTTGCAACACCACAAAATCACCCTCTGTATTCATGGATTTACAGGTGCCAGTGCCTTTGTAGCGTCGTTAGACGTTGTTTCCGGACATGGGTTCCTGTTCAAAATATTGTGTACTCTCCCTCCTCTACAAGTCCTAGAAGACTGTAACGGGAGTTTCCGAATGCCCTGCATAATGAGTTACTGCCACGCCAGAGAAGTCCGGCCGTAGATAGCGGTAGCCGTGGCGTGTGAAAGTTTGAACTATAAAGGAAGGGACGTAAGTTACGGGCTGTACTTCGCAGACTCAGCACCGAATGCTAATGAACATCTTGAATGTCATATCACGTGTGTGTGTGTGTGTGTGTGTGTGTGTGTGTGTGTGTGTGTGTGTGTGTGTCCGACATGATGAGACCACGACCACGATTCACGTATTTCGGAAGAACTGCAGCCCCTGTTGACTTAACTCAGTTAATCCACTTTACACAATATCCTCAATACAAGTTTGGAGCCCACGTTTGGATTGTACTTTGACCAGGGCAAGTAAGTCAGTGCACAGGTCAGAGGACGACGACAGAATTATGCCGAATAAAGCATAGCTGTAGTCAGACCAACCACAGCATATCCAGTGGCCAGAACTGGACACTCTTTCTGTGGTTTCTATGGCTTTCGCGATTAAAACTGGTTACGACGCAATTCGACTTTGACGGCGCCGTATTTTCGATAGCGAACTGGAAAGTGCTCGCGATTAACGGAGCTATAGACGGTGGCAGGTAACCGCCTGTATCTTAAGAGGCATTCTGTTGTGGCGAGATACTCTGCGAGTGGCTGCAGTTATTTCGTATCGCATTCCTTTGGCAGAATGCGGAGCCTAATGCTGTTTGGCTTAGGTAAGGTAGTTTCGGCTCATTTTATTCGAAAGACTGGGTCAGACTGTATTCATTAGCTCTTCTTATTCCTTTGGTTTCCGCTTGTTTAGGTGCGATTAGATCAGAATATCTGTCCTAATTCTGAAGGAAACCACCGTAACGTAAGCTCAGTTTTTTGTCATGGGCACTGTTCCAGCGTTTGTTCTGATCATGATGCATCCACAAATTATAAAGTGTAATTGAGGTTTTCGTGGCTGAAATTTGTTAAGTTGTGTAGGTCTGAGATATTTACGTTCTTTCATTGGTCGTTTATTTGGAATATACTCTGGGTAGTTTATCTTATTTCGTCTTCCACGAGTCCTTTTATCAGTTTGTTTTGTATTTGCTAGGCGTCAACGCCACAGAACCGTCCTGTCGGCACAACTGTAACTACTCTTCTAGCCTGCGGTGCCTCTATGACCGAAGCCACGATGTGGACCCCGGCAGAGGAAAACACGTTCTACGTGGGTCAGTCTACGGGGCAGCATAGGGTCCGAACACCACGAAGAGACGGGCAGGGAGAAAAGCACAAAACGCCATCGCCGCGAATAAGTACATAACTAGCACGCGAACGAAGAGCACGGCGTGACGCTAAAGCCAGGGCTGAGATAGTCGATGTCAGCGTAAGAACTGGCCGCCAAGTAAACATCCCGGTCAGCGATTCTGCCCATACGTCAGTCCGCGCGCGCCGCCCGCGACGGATTGACGTAATACTCTGATCACGAAAACCGGCAACTGCCGGGAGAGCGGTATCCTGACCACGCGCCCTCTATATCCGCATCCACTGACGCCAGTGTGAGAGGATGACACGGCGGTCGGTCGATGCCGTTGGGCCTTCAAGGACTGTTCGTACGAAGTTTAGTTCAGTTCCGTCACGAGACCCACGCCAGTTTGTCTGCGTCAATATCGACTTCCGCTGTTTTTGCCAGTGTATTTGATTTGTTAGCTGTGACCCGAAGCATGCTATTCTTGACAGCGTACACCAAGCATTGTTGGTCCTTTGTGTGACTGTTGCAATTATTAGAAAGATTCTCCGCTTGAGGGAGGTTTCTGTATTCCAGTTTCCAATCCTGTCCATACAGACGCTTGTGATTTCATGTTTATTAGTTAATTTCATTTAAAATTCTTACTGTTTAACTAGGATTTGGTACCTACAAAAGTATGATTGCAACCAAGCGCGCGCCTCTTCGTCCAAAAGCAGATCGACGGCTACGAATGTCTCTCAAAAATACGAAAGAAGCGTAGAGAGAGAGAGATCGCAACAGTATGGAGGATGTGCAAGGACTTACTAGCCTAACTTCTGCAGCGTAGCCTAAGCAATCTTACCAACATGTGGGCAGGCATTATCCTCCAGCAAAATGTTTCCGTCCTTCAATATTCCTGGGCGTTTCGATTCGACGGCAAGCTTCAATTTTTGCCAAGTGTCCACTTACCGCTCAGTATTAATCGAGGCGCCGTGTTCCAGAGAGTCAACAAGCAGCGGTCCCTTGCAGTCAATGAAAAAGATCTTGACTTCACCGGTGCTAGCGTGCACGGATTTACAATTTTTCCGGGGGGGGGGGGGGGGGGGGCAGGTAGTAAACACACGTCTTTCCATCGTTGGTCCCGAAGCTTTTTCTCCAGCTCAAGATGACACCATGTTTCATCTCGCGTGACAGCACGGGTGCTTCGGGCTAATTTTTATCCGACAGTGTATCGCAGGAACTGGGTGTTCTTTATTCCTAGTACTCTCATTTTAGTTCGCCTTAGCAGTTTTGCTACACTTTTACGTGGGCTACACCGACCAGTAACGATGCTAGCAGTGCGTCTACTAATTCGTTTCGTGTGTCGCCAGGCCCACAGTATGAGCACTCAGAACACTTTTACGAAACTCTAGAATTGGTCGCACTAGCATCTTGTATACGACTGCTTTTAAAAATGCATTGTATTTTCCCATAACCCTTCCATTCGCCTTATCTGACACTGATCCTACGTGACTATTCCGTTTCATATCACTTATTCTTGTTTTGTCTGTCGTCGTTTTCAATTCGAAGACTGGTTTACTTCAAGTCTCCACAGTCGTGTATCCTTTTCAAGCCACTTCGTCTCGAGGTAACTACTGCAACCCCCATGTGTTTGCACCTGTTTACTATAATAAAATCTTGGTCCCAACGTACAATTTTTACCCACCAGCACCACTGCCATCAAACTGACTAGTACTTAGCGCCTCACGACGTGATATCAGCTGATATTTTCCCGTCGACTTGTGACATGAATTATTTCTTTCTCCCCAATTCAAATCAATACTTCATTACTAATTCTATCAGCCGACCTGATTTCCACCATTCTTCTGTAGCACCACATTTACAAAGCTATTTATTGTTCATCTCTCACTTAAATACGAGGCTAAACTAAGGGCAAGCACATTCAGAAATGATTTCCTCAATTCTTTTAAAAATGAACACACCATCTTTCACAGTATTACTATTTATTTAATTAAGACCTAGGTTTCGGCATTTTATGCCATTTTCAAGTGACTGAGTTTATATAATTAACATATAGTGCAGGACATCAAGCTCAAAATTGGCCATAAATTAAGAAAAATATTCGCTCGCGCGGAGCCAATATTTTTCTTAATTTATGGCCAATTTCGGGCTTGATGTGAATCTTTTGTTAATGATGTAAACTCAGTACTTGAAAGTGGCATAAAAGGCCGAAACCTAGCTCGTAATTGAATGAACAACAATACAGTAAGTGGCGGTGTGTTCATTTAGAAACTGTTTGACTATTGCTCAGCAACATTAAAAACTTAAATTTATATTCGATTTTTAAAAAATTTCTCTTTTTCGCACCTTCTTTTCTTGCTATTACTAGTTTGCATTTAATATCTTCTCTAGTTCTGCCACAAGTTATTTTGCTGCTTAAGTATCAATAGTCACAGTTTTGCGTATCTCATTTCCTAATCTGATTTCCTTAGCATTAACTGACTTAATTCGACTACATTCCACTACAGTTTTTTTGCTTTTGTAGATACTGGTCACAAAATCTTTTCATGATACTATCAATTCCGTGTAACTTCTTGCATTTACTTAGCCGTCTGTCAGAATTACAATATCATCGGCAAACCGAATGTTTGTTATTCTTTTGGTAATGTTAGCAGATTAAAAATTTAATAGAGGTAGCGTGGACCGTTCATTTTACTTAAGGGGGTAGACCTCATCGAAAACTTCGAAAAATCGAGACTATTTTTTGCCGAAAATATTCTCTTGCATGTAAACTTTTATTGCACTTTTCATTCCAAATATGTCAAACACTGTTATCGAGTACCAAGCCCGTTTGTGAAAAAGTGTCTCCGAAAACCAATCACAGCGGGAAACAAAAGTGGACACAAGAATGTTTTGAAGATAAAAGTGGAAATAATAAAGCTGTATCATCAGTTTCAGCATTACTTGCTATTTCATTTGGAAAAATACCACGAAAAGCACTTATTTTTCATACGGTCAAGAAGATCTATCCCATAGAAAAGGCACAACTGTCCGCAGCTCGTGGTATAGTGACTTGCGTTGCTGGCTCTGGATCACGGGGTCCCGGGTTCGATTCCCGGCTGAGTTGGGGATTTTCTCTGTCAGGGCTCTGGGTGTTTGTGTTATCACCACCACCACTACGTACAATTAAGTCATTCATTTGAATAGTTACTTTGAATATCGCCAGAACCTAAGCGACACACACACACACACACACACACACACACACACACGGCGCGCGGGCAGCCAGGCTATTGGCATTACGAATGTGCCAGCTGAATGGGAACGGGCAGTGGCGCTGCTGCTGCTTTTCCGGTTTGGATGGGAAGCCGACGAGAAAGCTGCGCGTTTCTTTTGCCGTGTCGCAACCGGTGCTTGCCTCACGCCGGCACTGGCGCGCTCGTGACCGGGGCCACAGACCCTCCGACAATTCCCTTCCTACTTAATTGCTGTAGCCGTGCACCGCACCTCTCCACCACTGGAAGTTTCCCCACAGTTCTTCATGTCTCTGTACAGTACGGTCAGATGAATTTGCGAAACCATTTCGTATCACTTGCTGTCGTAACCTGGACCAGAACATCGTTTTGTCTTTTCCACTAATGCAGAGGTACTGCTGTTCAGCTGTTTTCGAGTTTATGGTAATACCCGGCAAACGGACATGTTTGATTAAGGCAGAACTTTCGTTCGTCGTTTATTGTTGCTAAGCAGGTGGACTTGTAAATAAACAACATGAGAAACTAATATGACTACGAAGTCTTTCGCGACGGAGTCGTTGCATAAAGTCAGTTTTACCTCTGACGAAGTTGACGGAGGTAGTCATCGAAAGCTCGTGATTTTATCGAAATTTGAAGCGGTAAGTAAACTTTACAACCGCTTCTCAGACAACCGCTTCTCAGACAACCGCTTCTCAGACAACCGCTTCTCAGACAACCGCTTCTCAGACAACCGCTTCTCATATAAACTAAGGGCTAGAAAGGAAAGGAACTGATGATATGAACTGCATCGGGACCCATGCGGAATCGGCGGCGACGAATGGAAATGTGTACCAGACCAGGACTCGAGCTTGAGATAATCTTACTGGGCAGTCCCATTAACCACTACGCCACCCGGACACCATCTTTATCGTAAATGCGCCAACCATCTCGACACTCCTATGTTCTCCATCCTCGCAAATTTTAGATTCCCGCCGGACGTGGAACGAAATTGTGCATCCGCACTGTAGGTTGTGGATTCATTGTCCATCAGCGCGAGTCGGTTATATGAATGTGTGATTTCTTCTTTAAACTATGTCCGAAAGAAGAGCCACCACACATTCATAAAATTGAATATCTGTGACGTAACGTATCAGTTCTAAATGTTGTGTCGTCAGCAATGCAAGCGCCACCACGCAGCACCGCAGGCGTCGACAGGTCCACAGTCCACTTCAGAGGCGCCGTACAGCCCAGCGATTGCCGCACCAAGAATTCGCAGCGGTGGCGCCGCCACAGAAGTGATAGGCGTACGCGGCAGAGCAGAGTGTGCAGTTCCAAGTCAGTTCGACTACCGAGAAGACCGCGTTTTACCTGCGTTCTTTTCGCCGCATTGTCTGCTTCTAGAGCGTCCACACCAGTCCGTATTCAGAGACTGTTCTAGTACGACAATAACTGTTTACCATCCAGCCTTAGCTCCTACATCTACGTGATTACTCTGCTATTCACAATAAAGTGCCTGGCAGAGGGTTCAATGAACCACCTTCAAGCTGTCTACCGTTCCACTCTCTAACGGCACGCGGGAAAAACGAGCACTTGAATTTTTCTGTACGAGCCCTGATTTCTCTTATCCTATCGTGATGATCATTTCTCCCTATGTAGGTGGGTGCCAACAGAATGTTTTCGCAATCGGGGGAGAAAACTGGTGATTGAAATTTCATGAGAAGATCCCGTCGCAACGAAAAACGCCTCTGTCTTAACGATTGCCACTCCAATGCACGTATCATGTCTGTGACACTATCTCCCCTGTTTCTCGATAATACAAAACGGGCTGCCCTTCTTTGTACGTTTTCGATGTCATTCGTCAGTCCCACCTGATGCGGATCCCACACGCACAACAACACTCCAGAATAGGGCGGACAAGCGTGTTGTAAGCAGTCTCTTCAGTAGAACTGTTGCACCTTCTAAGTGTTCTGCCAATGAATCGCAGTTTTTGGTTTGCTCTACCCACAATATTATCTAAGTGATCGTTCCAATTTAGGTTATTTGTAATTGTAATCCCTTACTATTTAGTTGAATTTACAGCCTTCAGATTTGTGTGACTTAGCGTGTAATCGAAATTTAGCTGATTTCTTTTAGTACTCATGTAAATAACGTCGCACTATTCGTTATTCAGGGTCAATTGCCACTTTTCGCACCATACAGATATCTTATCTAAATCGTTTTGCAAGTCGTTTTGATCATCTGATGACTTTACGAAACGGTAAATCACAGCATCATCTGCAAACAATCTAAGACGGCTACTCAGATTGTCTCTTATGTCGTTAATATAGATCAGAAACGATAGAGGGCCTATAACACTTCCTTGGGGAACGCCGGATATTACTTCTGTTTTACTCGATGACTTATCGTCTATTACTACGAACTGTGGAAATCATGAATCCAGTCGCACAACTGAGGCGATACTCCGTAGGCACGCAGTTTGGTTAGAAGACGCTTGTGAGGAACGGTGTCGAAAGCCTTCTGGAAATCTAAAAATATGGAATCAATTTGACATCCCCTGTAGACAGCGCTCATTACTTCATGGGTGTAAAGAGCTAGTTGTGTTTCAGAAGATCTATATTTTCTGAATACATGCGGACTATGTGTCAATAAATCTTTTTCTTCGAGGTACTTCATGATGTTCGAATACAGCATATGTTCCAGAACCCTACTGCAAATCGACGTTAGTGATATAGGCCTGTAATTACTCCTACTTCCCTTTTTGGGTATTTGTGTGACTTGAACAATTTTCCAGTCTTTAGGTACGGATATTTCTGTGAGCGAGTGGTTGTATATAATTGCTAAATATGGAGCTATTTAATCACCATACTCTGAGAGGAACCAGACTGGCATACAATCTGTACCAGAGGCCTTGCCTTTATTAAGTGATTTAAGCTGCTTTGTTACACCGAGGATATCTACTATGTTTCTCATCTTGGCAGTTGTTTTTGATTGGAATTCAGGAATATTTACTTCGTCGTCTTCAGTGAAGGAGTTTCGGAAAACCGTGTTTAATAACTGCTTTAGTGGCACTGTCATCAGTGACTTCACCGTTGTTATCGCGCAGTGAAGATATTGATTGTGTCTTGCCACTGGTGTGCTTTATGTCTGACCACAATCTCTTTGGGTTTTCTGCAGATTTCGAGACAGATTTTCGTTGTGGAAATTATTAAAAGCATATAGCATTGAAGTACGCGCCATATTTCGAACTTCTGTAAAACTTTGCCAGTCTTGGGGAGTTTGCGTTCTTTTAAATTTGGCATGCTTCTGGAATAGTAGTTTAACTTCCTACGATCTGCTGCCTGAGCCTATTTGTACTAAGTGAGAATTTGTCAATAAATATGGGTGTTATCATCACTAACCATTATCGGTGTTTTCATGTTCTCTCATGGTGTTTCCCTCAGCGTCCCATAAATAGTTGGGGGTGGTGGCGAGTAAAATTTCCCATGGTTGTATCGAAAGTACGATGCGATAGTAAATACAACACTATATCCCTGAAGTTCAATCCCAAAAATTATGACCAACCGAAGTTTTGACTGTAGTTGAAGTAGGTTCACTTGACTAGTTATACTGCGAAATACTCAAAAAGTCGGAACATAAGAATATTCCAATTCAAATTACGACAGCCTGTGCGACTGATTATTTCTATTGAACAATTTCGGCTGTGGACCCCATCGCATCTAAAATATTCTGTTTCCCATCATCTTATGTTCAGCTTCAATACAGTACTGCAGCGCCTGTGTTGTTCAGAAGTATGATGCGATCTTCCTCCAGACATGCATCCATGTCCGTAGTCGCCGCGGTGTCTGTTTCGAACAAATTGTCACATATTTGTAACAACTATCTTATCACTATGAGATTTTCTCTGCCATTATTGGCGATGAAACATCTTTCGCAGTATTTGAGCTGAAAGCGCCTCTATCTAAGACTCCACTGTGATGCAGATATCTTCATGGAGCGGCTGGAGTGGCGTAACATTTCAACTTCGCAGGCCCTTGAACCACTTTATTTCGCGATAAGTCAGCCACAATGTGACTTCAGGTTATTTCTGACATCTAATACATAAAAATCAAACTATGTTTATCCGTCCTTTTTTTATGTGCTGCCATACTGTTCACGTGATTGCAATAAAACTTTATCAACTTATTGTTTTCACTTGCGCTAACGTTATAGGCATAGCGCATTTAACTTACAGCAGGTGACGCACGTGTCGTATCGGCGAATGTATTTGAAAGAGCATGGAAGCAGTGATATGTTTGAATGTGGCGAACAAACGGATCAGCGTTTTATTGTGCCTTAATCATTTCGATGCCAATGCATTTGAGTTATATCTGATCGAGATTTTCCAGTGCACGCAGTAATATCTGCATTTTTTCAGTTAACCAGCGCGCACAACACTTTCAGCATTTCTTTCTGTGCGAAGAAGTTGCATTTGCCTAGACATTCCTGTATGCCGAAGTTCGGAAGCACTATAAATGAAATGCTACATCCAACGACGTAAGCACGGCAAGGTGTTGATGTTTACCAAAATCTGTATTTGTATGACGCATTGGGCCATATTTATACAGTGTATCCAAATAATGAGAATTCTGTTGGTTGTCAAATGTGCTACTTCATTTGCAAATTTGAGAATGGTTGACGGCGTAGAATACTAGACATGCAGAGAAGCTTGCCAAAATCTTCGTTTGCTGGAAAATGATCAATACTGGAAGCAACATTGACGTACTGATGTGCTAGCTGTCTTCCACGACAATTTCGATCATCATTCGCCATCATTTTAACCGCATGTTCGCGATCCAGCCCGAAAGATTCGTGGGAAAAATTCAGAGAGGATTTGAGTGAAGACATTTTGCACCGTGTTTGTAGCGTTAACAGCGACAGTTTCATCGATTTTTTGGAAAGTAATTTCAGTGAAGCTCTGATCGAAACCGAGGATGTACTTAACCACCAACGACACCAAACTCATTCATCTTGGCATGATTGCGTCAGTACATTATGCACTTCACCTTTATAATTGCACTTTAGTGAGATAATAGCAGTACAATGTTAATGATTTGCTTGCATTTGTTGAAACAAACTAACAACTTTTCCTTGCGGGACTAAAACTGGTCTAGGACGTAACTACAAATGATTTGTCAAATAGAGGTGGTTTGTTGTTCTTTGATGTGCCTGGCGGCACTGGAAAAAGGTTCCTAATCAGTTTGCTACTGGCTCACACTATCTCAAAATAGAATTGGTTTGGCTCTTTCTACATCAGGTATTGCGGCTACATTATTAGATTGTGGACGAATAGCGCATTCGGCACTCAAATTGGCATTGAATACGTATTTCTCGGAAGCTCCAACACGCATCATTTCAAAAGGATCTGGCACTGCTGAAGTTACGAACTTTGCAAGGCTATCATCTGGGATGAATGTAACACGGCTCATAAGAATTTGCTTGAAGCGCCTGATCGAACTCCAGAATTTACGATTAAATGTACATTTGTTCAGTGGCGCTCTCATTATCTGGCGACTTTAGACAAAGCCTTCCAATGATACCTACCTCAACACCAGCTGCCTCAAAGCATCTCATGTTTGGAGGCACATGCGAAAACTACCCTGAAACAGTTGAAGTCAACAAAGTAAAATGAGTATCATTTAGACTTCTTTGTATGTATCATTTAATTTCAATAAATTTATTAACTATTCTTTCTGTTATTCCTAATTAAGAAAGATAACTTTCAAATTTCAAACGATCTGTCTATGGGTTTTTCCTTCTGCGGCAGCAACGCGCCGGGTACCAGCCAGCTAACTTAATAATGAAATTGACTTCGCAAAGGTCTTTAGGAAGCCATTGAAAACTTTTCACAGTTCAAGAGCGTAACCACTCCCTCAACAATAACCCTGCTCTCTTTTATCTTTCAATATGTAGATTGAGGCTGCAACGACTATTTCTAGGCTACAGCTGTAACCCCCTTACTGCTGCGGCTGTCTCCTGTAGCCCTCGCGAACTCACGCAAGCCCCAAGGCCCAGGTGGGAGACAAACGCCATCCTGACGAACAGATCCTTTGTCCCTACGTAGCGCTAAATTGCAGTTCAGGGCGCTACAACACTCGCAACTTACGCATACGTAAACGACAACAGTTGCGCACCTGTTGCTTCCACAGTGAGGAAGAATTCGGGACGTTCGCTGCTGAACGTGTAATTTTACGTCAGCGATGATGGGGAGCTCTAAGGCTTCATCTCCATGGTTTGGGAAAAAAAAAAAGCAGAGGCTAAATCAGGTGCAATAGTGCAAGGTCACCGCGGTGGCCGTGCGGTTCTGGCGCTGCAGTCCGGAACCGCGGGACTGCTACGGTCGCAGGTTCGAATCCTGCCTCGGGCATGGGTGGTGTGATGTCCTTAGTTAGGTTTATGTAGTTCTAAGTTCTAGGGGACTGATGACCTAAGATGTTAAGTCCCATAGTGCTCAGAGCCATTTGATTTGTTACGTTCTTAAAATGAGACACATTCTGCTTGGATTCCTCAATAAGCTTTACGGAATAAATTGTATTATTAAGTGTCGAAACAACGCAAAATCATGTAGTGGCTGATCTATCGATAAATAATGAGCCTGGTAAAGTCACGGAGCGGTTAGAGGCCGGCCGGTCAATAAAGACTCCATCAAGGTGGTAACTTGGCCCGAAGTACGCGCTTTCAAATGGGACACCGCGAACAATATTTCGCAGCCAATAATGACAGACAAAATCTTATTCACAGGTACAAGAACTGTTAGTAATGTAAGACTGATAAATATTGTTACAGCTATGACTAAGTATTTAAGTCATAATGGGCGGTTTCGGTGTGACAGGGCCGTGAAAAGGTACGTAAAAATTACAATACTTGGAAGCTATACTGTAATCGATGCAATCAAGATATGAATATAGCTCTTAATGGCCGCCAACGGCGTGCGTGCGTGCACAGCGAGCGAAATATGTGCAGAGACCCATGAAGGGATGTGTTACTTTAGCTATCAAATTAACTACAACGGCAAATTATACGCCTGCATATTTGTTACGATGCAATTATGTCGTATTGTTGCGTTGAGTTTACGCCTTAACAGCACAGTAAAATGATTCGTGGAAGAATAAAGCCTAAGTTTGACACAATTTGCTGAAGAACGTGAAGTCTGGTAGAAGCAGACTGCAGGGAATATCAGTTTGAGCTCCGGAGGAAAGTAGGAACACACGAGGCAACACCGACCATACAACTTATCTTACAAGATAGAAAAACCGACGATTACAGAGTTTATAGATTTAGAGAAAGCTGTTGACGGTATTGACTAGACTACACTGCTAAAAATTATGAAAGTAGCAAGCGTGAAAACCGGGTAAAGAAATGTTATCTACAACTTGTACAAATTTGTTATCAAATATCAAGAGCAAATTTTTTCGTAAAGTATCTAGAGTGGTCTCGTAGAGGAGTGAAATGTGGACGATAAACAGTTTAGACACGAGGAGAGTAAAACCCCTTGCGGAAGGATACACGGAAGCCGACTTCGGAAGATTAGATGGGTAGGCCGAGTAAGTAATGAGGGGAAACTCAATCAAATTGAAGGAAAAGGAAATTTATGGCACAACGTTACGAAATAATGGGCTGGATTCACAGAGCAAATACTAAGGGGCAAAGAATAGTTAATTCGGCAAAGACGGGTAAGAACTGTCGGGGGAAAGCAGTCTGAATACAACAACCAGGTTCCAATCGACGTAGGGTGCAGCTGTTATGCAGAGGTAAGGAGGTAGTAATGGCTCTAAGCACTATGGGACTTAACATCTGAGGTCTTAAGTCCCCTTGAACTTGGAAATACTTAAACCTAACTAACCCAAGGACATCACACACATCCATGCCCGAGACAGGATTCGAACCTGCGACCATAACAGCAGCGCCTAGAACCGCTTGGCCACCACAGCTGCCGGCAGATAAGGAGGCTTTAAGGAGGGTAGGACGTCAAACGGGCCGACTTGGAGCAGCAGAGGCACCACAGGACATGTTAATTTCCACTGTCTATACTTTTACAAATAAATTCATGAAACTTTCTCAGCATGACCAGAAAGGTTTCAGGATACACACTAATAGCAGTGGAAGTTCAATGACGTAGCAAAATATTTTTTTATGCATGTGAAATTCATCATTTTTTCAAAAAATGGCTCTAAGCACTATGGGACTCAACATCTGAGGTCACAAGTCCCCTAGAACTTAGAACTAATTAAACCTAACTAACCTAAGGACATCACACACATCCATGCCCGAGGCATTTTTTCACTTACTATTGACTGCATTTGTTGCTATAGGTACACTTTTCTTCATAAGTAAGAGAGATTCTTCGATGAGTTTTGCACAGCATACAAACAATACTTACAGATGTATGAAACTCTAGAATTTATTTAATTCATGAAAAAATGAATGAGCTATTACATTTTAAACTTTATGTTTAGAAAAATCTAATTTTATAGCTAATTATCTGAATTTTTACCACAGTTTTTAACAGATTTGGGAAATTCTAGAGTTTCATACACCTGTAAGTATGGTTTGTATGCTGTGCAAAATTCATCGAAGAATCGCTCTTACTTATGAAGGAAAGTACCTGTAGCAACAAATGCTGCCATTAGTAAGTGAAAAAATAATAAAATTTGACATGTAAAAAAAAATTGTTAGGTTATTGGTCTTCCACTGCTATTCGTGTGTATCCTGAATCCTTCCTGGTCATGCTGACAAAGTTTCATGAATTTATTTGTAAAAGTCTAGATAGTGGAAATTAAAATGTCCTGTGGTGCCTCTCCTGCTCCAAGTCGGCCCGTTTGACCAATACAGACTCAAAGGAAGGCCTCGGCGCTTGTTGGTGACGTCACGTCAGTTAGGCACGGTCAACGCCAGGTCTGTTGCAGGCACACTCACAATGGTGGTGTCTCCCTCCCTGACACAGGAAAATGTGAAACTATTGGCGCTAGTTGACCAACACACATTGTTCTGAGACATTTCTGCAATCAATTAATTGTGCAATTCATTACACTTCTTAACAAATAGTGTAATTCTGAACTTAAATTTCCACCTGTTTTAAGGATTGACATACAAAAACAACTTCATGGTCCGGCAGCAACAGAATTCGTGCTTCTTTACCTTATTTGTAAATCTGAGGAAGTTACGTTTGTACTGGGTTGCTTTTGCAAGAAACTGAACATATCGGTGCTCTTCTTTAGGTATCTTGGTTGACAATGGGGTGAGGAGCACTGAATGTTAATGAAATATCTTGCGATTGTACGCGTTGGGGGACAGAAGAAGAGGCAAAACAGAGATACTTGTTTTATCAAATTTTTTTATCTTGTAAAGTTTCTCCTTTCAGTTGCAAGAGGGAACTATTTATCTTTTCTAATGTGCATGTTCAAAAAAGTTTAAGCTCAGCAGTATTTTTGAGGTATGACGCTATTGTTTCCTGTTTAGAATTCCTTTCGTTGAAAACGACTAATCTAATGACTGGCAAAAGTTTGACATTTATACATGTAAATTAGTTCACATTTCCAGTGACGATGTCAAACGAAAATAAATAAATAAAAGAAACGAGTTCATTGTAAGGGGGTTGGGGTAAGTTTCGATAGCAAAATGGATGAAGTAAATATCGTTACTTGAATGTAAAATTTCCGATGCTTGCAATGGGCCAAAGCATCTTCTCATATTAATCTACGTTTGTTTCGACAGGATTCAGTAATACAGAACTATGATCATTTGTAGCTTTACGATAGTAAGAAAATATTTCATCTAAATAAAACTGCAGAATCCAAAACAATACCAAACATTTTGTCGAAAAATAAGAGATTTATAGTGATAGGCACGCCCAGGCGTTTCTGCCTGCAACAGACCTGGCGTTAGCCGTGCCTAGCTGACGTGACGTCACGAACAAGCGCCGAGGCCTTCCTTTGAGTCGGTGTGTGTTTGACGTTCTATCCCCCTTAACAGGGTAGGCTTGGGTGGTCTTCGGATTAAGGACCACAAGAGGAACAAATATGTTATCATCTGTGTGTTTTCATAGGCCATACAATTTTGTGTTTGTCGCATCAGGCCTTGTGACTCCCTATATACACATGAGGTTGTGTGTGTGTGTGTGTGTGTGTGTGTGTGTGTGTGTGTGTGTGTGTGTGTGATGGCACAGCGACGATTTTTCCGTTTTGGCCGTCTGCCTCGGCAGATAAAACGGCTGTTGAAGGCACTCGTGTGGAGCCAGCTACTCCTAACAGATACAAGCGACGTGTCACGTCCCGCAAAGGACAGCCAGAGATACGGCGAGCAGCGGCAAGTCGCCTCCAGAAGAAAGCCGAGGGCTGTGCGGGCGCACAGTGGCACTCAGCGCTTCCCTTCAGAGGCTCCTGAGGACGCGGTAAGCGGCCGCACCACGCAGCATCGGGTCGATCGCAGACGCCGCTGTCCGGCCACAAAGGCGTCCCTGACGTCCGTCTCTTCCGCCGCGCCGGCACTTGTAGGGCATCCACAGGACGAGCTGACGGCTTCGCTCCGCCCAGCGCCGACCAGCGGCGAGCCGATCGGGGAAACGGTCTTCGGAAAACGAGGTAGTCACCAGCCTGTCACCAGCTGATCCGAGGCAGTCGTCCTGTAGGGACTCCCAGCAGGGGCCCCTTCACCTTTCCGAGCAGCACCTGTGGCGTTCCTCTTATTTGGTGAGGCTTGTGTCTAACTGCTGTCACTTACAGACCCGCGTTCCTGAGGGGGAAGGATCATACACTACTGGCCATTAGAACTGCTACACCACGAAGATGACGTGCTACAGACGCGAAATTTACCCGACAGGAAGAAGATGTTCTTATACGCAAATGATTAGCTTTTCAGAGCATTCACACAAGGTTGGTGCCGGTGTAGACACCTACAATGTGTTGACATGAGGAAAGTTTCCAACCGATTTCTCATGAACAGCAGCTGACCGGCGTTACCTGTTAAAACGTTGTTGTGATGCCTCGTGTAAGGAGGAGAAATGCGTACCATCACGTTTCCGACTTTGATAAAGATCGGATTGTAGCCTATCGCGATTGCAGTTTATCGTATCGCGACAATTCTGCTCGCGTTGGTGGAGATCCAATGACTGTTAGCAGCATATGGAATCGGTGGGTTCAGGAGGGTAATACGGAACGCCGTGCTGGATCCCAACGGCCTCGTATCACTAGCAGTCGAGATGACAGGTATCTTATCCGCATGGCTGTAACGGATCGTGCAGCCTCGTCTCGATCCCTGAGTCAACAGATGGGGATGTCTGCATGACAACAACCGTCTGCACGGACAGTTCGACGACGTTTGCAGCAGCATGGACTATCAGCTCGGAGACGGTGCCTGCGGTTACCCTTGACGCTGCATCATAGACAGGAGCGCCTGCGATGGTGTACTCAACGACGGACCTGGGTGCACGAATGGCAAAACGTTATTTTTTCGGATGAGTCCAGGTTCTGTTTACAGCATCGTGACGGCCTCATCCGTGTTTGGCGACATCGCGGTGAACGCGCATTGGAAGCGTGTATTCGTCATCGTCATACTGGCCTATCACCCGGCGTGATGGTATAGGGTGCCATTGGTTACACGTCTTGTCACCTCATTTTCGCATTGACGGCACTTTGAACAGTGGACGTTACATTTCAGGTGCGTTAGGACCCGTGGCTCTACCCTTCATTCGATCCCTGTGAAACATTACATTTCAGCAGGATAACGCACGACCGCATGTTGCAGGTACTGTACGGGCCTTTCTGGATACAGAAAATGTTCGACTGCTGCCTTGGCCAGCACATTCTCCAGATATCCCACCAATGGAAAACGTCTGGTCAATGGTGGCTGAGCAACTGCCTCGTCACAATACCCCAGTCACTACTCTTGATGAACTGTGATATCATGTTGAAGCTGCATGGGCATCTGTACCTGTACACGCCACCCAAGTTCTGTTTGACTCAATGCCCAGGCGTATCAAGGCCACGGCCAGAGGTGCTTGTTCTGGGTACTGATTTTTCAGGATATAAGCACCCAAATTGCATGAAAATGTAATCACATGTCAGTTCTAGTATAACATATTTGTCCAATGAATACCCGTTTAAATCTGCATTTCTTCTTCGTGTAGCAATTTTAATGGCCAGTAGTGTATATGAAACTGAATGAGGATTTCTTAATGCTCTGACATAGGGCTTTCTCATAGCTGCTCGCTCATTAACAGTCCAATCGTTTCCCGGTACATGACACCATTTGGCTCCTACCTGTTTCTCCAGATATTCCTATGGCGTCAACTATTACCTATGTGTGGTGTGTGTGTGTGTGTGTGTGTGTGTGTGTGTGTGTGTGTGTGTGTTCCCTCGGACATGTCGGAATGAACAGACACCACGCAGAATCCTCAGCTGTTCTATACTATATGTAAATTGAAGGTGGAGAGGGGAAGGAAGGGATGAAAGGGGAGGGATCACTGCTGTTAGCTGCATTGGGATACTGCGCGGAATCTGCGGCGACTAGTGAAAATATGTACCGGCCCGGGATTCGAACCCTGGGTCTTAACCGCCACTGTTTTCTTTGTCCATGTGTAGTTTTGCGTTTGCAGTTTTGTATCGCGTGTTCGCCACAAAAAACCAAAGATGGTGCAGTACGCCAATTTATCAGCTTGCACGACACACACACACACACACACACACACACACACACACACACACACTACGTTTACTTCAAACGCACGTTTCAACTGACACTTCACATGACAACATAATGTAACGATATGAAAAATGAATGTCATGTCTAACCCTAGCTGACAGTTTTCTATTGTCACCTCGCATTCAACAACAATGCTGGTTGACGCCTCTCCCCGTCAGTGCGTTATAGTCATTACGACCTGTGAAAGTAAATTTCTTTATCTATTTCCTCAGTATCTACCAAGTGTTGAGCTGAAAGATGAAAACGGTGTTGTTTTATCTTCTTAGTTGCACACACGCGTGGAATTTTTTACCATTCCTTTACCCGCAACTGGAAACCTCCCATTCAGACAGAAACGAGTCAGGAAAACAAAATAACTACCTACGAGGCTTAACCATTACGTTTCAGCAGTCATCTCCAAAAAACTTCCTGTCAGGGTAAAACTGTTTTGCTGGACTGAGACTGCCTGCCTTTCGCGGGCAAGTGCTCTACCATCTGAGCTACCCAAGCACGACTCACGACCCGCCCTCACAGCTTCAATTCTGCCAGTCTCGTCTCCTACCTTTCAAACTTCACAGAACCTTGCAGAACTAGCACTCCTGGAAGAAAGGCGATTGCGGAGACATTTGATAGCCACAGCCTAGGGGATGTTTCCGAGCTCGAGTCTCGGTCCGGCACACAGTTTTAATCTGCCAGGAAGTTTCATACCAGCGCACGCTCCGCTGCGTAGTGAAAATCTCAATCTCGAAAAAAGTTGAGAGATTGAAGCTTTGTTTGTGTCGGCGGTGGTTTTCAAAATGTGCCAATAGAATAAAATGTTCACTGGTTTCTTGCCAATTCATATCGCGAGGTGAGCGCGACATTTCCGACGGCACCCTGACCTTTCCATATTGTCGAAGAGCAGCCTAAGCAAAACGCCGTTGCCCACTGATAAAGCAGAGTATCAACCAGTTATTAGGTTTCTCTAATTGAAGAGAAACAACGCAGCAGTTACCCACGGCTGAGTTGGTCGAAATGCGCAGCACCAATGCGCTATCGTTGATACTGGTTAGATGATGCCAACGGTTCGATTGTGGCCAAAAAGTCTGAATGACGAAGCAGGTGGCGACAGACCATCTCTCTGTGAAGAAACGAGAACTGCAATCGAAATTGAGGCCATGGTGCTCGCAGATCGGCGTACCACAGTCGAGACGACAATACAAAAAGTGAAGGATCAGCTACGGATCAATTTTCAAAATCTTGCGCAACATTTCGAACACGACAAAGAGAGCGGGCAGCGATGCTCTGCGACTACTCTTGCCCACTCAAAGGCTCCGCAAATCGAGGCAGCAGCGGAAAAGTTGCGGCCGTGTCAGGCCAATACAGATTTTGTCTACCCGCCTACTCACCATGGACGAGTGCAGAGATGAAGGACCAAAACAAGCAGTGAAACATGTTGATGCACTGCCGCTGGAAAGGCAAAGACCAACCGTCATCGTTCAATGTCGTGCTGGGTGTTTCTTGGGACTGCATATTGTACCCACGATGGGCAAATCGTCACACGAGCATATGAGGAGGTTAGAAAACCAATAAGGTTATCTTGGAACTCTTACATTTGGTCCGTGTTTGCATAGAAAAACAATAATATGGGAATTGTGAGTCCGGTTTGATGCAGAACTTTTGTTATTTATTTATTTATTTATTACCAGCTAGTTTCAGCGGCAACTATTGCCATTATCAGTGGGTTCTTTAAATCTGAAACATGCAGAAACATCGAACAACCACCGAACCTGTGAACGTCCTACTATTAACAAACGGCGACGGGTAAACAGTGCTGACACCGCGATCATGTCTGACGAGTGTGGTTCGAACGAAAAATGCCGCACCCCAATACTAGTACGGAGTACTTCCGGGAAGGAACGAATAAAGCCGAGACAGGCAGAGCGGTGGCCCACACACTGCCGGTTCCGGTCAAGACGAAGCGTCGCGTTTTAAGCCCTCCAAGAGGGGTGTGCTTTTGTTCCACGACAACGACCCAGCTCATCCTGCGCAAATGCTGCTGCTTTGTGTTATCGCATTTTATATTAATAATTTAAACAGTTATTCTTTATATGTATACATTATTAGTGTTAACACTACTGAACCAATTATTTTTACTCCTCCATAAGCACCTACACTTAAAAACAAGGTTTCCTTCAGGCTGTCATTTTTTAAATAGGAATATGGGTATGGAATGTTTTCAAGCCAGATTTAAAACTTGCTTTCCTACATGTCAGACACTTTGTATTTCTGAGGAAATGATCAAAAAATTTTGTTGCTGCATATTGAACTTCTTTGTGAGCCACGCATAGCTTTAATAATGGATAAGAAAGATCGTTCTTTTTAGTGTTTTAGATATGGACACCATACCTCAAATTGGGCTTGATAAACTATGAGGAATTTCATTAGTGAATGAATCTGTTGTGATGGTGCAGTTAATATGCCTAATTCCATTAAGAGGTACCTACAAACTATCGCAGGTTAACGTGTGTTTCTTATTGCTCGCTTTTGTGCAGTCAGTACTTTGTTTCTAAATTGTAAGTTACCCCAGAAAATTATTCCTTAGGGCACCGTAACATTTCTGGCTTTGCCGCAATCATATTCAGGTACAAAACGCTCTTCTTAGAGCAGTTGAGAAGGCAGATGATGTAACGTGGTGCGAGATAGTTTGTCTGGGACGGCTATGTGAGAAAGACCGGCTAAACTGTAATCCTCCTCCGCCATTCGTTGCTGCGTTCGGCAGTAGAACGCCCAAATGACAATCTTCTGTTATTAATATTAGACAAACTAAACAGCGTATTTACTTACATTTCGAATTGAAGTATCTCTTAACAGCGTGCTATCATACCATTATTTCACAAGTATTAATAACCAGTAGAATAATAAACAGCTGCTAAACGTAAAGGCAAACGAGGCGCTTCGGAGATCTTCGGATAGCGCCTAACTCGGAAGGCGGGCGCAGTGGTTCGGCTGGAAGACCAGAGCCGTTTTGGCAGTCTCAGGACAGACATGTTGTCTCCTGTGGTCGGTGTCAGATTAAAATTTTATTAGTAATGTATGGTTATTTGGACGTGTAGTTGAGAAGTGTTATTTTAACTGCAGAAATAAGCAGTTCATTAATTTTTTGAAGAATAGAAATTATTTGTGACTAAATTGGAACGTAATTGTGCAGTTCCTCGTGTTCTGCTAATAAAAAGCGAGTGGCATCCCGTATAAAGGAAGTGACTGGAAATTTAATTATTTATAAAATAAACAGTTCCTCGGTAAGAGTTTATTACAGCCTCAAGATAACGGATTCACGACCTACGTGATGTTTTCTGCGCAGGGGACAAGAACTATAGAAGACTGCAGGTTGGTGAACATTTATTAGAACTCATGCATTCCACTCAGGGCGCTGGAAGCGAATAATCACCTCGCGTGTACTGCATTCTTAGTACAAATGAGAGCAGTGAAACACCATCTGTGATAACACGGAGGAGGTATGAAAGGAGAGAAATATTTTTGAGGACGGTGTTTATCATATCACGAGTATATCACCGTCTCTCTCCCACTATCACTCTCCTTCAATTTGCAGTAGCATTATTGACTGGAAATTTGCAAAATATGTCAGGACGTTGATTCGTTTGTTTCCAAGACTAGCACTTGTACGATGATAAAAAGGTTTTATGGGCGCACGGCAGCTATGTGTTTAGCGCTCGTGGCAATTTTATAGGAAGAGTAAAGACAGCTGAACCAGGATGTACATCCAAATATTTGAAGCATTCTACCCCATTTACTGACTTCTGTTCGTGTACTACATCAATTGTTGGTGTGACCATTTGTTGTACAGCACTAAATCCTGTGTGTTTTTCAAAACTGAGTCCATTTTCAAATAAGCAATAATTCTTACGAACACATCGTTAACAACTTTTCTTTTGTTTTCTCTCTAATTGGATTTATTGTGGTCTGCAAGAAGTACCAATTCTGCCAGTTGAATTTTAAGGAAGTTCATTCTTTTACTCTTACATAAGGAATAGGAGTGGACCCAAAATTGAACCCTGTGGGACTTCATTATGTGATTTCTCCCCAGCCACTACGATTTTCAACTCATTCAACATTGTTTTAGTTGTTCAGCATAACTTTTCGCATTCGCTTTGTAAGTGTGATTCAGATCAGCTGTGTGTAGAGCCATCGATTGCATTTTTGTGAGAGTGTAGCATAATGCACCCAGTCGAACGTCTTGGAAAGACCACAAAAAATACAAACTATCGAAATTTATTATTATTCATATGACAGTGTACCTGGTGCCTCCTTCCTTTGCTCGAATAAAAATAAACAAAATGTACGATAGCCATTTCCAGAAGTACAACTAGCTTGTTTTCGAATTGGAGCGTTTCTTGAACAGCTAAAATACAGACTTTTACAATCGAAGTCTGCGCCAAGTCATCCACAGTTGCGAAAATGTGCGACACGGGGGCTGAATGCGCACCAAAGAATTAACGCTGTCGTGACGATTCAGGATTGCAGCTCGAGTTCTTCGAGGTCACAGCCAGTGTGATCCTCCAGCCGCCGTCCTGCAGGGAACGGCACATCTGCAGACCGGCTGCGCCCCTCTGCCGTTTTAATTAGGAGACGCCATTGTGGGCAGGCGCGCTGCCGGAACACCAGGGCCAATAAATCAGCGCGCCTTTCTTTCGCGACGGCAGCCTTCATTATAACTTGCACAGTTTTCACCCCAGCACCTTCCGTTCCGGCTCTGAAGAGACCACCTCCAGCGCTGAGCAACGCGTCTCAACTTCTGCACCACTTCCGGCATCGCTGGAGAATTATGCAAGCTCGATTAGAGACGGTTTCCCAGAATAACATCCAGGCATCGCCACGCAATATGGAAGGGAAAGAAGTGCACACAGTGCTTTAAAGACAACGACGCTGCCGCACCTAATTGACACTTCCGTGCCAAGAGCTCCGGGAAAATGTGTGGTCTGTTACGAAAAACTTTGAACAACTTTGTCTTAGGGACGAACAAACACGCACGTAAACTTTTAACGAATAGTATTTAAAATTTGCAGTGGCTGAAAGGAAGGAAGTACTTTGGTGTACAGTAAGTAAATAATTAAGTAAGCACTCACTGGCAGAACAATACATAGCGACTGTTTCACAATTCATGTTACACACTTCAAGAGGTCTTAGAGGGGACATCGTAGATCAAGCTTTACATGGGAAGCTATGTCCGGAAACGTCACCCAACGACGCTACTGAGCATGAAAGATGTAGGCGCCGACGCCTGTAAATGCATGGGGTGATTCCATGATAACATTAACAACTTGTTGGGATGATGGATAAGTATAAATGTATGAATTTCACGTAAAGTCCCTGTTGGGCTGGTTTTGGGATTTGATGGAGGCTAAACATCGAGGTCATCAGTCCCCTGTGTAAGTAGGCTGTTTAGGTTCTTATCGTTACGTAGCGCTCTGTATGAAAATCACTGGCTGTGCTGTGTGCAGTCTGTGGCTAGTTTGCATTGTTGTCTGCCATTGTAGTGTTGGGCAGCTGGACGTGAACAGCGCATGGCGTTGCGCAGTTGGAGGTGAGCCGCCATCTCTCTCCTCACATCCACCACTGCTGGTGGCTCACCTCCAACTGCGCAACGCTATGCGCTGTTCACGTCCAGCTGCCCAACACTACAATGGCAGACAACAATGCAAACTAGCCACAGACTGCACACAGCACAGCCAGTGATTTTCATACAGAGCGCTACGTAACGTTGCCAATAAGAACCTAAACAGCCTACTTACACATGTTCCAAACAGACATACTTGTAAAAGGCCTATACAGTAAAAGCGTAACCTCTGCACCCAGAGGGAGGGAACACCAAGGGGTACAGAGCTAAAATGAACACCGCACTAACACAAAATAGAGGACACTTAAAAGGAGAAGAGCAAATAGTCGACCAGAGTAAAACAAACTACAGTGGTTGATGGATCAGGTAAAAGGTCAACCACTCAACTACAAACGAAGAACCTCCAGCTGGAAAGCGTTGATAGAGGTACCAACACAACGTGTGTGACACTGTTTTGGTATCCACGTCACAATTAAAAGTCGCTGGAGTGGCTGTAGCCTGAGACATCGTGCGAGAGCGCCCACACTAGAGAGAGTGATAAAACGCAGCTTCACGGATAAAACGTAAAACTGAGTCAGCTATAGAGGCAGCGTCACCTAGAATTAAAGGAAGTGCAGCTGGTAAATTAAAGGACTGCCGCAAGGGGGCTAAAAGGGGGCAGTCCATCAGAAGATGGACCACTGTCAGCCCTGCATCACAGCGACACTTTGATGGGTTATCACGGCGAAGGAGATAGCTGCGGGTCAACCGCGTGTGCCCAATTCGGAGACGGCAGAGAACAACTGAGTCCCTACGCGTGCTCCTCAAGGATGAGTTCCACACGGCCGTGGATGACTTTACCATGCGGAGCTTATTTGGCGTGTTCAAGACAGACCATTCAGAGCTCCAGACATCGCGGACCCTCCGATGTAGGGCTGACATTACTTGTTGAGCTAGAATATTCTACACTGTAACACTAGCTTTATCGCCGTATCACAAGACATCCGTCATGCACGGTGTTCCCGATCTGTTGCTTCAACTATGTCTGTGGCCACTTTTCCCATAGGCTGTCTGAAGCGTTCTCCCACCAATTCCATTACTGAGGACCCATTTCACTGCATGTGAGAACATAAATACTTACAAACTAAAATGTATCTGTAAATATTAGAACCGCAGCGTCAGATACATGCCAGCGCTCCTACTAGGAAGATACGTCGTTTATACGAGGGTTGGAACTTAAATAGTGGAAACTATTTATCCACGACCGGTACAAAAGGGTTAGATGTTTGCACCTGTTACTGTCCTTCAAAGCAGTCAACACCGTTGTGTAGAACCCGTCGTCAGCGATGTGGAAGGCATGGTATACCGTTAGCACAGCCTGTTCTGTTGATGGTGCGAATGGAGTGATCTACTGCCTGTCGAATCTCTGGAACAGTTCTGAAGCGAATGCCACCAAGTGGTTCCTTCATCTTCGGAGTATCTAATCAAAAATATTCGGACGCCCATTAGTTGACATTAATATGGAGTGTGACAATACTTCGCCTGTATGATGGACTAAACTCTGCTGGGAACATTTTCAGTGAGATGTCTGAATGTGTGTGGAGGGATGAGAGCCCGTTCTTCCTCAACAGTAGAAACGAAAGAAGGTAGTGATATTGGACGCTGTGGTCTGCAGCGAAGTCTACTTTCTAACTCATCCAAAAGGCCAGTCCATATCAGGGATCTCACTGTACACGAACCATTGCTTCACAGATGCTGCGCACGACAGGATCATCATCATCATCATCATCAAACATCGTCTCCGAAATGCCCTCTCCTGCGCCCGGTACAGAATGCCATAAAATGTCTTCATATTCTTCCGAATTTTGCATTTTTTTCCAGCGCAATAAGGGGACCCAACCCTAACTCCAAATCAGCCCATCCCCTCCATAGTTGACTGTAGCACTACACACGCTGGCTGCTAATGATTCCAGGCATTCTCCAAACCAGTACCCCTCCATCAGATTGCCACTGCGTGCAGCGTTATTGGTCACTACAGCTCATATGTAAATTTTTTTTTTTAAATTACCGCTACCAGTCACAAATTGTCAACTACTGTATTATTTATTTGGCGACATGTCTCGAGGGTTAAACCTTATCTTCAGGCTAAATGGCATTAGAAAAACAACTTTACAATAAGGTCATACTGAAATTGCATAGTCTTTTCGTAAATGCTGTTGTCATCCTGTCGAAGGAGAGATAACTTAGTAAGAGACGATGTCACCTTGGAAGCTGGACTGATGTTCGCACGAAAATGTGTAACGGTCACTCACATTGTTGTTCTGGCGTGGCAGTCTCGTTGTGATGTGTTGCGGTGTTTCCATTTCCGTGGCTCTTTCGGTCACTGTTCACAAATTGTCAAGAGTGTCACGGAAATGGAAACATCGCAACACATCACAACTAGACTGCCGCGCCAGAAGAACAATGTGAGCGAGCGTTACACAACATTTTCGTGCGAACATCAGTCCAGCTTCCAAAGTGACATCCTCTTACTAAGTTTTCTCTTCTTCCACAGCATGACCACAGCATTTACGAAAAGACTATGTAATAACAGTATGACCTTATTGTAAAGCTGTTTTTCTAAAGCCACTTAGCCTGAAGATGAGGTTTAACCCTCGAAACATGTCACTAAATGAATAATAGAACAGTTGACAAAGTTTGTGACTGGTAGCGGTAATTTAGAAAAAAAAAGCCTTTACATATTTCTTGCTTCAGTCACGGTCGAAAAATAGTCAAAATGGCTTCAAATTCACTACAACTCAACTGTTTCTAGACATCCACTGCCCAGTGGCATCTCTCTTTACACCACCTACAGCGTCGTTTAGCATTGCCTACAGACGTGTGTAGTGTATGAAGTGTTCGACCACTGAACCACATTCCTTTTAACTCTATGCTCAATCACTGTGCTACGTGGACTGCTGGTAGCATCTTTGAACACGCGAGTGATTTCTTCCGCTGATTTCATTCGAGTTTTTACTGGCACCTTCCACAGTCGCTGACCGTCAGTATGTGTACGTTAAGTGTGCCCGGTCTTGGTTTAACTACGGATTTTCCTTCCCATATCCACTTCACAATGACATCACCAACAGTCGATTTGGGCAGCTTTAGAAGGGTCGAAATATCCCTAATGGATTTGTTACTCGCGTGACATCCAGCGACCAGTCCACGCTCGGTATCACTGAGCTTTACTGACCGACCCATTTGCTGTTACCGCTTCTCCGCTGACAACTTAGTACTCCATCCTCCCTTTATCCCGGTAGGGCCGCCTCTCGTGACGTCTGTTGGTCAGTTCCACATTACATAGGTGCGTTCGGGTACTTTTAGACTAGTAATGTATGTAGGTGAACATACTCGAAACAGACACTCGTAAATCTGTACGGGTGTTCCTCAGAGCAGAAGAGCACAGGCGTACTTGCTACGGCGACGGAGATTCTTTGAAACGCAGCAGGCGAATGTGAATCAGCTAGACGGATGCGCGGTCACGCAGAGTGTGTGGATGCTGGCGACTGTTTGCGTTCGCACGCTCCCGCCGCTGAGCCAGCCGCTGACAACGCGAGGTACCTGCTTCGCACCATTCCCTCTACTTCAAGAGCCCCACTCCGCCACTTCATATCCATTACTCCATACCGTACACTTTTTGTGGTCTCTATCCTGGTGCAGATTGCGTATCTCTTACCAATACAGATCTATCAGCTTTCTTTGTCCCTATCAATTATAACTCAAAATACATGTCTCACAGTTGTATGTAATGCACACTTAGTGAAAACTTACAAAGCACCTTGAGGAACAAACCGAACTTTTACATAAGCGAACGCCGTTAGCACACGAAGAACTTTTTTCAGCTAAAAGTAATGACATGTTGCAGCCCTTGTTTCATCTAACCGTTCGTGCAGCTCGTTAGGTTGTGCCACTTTTGTTAAGGTATTGTAGCCTTGAGTGAAGTGGACACACTTGTCAACAGGGCATTTGTGGGGTGCTGCTGGCACTCGATAGAGTCCCATATGTATTCCACTGGCTTCATATCAGCGAATTTGGTAGCCAAGGCATCACCATTATGTTCCAAAAAGCACTTTAGCAAGATTCTACGATTCTAGCCTTGTGACACAGTCACTTATCCTGCTGGAACATGCCATCACCATCGGGGGAAGACATTAAGCATGAACGAATGCAAGTGGCCCGCAATAATCTTCACGTAGACCACAGCTGTGCCACAGTGCCTTCGATTACTCTCACATATCCCACGGAAACCCCGGTGAGTATCTCCTATTTACGTAACACCAACGTTCCAGCGCTCGGCATACCGGATGGTCACCCATCCAAGTGCTAGCCCAGTCCGACAGCGCTTAACTTCGGTGATCTCACGGGAACCAGTGTTACCACTACCGCGAGGCCGTTAGCTTTCAAACATTTCTACACATCTTTAATGCAATATTTAAAAATGATAACGAACTCATTTCCCTCTCACTATTAGTAATCTAAGGAAGAATTGGCAATGCCTATTTAACGTTATACATAATTTGTAATCAACCGTCCAATGGCAGTGTGGTTACGCAGTCGCCGAACAATTACATTTTCGTAACCTTTGGTATCTTTCATATATCTCTGCACCACTTTGATCTAAGGTCTTTGACCGTAATATACACTCCTGGAAATGGAAAACACACATTGACACCGGTGTGTCAGACCCACCATACTTGCTCCGGACACTGCGAGAGGGCTGTACAAGCAATGATCACACGCACGGCACAGCGGACACACCAGGAACCGCGGTGCTGGCCGTCGAATGGCGCTAGCTGCGCAGCATTTGTGCACCGCCGCCGTCAGTGTCAGCCAGTTTGCCGTGGCATACGGAGCTCCATCGCAGTCTTTAACACTGGTAGCATGCCGCGACAGCATGTGCAGTTGACGGACTTTGAGCGAGGGCGTATAGTGGGCATGCGGGAGGCCGGGTGGACGTACCGCCGAATTGCTCAATACGTGGGGCGTGAGGTCTCCACAGTACATCGATGTTGTCACCAGAGGTCGGCGGAAGGTGCAGGTGCCCGTCGACCTGGGACCGGACCGCAGCGACGCACGGATGCACGCCAAGACCGTAGGATCCTACGCAGTGCCGTAGGGGACCGCACCGCCACTTCCCAGCAAATTAGGGACACTGTTGCTCCTGGGGTATCGGCGAGGACCATTCGCAACCGTCTCCATGAAGCTGGGCTACGGTCCCGCACACCGTTAGGCCGTCTTCTGCTCACGCCCCAACATCGTGCAGCCCGCCTCCAGTGGTGTCGCGACAGGCGTGAATGGAGGGACGAATGGAGACGTGTCGTCTTCAGCGATGAGAGTCGCTTCTGCCTTGGTGCCAATGATGGTCGTATGCGTGTTTGGCGCCGTGCAGGTGAGCGCCACAATCAGGACTGCATACGACCGAGGCACACAGGGCCAACACCCGGCATCATGGTGTGGGGAGCGATCTCCTACACTGGCCGTACACCACTGGTGATCGTCGAGGGGACACTGAATAGTGCACGGTACATCAAAACCGTCATCGAACCCATCGTTCTATCATTCCTAGACCGGCAAGGGAACTTGCTGTTCCAACAGGACAATGCACGTCCGCATGTATCCCGTGCCACCCAACGTGCTCTAGAAGGTGTAAGTCAACTACCCTGGCCAGCAAGATCTCCGGATCTGTCCCCCATTGAGCATGTTTGGGACTGGATGAAGCGTCGTCTCACGCGGTCTGCACGTCCAGCACGAGCGCTGGCCCAACTGAGGCGCCAGGTGGAAATGGCATGGCAAGCCGTTCCACAGGACTACATCCAGCATCTCTACGATCGTCTCCATGGGAGAATAGCAGCCTGCATTGTTGCGGAAGGTGGATATACACTGTACTAGTGCCGACATTGTGCATGCTCTTTTGCCTGTGTCTATGTGCCTGTGGTTCTGTCAGTGTGATCATGTGATGTATCTGACCCCAGGAATGTGTCAATAAAGTCTCCCCTTCCTGGGACAATGAATTCACGGTGTTCTTATTTCAATTTCCAGGAGTGTACGTTTTCCAACATAAACAACTTTGATGTTATGAGTGCATGTGCTTCTGAAGTTATCAATTTCAAATGTGCCAAAACTGCATCAAAGACATGATACGGACGTTCCGATGATCACAACGGTGACTAAGTAACATCAATATGTGAAAAATCCGATATTTTTATACAAATGTGATAGATGTAATGTAGAATCGTTATGGATACTTCGGCTGTATCACATAAATGCTTAAGGTCGTATGGTGGTTAGTGGTGGACTTTGTGGTACAGTCTCTGTTGATCCATTGTGGACATGGGGCAGCGGCTGGTCAAAGATTTACCAATGAAGATCGCCAAATTCTTCTATTCATTATGCCGTCTTCAGGCCCCAAACGCACCTCTCAAAAACAATTGATACTGGCATACTGGGGCCAAATATTTCTAAATGTCGTGAAATGCTCAAGTGCTTCCTTCGAAGTCTTGGCTGCAACTTGAGTTGGCTACGAGTGAACCTGTAATTTCACTTTAATGTGCGTTTCGTTTGAAGTTTAAATGTGATCCTCCATGCGCCAAAATATCCGCCGATGGTGTTCTATGTGTAAAAGGGTAAGCAGAAGTGTCTGAAAAGGATGTTGAGCATGTCGGAGCATCTTACCTCTGTCGTCCTAAGTAGTCTGTTCGGAAGTCGTCTTTAACACTTGCCAAAGAAGACACTGTGGAAGGTTTTAAGAAAATGTTTACACATGCGCCCATACTGATTACATTTGGTACGTGTCGTAAAGCCAGACGACTATGGTGTACGTTATGATTTGCAAGTGAAGTGAATGACGACTTCCTTGATCGTCTGGTATACAGTGATGAGGCAACTCTTCACTCAAATGAGAAGGTAAATAACCATAATATTCGTTTCTGGTCGTCAGAGTTTTCTCGAACTTTTACAATATCACAGAAATTCCCCAAGATTAAACATACGCTGCAGTGTGTCTCAACGTCAAGGGCTACCGTAAAAGCGGTGACTTACGTTGATATTCTGCAAGAATGGCGTTTTCTCCACGTAAAATGTGAACCTGAAAACAAGATGGAGCCTCTCCCCATCGCACCTCTTTGTAAGCAAGTGGTTTAACGTCGAAGTCCCTGAAAGGTGGATTGGTCGTAATGGTCGGTTCTTTCTGCAGATTTCACTTTCATCTGACCTCATGCTATGCGATTTTTCCCTTTGAGGTTGTATAAAAGTTTGTGTCTGTTCTGCCACTACTTGATGATTCGTTAGCGTTGATACGCAGCATTACAAAGACTTTTACTTCCATTACTCCGGGCCTGTTAATGAAAATGTGGCAAGAATTTGATTTTAGTTTGGATGTGTGGCGTATCATGAAAGGTGCACATATTTTGTATTTGTAAGAAAAACTTTGTTACCTTACCTTCAATTTGACGTATGATTTGTTGTAAATAATCTAAATGTAACGAATGTACCACTGAAACGGGGACATTCTTTTATGGACATGCCGTACACCTCCAGGTCTGCCAAAACGCTGTGGACGCAAAGATGGCAACGACTCGAATGAAGAAACTTCTGTGTTCTTCGCCTACCTCCACTGCGATTTTTTTGTATATACGTAACTAAACCTTACCTACTATGGTTTTGCTTCTATGCAGTAATAAACGACGACATTGTACGAAACAACTTGATAAAACTCATTACTCTAAAAATGATTTAAGACACATGGCGAGAGGTCAAGCAGTGACTTTAATTTATATTTTAATGTTTGCAGTATGTAGTCAATTATTTTGCGCGTAAATAAACAACAACCTGGAGGCACTGAATAGATTAGATGCTACGTAGATATGTTAAAATGTACCATAAACGACTGGCATGAATAATTCTGATACAGCCTTCAACTCTTCGTGGGACAGAACTGTCATACTTAACATTGGCTTTAATTTTTTGTCTTTACTTGCAGGTAGGCTTACGCAAATTTCATTTCATTTCATTGTAGTCACCTGGTTAAATATTTCGTTTTGTTAGAAGTAACTGTCATATTATAGATGTGCTGAACGTTAAAAATTTTCGTAAAAACTTTTGCCTTTCACCTCGTTCAACACGAAGGCGTCGATAGAAAGCTGGGCAAAAAATGGTTGCACGGAGGAAGGTACGTGTGATGTTAAACTGAAGTACTTCCGCGTGAATAGGTTGACTGTGATATTTCAAATGAGACTTATAATCGCTTGACGAAACTTTTTAAGACATTCATTTCCTTAAATTTGTTCTTTCACGAACTGTTTCTGCTTTGCAACTGTTTACATGTTCTGCCCTGGCTAGAACCTTACTTTAAAAAATGAACTCAGAGCGATATCGTAATTTTTCTGGCAAAGCAGAGGCACATAAAAGGTGTGAAATAGGGAGCCTCGATATGCAATTACCACTGCTAAAATATGTATGCCTAAATACTAGATTGGCCACAGCCAGTCGGAGGTGATAACATTTCACGTGTTGAAACTCTGCTGAAGATAAGCACCGCTAGGGGCGTTAATTGGTGCTTCGTACTGTTTGTATACGCGGGAGCTAATAACGGTACAGCAAACTGTGTTTTCAGCGGGTGCGTGTTTACATGTTGACGAGTTATCTCCACACGGGACTACAGTTACTCGGAGGCGCGAGGGCTACTGCGCCTTTAAAACTAAGTACTAGGAACAGAAATTTGTACTTGATCCTGTGGTCAAAAGGCATCGATATGCTCTTTATCTGTTGAACATGTTATCACTATGCGCAACGGAACTAGTCTCGAGCTTGAGTGGCAGTACGAGGTGCATCAAGTTCTAAGGCCTCCGATTTTTTTCTCCGGACTGGAAAGAGATAGAAACATGCGCATTGTTTTAAAATGAGGCCGCGTTCATTGTCAATACGTCCCAGAGATGGCAGCACCGTACGGCAGATGGAATTTTATCGCCAGCGGCGAGAATGAGAACTGTTTTAAATACTTAAAATGGCGACGTTTTCCTTACTTTAACAGCGTGCAATCATTCGTTTTCTGAATTTGCGTGGTGTGAAACCAATTGAAATTCATCGACAGTTGAAGGAGACATGTGGTGATGGAGTTACGGATGTGTCGAAAGTGCGTTCATGGGTGCGACAGTTTAATGAAGGCAGAACATCGTGTGACAAATCGAAACAACCTCGGGCTCGCACAAGCCAGTCTGACGAGACGATCGAGAAAGTGGAGAGAATTGTTTTGGGGGATCGCCGAATGACTGTTGAACAGATCGCCTCCAGAGTTGGCATTTCTGTGGGTTCTGTGCACACAATCCTGCATGACGACCTGAAAATGCGAAAAGTGTCATCCAGGTGGGTGCCACGAATGCTGACGGACGACCACACGGCTGCCCCTGTGGCATGTTGCCAAGCAATATTGACGCGCAACGACAGCATGAATGGGACTTTCTTTTCGTCGGTTGTGACAATGGATGAGACGTGGATGCCATTTTTCAATCCAGAAACAAAGCGCCAGGCAGCTCAATGGAAGCACACAGATTCACCGCCACCAAAAAAGTTTCGGGTAACCGCCAGTGCTGAAGAAATGATGGTGTCCATGTTCTGGGACTACGAGGGCGTAATCCTTACCCATTGTGTTCCAAAGGGCACTACGGTAACAGGTGCATCCTACGAAAATGTTTTGAAGAGCAAATTCCTTCCTGCACTGCAACAAAAACGTCCGGGAAGGGCTGCACGTGTACTGTTTCACCAAGACAATGCACCCGCACATCGGGCTAACGTTACACAACAGTTTCTTCGTGATAACTTTGAAGTGATTCCTCATGCTCCCTACTCACCTGACCCGGCTCCTAGTGACTTTTGGCATTTTCCAACAATGAAACACACTCTCCGTGGCCGCACATTCACCAGCCATGCTGCTATTGCCTCAGCAATTTTCCAGTGGTCAAAACAGACTCCTAAAGAAGCCTTGTGAAAAATGCGCATGTCTGCAGGGCAATTACGTCGAGAAGTAGCGCCAGTTTCATCGATTTCGGGTGAGTAGTTAATTAGGAAAAAAAAAAAAAAAATCGGAGGCCTTAGAACTTGAATGCACCTCGTAGCAACTGCATCACTAAAATTCAGTGTGTACGCTTTGCATGAGCACATTTATGACATCTCTTTTGGGTGGAGAAAGTAATGTTGGACTTTAATATTTTGTTGAGCTCCATGTCGTTAAGAACGTGTAGCTGAGCGAGTTGTACTAAGGAGAGAAAAGAAACGGACCGTAGCCTGTTCTACATCTACATACATAGTCCGCGATCCACCATGCGGTGCGTGGCGGAGGGAACCCTCTACTACAACTAGTCGTTTCGTTTCCTGCTCCGATCGCAGATAGAACGAGGGAAAACGACTGTCTTTATGCCTCCGCATGAGTCCTACTTCCTCGTATCTGATCTTCGTGGTCCCTGAGTGAAATGTATTTTGGCGGCAGTAGGATAGTTCCTGCGGTCATCTCCAAACACCGCTTCTCTGAAATTTCTCAGCAGTGTTCTTCGAAATGAATGTCTTCTTCCCTCCACGGATTCCCACCTGAGCTCCCGAAGCTTATACGGAACACTTGCTTGCTGATAGAACCTAACTGTAACGATTCTAGGAGTCGCCTCTGAATTGCTTCGATGTCTTATTTCAATCCGAACCTGTGCGGATCTCAAACACACTAGCAGTACTGAAGAATAGGTCGCACTAGCGTTCTACACTCCTGGAAATGGAAAAAAAGAACACATTGACACCGGTGTGTCAGACCCACCATACTTGCTCCGGACACTGCGAGAGGGCTGTACAAGCAATGATCACACGCACGGCACAGTGGACACACCAGGAACCGCGGTGTTGGCCGTCGAATGACGCTAGCTGCGCAGCATTTGTGCACCGCCGCCGTCAGTGTCAGCCAGTTTGCCGTGGCATACGGAGCTCCATCGCAGTCTTTAACACTGGTAGCATGCCGCGACAGCGTGGACGTGAACCGTATGTGCAGTTGACGGACTTTGAGCGAGGGCGTATAGCGGGCATGCGGGAGGCCGGGTGGACGTACCGCCGAATTGCTCAACACGTGGGGCGTGAGGTCTCCACAGTACATCGATGTTGTCGCCAGTGGTCGGCGGAAGGTGCACGTGCCCGTCGACCTGGGACCGGACCGCAGCGACGCACGGATGCACGCCAAGACCGTAGGATCCTACGCAGTGCCGTAGGGGACCGCACCGCCACTTCCCAGCAAATTAGGGACACTGTTGCTCCTGGGGTATCGGCGAGGACCATTCGCAACCGTCTCCATGAAGCTGGGCTACGGTCCCGCTCACCGTTAGGTCGTCTTCCGCTCACGCCCCAACATCGTGCAGCCCGCCTCCAGTGGTGTCGCGACAGGCGTGAATGGAGGGACGAATGGAGACGTGTCGTCTTCAGCGATGAGAGTCGCTTCTGCCTTGGTGCCAATGATGGTCGTATGCGCGTTTGGCGCCGTGCAGGTGAGCGCCACAATCAGGACTGCATACGACCGAGGCACACAGGGCCAACACCCGACATCATGGTGCGGGGAGCGATCTCCTACACTGGCCGTACAACACTGGTGATCGTCGAGGGGACACTGAATAGTGCACGGTACATCCAAACCGTCATCGAACCCATCGTTCTACCATTCCTAGACCGGCAAGGGAACTTGCTGTTCCAACAGGACAATGCACGTCCGCATGTATCCCGTGCCACCCAACGTGCTCTAGAAGGTGTAAGTCAACTACCCTGGCCAGCAAGATCTCCGGATCTGTCCCCCATTGAGCATGTTTGGGACTGGATGAAGCGTCGTCTCACGCGGTCTGCACGTCCAGCACGAACGCTGGTCCAACTGAGGCGCCGGGTGGAAATGGCATGGCAAGCCGTTCCACAGGACTACATCCAGCATCTCTACGATCGTCTCCATGGGAGAATAGCAGCCTGCATTGTTGCGAAAGGTGGATATACACTGTACTAGTGCCGACATTGTGCATGCTCTTTTGCCTGTGTCTATGTGCCTGTGGTTCTGTCAGTGTGATCATGTGATGTATCTGACCCCAGGAATGTGTCAATAAAGTTTCCCCTTCCTGGGACAATGAATTCACGGTGTTCTTATTTCAATTTCCAGGAGTGTATACGCGGTCTCCTTTACAGATAAAGCACTCTTTCCTCGACACATCTCAATAAACCGAAGTCAACCATTCGTCATCCCTACTACAATCTTCGCAAACCCGTTCCATTTCATATCTCTTGGCAATGTTACGCCCAGATATTTAAACGACGTGGCAGTGTGAAGCAGGACACTGCTAATTCTCTATCCTAACATTACGCAAAGCAACTATGCAGGAATCCGCCTAATGTGATTTACAGAAGATTCTAGAAATCTACATAATGACGTACGGATGGGAATATGAACCCCCATCGTCAAGAATGCTGGTTCAGTGCCCCTCTATGCGAACTTTTAAGTTTTCGTTTTTGTTGCAATGTGTGGCCGAACCTGTGACCTATACGCAGTTTCCACGTGTGTAACACACATTTCACTGCAAATGTGTTCCTGACAAGGGAACCTCCCCATCGCATCCCCCTCAGATTTAGTTGTAAGTTGGCACAGTGGATAGGCCTTGAAAAACTGAACACAGATCAACAGAGAAAACAGGAAGAAGTTGTGTGGAACTATCTAAAAATAAGCAAAATATACAAACTGAGTAGTCCATGAGCAAGATAGGCAATATCAAGGATAGTGTAACCATACGAGCGCAGTGGTCCCGTGGTTAGCGTGAGCAGTTACGAAACGAGAGGTCCTTGGTTCAAGTCCTTCCTCAAGTGAAAAGTCTACTTTTTTATTTTCGCAAAGTTATGATCTGTCCGTTCGTTCATTGACGTCTCTGTTCACTGTAGTAAGTTTAGTGTCTGTGTTTTGTGACCGCACCGCAAAACCGAGCGATTAGTAGACGAAAGGACGTGCCTCTCCAATGGGAACCGAAAACATTTGATCGCATGGCCATAGGTCAACCGATTCCTCCGCAGGAAAACACGTCTGATATATTCTATACGACACTGGTGACAGCATGTGCGTCACATGACAGGAATATGTTGTCGACCCACCTAACTTGTACACTTGGCGAATGGGTAAAAAGATTCTTCTACCTTGCCCGATTTAGGTTTCTTTGTAGATGTGATAATCACTCCCAAAAAAGTGATGAAAACAGAAGAGTTTGTCACATAAACTGAAAATAAAAAATTAAAGTTTTCACTCTAAGGAAGATTTGAACCAAGGAGCTCTCGTTCCGCAGCTGCTCACGCTAACCACAAGACCACGGCGCTCCTTATAGAATTATCCTTGATGTTGCATATCTTACACTTGAATACTCAGTTTGTATATTTTGCTTATTTTTTCATAGTTCCACACATCCTCCTGTTGTCTCGATTGATCTCTGTTCAGTTTTTCAAGGCCTATCAACTGTGCCAACTTGTAACTAAATCTGAGGGGGGTGCGATAGGGAGGTTCCCTTGTAAGCAGTAGCAAGAATCAAGCGTAGATTGATAGGAACAGGAATGTCATAGTTGTTAACTATCACCGACAAATATTTGCAGCAGAAATTTGTGCTGGCTTTGTGAACTATGCTTGTACTATACCTCACCATGGGCAGGAGATCTCATTCTTTTTTTCCTGAAGTGCGTGAAGTACAGTTACTAACAAAACAAGTTACGCAACTAATGATCGTACCTGACTTCTTTTCCCTACAGAAATTGTAAGGTGGCAAAGGTCCTGCCCCTTACATGAGTCCATTTAACGTGACAATCAGCTTTACAGATCCTTTAGGAACAATATTTTCATTTCTCCACATAATTTCCATCCCTCTCAACTGCCTTACGCCATCTTGGAACCAGCGCCTGTATACCCGCACGGTAAAATTCAGGACCAACCTGTTGGAGCCACTGTTTGGCAGCGTGCACAAGGTAGTCGTCATCTTCAAACCTTGTTCCACGAAGAGAGTCTTTCAGTTTCCCAAAGAGATGATAGTCACATGGAGCCAGGTCAGGACTGTAAGGCGGCTGTTTCAGTGTTGTCCATCCGAGTTTTGTAATCGATTCCATGGTTTTTTGACTGACATGTGGCCGTACATTGTCGTGCAACAGCAAAACATCCTGCTTTTGCCGATGTGGTCGAACACGACTCAGTCGAACTTGAAGTTTCTTCAGTGTCGTCACATATGCATCAGAATTTATGGTGGTTCCACTTGGCATGATGTCCACAAGCAAGAGTCCTTCGTAATCGAAAAACACCGTAGCCATAACTTTTCCAGCAGAAAGTGCGGTTTTGAAGTTTTTTTTTCTTGGGAGAATTTTCATGATGCCACTTCGTCTCTGGTGAAAAATGGAGCCATGTTTCCATCAGCTGTCACAATACTCCGAAGAAACTCATTTCCACCATTCTCGTACTGTTCCAGAAGTTCGCTGCATACCGTTTTTCTTGTTCCTTTGTGAGCTACTGTCAACATCCTGGAAACCCACTTGGTACAAACCTTTTGTAACGCCAACACTTTCAGTATTCTGCAAACACTTCCTTCCCCTATCCCAACGTAGCGTGACAATTCGTTCACTGTGATGCGTCTGTCAGCAGTCTCCAATTCGTTAGCTCTTTGCACATTGTCTGGAGTGTGTGCAGTAATAGGCCTGCCGCTGCGAGGACAATCCTCAGTATTGCCCTGCCCGCTTTCATCACGTAACCTGCTTGCCCACCGACTAAATGTACTGCGATCGACAGCAGCATCTCCATACACCTTTTTCAACCTCTTGTGGACGTTTCCCACTGTCTCGTTTTCACAGCGCAGGAATTCTATGACAGTCTAGTGTAGCAGCCATCTTGAAGACATGCTGTGACGGCGCTAGTCACGGGAACAGGTTGAACTAAGTTTGAAAACAAGCGGGAAGGATGTATCTGCACACTGTAAAACTTTCACACATGCAGAATGAAAACTGTATTTTTACAAAAATGGTGTGCATTTCTTTTGGAGTGACCCTCGTAGTAGTTGTTCGTTGGAGTAATACTCTCGATTACGGCGTATGAAACGTCTGTGGAAACGCATCGGCACGCTGGCTGTGTAATACAGGGAGAATTACCGATTTTGTAACTGTCTGATTTTGTGTCAACGCAGTGCATGCGGCGAGGCACCGGGACAGCGCTCGGCCAGCGGCCGGAGGGTCCAGCTCTGGAGGCTGCAGCTGGACGCTATGGAAGGAACGGGCTGGGAAGCCCTGTAATCCGCTGAGCCACGTGTCAGCGGCGCCCGCTAGCCTCTCAGGTGTGTAACCTGAAGTGTTTACAAAAGCAGGAGTCTCTGTTCGCTCCGACGGGAAATTTTTCGGCGAAATTTGAAGTGGTCCCTTAGGGAAAAAATTCCGGAAAATTTGTTGTTGCCCGGTGGCTTGGGCAGAGTTTACTCGTGAAATCTGATAGAAAGGGAAGAATTTTGGGAAATAGATTCCCAGGCCGTACATTGATCGGCACTGGGAAACTGGCTATTTTGAGCGTTCCTAGGGATGTTATTGGCTCGGTGAAGTTTTGTTGGTGTAATGCCCCAAGTACAGAAAACCGCAATTAACAAACTTTGAGGAAACTTTAAGTAGGGACGTGAGTCACCCTGACAGTGAGGACAACTATTGACGATAAAATGTACACTGGTAATATTTTGATTAACACCTGTATCATTCAAATGCTGAGAATACCATACAAAAAGGGGAGATAAAAGGAAAGGATTATCATAGATTCTTTATCAAACATCTGTACAATAAATTGAAAACCATATTAACGAAGGTTAAATCCAAGAAAGTAATTCAGTCAAGGATAACATTTACCATGGAAGAGAGTTGTACCCGCATCGAAAAGGAAATTCAATGTGACTACAATGCAACTCGGATATGGAAATGTTTAGTTAGTTGCTCTTGAGTCGCTCCACAGTACTTTTGCGATAGTTGTCTGGACGCATACGCTATTAGATTGTTTCAGTTTTGGAAGTCTGACAATTCGTGAGGTAGAGACTGAAGTATTGCTCAGTCATTCGACTGATGAAAGTTAATCTATCCCGTTCTCAACACTGCGGTATAGTAAGACGACTGTTAGACTTCAATTGAGTGATATCTGTTTATCGGACTTAGCCTTCGTACTGATCAACAGTTACAAACCTTGAGAGCAATGGATCAACGTCAGAAAAACTATTCGTAGTCTTGAGTAGGACACAATAAAAGGAAAACACGAATAAATACAAGTACGCCGATTAGTCAAAAGTTGTCAGCGTCACGATTACTGAACTGAAGTTAATCTTGAATGACATATCGGTGTGCGTCTGTTGTAGGGACAAACAATTAATTACAGAAAGCACAATAACATCTGAGTCAAAAGGTAAATCTTACATGTCGCCTAACTCATTAAACGGACAATACAATGTTTATTAATGCACGTTGATGGACTCTTTAAACATTTTAAGTGAGTAAGTGAGTGCATGAATAATGGACAGTGAATAGTGATTAGTTTAAACCAGTATTAACGCATATTAAAAAACAAAACAAAAAACCATTTACTCCAACGTAAGTTATCTCTGGGAGTTACGTCGGACCGTTGTTAACAACTGGACATAGCAACGGAATAGTAGACAGCAATATTTCGTTGTCGCTATGTACGATGTGAAAAACGGCCGTAATGATGAAATCAAGAATCAAGATTTTATTTCATCACGGAATTAACCGGGCATAAAAATAAACGATTGCAGTTTACCAGTTCGCACCAACTGAGAAGACTCTTGCGGACATTTCTAAACCACGCGAGGAGTTTTGTTCTTACGAGAGTTACAGGCGCTGTTTCACGTCACACCCACGCGACGAACATCGTGTAAGTAGGCTATGTAAGTAGGCTGTTTAGGTTCTTATATTGGTAACGCCGCCGCCACGTAGCGCTCTCTGTATGAAAATCACTGGCTGTGCTGTGTGCAGTCTGTGGCTAGTTTGCATTGTTGTCTGCCATTGTAGTGTTGGGCAGCGGCAGCTGGATGTGAACAGCGCGTAGCGTTGCGCAGTAGGAGGTGAGCCGCCAGCAGTGGTGGATGTGGGGAGAGAAATGGCGGAGATTTGAAATTTGTAAGACTGGATGGCATATATATTATGATTATTAAGGTAAATACATTGTTTGTTCTCTATTAAAATCTTTCAGCTAACTATGCTTATCAGTAGTTAGTGCCTTCAGTAGTTTGAATCTTTTATTTAGCTGGCAGTAGTGGCGCTCGCTGTATTGCAGTAGTTCGAGTAACGAAGATTTTTGGTGAGGCAAGTGATTTGTGAAAGGTACAGGTTAATGTTCGTCAGGGCCATTCCTTTGTAGGGATTTCTGAAAGTCAGATTGCGTTGTGCTAAAAAATATTGTGTGTCAGTTTAAGCACAGTCTTGTATAATTTTTCAAAGGGGACGTTTCAATCGTTACGAGTCGCGTCTCTTCCCGGCGAGTGAAGACGCAGGGAAGGGACGTCACCGTGGGGAAAACGTAGGCTAAGAGCAGGGCCGGCCAGAAATTCTGCACGCGTGCGGTGCTCCTGCACTTGTGCAACTTCCGGGTCACAGCGTGCGCGCCGCAGCCGTCAGCGTTCATGTAGTGCATGTTTCTACGCACAGATGTCGCTCCTCTGTTACACAAAGCGCGTTATCGACACCTCGTCTGTATATCACAACCTGGGCTGTATCTGTAAGATCTGTTGCTTCATCGAGCGCAACAGAGAACGCAATGAAGTATTTAGCCTTATTTATTAGCTGCCTGTGCAGATCGCCGGCTATAGCACTGATACGTCTTGTCACTGTTTGTTTGGATAGACTGAATTCTTGATACCTGCTAACGTTCGTGGGACACACAAGTTCTGCAGCATCAATCAGACACCCTTTCACAAACTCCCCTTCGGAAAAGGGTCTCCCAGATTGTGCAATTCTTAATGCGATTTTAAAACTTGCTCGCAGTGAAGATTTAGTGTGGTTGTCATTCTGTAAAATTTAAAACAGTAAGTTGTACAGCGTACAGTAAAATAGACATAAATGTAACACAAGAAAATAAGAGTTCAAGAAGTATCAGTTACTTCGACGTACAGTAAAATCGAGTTGTGTCCTATCCATTTTCTTAAGGACATTTAATTTTGCTTGCCGTTCTTCACTCTTGAGTTCACTACACTCGTCTTTGTGATATGTATCGTAGTGTCTTTCAATTGAAAACTTACGCTGGCCGCCTATTATTCGGCGGCATAGCAAACACTGAGCTTTCACCAACGGCTACAAAAGAGAATTGCAGTTCCCAGTCATTTTTAAACGACTGAGGACATAGATCTCCCGTCCTTTGTTTTTTTTCACAGTACCTACCATTTCTCAGTACTCTGTTAAGGGTACTGTAACAGGGGGTAAACGGGACTGGGTGTGTTGCGCTCTTGCTTGTACCACAGACAGGGAAGTGGAGCCGCCGCCGTTCATTTAGGACACATGTCTAATAACAGATGTCGCTGTCGCACATGTGCAGCACTTCCGCTCGTCTGCACACTGTGCAGCGTTTGGCCGGCCCTGGCTAAGAGCGATCTTTCACTCTGTAGAGGTCTTCCGTCTTGGGCTTTCGCTCTGAGAGGACGTTATCTGTGTCGGCTCTTTGCTGATGGGAAGATTGTAGCAATTTGAGAAGTTTACGGACAGCAACATGTTGTCCAAGTATTGTAGGAGTGTAAGTTCCGAGACACCGCACCCGGACTCCACGGCCGCGCCGTCGCCCGCCGAACATCGCAGCCACAGCAGCAGCAGTATTACGGTGAGATCGCTCCCGCTTCGGCCTGCGTTAGGAGTAGCGTTAAGTAACTGCATCACGCGCGATTGCTGTTTTCACTGAGGTTTCACGGTACTTTGGAGTGTAGTGGTTCTTTATATTTTACGTTTTGTGTCGATGACACTCAGTCAGCCAATTTACAAGAGATAGCGTTTTGTACCGATTTTGACACAGTTCACTGCCAATCCCAGCTAGGAGGGTAATTTGTAAATGGTTCTTTTTTTTATTCAGCATTGGTCTGAAGTTCATAATAAATTTATTGTGATTCAGTAGAGCTTTTACTTTCAGTAATTTGATCCTGAATTCGCCCTTTTGCTTTATTTTATTTCTGTGTAATTGTCTGATATCATTGAACCCCGTAAGTGTTCGCTATGGTTCATGTTTGGAATTAGAAATAGGTGTGACTTATCGTCAACACTACTACCGCAGATTAATTAGGGGTACAGGGCGCCATTTAAAGCTAGTGTCATCCATTCTTGTGTACATTACCACTCCCAATTTCTCTGTAAGTTGTTTGCCAGGGGCCAACACACGCAAAATCCAGACAAGCAACAGCTGGGGTGTTCCAAAATTTGAAGAAACAAATACTAATTTAAGGGAACAGCCCCTTACACTGGTTCTACGCGGGCTTTTTGAAAGTAAGGAACGATCGGTAGCGAAATAGAAACCACGCGAAATGGAAAGCTTGGCACAGCTGTGTTTGGCAGTGTGTATAGTATGCCTGTAGATAACGTCACTTCGCCCTTCTTATTTGTGAGTGTACAGTGAGCACGTAAAGATACCTTAGCTTAGCGTCTTCCGCCAAGTATCGGTACCTGCGAGAGATTTCGCCTGATTTCATACAACCCCACATAATGGAACTGTCATGCAGTTTCTTCTTCACAACAGTTCTCGGCCACACACTTTAGGGGCAATGAGGACGATGCTATAGCGTTTCGATGGCCAGTGTGATCACCGATCATACAGGCCGAAGTTGGCTCCGTCTGGTTTTCATCTCTGCTCAGATGAACCGCTGGCTGCGAAGACAACATTTTGGCACCGACAACGAGCTCCAGACCAGCATTGAGAATTCGCGGAATGTACAGGAAGGTGCCTTTTATCACGAGAGTATTGAAAAGTTGGTACAACGCTACGACAAATGTCTAAGTCTTGAGCTGTGGCTATTTATAGAACTAAATAATAATTGAAACTCTCAGGTGGTGTTGATATACCTCGATGGGGACAGCTGAAAATGTGTGCCCCGACGGGACTCGAACCCGGGATCTCCTTACATGGCAGACGCTCTATCCATCTGAGCCATCGAGGGGACAGATGAACAGCGCGACTGCAGGGACTTATCCCTTGCACGTTTCCCGTGAGACCCACATTCCCAACTTTCCACAATCTACATACGTAATGTACCTAACATATTTGCCCATCCACTCATTACTCGCGCACACTAAGGTGACGATTCGCGTTAGAGTTCGGGCAACCTGTGCGCATTCGCACGGACGAAGGTCAATGGCTGAGTAGCCTTTACTCTATATATGAAGATAGTAACTCTTCTAGAAAGAAGAGATACCACTGATGACCTTGCAGCTTCTACAGAATAAATGATAATATATTGAAACCCTCAGCTGCTGTTAGGTAAGCAGGAGATCCCGGGTTCGAGTCCCTGTCTGGGCACACATTTCGAGCTGCCCCCATAGAGGTATATCAACAACACCTGTCAGCAGCTGAGGGTTTCAATTATTTATTCTAGAGAAGCTGCACGGTCATCAATGGTATCTGTTCTTTGGAGAACAGTTACTATCTTCATATATTTAGAGAACTAGCTGGGAGGTGTAAGTAACTATAGAAAAAAAAGTTTATTTTCATTGTAGTTTTCATTCCGCGATCGATCGTGGTTTACTTTCCATATAGTCCATGCAAATCATTATTAAACTGGTGACCTTGGCACGACACAAATTCTTGCACCCCCCTCCCCCCCCCCCCCCCCTGCAAGATAGGCGTCATATGACTTTAGGGACACACAAAAAGAACATAGCCGTTAACTGAGAATGCTGTACGATACTGTTAGGTGTACAGGGAAGGTCTAGAATAATAAATGCGCCAAATTTGTTAATGGATAATTGTATGATGAAAATTTCACGAAATCAACTGTTACTATTGGACTGAAAGGACATGAAATTCTGCTGCGTGAGTAACAAAATACAAGTGGCTCTTCGCTCTACATACAGGTCAATGAAGCAATCCATTCCGCTCTTGGAATGATTGTGCCTTAATACCACATTTAAGAAACCATGTATGTTCCTTTACGTGTGAACGGAAACATTTCTAGGAGCCAATGGAAAGTCTATCAGCAGTGTACGACAGATAACAACAAAGAGCATGGTGCAACTTAATTGCTCGAAGAGGACTACGGAAGGGGCGTCCTGTTACTTTGAGACCAAGCTGGGGCTGGAATCGGAAGTTCTGCGAAATAAAAGCAGGCGGAGGATGATACAGCCCTATAGCACCGTGTGTTCCGTCTCAGTTATGCTTAGGGAAGGAAGGGACTCTAATGCAGGTCTAATGTCAGATTTCTGGGTGTATGACAGCGGAAGTTATCGCGTCTATAGAGGCTATCAGTTTGTTATCTAAATGTTTGGTAACAGATTACTCTGAACAAAAGAATACTTTGGCCGCGTTGCCCACAGGCAGCTGGTTCTCACGATAAGGAGCACATCGTCCTTATCTGCCTCCTCTGTTTGGTTTACAACAGCTGCGGGGACTGAGACGCATCTCGAGGGCACAGCCACGTCTGTCGGCCGATATTTTCGGTTCCTGTGCCATCATCTACATTAATTTAATACGCCGGAAGTATTCCTGTAGGTACCTACGCGATGAGAGATCTACCAACAGTTCTCAACCTCAGAGCCATTCCCCTCGAAGGATAAAGTGAAACTTTCAGGTAAGTAAGATCAATAATGTTTTGATTGTGGTTTAACCATAAATCAAAATTATTTTTAAAATACGTTTTATAATATCTCCAATTCGTTATATAACGTTCAGTCTTAAAAAAACAAAAAATGTTCAAATGCGTGTGAAATCTTATGGGACTTAACTACAGTGTGTTAACTGTACGACGGCAGAGTTGTGAGGGGTGTGCGGGGAGAGGAGGAAGCAAGCATTGGCTGGCGAGGGGTGAGGAGCCGTTGGAGGGGGGGGGGGAGGGGAGGGGGGGACAAGGCACGCCTACCAGTTGCAGTGCTGGCACTACAAATTGCGAGTCATGCTCACACGAAAGCAGACGAAAGGCTTGGAAGTAAAACTTTCTTTAAATATTGTTCGTAAACGAAACTGAAATCGTCATGTACACTATACGCTCACAAACCATTCATCCGATTGCAATGAAACTTTGGTGAGTTGTTCTCCGAATGCCCGAAAAGAGTAATGGACAATGTTCAACGATTAGGTCGTAGCGCAATTGATTAGGTACAGGCTTGTCATGCACCGGACCCGGGTTCGAGTCTTACTGCTTGCAATTTTTTTTCATTTTATTTCATTCCCCGCAATGTTGAACTATTAATTATAAAATTTAAATATACTTAAACAGGTCATGAAGTAGAAAGTAACTGACAATCTCTATATATAAAAATGTATGTATGTATGTATGTATGTATGTATGTATGTCTGCCCTCTGTGCGTTTCCAAACCATTCATCCGATTGCGATGAAATTTTGGTTTGTTCTCCGTACGCCCACGAAGGTACCTAGCCGAAAAAAAAAGAGAAACAAGACACATTCTTGAGGAGACATGACGTCATAAACAATGAGATGCCACCGCGGGAAAATACCCAAATTTACGCATCCAGTTTTTGAGAATGGGAGCACTTAGCGACTAGCAACAAACGTTACATACAATTTCAAACCTTTACGAATATTTTTCTCGCCGACACCCCCGACAAAATAATGAAAGGAAAAAAGGCTGTGGCTTACTACATTTTCTCAGTACATACCGTAAATCTGCCGCAGTAGGCATGACATTTTAATGTATTATTTCGTTACTATTAACTCTAATCGCAACATATTTCGCATACAGTATCCACATATATCAGTAAATGCGCCGGCAAATTTATGTCTCTTCAGGAGATATGACATGGTAAACATCGAGCTGCGTGAAAAGTGCCGCGTCAGGCATGACGTTTTGTCCTATTATTTCTTCACTACTAACACTTTTTAACACGTTTGCGAAACGTGTTTACACACTGTACTAAGGTCATCAGTCCCTAAGCTTACAGACTTGTTAACCTAAATTATCCAATTATCCTAAGGACAAAACACGCGCACACACACACACACACACACACACACACACACACACACACACACACACACACACGGGGGAGGACCCGAACCTCCGCCGGGACCAGCCGCACAGTCCGTGACTGCAGCCCCCAGACCGCTCGGCTTATCCCGCGCGGCGATTCAGTCTTCAGCAAGTGATTATGACGAAGCAGTTTAAAAGCCTTCAGAAGTTTGTCGCATTCGATATTCTGAATAATGTTTAATCCTTAACCACATTCCACATTCGTGGAGTATTTTATTACCCCACGCGGTTTTTTTTTTTTTTTTTTTTCAATTCCATTCCTCCGTTGGTCCGGCCTGGTTAGGGTCGACATTTACCCCACGAAGTTATAAATTTTGCTTTCATTTGTCATCAAAAATTGTTTCTGATGGTTTTAGGCAGAAGGGAGCGACGCGTGGACCGCGACCAAATTTTGGAGTTTTGTTAGCCAGTCAAGTCTGCTGACTCGCAGGAGATGCCAGACTCATTTCCAGGTGCAGCCCAATTTATGAAAATGAGGCAGAAACGTCTGATCATGGAACTGAAAGAGGCAGCAGAAGGAAATGTTCGGGAAGAAAACCAAAAAACATCAAGTCAGTGTAGCTGTTTTTATGGGAAAACCCGTTGTAAGAGAAGCTAGATTGTGCACCGATATTTTATAAAATAACTCGGCATAGCATTGATCAAAGCAAATATTAAAGAGAGATAAATGCATTTCAGAGATTTTTCTGGCGACTTGCTGACTATAATGGGCCAAGTTCTTTGCAAAAATTTTAAAATGATTGCAGGTCGACGAGTCTGCAGTTCGAGTACAAACCGTACAGAGTCAGCCAGAGCAGGTCAAATCTGTCACGATGCCACCCACACACACGCCCAACATTTCCAAGTGTCAAACAGTGTGCTAAGTGCACTCTGTTGAAAAATGGTGCGTCTTCACTGTGATGAACGATAATTAATGCTTGGTTGATTTGTTCACGTACCTAATGTCTTTCTTATAGAAAGTCGTTTATTTTTGTTTGTACTTCGCTTAATTGATCACTATTTGATCTCAAAATATGTTTTTGAACGTTGTTGAAGTAATTTTCTGTGTTTTTAAATTAATTCCAAAAACTCTTTAAGAGCCCATTGTTAATTTAAGATCCGTAATTACTGGTAAGATCATATTTTCTTTTTAATGAAGATTGATATTTCATAAATAGAAGAGTTTCTTTTATTGGTTCTTTAATAACAATTTAGATAAACGAAGAAGTTACTAAGTTTCACGTGGTTTTTGTTTTGAGGTCGAAAACAACCCCACGAAGTTACTAAAATCAGTCTAAACAGCGAGTATACTTAAATGTTATATACATCGAGTTCTGTTGCCCAGTTCGTGATTCTGACGTTACGCATTGCAAGATGGAGCCTCATTTTTGTATCCACAAAGATACTATAATTGAATGCCTACTTCGGGCCTGATGATTTGTAACAAACTAATTTTTACTGTGTAATATCGCTTTATATTCTACTAATTATCCCTGCACAATTCTATGAGTGAATTACGTTTCCTACTTGGCCATCTATATACTCGCAGAATCGATGCGCAAAGTAGTACAGTACTATTACTATTCCATGACCGCATAATTAGTCTTTGTAATATTCTCTCTGGTGTGTTGAGGGAACTTCTAGGATCTTCTCCGTGCCGAATAGCCGCATTGAATAATTGTTATTTTGCTATCGAGATTACTGGAAGAAAGAGATTGAAAATATATTGTATGCTACTCAAGAAAATATATACTGAGCATTTACATCAAAGGTGTGTAAGGGATTTCATTATATACGTATTCTCTAATTGGAAATTTGCATGGAGGTGTCGTTTCGTTGGTAATCAGAAGTGAACTTCCGATGAATTGGAAACGAACCTGCAATTATTAGATCCTACAGCTCCATTATTTCATCGGATAATTAAACTCTATCAAAGCAAACTTTCCGCCTGATCTGAGGTTTTACGACTGGCTACGCAACGCAAGAAAAACCAAGACATTTTATTTACACAGGATTGCAGATCGCTTCGAATCATCGAGACTGCGGACAAGGAGAGTCATCGTCCGATTCTGATTAAACAAGTAAAGCTCACTTATCACTTTCTTGAGCGACTGTCACGACTGTGATATGGCTGCTTATGAATGAGGTCATTAATAAAATACTAATAACTAACTTTCCTCTTCACCAGCAACCAAATATCAATTAAAATTATAACTGGAAATAAAGGTTTTCACAGCAATTGGCGGTGGTACACCGTAACTTCCGACGAATCATGATCCGTTCGCTTGGCAACATTTATGCCCAACGTCCTTGCTTTTTGATTAGCCATACTCCCGTGTTCCACTGCATCTACCCCATGATGCTTTTTTCCTTCTTTTACCTTTCCTGTCATTTCCCGTGAAACACACACACACACACACACACACACACACACACACACACACACAGAGAGAGAGAGAGAGAGAGAGAGAGAGAGAGAGAGAGAGCGCTAGCTCGGTGTCCCTGTCTACGGCCGTGAAGAACGCTGGCGACGCCCCAGCTGACCACGTTTTCCACCTGTTGCCGGCCCCAGCGCGGCTGCGCACGCAGCATATCCCCGCGGGCAAATTACACCCTTCCGGCCATCGTATTGTTTTCTGTCTGAGAACGCATGCGGCTGCGCTATGAATGGCCACCAATTTAGACCCTCAGGCTGAAGCGTTAGTGTCACAGTAGTTCTGTCCTCCAGCACACGTCAAGAGCTCGCTTTACGCAATACAGTTGTCATTCGACTTCTGTTTCTGTGGGGATCCACAGCCTCTAAATGCTTTACAAAAGAAAACATGGTTCGTTGCAGGCTGTAATGTGGACGATCTTTATTTAAATCATCCAATTAGTTAATTTCGAAGACTTACCTTTAACTACATGTGTAATATTACGATTACATGTAATTGTCTCGTTTTTCACTGCATGTGAAAAGCAAGGGCGGAAAGGATGTCCGTCCTCTTTTGGACTACTGCCACGCCTTCTGCGATCCTTACCAGATAGGATTAACGGAGCACATCGAGAATGTTCAAAGAAGAGCAGCACCTTCTGTATTATAGCGAAATAGGGGAGAGTGTGTCACTGACATGGTACAGGATTTAGGGTGGTAATCATTAAAACAAAGGCGTTTCTCGTTTCGGCGGAATGTTCTCACGAAATTTCCATCACCAACTTTCTCCTCCGAACGCGAAAATTGTAAGTAGACTGTTTATGTTTTCTTATTGGCAACGTTACGTAGCGCTCTGTATCAAAATCACTGGCTGTGCTGTGTGCAGTCTGTGGCTAGTTTGCATTGTTGTCTGCCATTGTAGTGTTGGGCAGCGGCAGCTGGATGTGAACAGCGCGTAGCGTTGCGCAGTTGGAGGTGAGCCGCCAGCAGTGTAGAGATGGGTCGAGCTCGTTCATTCCCGTGAACTACTTCATTCATTTCACTCTTTGCCGTGAAGCGTTCAAACGAAGTAGTTCATTCATGAAGTACGGAAGCCTGGCGAAGTTGCCCAGTTCGCCGCTCAGCCGCGGCTGCGCTCGCTTCGCCTCACTCGTACAATAAAGCTTCGTAATACTTCATAATTTTACCAACAGATGGCCGAACTATGCAGTAACGTGCAGTTAACGTTTTACGCTCTTGAACAGCGTCTGAGTTAACTTAAATAGAGCATGGTCGAAGGGGACAAAGGAAAGATAAACAGAGAAGCCCGTCACATATAAAGAAGATATTACATTTAATCTTGCTCGACATTTCCTCATGAAGCGCCCAAAAAAGTCTTTATCTGCCAAATGAAATTGTTGTATTCATGGACTGAAAACTAGGGCTACCAACGAAATGCAGTCCACTTTTATGTTCCTTTCAACATTTAATCCAAAACAGAATGAGTATGTTTACCACTGTCACAAAGTCTATATACCTACGTTAAGTAATTATTCAGAAGTTATCCTGTAGATTTTATTTTTGTTGAGAATAATAACCCTCCAGATTCAAAACGTAAACTGTCACCTGTAGTCATTGGTACGATTTCAGGTAAAATCCCTCTTTCAGTGTTATTAACAAACCTTTTATTTTCATGTTGGCTGTGTGTGCTCACACAGCCAGCCTCTTCGTTTGTATCTTTAATATTCATTTGTCTGCAAGCGCTGCCAACGGTAGGCTACCCGTAGACGCGAAGTTTAACTGCACAAATAGTCACGGGTAATGATGTCAGCACTGCAGGAAGCAGCTGACGCTGCCTTCCTCTCGCCCCTCACCTCCCCAACCCCACGTAAACCTATCGTTCCCCACAAACACCGCGCGATTTGTCGACAGGCAGTAGGGGGAGGACTGAAGTAAAGGGAGGGTGAGTGACGTGGCGCCGATGTAGTGGGAGAGGGAGAGGGAGAAGAGAGTGAGTGAACTAGAAAACAGTGTGGAGTGTGCTATCTGTGAAGAGTTTGAAGTACCAGTTCATTGAAATTGAGTGGTTAGTTCACACTTCACTGGAGTGAAGCGTTCATTTGAACGACTCATTCACGAGCTCCCCATCACTACAGCAGTGGTGGATGTGGGGAGAGAGATGGCGGAGTTTTTGAGATTTGTAATACTGGATATCATGAACTGCTATATATATTATGACTTTTGAACACTATTGAGGTAAATACATTGTTTGTTCTCTATTAAAATCTTTCATTTGCTAACTATGCCCATCAGTAGTTTGAATCTGTTATTTAGCTGGCAGTAGTGGCGCTCGCTGTATTGCGGTAGCTTGAGTAACGAAGATTTTTGTGAGGTAAGTGATTTGTGAAAGGTATAGGTTAATGTTAGTCAGGGCCATTCTTTTGTAGGGATTTTTGAAAGTCAGATTGCGTTGCGCTAAAAAATATTGTGTGTCACTTTAGTGAATGTTTGAGTACGTTCAGTTTTGCTCAGCTGTTTGAAAAGCAAATAGTGTAAGAGGTTTATCAGCACAGTAATTTAGAAATTGTTCTAAGGGGATGTTTCAAAATATTTTGTTGACGCCGGTCACGTAGGGAGAAAAGATCATCACGATAAAGTAAGGGAGATCAGAGCTACAGGTGTTAGTTTTTTCCGCGCGCTGTTGGAGATTGGAATAATAGGGAATGGTTGCGAAGGTGGTTCGACGAACCCTCTGCCAGGTACTTGAGTGAAATACCGAGTATCCATGTAGATGACTATAAGGTCTACTTTAAGTAATTTTACAACTACATGTTATACACAGTATTGCACACGTGCTTACAGATAAGACGTCGAAATTAGCTAGCTACACGATTTTAATAAAGACCGCCTACATTACAGCCTAGTATCAATCATGTTGTCGTTTATTAATGTTATCATTCGGATTGCCGTGCTTTTTCTTAGAATTGGTCTCTCCATGCCATCAAGTGGACATTAGCTGAAAATATTTATATAAGCAGGAATCAAAAAGTTTCCGTTCGAAAACCGTGAAGTACGGAAGCGACATGCGTATCAGGCAAAATCAATGTGAGCACAGACAATAATTCCACAGACGCAACAAGTTGAAGAAACCCGTTTGGCCGAACAGCGTGTTCTGCTCCCTGAAGAGTCCCTAATTGCCTGCTGCCCATCATCGTCCGGCAGCGATCGACAACCCTTCAAGGCCTTTTTAAAATCCTTAAGCCCGCCCGGTTAGCCGAGCGATCTAACGCACGGATTTCCGGAGAGGGAATGAGCGCCTGGTCCCCAGCACGGATCCTCCCGGCGGTAAGCCGGCCAGTCTGTGGATGGTTTTTAGGCGGTTTTCCATCTGCCTCGACGAATGCCGGCTGGTTGATCTTATTCCGCCTAAGCTACACTGTGTCGGCGATTGCTGCGCAAACAAGTTCTCCACGTAGGCGTAAACCACCATTACTCTACCATGCAAACATATGGGATACACTCGTCTGGTGTGAGGGTGTGAGACGTTCGTGGGGGGGGGGGGGGGGGGTGTCGGGGGTCCACCGGGGGCCGAACCGCAAAATAAGCCTGGGTTCGGTGTGGGGGCGCCGGAGGTGTGAAGTGGACTGCGGTAGTAGTCGTGGGATTGTGGACCACTGCGGCTGCGGCGGGGACGGAGCCTCTCCGTTGTTTCTAGGTCCCCGGTTAACATACAGTAAAATACAACAAAGGCCTTAAGCCGGCATAAGCGCATGGGGAGAGATCAGAACTATAGGGTGAGTGCTGGAGGACTACCACTTAGGTAGGCTTAACTTCTGCGTTACGGGATTTGCGATATGGGGACGTGCTTTATTATGAGGCCAGCAGCACCCCTTGTCGCAACATTCCATGACGGTGCTTTTCGACAGCTTAAGTTTTTCCTATCCTGCGAAGGGACTGTAGACTACAGCATTTTGTTCCTGAGAAAAAGAGGTCGTAACACACGGACTGACATACAACGAAATGATCCTATCAGGGTTCCAGTTTTGCTGGCGGAGGTACAGAACCTGAAAGACAAGTTGTGTTGTCAATGGTGGAAACAAAAGGAGGGAAGTCAGCAAGTGGGCAACCCCAAGGCTATGTTACAGGCAGGAAAAATCGCACCTCTGATGCAGTACAGGCGAGACCACCTGCTATTCAAAAGCGTTCAACCGCTAGAATGTAAAAGCGCGTATTGTAAAAGGAGACTAACCAAATCTAAAACGAACATTAGGTTAGAATCCTCGTAAACAGGACTACAGAAAAATGCTGCTTTTTACGGTCTCTACTGGAAAGGTTCGATGAAGGGGAAGGCATCGCAAACTTTTACTGCCGCAATTATGCAGGCTGTAGAGGATTATTTACCGGGTATTCTGAGATAACGAACCAATGCTCGGAGGTTAATGTTTTAAACGGTGTGATGTCTTGAAAGAGCAATGGGCGTGACGCACATGTTTCCTAACAGGCTACTGCTGGCTTCGACGTCGGTGGCGGTATCTTGAAAAATTCAACGCATTCGTCTATTGTGTGTTTACGATGTGATCTACTGTTTACCGTTTATGATTAGCTATAGGAACATGGTCATCATACAATGTAGGCTTTCATGAACGGTGTTTTCTTCACTTATCGGATCTTGCAGAGATGCATATAATGTACAGGGTGGCCCACGGGAAATAGTACATTTCTGTTTGGTTATTATCAGCTTTAGTATACATTTACACCAAAAAATATAATCTATAATAGATAATTGCTTCTACACACACTGCCGTTAACGGAAAGTCAAGCTTGTTTCTTGGAAGGTGCATGACATAAATGGCTTCCATCACTGGCGATACACTGATTAACACGTTCGCGGTAGCTCCTCATTACGTTCGTCATTTCTTGGAGACTGAACTCTTATCTCTTCCATGACTGCGGCTTTCAACTAATCGGTATTGTGTAGCCGCCGACTTGAGATGACCTACAGTAAAAAATCAGGGGCTGAAAGATTACACCATCTCCCCATCCCCGGGATATCACCGAATCGCGAGAGTAACTGACGTGCGAAGTGGTATCTCAGTGTAGTCTTTGAATTACAGGCCTAAAAGCTGCAACACCATCTTGCTGAAACCATATCGCGTTGAGGCGGCTATGTCGCCACAGCCGTGGAATGAAGAAATTGTGAATCATGGCTGCATACAGCTTGAATTCGACACTCAATCTCTGACAGTTGTCTTCAAAATGTATGGCCCTACAATCCCAATGGAACGTGGAAGTAACTCATTGGATATTCCATGAATGAGCTGGGGGTTTTGTCCGACTAATATCGGAAATATTCGTTCCCTGACAAACCCATTTAGATGAAATTCTGCCTCATGGCAAGATTTGTCATAAATCTGCGAATGCCGTCATTTGCTATCCAGTAATGTGCAGAAGTTGTGCCTATTCACTTTACCTCCTCCCCTCCCCCCCCCCCCCCGGCTGTAACTTTTAAATACGAAATTTAAATCCTGTTTCACAATGCTCTGGAAATGTATGCGAGGTATTTGTGTTGATCTGGAATGGTAACGTATAGATCGCATCAATATAGAGCTGCATGAACTCATCAGATACTTTCAGGCGTCGAACTGTCATTTAGGTCCCTTATGCTTCACAAGGTTACAGAACCCATCTTACGTCATTGTTTTACCCATATGGACGTTGGGGCTGCTGTCTGGGACACGGAAGTGGCTGTTTCTTCCACGGCGCGTTGGCCGTTGTATAGGGCCACACGGCTTTTCACACTGCCTCAGTATGCACCTGCACTCGCAACTATGCGAGTCCGATTAAATGCGGTAGATGACGCGATCACATCATCTTACTATGGTGGCCAACTGAAAATTTACCATTTCCCGTAGGCCACCCTGTACGGCACAGCAAGAAGCCATGTCCAGAAAGCCAAACAAAACACTACACAATATCGAAGTTTCACTACAGGCGTCATCTACGTTGGAAGAAATTCATCGACGTGGATAAAAAGTATAAGGTGCTCTTTCAAGCCTCAGAGCTGGCTTACTTCTCTACAAAGCAACAGTTCACAAAGACGACGTCGAGGAGTCAAAGTTCACCATTGAACAATTATCTGAATGCACACTTCTGTCATGAAATTTTGCTGAAGTAATTTGGTCAAATTACTCCGAATGTAGAGTTTAGTTCTGCCTGATGTTGCAAAGAACTTTTTCCAATTCATGTCAGATTGGTAAAGTAAGCAGTGATTAATGTTTTGAAGAGAAACCGGTAGGCTTTACTGTTTTATATTTTGCCAATAACTCGTTTCGCCTTATTTAAGGCATCTTCAGGAGGAGGAGGAGATTAGTGTTTAACGTCCCGTCGACAACGAGATCATGAGGGACGGAGCATAAGCTCGGATTAGAGAAGGATGGGGAAGGAAATCAGCCGCGCGCTTTCAAAGGAATCATCCCGGCATCTGCCTGAAGTGGTGAAGGGAAATCGCGGTAAACATAAATCAGGGTGGCCGGACGCGGGTTTGAACCGTCGTCCACACGAATGGCATATTCAGGTTGGCTTCAAAGGAAACTACGAACATCTTGGCAGAATACACATGCTTCCGCCCATGAAAATGTCTTGGCAGGCACACACCTTTGTCAGTATTTTAAGAACACTGCATGGTGCCCTGACATAAAACAGTGTTTAGTACACTAACCGCTGAGGTTTATGTATTTTACGCATTGCTCTTGAAATACTGAAAACGGTGTTTGCCTGTCAAGTAATTTGCGTTGACGGCAGCCTGTGTGTCCAACACCTGACACCCCAAAAAAGTTCACATTTTTGTTTGTAGGCCAATCTGAAGATGCCTTACACAAGGCGAAACGTGTTATTGATAATAAATCCTGTTTCGCAGCCAAGACTGTTCGTCTCTTCAAAAGATTCATAAAGTATTTCACATTCTGGGCATTCGCAGCTGTTGAATGGTGTGATGTGAAGAACAATTCCGCTGACAGCTGGTAAAATTTTTCTTTTGTTGTTATACAACCGGTTTCGCGGCCTAAACCCGTAGCATCAGGTGCAACAGTGTTAAAATTTCGTCGTTGTACCCATCTAAAGACGTGATCCATTACTTTCTTCAAATTTGTGGTGGGTTATAGAACCTTGCTTTAAAATTTTCCTGCATTGTTGTGACGGCGGGGTTGGAAGACTAGAAGCGTTCCGCACATGCGACTAAGACGAATTAAGAAGACCGTCACTGGCGAATATCGGTGTGACCTTTACCGACGTAAATAGCCCTCTAGCAATAACCAAATTCGATACTCTCTTCCGATCATTGGTTTCTCATCTCACATAAATTAAGGATGAAACGATCCGATCGTTTTATCTCAAAACGCAGTACTGAAATGGTGCGTTATAAATGTCTGTCGAGTGATTGAACATGAGCTGCTAAAGTAGAGAGAGAGAGAGAGAGAGAGAGAGAGAGAGAGAGAGAGAGAGAGAGAGAGAGAGAGAGAGTTGGGTGGGGGCGCAGGGGGGGGGGGAGGGGGGCAGAGAAATCATTTAATTAACTCTTTTAGTAAAATGGTAGAAATAAGAAGTAGCGAGCCGTCACAATTGCATCAAGTAGGGAAGGAAATACCTGAACGGAGGATGTGTGAGCAGTGAAGGCGACAAAACAATGAGCCACATAGCATGGACTCAAATACTGTCGCCCCACCTGTCTGTGTCTAGTGTTATCCATGTGAAAGAATGCGGAAGTCTTTTTTGAAACGTTTAAGAATCGTGTAGCAGATTTAGGCTGTGGTTACCGGCCCAGTATTCACTTAGGTGGACGTGGGAAACCGCCTAAAATCAGCATCCAGGCTGGCCTGCACACTGGCCCTCGTCGTTAAGCGTCGTGGCGGATTTGATCTGTGCCCGGCGTGCCTCCCCGAATCCCAGCCCAGTGACTGCGTGCTAACACACGCGGCTATCCTACCGGAATAAATTTAACTGAGTATTGCTAAATTTTCATAGAAGATCGATATTGTGACAAGGCGAAGTGAATGTAAATGTGTTTTCAGAATATCTGCAGGATTTTGGAGACCAGAAATATACTCTGCAGGAATCAGCATGGGTTTCGAAAAAGACGATCGTGTGAAACCCAGCTCGCGCTATTCGTCCACAAGACTCAGAGGGCCATAGACACGGGTACACAGGTAGATGGCGTGTTTCTTGATTTTCGCAAGGCGTTTGATACAGTTCCCCACAGTCGTCTAATGAAAAAAGTGAGAGCATATGGATTATCAGACCTATTGTGTGATTTGATTGAAGAGTTCCTAGATAACAGAACTGAGCATGTCATTCTCAATGGAGATAAGTATGACATGGTGGATAACATCGGAAGTTCACTGAGGCTTTTTGAGAATGATTCTGTAGTACATCGAGAGATTGTAACAATGGAAAATTGCACTGAAATGCAGGAGGATCTGCAACGAATTGACGTATGGTGCAGGGAATGGCAATTGAGTCTCAATGTGCTGCGAATACATAGAAAGGAAGATCCTTTATCATTTAGCTACAATATAGCAGGTCAGCAACTGGAAGCAGTTAATTCCATAAATTATCTGGGAGTAGACATTCGGAGTGATTTAAAATGGAATGCCCGTATAAAATTAATCGTCGGTAAAGCAGATGCCAGACATATTCATTGGAAGAATCCTAAGGCAATGCAGTCCGAAAACAAAGGTAGTAAGTTACAGTACACTTGTTCGCCCACTGCTTGAATACTGCTCACCGGTGTGGGATCCGTGCCAGATAGGGTTGATAGAAGAGATAGAGAAGATCCAACGGAGAGCAGCGCGCTTCGTTACAGGATCATTTAGTAATCGCGAAAGCGTTACGGAGATGATAGATAAACTCCAGTGGAAGACTCTGCAGGAGAGACGCTCAGTAGCTCGGTACGGGCTTTTGTTGAAGTTTCGAGAACATACCTTCACAGAGAAGTCAAGCAGTATCTTGCTCCCTCCTACGTATATCTCGCGAAGAGAACATCAGGATAAAATCAGAGAGATTAGAGCCCACACAGAGGCAACAATACGAGGCTGGAATAGAAGTGAGAACGAACCGATAAAGGTACTCAAAGTACCCTCCGCCACACACCATCAGTGGCTTGTGGAGTATGGATGTAAATGTAGATTTGTTTATTGAGCAACTTACTATTTTTTCTTCTACAAATTGAGAGAATTTGTATGATACAGTGATGTCCATACTCACCACCCAGAGCAGTGCAAGTACGATTTTTTTCTTGTTAATGGAAGTGGTGGATTACTCCTTGGAATTGATTCACAGCCGGAGTGGCGCAACGTCACTGTGGTACGAAGCTAGACATCTAACTCTGATCGCGAATTTTGGGACCTGGGAGCCCTGTATGTCTGTTTTAGTGGAATACGACCATATCTAATGATTCTTTTTTATTGCAGGCCGCTACCTACGGTGAATTCACGCGAGCCAAATTAGCAGAACTGATATTAAGGCACTTACACGCTCGTGAACTGGAAGTTGGCATCTTCTCAATTAAACCTACTTATCATAAATACGAGAACTGCTCCAAGATCCTCTACCATCCCTATAATATTAAGCCTAAACTTTCGAGGTACCCTGAAGAAAAGCGGCATCTTGTGAAAGTAATAACCAAACAGTTCTACCTAATGGAAGAAGACTTCAGGATTTTGTGTACTGTTATGGACTTTATAGTCGTCCTTAAAGAGCGGGTGTTCGCCTTCCCCTCCGCGCTACTGCAGAACAGTGCGCAGCAGGAGCAACGCAAACAGCGCCAGGAGCCGCCTCCACAAACTTGGTCTCTCCATTTAGTCGTGGCTTCGCACCACTGACTGCTCCATTCACGAACTGGGTCGCGACAGCCAGCGTGCGAGCTTCCGCTCTGGCGTCACAGTCGCCGCTGCAGACCGAGTTTCGCTCACAAATATCACGCGGCGCGCCGTTCGACGACTGGCGTTGACTACGGAAGACGAAGTCACGCGACGATAACTCCTTTACTCGTTTTGCTTGTCGAGAGTGCGGCAATAAGCGTCGTAAACTGCTCCGAATGCAAAGCACAGTGTCAGCAATGGCTGGTTCTAGAAAGCTGCAGAAACACGCTTCGTGGGTTGTAACTTCCGTTTCTCATCTTCTGATCTTCGAAAGCGCATTAGTTTAATTACGACCGAGAATAGTCTTTAGGCATTTCTTTCTGATTATCAACTTACTAATAGCATGTCCGCTTCTGGTATAATCGACAGGAAAGAAAAGGCAATTTAGTGTTGGTCAGGTAAGAGAAAATAAAATGCTTTTTTATTCCAGTCTCTGATCAAAAATGAATTCCTTAGGCTTAGACGATGACCGGTTTCAGTGTGTAATGACCATCGTCAGATCTAAAATATATACATCTAGTGAGCAGTGTGTCTTAACATAAAACAGCGATGTGTATCACAATATACTGTCATACACCAGGGAAATGTACAGATAAATTATGGTATAACGTACCATTTTTACAACATGTCCTAAAGTGATACGGCCATAATGGCATCGTCAAAACATATACAGGGTGTTACAAAAAGGTACGGCCAAACTTTCAGGAAATATTCCTCACACACAAATAAAGAAAAGATGTTATGTGGACATGTGACCGGAAACGCTTAATTTCCATGTCAGAGCTCATTTTAGTTTCGTCACCTACGCTTCCACCTACGCTCAATGGAGCACGTTATCATGATTTCATACAAGATACTCTACCTGTGCTGCTAGAACATGTGCCTTTACAAGTACGACACAGCATGTGGTTCATGCACGATGGAGCTCCTGCACATTTCAGTCGAAGTGTTCGTACAGTTCTCAACAACAGATTCTGTGACCGATGGATTGGTAGAGGCGGACCAATTCCATGGCCTCCACGCTCTCCTGACCTCAACCCTCTTGACTTTCATTTATGGGGGCATTTGAAAGCTCTTGTCTACGCAACCCCGGTACCAAATGTAGAGACTCTTCGTGCTCGTATTGTGGACGGCTGTGATACAATACGCCATTCTCCAGGGCTGCATCAGCGCATCAGGGATTCCATGCGACGGAGGGTGGATGCATGTATCCTCGCTAACGGAGGACATTTTGAACATTTCCTGTAACAAAGAGTTTGAAGTCACGCTGGGACGTTATGTTGCTGTGTGTTTCCATTCCGTGATTAATGTGATTTTAAAAGAAGTAATAAAATGAGCTCTAACATGGAAAGTAAGCGTTTCCGGACACATGTCCACATAACATACTTTTTCTTTGTGTGTGAGGAATGTGTCCTGAAAGTTTGGCCGTACCTTTTTGTAACACCCTGTAAATATAATCAGCATAGCATCGTCACATAGATTTAAAATATGGTGTAGAATAGGCCACATCGTCCACATAGTGATTATTGCCAACTAGCTACCGAGGTACAGTAGCATCCAGAAACCTGTTTACCTACACCCTACCTAGATGTCGCTACTGTGGGCTTGCTTATATGTAGTCATCATTTACGCAAAAACATAATCTGATAAAAGTACATTAGATACAATGCATGTAGCTGACTTATTAAAATTAATGACTACCATAGAAACCAAATATGGTACATTAAAAGATAATGCAGTTACCCATGTAAAATTATTAAAAGAAAATATATGAATAGTATAGGTCCGACCCTTATTTTTTATGGTGAATTTACTGCCAACAATTAATATAGCGTAAGACATTGCCTGTGGCAACCTATAAATTACTTATGAAAGATAAAATGTCTATATGACAGCTGAAAAAGACAGATCAACGAACAGCGCCTCTGTTGGGTCGATCGCTGTTTTATGTTAAAAGGCACACTGCTCACTAGATGTATATATTTATATATTTTAGACCTGAAGATGGTCATTACACACTGAAACCGGTCATCGACTAAAGAATTGATTTGTGATCAGAGACTGGAATAAAAAAGCATTTTACAGTATTGGATCAGTTTGTACACGCGATTATGTGGCAGTTGGTAAAAGTGAGAAATAGTTTTCTGTTATAAAAAGTTACCTGCAAACGTGTGCAGGTTTGATTTAAGGGGAGGAGGGAATGAAAGAATTTCTTATGAAACAGAAATGATAACTACCATAAAATGAAAACAAAACAGTAAGCAAAATAAAGGCAACCTGTGCCAAAATAGTACCTGTGCGATATGAAAGTCTGGACCACATTGCTCCATCCGATGTGTTATAACAAGCTCGTATTTTCTGTGGCATGCTGTCTTCAACGAGATGTGTGTGTGTGTGTGTGTGTGTGTGTGTGTGTGTGTGTGTGTGTGTGTGTGTGGGGGGGGGGGGGGGGTCATTGCCTTTTTCCAAGAAGGGTCGCCGAACAGACGCACAACAAGCGCAGGTCTATACCTCTCATATCTGTCTTTCGTAAAATACAGAAAGATGTTTTATGATTGTCTATTACTACATTTCTAGAGACCGAAAGTATTTTCTGTATGAATCAACATAGGTTCCGTAAACAATGACCGTGTGAAATACGACTCGCTCTGTTCTTCCAGAAGACCCAGGACGCAGTAGATGCAGGCGCAGAGTCAGATGCCTTCTTCCTTGACTTCCGGAAACCGGACGACACAGTTGCGCAGTGTTGACCAATAAACGATATACGAGCGCACGGAGGATCTGATTAGGTGTGGATGGGCAGAAGACTTCCTAGCAAACTGAATAAAGCAGGTCGTTCTTAACGGAGAGAAACGTTCAAATGAAAAAGTAACCTCAGTTGTACCTTAAGGGAATGCTATAGCAACATTACTTTTCACTATACAAATAACTGGTGCAACGTCCGAACATGATGCTTTTTGCAGATCCAGCTGCTGTATGCGGAGAAGTCGTAACGCTACAATATTGTAGCGAAATGCAGGGGGACCTCGAAAGAATCGACGGTTGGTGCAGGAATTGGTAGTAAACTCTCAACATAAATGTAGCATATTCGTCGACAGAAATAGGCGTTATTGTATGTTCACACGATTGCAAACAACTACTTTAAACGCCACGCAGAGTGGCCGTGCGGTGTGAGGCGCCATGTCACGGATCGCGCGGTCCCTCCCGCCGGAGGTTCGAGTCCTCCCTCGGGCATGGGTGTGTGTGTTGTTCTTAGCGTAAGTTAGTTTAAGTAGTGTGTAAGTCTAGGGACCGATGACATCAGCAGTTTGGTCCCTTAGGAATTCACACACATTTGAACACAATTACTTGAAACAGTGACACCCGTGGAACCTGGAAGTAAAACTTACCACATGTGATGCAGATGCCAGACAGATTCATTCGACAAATCCTCAGGAACTACAGTCGTGCCACAAAGGATGTAGCTCGTGAAACGACGTTAGTATTGCTTGCCAGTCTGGTATTCGTACCTGATACGACTCACAAAGAAACTACATAAGATTTGAAGAGCAGCAGCGGGTTTCGTTGCACGTGCATTTATTAAGCGGGAAACATTACGGACATGCTCAACCAACTCCAGAGGCAGGTGCTGCAGGAGAGGCTTTCTGCGCCACTTTGTGGTTTACTGACAAAATTCTGAGGGGTTACGTCCTTTGAGGAATCAATCAATATACTGATACCTCTTACGTATATCTCGGGGAAAGACCAGGAAGAGCTCATTAGGATTCGTACCAATTTTTTTACCGATTTCTCTCGATTACAACATGAAACTGGTGAATTCATAATGGAACACCAAGTACCCTCTTCCACAAACTGTAAGGTATCTTGCAGAGTATAGACGTCTATGTAGATTCGTTCCTTTCCCGCCTCCTGACCGAGCGAGGTGGCGCAGTGGTTAGACACTGGACTCGCATTCGGGAGGACGACGGTTCAATCCCGCGTCCGGCCATCCTGATTTAGGTTTTCCGTGATTCCCCTAAATCGCTCCAGGCAAATGCCGGGATGGTTCCTTTGAAAAGGCACGGCCGACTTCCTTCCCCATCCGTCCCTCATCCAATGAGACCGATGATGTCGCTGTCTGGTCTCCTTCCCCAAACAACCCAACCCAACCCTGCCTCCTGTAGGAAAGTGTCAAAGAGGTGTGCACGCTGTCATCATATTTTCGTCTTGAAAGACGAACCTATCGCCCAGATATTTTTCGGAAGGTATTGTAACCTCTTTGTTATTTGCTGCTCCTGGTCCGATGAAAGAGAGGGCTGTAAGTCCCTCATCTAGCCTGGCTATGTTAGCAATAAACAAATAAATAGATGTCAAATGTGCGGATGATAACAGATTTGTTGATGCTTTCCCGATATTTCAGTCTCTTCATTACCCTTCATAGCAACGACAGGCGAGTAAGATCCGTACATGATAAAGGCACGTACCAGATTATCTACCCGGTGATTTGCTCAAGGAAGTTATCATCGTGTGTATTATTGCTACGATCTCTTTCACCATCTGCCACTGAAGTATCTGTCGGGGTGATTGTTGCGTCCCGGGTCTCACGTCAGATCTGTTTCGTAGTTCTTGTTGTTTTACGTGTGCAAGGCCTTTGAGATCGAGTCTGTAGTACTATCTATTTCTTTCCATGCTATTTCATCGTTGAGTGTGTCGAGTGCGTACTCGCACTTGTGCGTACCCGCACGTGTGCTTTGGTCGTACGACCTGTGCAAGAATAGTGTCGGTAGTATTTTACGACGTGCTCTAGGCAGCCTCTCCACTCTCAAGTGCGTTCTTCCCTTTCTCTGAGAGGCAGGCAGTGTAAATGTATGGCGTAAGGGGCCATGTCCTGTGATAAAGTAGATCTTGCCTCTGCTGGGGTCTCGTTCCTAGCCGTTCCCTGACATTGGGGAATAAGGTATATTATACATGGTCCAGTACTACTAGTGTGACCACCGCCGATGTTCGACGTCAACGATCAGTAACCACACACAGACTAGATGGCAGCAGTAGCAGTAGGTATTATATAAAGTATGTCGGAATGTGGAAACTGAACGACTTATCTGACGTCCAAAAGAGCATGAACATTGGCTACTGGGTCAAGGGTGGAAGCATTTTGGAAACTGCTAAGTTTGTAAACTGTTCGTGCCGTCGTAGTTAACTGTGCATGGCAAAATGGCGCTGTCCAAAACCGGCGGCGAGTGAACTGTGGTGCACCAAGGGCCATAGATGACTATTTATTTATTTATTTATTTATTTATTTATTTATTTATTTATTTATTTATTTATTTATTTCATTAACAGTACAGAGTAACCCACCGTCTTGAAATGTAAGGTGGGTCGGATGATTCTGAATCTAATAAACACTTCTCATTGTTACAGTCTTATTGGTGTACAGTTGTTAACGCTTTTTTTAATATTATAAAGAACCTTATATATAAAGATTTCTGAGGTTACAACGAACTGAATGCTTAATAATCGTTAAAATCGTTCCATAATTTGTTACTACGTAGTTGATAATTTATATAACGCAAATGTCAAAGGAAAATAAGAGAAACTGTAACATAATGAGCGTGGCGAAAATAATTTGTAGTATGTAGAGGGAAGTGATATGCTGTATTTGGATGTGTAGTACAGTCTACCTATTTCAGATGAGAAGGTCTCGGTACAATCTCGAGCTATTCTCATCCGAAATGGTTTGTGCTAATGTATGTTTACACAGATTATACATATTAAATTCTGATTCAGCACTTCATACATGGAATATATGAATTTTTGTTTTACATGAGAAACACACTTATGTTTCTAACTTAGTAGTAGAAATAGAGTATAGTTCATTGCTACTTGAATGCATTATTCCTTAAGTAACTTAATACATTTCTGATATGTAAAATTCATTGATTGCAGCTTTGAATAGAAAAGAGAATATACTTCTGTCTGCACGCAATAAGACGAGCAATACAGTACTGCTTGTGTGCAGTACACTTTAAACACTATGCAGGATGTCACTGGGGATGAGGAGCCTCGGAATAAAAGTTCTTCAAGCCTTCTCCCCCCAAAGCGACATTACCTTATTACTACAGCTTTAGAAGAAAGATTAAGGAAAGGCAAACCTACGTTTCTAGCATTTGTAGACTTAGAGAAAGCTTTTGACAATGTTGACTGGAATACTCTCTTTCAAATTCTGAAGGTGTCAGGGGTAAAATACAGGGAGCGAAAGGTTATTTACAATTTGTACAGAAACCAGATGGCAGTTATAAGAGTCGAGGGACATGAAAGGGAAGCAGTGGTTGGGAAGGGAGTAAGACAGGGTTGTAGCCTCTCCCCGATGCTATTCAATCTGTATATTGAGCAAGCAGTAAAGGAAACAAAAGAAAAATTCGGAGTAGGTATTAAAATCCATGGAGAAGAAATAAAAACTTTGAGGTTCGCCGAGGACATTGTAATTCTGTCAGAGACAGCAAAGGACTTGGAAGAGCAGTTGAACGGAATGGATGGTGTCTTGAAGGGAGGATATAAGATGAACATCAACAAAAGCAAAACGAGGATGATGGAATGTAGTCGAATTAAGTCAGGTGATGTTGAGGGTATTAGATTAGGAAATGAGACAAAGTAGTAAAGGAGTTTTGCTATTTGGGGAGTAAAATAACTGATGGTCGAAGTAGAGAGGATATAAAATGTAGACTGGCAATGGGAAGGAAAGCGTTTCTGAAGAAGAGAAATTTGTTAACATCGAGTATAGATTTAAGTGTCAGGAAGTCATTTCTGAAAGTATTTGTATGGAGTGTAGCCATGTATGGAAGTGAAACATGGACGGTAAATAGTTTGGACAAGAAGAGAATAGAAGCTTTCGAAATGTGGTGCTACAGAAGAATGCTGAAGATTAGACGGGTAGATCACATAACTAATGAGGAAGTATTGAATAGGATTGGGGAGAAGAGAAGTTTGTGGCACAACTTGACCAGAAGAAGGGATCGGTTGGTAGGACATTTGTTGAGGCATCAAGGGATCACCAATTTAGTATTGGAGGGCAGCGTGGAGGGTAAAAATCGTAGGGGGAGACCAAGAGATGAATACACTAAGCAGATTCAGAAGGATGTAGGTTGCAGTAGGTACTGGGAGATGAAGCTTGCACAGGACAGAGTAGCATGGAGAGCTGCATCAAAGTAGTCTCAGGACTGAAGAACACAACAACAACAAAAACAACTTTAGTATGCGATCCCGGTTTTTATTTGTTTCATGATTGTTGTGTTTGTGACTGTTGTGGCATGCAGTGTCATTCATTGTTGGTTTTGGTCCCTTACAAGTTGATCCCTTCTTGGTCATGTTCACTTAATGTTTCTTCCTCGGTTTCGGAATCTGTGGTCGTGTTTATGTCCTCCCATGTGGTTTGTTGCGTTGTTTGTGCTTGTCTACGATTCCTTCCATATATATCGGCTACACTGTTTATTGTGGTCCAGCATCGGGTTGACGTATTATTCTGGAGATGTCATTGTCGTTCTGTATACGTCTCACTTGTGCTAGCGTGTTGCACAGCTGTGTGACATGCTCTGGTGTCCCAGTTTCTCCGCATACGCATACTTCATCGTTAGTCCCATACGGTTTACGTGTACCGGATACGGCCCGTGGTCTGTCAGGAAATGGACCATCCCCCGGCTTGGGTCGACGTGTTTCAGTTTTAGTCTTTCGTGTACATCATCAGGAAAGAAAGAGTGTACTCGGCGACCCTTGTCGGATGCATCCCACTCTCCATGGCATGTTTGAATCCGCCATTGTTTGATTTGTGTTTTGTTCGTGCATAGATGACTGGGGCAACGACAGCTGCGGAGCTGTGGATGGACGAATAGACGTGCAACTGTTGAGCAACTGACCGCCCAGGTGAACCAAGGGGCTGCCAACGGTCTCCTCGGCGACTGCAGAGCGCAGTTCGTTGCATATGAGTTTCCGCAGCAGGCGTCTGGTTCGTGCACATGTACTGACTGCTTTTCACTGGCAACGAAAGCTGGAATACGCACGCCAGTACCGCAACTAGAGGTCTAGGAACGGCGTCAGGTGGTCTTTTCAGATGACTCACGATTTACACTCCATCAGACAGAAAGCATACACACTGCACCAATTCTCGGAAAGCTCCAGGTCGGAGAAAGGAGTGTTATGTCTGGGGAATGTTTTCGTGGCATTCCGTGGATGATATCGTCATTCTGAAACGCACGATGGAGCAACAGAAGTATGTATCTATCCTTGGAGACCATATCTACCCGCCCTTGCACGGCACGATGGTGTCTGCCAGCATGACAATGAAACATCATATAGCTGAGAGTGTACATACGTGGATCGAAGAGCACCATGATGAATTTACCGTGATCTCCTCGCCACCCAACTGCCCGGATTTAAACGCAATCTAGAACCTCAATCGAGTTTTACGATTTTTCAAAACAGAGAGATCTTACAAGTAGTTGAAATTAAAATTTAAAACAGTCTTCTAGAATGAAATTTTCACTCTACAGCGGAGTGTGCGCTGATATGAAACTTCCTGGCTTGGGTAGCTCAGTTGGTAGAGCACTTGCCCGCGAAAGGCAAAGGTCCCGTGTTCGAGTCTCGGTCCGGCACACAGTTTTAATCTGCCAGGAAGTTTTTAAAACAGTCTCGATCGAAATCTTGTTAAAATGTTTGTTTATTTGAGTGAGTGACTAGTTTCGACTCTATGAAAGTCATCTTCAGACGCCAGAGCGGTGGATGGACACTGCTAGATGAGTTCCGTCGACCCTAGTAACTGTTCAGTTACACGAGGGGCGAGGATCGACGGAACTCATCTAGCAGTGTCCATCCACCACTCTGGAGTCTGAAGATGACTTTCATAGAGTCGAAACCGGTCACTCACTCAAAAAAATATTTTCACAAGATTGCGATCAAGACTTTTAAATTTTAATTTTTGTCCTTTGGGTTTGGTGCGCCTTGGCTCCTCAACCGAGAAACCCAGCGCAGTTCGCCACGGCACTGGAGCCTGTGTAGTCCCCATCCTTGTCGGTACCTTTCAGAACTTCATTGGCACTGTTCCTGCACGTCTCGTAATTCAGGTTTTTGACACGTGGTTACATTAATGTGACTGGACAGTATATGTATGTTAGGCAGTTCAGACGCAAGATGGTGATATTTCAAGAAAGGTGGAGAGATCGAAACGAGAACACGATGGGCGAGTAGACGTGAGGGTGTGTGGCGGTGGCGAGGCCTATCGATTGCGGCTGCCGCAGCATCCGCGGAGGAGCCAGCCGACGCTTGGGCGACGCCGGCCACCCCACGCAGCCACAATCGATAGCGGGCCGACTCCGGCCAGACGCCGGTGGGCCGTGGCTGTGGGCGTTGGGCGACTCTGCCGGGTTGGCGTGCGGCCGCCGTCAGCACGGCGCTGCCGCCAGCGGCCGCTTCCGGGGCGCTTCTGGTCGCCGCATTCACTACGTTCTCCACGTAGCAGCTGCTGCTCTACTGCTCCACAGCTGTGTACTTAATTGATGAATAACAACATTACTTGCTGAACAATTCTTTATTTTACTACGCAACCTGTTTCGCGTTTTATATTTAAGCTCTTTTTTAGTCGAAACACACTGAGATAGTAAATGAAATCAAACGTTGTACCAACTGGCTGCAGAACGTAGAAGACATGGTCGGGTGTCAATGTAACTTCGCACGCGTACACACACCATCGACGGTTATGTAAATGATTATAGAGTTGCAATCGTCTGTGACAGAATGCCCACCGGAGTTCATGGGACATTTACGAGGCGTGAACGTCAATCGTCACTGAAAGACACAGATGCCACAAACTCGAATGAGAATATATGAAGATAGTAACTGTTCTCGAAGGAACAGATACTATTGATGACAGTGCAGCTTCTCTAGAATAAATGATAATTGAAACCATCAGCTGCCGACAGGTTGTGTTGATATACCTCAATGGGACAGCTGAAAATGTGTGCACCGACTGGGACTCGAACCCGGGATCTCCTGCTTACATGGCAGACTCTCTATCCATCTGAGCCACCGAGGACACAGATGAATAGTGCTTCCCGTGGGACCCACATTCCCACCTGCCCACAATCTACATACGTAATGTTCCTAATTGATATTTGCCCATCCACCTGTTTACTCGCGCACACTAAGGTGACGATTCCCGTAAGAGTTCGGGCAACCTGTACGCATTCGCACAAACGAAGGAACATTACGTATGTGGATTATTGACAGCTGAGAATGTGGGTCTCACGGGAAGCGTGCAAGGGTAAGTCCCTACAGTCGCGCTATTTAACTGTGTCCTCCGTGGCTCAGATTGATAGAGCGTTTGCCATGTAAGCAGGAGATCCCGGGTTCGAGTCCCGGTCGGGGCACACATTTTCAGCTGTCCCGTCGAGGTATAACAACAACACCTGTCGGCAGCTGAGGCTTTAAATTAATTATCATTCGAATGAGAACGTTATCAGCACCTGGCAAAGTTTACAAGGGCGTCACTGTGGGACTCCATTTGGTCAGCTGGTCGGAAAGTTCAAAATACAGATTCATGAGACATTTTGGCATGACAGTGGACCGAGTTGGACTGCATGGTAACTTTGGAATCGGCATACTCCTGAAGGCTCCAGTCGACCAGGTGTGATCACCAGAAGGAAGATCGACACATTTTGCACAAAGCACATCGTAACCTGTTCACACCTGCACCTCTCACCCGAGAGTAACTAATGGACTCCCTGAAACATACAGCGTTATCCCACACCATTCCTCGGAGGCTACCAGCGCCGGACTAGGCAATTACCGTCCTGTGTGTTGGCTGCCATCAACACTAGAGGAGTGACTACTGAGTTTGGAGGCATGAACTTTCCAACCAAATCACTGCATGCATGCAGACCAGAAGCAGGCGCAACGTCATACTAATAAGTGGGGCTATACCACCAGGTTGTTCTTAAATCTGTAATCACTGAAATAACACCCCATACCGTCTTAACCCAGAATGTTTCATTTCGCGTCCTTCTCTCCTTACCGGTTCTACATTTTTTTGCGGCAATGTAGAGTGACACATTGAACGCTAAGCGCACAAAATGATCCTCAAATCCAGCCTTTAAAAAGCTACGTAGAAAAGAGAAAAGGTAAGTCTCGCCAAACCCATACTTCGGCAAATTTCAACCCAATCATGTCGCAATCAGACCGAAATTCCACAAATATATACAAAATTTCCAAGTACTCAGGAGTCAACATAGATCCTGATCACCACTTTTCTAAAATGGAACATTTTCAGTATCACTTTATGCGTTTGGCCGTTTAATAGTCGGTAGTTATGATATTATATTATTTGTGATAGTAAAAATTTGTGTACTGCCAAATAACATTGTAAATTTAATAAAAGTTCATCGGATTACACGTATTTTTCCCATTACATCAATTGTAATATAAATAGTAAAGAAAATGACTGTTAGAAATAAAAAAACTGACGAGCGGGACTCGATCCAACGATCAAAGAGCTTGAACGCTAACCACTTTTTTTTCCGTTGCGTTTGGTCTGGGCTGACGTCACAAGACAGCCGTTCAAGTTGATCGTTCTTTCTTTACTCAGCTTTTTTATTACAGAGGGCCCTCTGACCGAACACGCTGAGCTACCGTGCCGGCATCCACTCGGCTGCCGGCGCTTCGTCGTGAAAATGGCCACTTACAGGTATATATATTGGACGACCGAAATTATCTTGCGATTATATCAATAACGCTTGATAAGCACGCGCTATTGCTTACACATTTTGTTGTCCTCGTGGAGTACTACGAGTGTTCGAATGTTGTTGTTGTGGTCTTCAGTCCTGAGACTGGTTTGATGCAGCTCTCCATGATACCCTATCCTGTGCAAGTTTCTTCATCTCCCAGTACCTACTGCAACCTACAACCTTCTGAATCTGCTTAGTGTATTCATCTCTTGGTCTCCCTCTACGATTTTTACCCTGCACGCTGCCATCCAATGCTAAATTTGTGATCCCTTGATGCCTCAGTACGTGTCCTACCAACCGGTCTCTTCTTCTCGTCAAGTTGTGCCACAGACTCTTCTCCCCAATTCTATTCAATACCTCCTCATTAGTTATGTGATCTACCCATCTAATCTTCAGCATTCTTCTGTAGCACCACATTTCGAAAGCTTCTATTCTCTTCCTGTCCTAACTATTTATCGTCCATGTTTCACTTTCATACATGGCTACACTCCATACAAATACTTTCAGAACGACTTCCTGACTCTTAAATCTATACTCGATGTTAACAAATTTCTCTTCTTCAGAAACGCTTTCCTTGCCATTGCCAGTCTTCATTTTACATCCTCTCTACTTCGACCATCAGTTATTTTGCTCCCCAAATAGCAAAACTCCTTTACTACTGTAAGTGTCTCATTTCCTAATCTAATACCCTCAGCATCACCCGATTTAATTTGACTACATTCCATTATCCTTGTTTTGCTTTTGTTGATGTTCATCTTATATCCTCCTTTCAAGACACTGTCCATTCCGTTCAACTGCTCTTCCAAGTCCTTTGCTGTCTCTGACAATTACAATGTCATCGGCGAACCTCAAAGTTTTTATTTCTTCTCCATGGATTTTAATACCTACTCCGAATTTTTCTTTTGTTTCCTTTACTGCTTGCTCAATATACAGATTGAATAACATTGGGGAGAGGCTACAACCCTGTCTCACTCCCTTCCCAACCACTGCTTCCCTTTCATGTTCCTCGACTCTTATAACTGCCATCTGGTTTCTGTACAAATTGTAAATAGCCTTTCGCTCCCTGTATTTTACCCCTGACACCTTTCGAGTTTGAAAGAGAGTGTTCCAGTCAACATTGTCAAAAGCTTTCTCTAAGTCTACAAATGTGGAAACGTAGGTTTGCCTTTCCTTAATCTTTCTTCTAAGATAAGTCGTAGGGTCAGTATTGCCTCACGTGTTCCAATATTTCTACAGAATCCAAACTGATCTTCCCCGATGTCGGCTTCTACCAGTTTTTCCACTGTCTGCAGTAAATCCGCGTTTCAGACGCCGTGCCCTCCCCTCGCGTGCCAACAGCGTTCAGCAGACGCTGACGGTCAGCCATCGAAGTGCTACCCAAGCCTGGCTTCACTTAGCTTCGGTGATTTGCCAGGAAGCTATGTGACCACTGTCTCAAGACCGCTGGAGTAACTCAGCAACATCTGGATGACTTTCAACCAAATTTAGTACATGCATGTCTTATTATTAGCATACAAATTCGATGGGAGTGTGACACCCATAATACTCCCGGGACTACAAGGAACGTAAACATGTTAAACTGAACTAAAATACTTATCCTATTCACACCTAAAAACGTTGAAGCATTGACCACGACTTTTTCTATACTTTTTACCGTGGCAGAATGAGTTTTCTCGGGATTAGGGTGAAACTTCAGAGCGAAATTCGCTATATTCAGATGAAGATGTGCAAACGCAGGCGAAAACTCTGGCAGAAAACTGGTAAATAAATCAACACAGATTTGGCCTGCACACTTAGAGCACAATTCACAAAGAGTAGTCGCCGGGAAAGAAGTATACGGTATGCAAGCAAGAAACAAAATATTCCTGTAACACACACACACACACACACACACACACACACACACACACACACACACACACACACACACACACACACAGAGTGTGTGTGTGTTTTAACTGCCGGAGTAGCTGATAACTGCTTCACAAGCAAAAGCTAAGAGCTGATAAGGAAAATTTTCCAGATATCCTGTATCCTACGTCACGGCGAGCAAGGCCCCGGTGACAGAGCAGTTTTACTAGTTTCAAATTAATAGGAGACGTACTTCAAGTTAGTGGACAGTAAAAAAATAGATGTTAGTGCAGGCTGAAAGGTTATTCCACAGTGTGTTTATATCGGCCCTTCTGCACTGTACCTCTTGTATCACAGGGAACACAGTCTGCGCATGCAGAAAGCCTTCCCTTGAGAATTAAATGTGTCAACAGCACATTAAGGACAGTTTGTGTCTGGCATTTTTTCAAGTAACAGTGTTATGAACCTGATTCCATTAAAAAAGGAAAATAGTAACAGTGAAAAAATGAAAATTTTATGTACCTAATACATACGCTGAAGTATGTAACCCCATTCCAGTCCTTCGGTACACATGTTCATCCACAATCCTCCCCTAATGAGACGGATAGGTTTCGAGAGAATTTTGCACTCCGCATAGTACAGTTGTTAGAAAGCACTGAAGAAGTTTTATAAATATATTTGAAAATCTCCTGTAAAAATCCTTTTTATGCTACGCACTGCGTTGAAACAGTCTAAATTCTCCCACTATTCTTATTCTGTTTGGATTACAACCCGAGAATAAGTACGCAGATTTAGATGACGGTCATGAGCACTGTACAGCATAGGTAACCTTTGGGTTTTATTTCATGTAATTGGGTCAACAGAAAGATAGACCGAGCACGTAAATGCCGTACTAACATTCTCTAATAACAACTTAGCTATGTACCTAAGTTTTTCGATAGAAAAGTTAATTTTATGCTCCCGTTTTCCAGATTTCGTAGATACATTAAATATTTACACTTCCAGTCAATCGCACCAGTCCTATCAACCGTTATCTTTCATTAACTTCCCCATCTTTAAGTGAAACTCCATTCTGCTAAGCGTCAGACGCAGAACAGTTATCGGTAATGGGAAAATGAATCTTACATATGAAAGAATCAAATCGTGAATGCAATGTTCGCAGTAGTTATTGACTGAAGTTTATGAACAAAATCGTTTACTGGATGACTATGAGTGAACGATAAGGACAGGTTGTCTGCGAAAACTTTATAGCTTTCTCTTAAAGGACTCCATTAAACGGGATGGGTAATTTTGCTACTCTTTTCTGGTGAAATCCTTTTTTGTACTGACTTCCGTATCGACCTGATCCCTTTAACACTCAACATTACGTAACAGGTTTCTCTTTAACGTTTGTTTCGTAAGAACAGTAATCATGCCAGGAATGACCGAGCGCCCTTTATTGTGTTAATATGTATTCTTTGGATTTCTCTAATTTTTATGCAGAACACTTACTCACTAGTACGCGTAACTTAAGGAAGCCTGTACAGATTACCCGACCATGTACAGTAACGTGTATCACATTATGTTGCCCCACACTGTTATTCGGAAATTAAACCCTGGTAATTTGTTTTGGCCTTATTGTTACATTCATAATTTTCAGTATTTTCCGTGAAGGGAGGAATCAGCAATGAAGTAAATTAATATATGGCAAAGCATTTATATAAAGTACGAAGCTTTATGAAGAAGTTTCTGTAGGATGTTCTATAGTTAATACCAGATATTCTGAAAATACTGCCCGTCTAAGTTAGAAAAAAAGGCTTATTGATTAGTGACCGGAAATATGAAGAATGTACTAGTTTATTTGTTGTTAACTCGCATTTATCAGTAATTATGAGTCAGTTATAGACTAGTTAGTTACATATTCCACCAATCATTGGAACCATTTTTTATCGAAATTATTTAGAATGAGTCGTTTTAACGGATACATAGGTTTCTGTGGCTGGCTGCATCCTGGCCAGTTACAAGTTCCTACACGGCACACACACTGTCCTAAATGGAATATTAATGGTTCAAATGGCTCTGAGCACTATGCGACTTAACTTCTGAGGTCATCAGTCGCCTATAACTTAGAACTAATTAAACCTAACTAACCTAAGGACATCACACACATCCATGCCCGAGGCAGGATTCGAACCTGCGACCGGAGCGGTCACGCGGTTCCAGACTGAAGCGCCTTTAACCGCACGGCCACACCGGCCGGCTGGAATATTAATGAAGATGCTTTTCAGTCCTCGTGAAACTACGCTTACAAGCCACTAGTTATTACACGGATCTTTGGAAGAGAAATTATCCAGAAGAAATGATAGATGTCAGATTTAATCTTGCTGTAGTACATGTCAGATTTTTTTTGTTGGGCAGATGACAACAAATTCTTGTTGAAACATGATGAACTCCTTTCTGAGCCACTGACAGCTTTAATTATGGTGATACAGGATTTTTATTGTAATGTTTTAGATAATGACACCCCTTTTCTTCTCGAATTGAGATGGAGTGTGTGACGAATATCAATAGCGAAGGTGCAGTTAAAATACTCCTTGACTATGGGTAAACACCACATAATATTCTTACTATTCGCTTTTGTGCAATGAATTCTTCCTAATTAAATTACCACACAAAATTGTTCCAGAAGCTATTGAGTCGAAAATTGCAAAATGCTTAAGGCTGATCCGTTTGTTTTCAAGATCAGCAGTTATACGAAGAGCGAAAGTATCTGAACCATATTGTTTGAGCGGCTCAGTAGTGTTTCTGCGTATTTAAATTTTCATCGATATGGTCACCAAGAAACATTGGAACGTTCTATCCAGTTTACTGACTCCTGCTCGTGTGTTAAATCAATCACTGGTGTGACTGTTATATGAAAGTGAATATACCGAGTTTTCTCAAAATTAACACAGCTTCCATTTCCTAAAAAAACCACTCAATACTTTAAAAATCAAACAATTTCTTCTCTTCCCTCTCTAATGGGATTAGTTATGACACTAGTATCGTGGAAGAAATACCAATTTTGCTTGATGAATTAAGTGCGAGCTCATTCACATACATGTGGAATAGAAACCCAACATTGAACTTTGTGGAACTTTTCACCGTGATTTCTGCCCAGTCACTAAAATTGTCTCTCCTTTCGACACTCAGCAGAACTTTTTCCATTCTGTTCGTCACATAGGAGAAAGCGAAATGAACCACTCAGTTAATTGCGGGAAGTGATTTTTCCAAGTATGGTTGTTATCTACCTGTAACCCCAAACAGTCTTACCATTTATTTCATTTTCAAGATACCTATTTTTACAGCCTTTGAAATTCTGTGAGAAGTACTGAATTATATGTAAGAAGTAGCAGAAGCACTGAACAGTACTGTTCAGTAAGTCAATAGCAGTCTACATCATTTCGATTTCAATCCAGTCAGTTACTCCAACTCACTCGGTCCTGTGTTTCCTCAGTTACTTCCAGAGCAGGTGACTTCTCTCCACCAGACGACATGCTGCACCATTTCCTACGATGTCGGCAGATGCGACACAGCAGTACAGCAACCACAGCTTCTGGAAAGGACTTTGAGGGAGCGGCGCCAGCGCCGCGGTCGGATGCGAGAGAGAGAGAGAGAGAGAGAGAGAGAGAGAGGGCTGTTGCCGCAATGTTGGCAACCTTGCAGGCGGCCGGGCGCCCAGCGAGCAGAACAGGTTGCGGTTTCCCCGTATTGCTTACGGCTGCAGCGTCCCCAATACCGTGGCAGCCGTTGCCGCCGAAGTGCGAGAGATAGCCGCCAACGAACAGATTCTTCACACAAAACCTACCCAACACTTCCTCTCACTGATCTTTTTGCAGTCTCTGTAGCGCGTTTTTGTTGTTGTGCTCAGTCCGAAAATAAAGGTTTCATGCAGCTCTCCGTGTCAGTCAAGTCTTTCCATCTTGTCCAAATCTCTTCATGTTTGCGTCACCATTCTATCGTGCACTGATTTTAACATCTTACTTTCGTTAAACCATATCCACTGCAGCGCCCCCCTCCCCTCCTACCTTCCAAGCACAGGCACACGGCGGGTGGAGGGGGGGGGGGGTGAAGGGGTGGTGACGCTTTCTTTTAACATGTCATAGGAGCCTGTGACTTTGATAGCAACAGAATGTTTTAACACAGTGATCAGTATACTGTCTAAACAATTTCCCCAGAAAACGCAGTTCACAGGAATAAAAAATTTGGAAAGCATTCGCTAGTAAAATTGAAATTTACGTGTGTCGTTCAACTGGTTTAAGAACTGTATTAGCAACAAACTCTTAAAGTCGACAATGACGTGATCTAAAATTACAATGTGCACTGACGTTCCCCATGAAGTGTTAAACATCCCCAGCTATTCTTAACTTGTGCGATCGATTTAGGAATAAATCTGAGCAGCCCTCTTGCAACGTTTCCAGATTATTGTGTCCAGTGAAGCCATCAGATGATCAATACCAACTGCAAAATAATTCGGACAAGACATCTGAGCGGTGCGAAAAGTGGCAATTCACTGTAAATCATCTAAAGTGTGAATTCATCCACATGCGTACCAAAAGAAAACCATTAAATTCCGTTTACGCGATGAATCACCTAACTCTAAATGCTGTAAATTGAGTTAAATATCTAGGGACTTCAATTACGGACAGCTTACGTTGAAACGACGTTGTGGGGAAGGCAAACCGAAGACTGCGTTTTAGTAGCAGAACACTTAGACGGTGCAACAGGTTTACCGAAGAGACCTCCTACATCACTTGTCCGTCCTGTTCTGTAGCATTGCTGTGTGAGATGGGATCTTTACCAGAAAGTGTTGGAGGATATCGAAGGGGGGCAAGCTCGTTTTCTGCTATCGCGAAATAGGGGAGATAGTGTCGCGGATATGTTAAGCGAGTTTGGGTGCAATCATTAAAACAACGGCGCTTTTCGTCGTGGCGAGAGTAGTAAAACTCTGAGAAATAGTAAATTACGAAGCGCATACATCCTTCAACGTTCGTTGACGTAGGACTTCAAGGAATCTTCAAGTAACTGCTTTCGGGAGACTAGCAGTTTTACTCCACACACTTTTTGTCCTTAATCCACCGATGATGAGGTGAATTAACTCATCGTCTGGGTTTTTCCATTTCTGTCCTGACCCCAATCTTTGATTTCCAACAACGTATGTTTTTCGTTAGTACAGATTACAATACGGGTTTCAAAAGTTGAGTTAGTAACACCACAGCCACAGAAACCAAAACTTCTGAGCCACTTGGTACAGCAATGCCATAGGTTATCCAAATATATAAAAGTAACCAGATTTTTGGTAACTACGAGAACGAAGCAGCAATTATATCCAATGTACGAAGTATGCTGTACTATCAAACAGAAAGAATATCCTTTGTAATTCGAAAACTATTACAGCTGTCACGCTACTTTAAAATATACTGGATGGAAAAACATTGTGTCACGAAATTTTAATCCTGGATAGCTGATGCCAGTAGGAACCAAAATTACTAACGTTGTGTAGGTCGACAAGGCACAATTTTGAAACCACGGAAACTTGGCACCACGCGCTCCGATTGGTCGTCGGGTTTCCCTGTTGCCGGATGCTCTAGACAACGCATGACTACGAATGCTTTGCCTGCCGGATATCGCGATGTATCCAAGGCGGCCCGCACGTTCGGTGGTAGCGCACCAGCCCTCTACTCTGGGGGCGAATCCGCCGGGGTCCCGACACATCCATTGTAGCTTCATGATAAGACGTACCGGCAACAGATCCGTCAACAGCTGTTAGTTCGCGTACTGAAAGTCTCTTTCAAATTGTGTCGGTCCTGAAAAGGGCCTTTTTTGTAGCTGCGACATTGTTTGCTTAAAGCAGGTGCTCGAACTGGCGACCCTCTGACGCCACACAAGCTTCGTAACGTCGAACGGTGTTTTGCCGGACTCTTTGAAACATACCTGGCATTGTCCTGATGTGATTGGCGCCATGTTGAAAGCGATTCATTAATTCCTCTTCTTTTCTAGATGGTTCGCGAACGACAACAGGGCAATCCCACGGCCAATCGAAGCATGTGGCGCCACTTCTCCGCAGTTTAAAAATGGTGTCTTGTCGACCTACACATCAGTAATTTAGGTTCCAACTGGCATCAGCTATCCAGGATTAAAATTTCGTGAAAATTTTTCTCCGCCCAGTAGAAACCTATTGATTGCACAATTCTTTATTTAGCGTTAGGCATTTCAAAATTTCATGATCAGAATGAACTGTGGAATGAGGTGTACAGGAAAATTAACGATGGCAAATATGTACCTAATAACTTTAGTATGGATCTAAGTAATCCACTATACATAAATTTCAATTAGTATCGTCCTTTCGTCAAAATCGAACTTTAGTACAAAGCTCACACATAGACTAAATACAATAGAGATCTCGTCTCATGCAGGCATACTTGACAGTGCCGTTGTCTGTTCTAATAGAACCAGTGCGGCGACTAAGCTATCAGTGAAGCAAAGGAAGGTCAATAGGTGTCGCTAGCATTAACCATAGAACGAAGTCAAAGAGTTAATACAGAATTGTGCGCTCAAGACCTTTCTGTATTTCAAAGTTGTGCCAAAACTGAATGGTCGTCCGCCTCTACCATGGATATATTTATCGATCAAGTAATATTACAGCTGTTGAATAGGAAAGACAATACAGAGGTTCTCCTACATAGGTCTTCGACCATCAGGTTGCGTAGCAGCACTTATTCATTTATGTCTCCGGCCTTCCTCTTGGGAACGGCGTAGGTCGATGATGTGGTTGATGTATTCTAGTCTGGATATGTCTCTTCTATTTTCCCCTCTTGATATCTCTTCAATGATTTTTTAATGATACCACCTCGTCCAAGCAGGTGTCCGACCCAGATATCCCTTCTGTATTCCATTACCTCCAGGAGACAGCACTTCTCTTCCTCCACTCACTGGCGAACCACTTCATTTGATAGCTTGACTACGCAGGCGGGCTTAAAAATCTTATTTTCTCTACAAGCGAACAAGTGAGCGAAGTGTAACATGAAAGCATTTAAAATCTCTTGAAGTAATGACTTCCACAAGAATGCGGAAATCCAGAGTAGCCTCAACATTGAAGACAGCCGTATCGCATTAGTACCACTACGCGAGAGAGAATTCTTATAGAGGACCAATATCAAAACTGGTAAGACCGTTGACTCATACATCCGTTATTCTTGTCCTGCGCCAGTGCTCCAGCTTTAACAAAAGCAACGCCAAAATGCAGTTGTATCATAAAACCGAAGCTTGTAGTACTTGCTCGGTAAGCCATCGCGTGTCCATATTGAGTGCAACTGACGCGTGTGACTGCACAATCGCCGCATGAACTGCGTCCTTCAGCTGGCTGATTAGTGAGATAACGCAACTGATAACTGCTTATTACACACTCCCTCTTAGAAGCGCTACTGTTTTTCCACGAGACAATCGCTCGAGACAAGGTTTCGCTGGTTATATTCATCCAGTATTTGATAATGCGTGACCTAGTGTATTCCTACAAACTCTGGACATAACTGCAAACTTCTCGGCTTTTTCGCTTACATGCTTAACGTCATATTTTATTACATTAGCTCGTGTGTGATTAGACGTTCGAAGCTGTGTAATACATGGGAGTTACATTCTTTATAGAATCGGGGGTTTTCTGGTATTGCAGAAAATCACACAAATGTGTTTTCCATTCATTATGAGGTAATTTATGTCAGGCTATTACATCAGACAGTAAGTTTTAATATCAAGATTCAAGAAGTGGTAAATATAGAGTAGCATAAACAACAGAGGCGATACGGCAAGGGAAAAAAAACATTTAAGGAAATTACGATGGAAGAAACACAACAGCCACGTCTCCATAAACAAACAGCCGCTACACTGGAAGAGAGAATAAATGCTCCGATTGGATAAAAATGAGGAAGGAAACCAGAGTTCAACTAAAGTGATTTCCCTCAATCGCAAAGAATTATACATTTTGTCACCGCACGCTTATCTGATGAACTCTATCACTCTGAGTTCCTACCGACTGCCGTAACTTCTGTGTATGGTTGTAATTAGATAGCAGTACGGAAAGTTTTCGTAATGAAGGAGGGAGCCTGGTTGGAGGAGTTGAGCGATAGATAGACTAGACCGGACCCGCCTCAGCTGAGACTGCGGTGCCAAAAGATTCGTGCGTTTGTCGCCAGCGGAAGCTGTCCCGGCGAGTTAACCGCTTCTCAACTCCGTGCCAAGAGGAACATCGGACCGGCGTTGCGACATCCGATTGGTCTGCTCTTTTCAGCCGAACCCGTCCCCAGGACAGCTCTAAGGTAATAAGGTGGGGAGGGGGGGCGGGCAACTTTCCTCACCTTTCTAGATTAGGACCCTTAAAAAACCTGAGAGGTTATGGAAAAAACATAAGAATTTATCTATATACTTCTCGGCAAATAGCAAACTGTTATACTACTGCCAGTGTCTGGCAAAAATCTACAGCGCGAAAGTAGAAATACAAATTATTCTTAACTTCGTTCCCCACAAAAATTCTCGAAAGTGCAATTAATTTATATGTTCTTTCCGTTCTAACTTTGCCAAACACTAACTATTGTAAATCACTTGAGCAGAAATAATATTTTTTTTTTCTTTTTTTGCCAGGCTAGACCGGACCCGCCTCGGCTGAGACGGCGGAGCCAGAAAATTCGTGCGTTGCCCTGGCGAGTGAGCCGCTTCTCAGCTCCGCGCCAAACACGTCTCACGTATGATTCCGTACGTCTGAAGATGGAGGGCGTGTTTCGTGATACAAAAACTAAACATCTTGTGCCACAAATCCATTTCTCTCGGCTTGCGACCTCCTTTACGAAAAAAGCGCAACGATCTTTAAACAAAGTATACACGCGAGAGTCTCTCACTCTGACAGTTCCTGCGACAAATCGCCGTTTTACCTCCTGAACCATCAGCAAGAGCAGTTAGCCTATATCGAAAGTTCTGGACTTAAACAACGCTACACAAGCAAAAACCATTAAATTATGCAGACTTAAAAAACGAAAATAGATCGGCGCTACCCACTGCGCCGCATCAACGCCGCCCTCTCTAAACATGTACTGGATTGTCGGGACAGTAAGACTACGGTCACGACGGATACGCGTTATGAGTGATTGTCAGCGATTGTCGGAAAAAAACTAAGGAAACTATTTGCTTTTTGAACATCTGTGGGTATCAAGGTGAAACTGGTGTAATGTTATTTCATCGTAACTGTTACTGTACTAAACATCCAAGAGAATAAACGTAGCTGATGCTAGCAAATTTACAGTCACAACAGGTCTGTCTTTAACACTAATGGATTTACACATATAGTACCTAGACCGGCAAAATTTTGTTGCAATTATAGGAAGTATTTCTTCCCTATCCACTGATATAATTCTCTTAAAATACTGATGCTGTTGGCTATTTTTCATCACAATTCTACAATGAGATTCTTGCATGCTCCAAAATCACTCCGCCACCTAACCCGCTCCCTTATGCAACACTGTCACGGTCGTTTACGTTTTTCCTGTGCCCACTAGAAGTGCGACTGCAGCCCGACGCTCTTCTATCACAACCTCTTCCTTGACGCACACAACTACGACAGAAAAATCCTGCGAAGAGTGACCTCTCAGCTCTCAAAGCCACTTTCACCTCGCTGTGAGTAAACGCTTCGGACATCTGCTCTCGCAAGACTCTCGTACACTTACAGGAAGTTCTGGTAAGGCACTATCCGACAGTAAAAAAAATGGTTCAAATGGCTCTGAGCACTATGGGACTCAACTGCTGTGGTCATAAGTCCCCTAGAACTTAGAACTACTTAAACCTAACTAACCTAAGGACAGCACACAACACCCAGCCATCACGAGGCAGAGAAAATCCCTAACCCCGCCGGGAATCGAACCCGGGAACCCGGGCATGGGAAGCGAGAACGCTACCGCACGACCACGAGATGCGGGCTATATCCGACAGTAACTGTCAGCCAAAATTCGCCCCTAATGTAAACTATTCTGTGATTACTATCTGTGAGAACCAAATTGTCAGAAAAAGCTATTGTGTCCCAGCCCTTACAAATAAATCAAATTACACTTCATTAACAGCGAATAAAATAATTTAATAATAGTTCCAAATTTCGTTCCCGGACGAAAATAGAAACTGCAAGGGGGGGGGGGCGAAATCACAAACCTTCTCATTTTTATTATGATGGCCGCTGCAGCAATGTACGCCAAGCCCTGGACTACACGGATTACACGCATGAAACTACGACAAGCGACTAAAATAAAGTCCAATATTTGTACACAAATTCGTGCTCAAACTAGGAACAGCACGATGTCAATCTGATGGCTGTTCTAACTCACCTCAGTGTAAAAACGTGAACTGCCTCGCACACGGAAAGTTAACATGCTGCTCACAACAGACTCTCAACAGGACGAGGGACTGAGGGGACACGTGCGCGCGTAACTGAACATTTGCTACCAGCTGTGGAAACTGGAAATTTCTAGGGGTACGGAATTAGGTGCAGGAACAATATTAAGGCCCCATGCCTTAAGTGAGGCTGTTTTCAGTTATTTGTTATTCAGTGACAGCAATTGATTGCCACGATTGTCAGTGGAGACTATGCGGCTAGATGCTGCGTGGACAGGCCTTGCCTCATATGAATGCGATTCACTGTTGCGTCAGTACACCGAGGAACATTTAGAGGGTTCCAGGAGAAAAACTGCCGATGGAAACCCGTTTCCGAAATAGTCATCCACCGAGCCAACACATCATCGCTTACATAGGAAACAAAGCTTTTCTACTCAGCAATTAGCTCCATCTTCTCCAATGGCGAACGTGGCAATTACTGAAAAACAACACTGTCATAATCTTATTTATGCATTCTTCTGTCGCTTCTTGATAGAACAGTTCCATACTGAGGGTTGAATACTTTCAAAATTTACAGAAAACCCACAACAACAGACGCAGTAATACCCTCATGTTCACAACATCCAGTAACCCACAAACATGCAGCCTTCCATTCCATACTACATCGCCTCACATCCATACCAATGTCAAAACAGAATTTCCAAACAGAAGTAGACACCATTAAATATATTGCATATAACAATGGTCTTTAACCCTGAATTAGTTGACAAAATCCTGCACAAGAAAAAAAAGAAGAATCTTGCCCTACATTTATGCCCCCTCTGCAATAACAACCACACCAAAAACCAACTGCTGTACTATTCCAAATCTAGGTAAGTTATCAGACAAACTAGCCAAAACACTCAAATCTCAGAACTATAAAACTTTTTATGTAGGAGGCACTACAGCTAATCTTCTATTCAACAGCAAGGACGAAACAGATAAACTAAGCAACACTGGGGTCTACAAAATAACCTGCACTGACTGCAATAAACTGTACATTGGTCAAACGGGCCGGGCCATAGCAACAAGGCTGGCTGAACATGAACGCAACTGGAGGTTAAATAAACCAGACTCCATCTTTTCTGAACATGTGCTCGAAGGACGACACGAATCTGACACACACAGAAGTGCTACATATTGCCAACAAAAGCAGAAAACTCAGCCTACTAGACGCAGTTAAAATTAAACACTTCTTCCTAAACCCCCAGCTGGTCTAAATGCCCAATTGCAACTGAGCACGTCACCACTCTTAAAATTTTAACAATAAAGTAAACCTGCTACTAACCAACAAATGTTCCAATAGTAAACAAATTCAACCCCAATATAATGTAATATCCCTTGTGTGTGTACATTCCCAACTATAGCTGAACTGTAACGATGTAATATTTGGTATATATTAATGCACAATTTTTGTAGTAAAATGTAACTCCCAAAGAAAACACCGCTGTTTTACAACAAACAAAGTGTCCAGTGCAACTGTTCACAACAAATACCAAAAAATTGTAATTTTGTAATAATGTGTATTCTAAATAATTCTAATTGTTGTCGCACATGGTACTCACAAATCATAAAATGTGATTTATTATCTTAAAGAACAGCTTTACAGAACAAGAAGTCAAAAGACCCGTTTGAAAATTCCAAAGAAAACACCACAACTACAGGTCGTATGTAAGTGCGTTGTATCTTAGTGCAGAATGTTTGGTTCGTCAGAACACAAGCTCCTCGTAAACAATAGCCAGTAGTTATCTGAAGATGGCCTAATAAGCCGAAAACTAGTTAATACAAACAAAAATCAGTAGAACAAAAAAACCGCCTAAGTGTTATTCAACCCTCAACATTGCGATAACGTTCCCCCTACGATCCGTACGAAGCCACGTTCGTTGCCAAAGGGCTGGCACGGGCGCCTCTAACTTCGACGTTTCGTATCGTCGTTGGACGTCGTTTCCAGACATGGGTTTCTGTCCTCTATTTGTTCCTCAAGCCAACCCTCTAAAATCTCGCTAAGTCTGTCGCAGTATTTCTGGGACACCTTAAATACTCCACGAGTTATCTGACAGCATTACCGGAAGACACTTCTAACATCATAATCGTTCCTCCTCCCCTTCTGTACCATTCACAAATGGCGCACGTGATGAGTGAGTGTCGGCTAAGGTTCGGATGGGCATTAGTTTTTCTGATGCCGCCCGATTCTTCTTGGAACCTACGCTGTCGATATTTCAACAATACACCTTTCCATGTGACTCCGTACGCTTTCCCGGCGTAATAAGCCTTTCAAGTCGCTTCGGGTTTGATACCGGATACTAAAATCAGTTCTCAGCGGAACTCGGCAGCAAAAGCAGCGTTCTGCTGGAGATGGCGAACAGTTCGATCGCCAAAATATTGAATCGAGCTGATTTCAGTATCCGGCAGCAAACCCGAAGAGACTTTCAACGCCTCTCCACGATTGGCAACGCCTCTCTTGTAGCTTCTGCCACTGGAGTTTCTTTAACATTCCCGTAGCGCTCTCGTGCGAATGAAAATTCCGTGAAGAAACACACCGATCTTCGTTGGATGAGATCGATATCTTGTATTGACCTAACCTGTCAAAGACCTCAGACTGATGAACAAAGCGTTAAGAATCGCCTTAAAGAGCGTTTTTTAAGCCGCTTCTTTCATGGGTGAATTATATTTCCTTAAACTTCTCTCAATGAATAGTTGACGCCTGCTTTTCAAACAGTTCAAATGGCTCTGGGCACTATGGGACTTAACATCTGAGGTCATCAGTCCCCTAGAACTTAGAACTACTTAAACCTAACTAACCTAAGGATATCACACACATCCATGCCCGAGGCAGGATTCGAACCTGCGGCCGTAGCGGTCGCGCGGTTCCTGACTATAGCGCCTAGAACCTCTCGGCCACACCTGCTTTTCCTGTGGGTCGTTCTGTGTAGTCATTCCAGTCCGGATCGCTCAGGATGGTTACATAAATTGCTGTTACCAGTGATTAGACATCAATAGTGCAACCTAGCAGCAGCGGATGTACGCGCAGTACGTTCAGGTTTAACAGCCAGGCCCCTCCGCAGGTCTTCCAGCACCTCGCTCCTACTTTCTAGTGTTGCTACTTTCCTGTAACTAAGACAACAGCATCGTCCAGGAATAATCTCACGGAGCACCCAGCCTCCGACTTGTCGACCAGTCCAAACATTAGCGGCCTTGGGTATCTCCGAAATCAATTTCAATTTGTCGGTTTTGTTCCGTGTGGCGTTTCAGCTGCCCCGCAGTCTATCACAAATCTGCTCTGACTCTCGGTAAGCTGGTACTTTGTTCACTGAACGACAGATGTCCCGTGGTGCATCACACTTTTCTCGGCTCCGATTTTGGATACCGCCATCCTGCCACGCACGGTACACTATAAACACGGCGGCACGCGAACAGTTACGAACTTAGCCGTTACGGAAAGCCAATGGTCATGCCCTTTTGGACATGAGATAAATCGTTCAGTTTCCGCATCACATCACTGCACTGTTTTCCGCTTTTCCCCCGACGCACTTTATATACTCTCCACTGCTAGTGCTGCCACCTTCCGTCTGAGTGGTTATTGCACGCTTACGTTGAATATAGGCGGTTGTCACGTTAATCTGACTGGACCAGGTACTTTCATGCAGTCTTCTGGAGGAGTGATTCCTTTCTCTCTCTCTCTCTCTCGACGAGCTAAGAGCAGTTTTGAAGCTTTCTGATCAAATTTCTTAGCTGACGACAAAAACAGACGTCGCTGGCCTGCACTAGCGGTGTGCATTTGGAGCGGTACGTTTTAAATACTACACGGCGGCAATTCCCCCTACATCTCAGAAACTCTCGTGTAACTGCGTTTTTATCTGTGCTCTCAGGAATTGATTAAGGTACGAAATTTGTTCTCTTACTCATAGGGGTTAATCACATTAAATGCAATATATTGACCGTAATCTTTGTTTATCTGCAGTAAAAGTAACGAAAACATTTTAAATAAAGTTCCGCGTAAGGACTCGAACCCAAGACCGTCGGATTAACGTTCAGTACTCATCTGCTTTGGCACCCACTGCCTGGAAACTACGGTGACAGAAGGATGATGCTTCGCCCTACACGCGCCAAAAATTCTATTTCTTCAGAAGAGATGCGCCTTGCCAAAAGAAGAAAAAAAATCGCTTACTGAAGCACTTTCGAACGTATCTGGAAATAGGCACTGGAATGACCAGGAGATGGGAGAACATATAGCGTCAGAAATTTAGAACAAAGTGACTGAGTGGTTGCATGTAACAAATATGGAGGAGTCAGACGTTAGCACGAGACAAATTTAAGATGGCACCAAAACAATCTACAGATGGTTAACTTAGTATTCATCTCGCTGAAGAGTAACAACTCACCCATTACTGAATTGAGTGTGTGTCTGGCCAAGTATCACACCTCAAATATAACGGTCCGCGATTCACCGTTGTATGGAGTCCACATAAAATTGCAGGTCCGTCTAGTATTGACTGAGTAAGTCAGTTCATCTATCAGTCTAAGACTATCACATCTCCAGAACTATCATACCTACTGCATAGCCAACCTCCGGTTTGTTCACTGTAAAGCCCGAATCTTCCGTTTTACGAAGTAAAGTTGCTCCAATCTCTTTGGAGACAAAAATGGATTCGTTATCGTTTACCAATTATGAGGGAGATTCGAGATTCTTGTTACGAGAGCTACCGTCCATATAAGCAGGCAGAGAGAGAGAGAGAGAGAGAGAGAGAGAGAGAGAGAGAGAGAGAGACAGCCATGTGTCACAAATCTCGACTTGCCAGTAAATTTCTTTAATACATTCTTCTACAATACGGGCTTTATTTTCTAAATTGTGTGAAATGAACGTACATCTTTCATCAGGCTTTACTTTTTTTTAGCCTTAGAGCTATTTTTTACTTTTTTTCACCACTGTACTAGGCAAGGTCCTAGCGGAGGTGGTTTGCCATTGCATTCCTCCGACCGTATTGGGGATGATGATGATAACAACAACACCCAGTCATGTTCCCGATATCTTAATTGTAAATAGGTTGTACTGTTTTACCACGTCATCGGCAAAAAGTTTCTTCACGAAGATCGTTATGTATCGTAAGACAGGTTTGTTTACAAATATTTGGAGAGGGGAAAGTCTTTCGATGCATTGCTTATTTTTCTGCTACTCTTGTAACTATATCAAATTTAAATATCTCAGCTCTAAGCTCACGGCAGTGCTTTATTTTGTTACGTAGGCTATGTTATGCTGCCGCTGATGATGATGATGTCCCATACTCCGAGGAGCGTAGGGGACGATGCGGGAGAACCGCACCACTGTACTAGGCAAGGTCCTAGCGGAGGTGGTTTGCCATTGCCTTCCTCCGACCGTATTGGGGATGATGATCGATGATGATACAGCACCCAGTCATCTCGAGGCAGAGAAAATCCCTGACCCCGCCGGGAATCGAACCCGGGACCCCGTGCGCGGGAAGCGAGAACGCTACCGCAAGACCACGAGCTGCACGCTATGTTATGGTAAATGACTACAAAAACGCATTGATCTAAGTGAAATAAGGCGTACTTTGCGTAAGATGTAAATGAGAAGTATATTTTTACAAGTGATAAGACACAGATACGGGGTACCAGTTAACCACATCATAAACTTTTCGTATTTAGACATTAGTTCAGGTTTCTTAATGAACAGCAATATTAAATTTAGTACCCGTGCATTACACCCGCATACATCTAGATTACACAAACAGTTTCGAAACACCTTTCGACACCTGAGCGCCAGAGTTAATGAGAAATGGGATAGTGCGTTGTGTTGCACCAGCTGTCCCGATATGCTTGACCAGTGCTCGTTTTTCTGCTGGCTTGGTATTGAGTAACAACATTTCCAGAATAGTCGACCGTAAAGCGTGCAAGATTAAAATGCGGGAGGCGTATCTCTTAAGTCCCCTCCTTATACTCTCAGAATTAAGTTTTTTATCTGTCAGGCGTTCAGCTTGGGCCTAATAAAGAGTGCTTGGCACCAATAATCAATTCAGCTACAGAGATTGTAAGACGAAAGCCCAGAACAGAGCAATGTTCACAACCACCGACAGAGGTCGCGGTTCGAGTCCCGGTCCAGCACGCTGTTTTAATGTGCCAGGTGGTTTTATATCAGCGCACACTCCGCTGCAGAGAGGATAATTCGTTCTGGAGAGCAATTTTTCTTTCTAGCCTGAACAGCAGTTCTGGGCGGCAACAACTGTCAAGTTCTTGCAAAGTTCGCATTTACGTGTCTTGTTCATAATACTACAGAAATTGCTCCCTAATAATAAATTTCTCCCTACCACGCATTGGCTGTTTACAGTGTGGACTCTGCTTCTCTCTCTACTGAGTGGATACTCAAAAATGGTTCAAATGGCTCTGAGCACTATGGGACTTAACTGCTGAGGTCATCAGTCCCCTAGAACTTAGAACTAGTTAAACCTAACTAACCTAAGGACATCACACACATCCATGCCAGAGGCAGGATTCGAACCTGCGACCGTAGCAGCAGCGCGGTTCCGGACTGTAGCGCCTAGAACCGCTCGGCCACCTCGGCCAGCAGTGGATACTCACTCAGCGTCGTGTCACTCCTGCCGTGATTTGCCCACCATCCACCAAATTCAACATCTTGCTTGCACATTTCGACACCACTTCCGTCAACACTGTTACTCCTTTCTCGTAGCCAGTAACTTTAAAGACGTTAATAGCCAAGTCATTTCGCCTACCTTCGACGGTATTTTCTGCTATCAGTTTCCATGATTGCACTCCGAGATAGCAACGCGCCCACTTTGAAGTGCAGTGCAACTGTATGCAACGAGGTGGTTCTCGCTACGACCAGTTCGCTTTGTCGCATGATCCCAAAGACGGTGGCTACAGAAGAAAGCTTTGTTTATATTGGTACTGAAACAAACACACACACACACACACACACACACACACACACACACACACACACAGACGAAATTACTCCACGTGTCACATGTGGAGCGTGAAGACGGCAGTTTCGCGACAGAGAACAAGCCAGTTTATTCAGGGCGTGTGCAACTCTCAACTACTACCACTGTATTCCGCTTCTGTTCGCGTGCGTCATAATCAGTAATCAGTCACGTAGAACCGCATTCTTACGTATTACCGGACTCGATGAATCGCAATGCAAATAACTGTTCCGAGAACCAACTATACAAACTTTTGCCACTTATGAGGCGACGAATGGCTGCTCAATAAACTGATTACGCAAGCGTCTCAGCATACTAGAATTAAGTTTTCTCTTAAAAAAAGACTGAGAAACCTAGTGCGGGTTATGTAAGGTTTCCCAAAAGCGGCAGACATGCGAAATGCGCTCAGGAAGCCTCCGAGCAAAATCTTTGCTAAGTGAACAATGCTTCATAGCAGTTGTATCAAACTGTAATGATTAAGAGTGTCTGAAGTATAGTTCAACTGAATTTCTATCAAATGAATCAGACGAAAAATTACTAGCTTCGACTTGCTAGAAGCAACATACCGTTGTGCTTACGTAGTATCAGCTCACATATGGTCGTCAATCAAGAAAGCACATCTAAGCTCTGCATCTGATCTCAATGACATCCACGAATTTACAATAAAAACTTGAGAACCAACACCAAACAACATACACAATCCCCCAGCTATAGCTTGGCCTTCACAGATCTTTCCAGTATCACAAAGTCACGCCATATATCTACGAGCTTTTAACATTCACCAATGGAAGTATAATGAAAATGGTTAAGTCGTAAACTGGGCAGAAGAACTTATGTTTCGTGTTTGACGCAAAGGATAAGGACATTTCGTATCAGCATCATGGCGACAGGAGTATCTATCCTTTGTACCTAATGAGAACGAACTACCTCTTCAAAGTTCACGGTTTTTGTTACAAAGTTTCCCACACAGGCAATACCGTCCAATCTTGATAGAAATTGAGACTAATCCCAATTCTATCAAACTGTCCAAGACCTATATGGAATTGTAGAAATGCAAAGTGGGATGTACTTGCTAAAAATGTGGGCAAATGTCTTCCTTGGATTCCCCAAAAGCAAAGAACTACGACATACATGTTGGAGCTATGATAAATGTAGCAAAGCAGGTATCACTATAGGCTACCGGAAGCAATATATTACAGGTTGGAATGAAACCAACGAGGAACAGCATGGTTAATTCCTACGAAGTGATGCCAAAGAAGTAGCGGATAACCTACGTCGTCACCTATCCAGCTAGAGGCACTATGGTGATACTGACTATTGACTGCTTTCAAACATTAGCTAGAGAAGCATGGTCATTACTAAGTTGGATGGAAACAAAGTGAAATTAAGGGACAATGATCATAAGATAATGTGATTGCGTCACATTTAGGCATACTGTACATCCAAAGCACCAAGGGATAAAGCTCGTGAAGATCTATCAGACGCGTACTAACATTGCTCAAGAGGAACGCTAATGAATTTTTTCAAGATCTCTCTCTATATCTGAAATTTTCTTTGCTCCTGAGAGTCTAAAACCTGCAAAGGCACGAGGATGTGATGCAATCCATCGCAAATTTGTTCTGCGATGTGGGAAATACGCAGAAAGATGGCTCACGGATTTCTTCTGACATTATGATATCCGGTTCAAACCCACAAGAAATGAAACAATCAAATATCATAGCAATACTCGTCATCATGAAAGCCAAAAAATTATCGCCCAATCGCTCTATTTACAAGTTCCTTGAATGAATTCTATACAATCTGATCAATCTAGCGACCTTCCCGTTGAACAAGCTGCATACCAACCAGGACGGAGCTGCGCTGCTCAGGTCTTGGCATTAAAATTTACTGAAGCAGGATACCATACGGAGTTGCTTTCGTTGCTCGAATGCAGCATAAGCTACCGTTTGGGGTAATTACGGGAAATGACAATCTGATGGTATCGCGTATGACTTACTGCAGGGATTGTTCCTCCCTCCTCTGTTGTTTAATTCAGATGTATCTGACGTTTCTCCAACATGATCCAGAATGTTTGGCTGTGCGGATGACTGGGCAGTAGCTACACCCAAAAAACTGGAGGTTACTGCCTGACTCAAAACAGAAGTCGCATGTTTTCATCTGTCCAAATAGACTGTCACACAGAGCCCTTGATTATTCCGAGGAAGACAAAATTCCTCATAACATGTAATTAAATTACCTACTGATAACAGGAGACTGTTGTAAGTAGCAACTCACACGAACGTCTGCTAAGCTCAAAAGCAGTAACAACACCCTTTATACTCTTCTTGGATTGGTATATTCAGCTGAATCTGTGCATGTTTCTGCCTTAAGGGTCCAAACGTGAAAAAGGTGTACAACTTAGCGAATCCATGGGCATTGCCAGTGGGTCAATACGATCTAGTCCTACGTACTAGATACCTTTCTTGAATCACATTCTACCTCCTTCAGTCACAAGGGAGAGTGCATTACAACGTGAATACCAGAAGATTTTTTGTAACACCGAATTTCCAATACTGATGGATGTATTCCCCGTGGAGCGAAAATGATTAATAGGTCCCACTCTTGTCACAGCCAGGATTCTTGCTGAAAGAGAATCGATGAATGGACACGCTCTTGGCAACAGAATCTCCTTCCTGTACCCAGAGGCCCCTTGGATTTGACCAGCCTGACACAGTTTGACCCACTCTTAATCGAATCAGAAAGGTACAGGGAAAACGTGAAGACACTCTCCATAATTGCGATAAATTTTGTTCACCATATTTCGACTGTGGTGCTGAATGACAGACAGTTGCTCATGTTCCAACATGTCCCACACGTGCCTTTCGAAGATTTGCTGACTGTGACGAGTGGTATGATGAATTATGCAGAAGATCTTGATATTCACTTAGAGCTATTATAATTTGTATTGTATTGCGTTGGAGAGCTGTTTTGAAGTATTCGTATGTAGTAGTTTAGTAATCTTTGTGTATGTATAATCATTCTTCTGATTAAAAAACTGTATGGCGCACGATAAATAAATTGAATTTCGAGAGTAGCACTTCGATTTTTTTCCTTTTCTTAATCGAAACAATATGGAAGCGGAGGCCCTGTGCTGTGTTTTCTAGCGTGATAGTGGGTTTCCCGTCGGGTTGAATTTATTATTTTATTACGTCTTGTGGTTTGGACGTAGACGTCATGAAGAACTACGGTAGACACAGTCTGCGATATGCTGTTACATATCCTACACGAATGTTACACATTTCCAACGTACTGTCGGCTGGGATAGTGGTGAACACCAGAAAATGTTTATTTGCTTAAGTGTGTAGTCGCACTGTTGTCTAAAGCCTAGCAGTTTCTTCAAGATGTACATTCATTCAAGTAAGTCTGACCTGCACCATAAGCTGCTTCCTTTCGGTCACTGGCGTCTGTGGGGTCCCTATCTATTTTTCATTTTGGTTTTTTAATCGAGGATCAGTTCTGATTCCTAATTCCATTTTTTTGTTTTTAGACATAACATTCAACACAGTTTTTTTTCTATCCGTTGATTATGGTTTTCTGTCAATTGAGGAGGGCTTAGAACTTCATTTAGCCACGCCAATCTTTACTCTGCGGCATTCTGTAACTACTCCCCATACCATATAAAATAGCAATTGTAAGTTTCTTCTGCTACGATATTACAAACCGTATTTATTAAATATGTACAGCCCATTCTCTGGTAGGGCGTACATGATCCACACCTAATTTCCTAACCTGATGCGTAATATTTTCTTCCATGTTTAAGTCTAGTCATTCAGTATTTTAAGATATCAGGTAACTTCAGTTCCTCATTACCAAAGCATTAATTTAAAAAATTATTCTGTACAGATATAACCAGTAAATGCAACTTGACAGTTGCGAAAACGCTTGCGTGGTATATAATCGACTTGAATAAATACAATTACAGCGGACTATTGGACTCTTCATTCTGCTTTACATCTGATACTATTAACACCTCTGTTTGAACAACAGTTTACAGTATGAATTGTCAATCAGCCATATATAACTGTTTTAGCTGTGGCAGTCCCTGTTTTAAAACCGAGCGAGGTGGCGCAGTGGTTAGCACACTGGACTCGCATTCGGGAGGACGACGGTTCAACCCCGCGTCCGGCCATCCTGATTTAGGTTTTCCGTGATTTCCCTAAATCGCTACAGGCGAATGCTGGGATGGTTCCTTTGAAAGGGCACGGCCGACTTCCTTCCCCATCCTTCCCTAATCCGATGAGACCGATGACCTCGCTGTCTGGTCTCCTTCCCCAAAACAACCCCCCCCCCCAACCAACCCAACCCCCTGTTTTAAAATCGTCTGTAACGTACTATCAAGCATGTGATACTTGACTGTAAGAAGGCTGATGACTGCGCGTCGGGGGGATACTTGGTAGCGAAAGCGATAGTCAGAGAAAATTTAAGTGCGACTGCAAAATAAAGGCCCCCTGTTTTCTTCGCAGACTGGCCTAAATTTGTCGTAACGGTGCGTCCTCTTGCGGCATAATTGTTCGAGTCGTGTTTGACAGGTGGCTATAATTCCGAATCATTCGTTAGTAACAGCCAAATAAAATTACACTTTCGCCCTATTCACAGTTGCCAAATATGACTGTAAATGTTTCAAGCGAGGCCTTTGGTATCAGCAAATAACTAAGACTGCAACAATTAGCAAACATTGAAACTGGAGCGTTGAACTGGAACACGAGGAAGGGCATCTCATACCTTCGTCAAACGTTCCGTCTCCTGCACAGCTGTCGTACCGCTCTCTGATCTAAAAAAAAAGGTGCAAATGGCTCTGAGCACTATGGCACTTAACATCTGAGGTCATCAGTCCCGTAGAACTTAGAACTACTTAAACATAACTAACCTAGGGACATCACACACATCCATGCCCGAGGTAGGATTCGAACCTGCGACCGTAGGGGTCGCTCGGTTCCAGACAAGCGCCTAGAACCGCTCGGCTACCCCGGCCGGCTAAGTCCATTCTTCATCTGCTCTTAATTCTGTACGTTATCTGAAACTGAACACTATGTGACCCGTCAGTTTTGACCGGTCACTATCAACAAGCAACTAATCGTCACCATTGCGTAACCATTATATCTTCATACAATCACACAATAAATCTCAAAGCATCCCGACCTCTGGGGAAATATTGCGGTGGCGGTGGGGCGGCGGGGAAAGGGGGGGGGAGCTATATGTCTTTGTTATTTACACCTTCAGATATATTAAATACTTTAAAAGAAAATCAGATTACAACGGGAAAGCAGACGTTTTTAGCAGATACGTAAATATAATTACGTAAAGCACAATGCATAAGCAAGTAGATAGTAATTAGTTTGCTTCGTCAAATATCACTTATCCTAGACCTCGAGTCACAAACCACGTCATTCTATAGCATAGAATATATATACATACGTAACACGTAGCACATATATTACTAGTTTGACAATTCTACTCAAATAAGGGATCATGTTTCAACTAACATTTTTTAATTTAGAGAAATAATTGTTTTACGCTGTACGGCAGACTAACGTGCTTTGTGTAACTATATATTCTAAGAATTCTTAGAGTATACTAGTTCGTCCGTTTGATGCTCGGTTCAAGGTCCAAAATAAGAATCGCAAAAGGCAAAAACGATATTAAAAAAAGTTATTAATCTCCGCAACGACACTATTTATTGCATTCGTTCAAGGTGTTAATCACATCGAAGTAATTTAAAACACTACACGTCAGCACAATGTTAATCGCCTATGGTCAATAGAGAACGGCAGTATGGTGAACTTCAGTGAGCCGTGGTGTGTGTGATGTTTTTAAATACAGCTTATAACATTTCTAATCTGCTCGGTTTATTCTTTTCCAGTTTTCCACAAGAGATTTAACCCAAGGAGGTGATAGCTATGTGTCGTACTGTACAAAAGGATTGCCTCGACAAGATTTAGTACGAGTTAGCGACGCGCCGTCCACGTTCTAATCTGGAAGTGTAGGTGGGTAACGCTTGTTGTGGGCGATCAACAGCTGGTACGTGCAGCCAATGAAAATGTTTTCGTTTCAATCGTAGAAGAAATATTCAACGTTTTAACATTAAAACAACCTTAACATAGGCGAGATACCACAGTTTTTGAAGAAAAATATTTTGTGTGCAGGGGAAAATAGACAAACATAAGGAATCATTTAACAGAGTTTTAATTTCTGCTTTTGCCGAATCTTGCCGCTTACCTTATGTATTAGAAAATGGGATTATCAGCTTCCACGTTAACACCGATCTCCGGCTACACTAAAGATCAGTCTGTTCTCTCACCCAGGATGTGACTTCCACATTGTTCGTCTTCACTTCTGCGCAACTTAATTGTCACCTCCAAAACTAACATAAATCGGGCTACGTTACAGGTCATTATTCACACAACATGGATTCTGCCTTTGAGACGAAATAGAGGAAGTATTTCGACGACGACAGTCCCCGACTTCGAAGCCAATGAGAGAAATGACATACATTACGATTTCCCTAATTTTACCTCCACCGAGAAACTCATTTCCCACTAATTTACTATATTCCAGTTCTTAATATATTTGAAGGCGTGAATTACAAAGACGTTCAGAACCAAAACCTTCCACATTCTCTTAGACGTCACATCACTTTTGGTTAATGTGGACTTACAGTGTGGTAAATGACGGGATGCAAACGCGATAAATAATAAATCTGATAAGGGTCGCCAATGACATCGTTGGTTCGTAACTTCCTACGCTTCAAAAATGAAATTACCTGGTATTTTAGGCTATTAGGTACCAAGTTTAGCTAACCCTCGGTAACTGCAGCAGATACGGTAGTAAAGACACAGAAGTAAGAAATTGCAACTACGAACGTAGACTTCGAGATACGCTACACATTGTTTTGGGCTACTGTGAGCTTACACTGCATAGGACGTCTTAACAACTTACGGGATTGCAACCTGGTGAAGTCTTCTGTAACGGTCGTTATTTCGGTAACTGCATACCCAGTCATTTTCAAGGCACAACGCTCTAACCACAAAGCGGGACGGCTGTGCCTTGAAAATGATAGGGTATGCACGTGTTGAAATACGACAGGTTCTCGAAGACGTCACCTGCCTTGAGTCCCCGTAAGTTGTGTGCACTTAATGACATCCACGGCTCTTGCATTGCGTGCTAGCGTTTGTAATTTCTTACTGGTTGTAGCCTTCTTACCAGTTATAGCCAACCAGGCGATAGTATACAGCAACCAATTAGAATCGCTCAATCTAACGATTCCTTTCACTGGAAGATACGGACTGGCTACTTTGGTTTTCGATATGATTATCTTTGATCTGGCTATAGTGCATTTCAAGATTGGCTTAGTTGGCTCGTCTGTAGCATAGGTCAATCTCCAGGTTAGGTTAGAATATGGTAAATCGGTTGCGTGCTGGCAACACGAAAGAAGGGAAGAGAGAGACATCCGATGCCGGCCTTTACCCTCCTCGTCATGAAGGCATCAAGTCACATAACACAACATCGTTCGGCACGAGTAAAAGCCGAGGTCCGATAGCGTACGTTTCGGCTGACCGTCTTTGACAAAGTACCGCCTGTAAGCGGCAAAAAGCGAGTAATTTGCACCGTTTTGTCACCATAACCACAATTCATATTTTAAACGAATAAAGGGAACAATCGCGTTGCGTATCTAAAACAGAAACCTCAACATGCGGCAAAAGCAGAATTTGAAGGAAAGGGCCATGCAAAAAATGTTTTAGTATAGCGGCGGTATTTGGTTAGCAGGTATTCACTGTCTATCAGGCACTACCTTCCATGGGCTGCCTTCAGCTTCGGAGACGCTTTGCCGACTACTCTACACCGTAAACATTCTGAGGGCGTGGACGGCTCTTTGCGAAGTTTGGCCACGGCAAACAATCACGTCACGTCCTCTAAGCACGGTACAATTCAATAGGGTTGGCTGGAGAAGATAGAAGGCCCCCGCACACGCACGAATTTATCGGCCGACCGACGAATTTCGTGGCAGCCTACACACATCCCGACCGACTGTACTTATGTATTATAACGCCGCCGTGTTGTCTTTTTTTATCTGAAGTTCATTATGTCTTTATGTTCTACGACATCCCTCTTGGTTTTACACAAATACACAAACGGTGCTTTCCATTGGCTCTTTTAGAGCTGATCAGGCCAAAAAAGTGGCTGATGCAGGGAAAGCAATTCACCCGTGTTCTGTTCCTTAGGCAGCTGGGATCCGACGATTTTCGTAACTATCGAAGAATGGATGAATCATGCACTATTGAGCTGCTAAACACCATTAAACCATTCTTAACGAAAAAGAAATACAGTCATGGGAGAGACTGTCAGCTAGATTATTATTTGTAGCGACTTACAGAAATTGGGGGGGGGGGGGGGGACCTCAACTTCACTGCAGTTGTCTCCCCACAATTATCAACTGAAGCGATTTCTGAAACCTGCTGCGTTATTTACAGATGACTGAGGAAATAAATCTTGCTGAAGCAACATAAATAAAAGACGTTCATGTAAGAATTATTAATTTATGTATTATGTAGCATAAAAGATGACATGTAAGTTCAAGAAACTCGTTTCAGATTCTAAACCGAAAAACCGCACATGATGGTGGCGCGCATAATGAATTCAACAATTGATAAATAAGACATGAAGCATTTAGCAACTGTTACACTTGTAACAAGAAATCCACGCTTTAGTCTTCATAGCACAGGGTACGGATATATGTTGGATTTTAACAACGAAGCAGGCTTATTTTACGAATTAACGTCGAATGAACTTTGCTATTTCGGATTTTTAAAATTCACTTGCGGGGAGTATCGGAAATAAAACTTAAAAATAGAAATACAGAAAAGGCAATTGTGAAAAATGAATTTTGTGAGGAAGTGTCTCTTGGAGGTGTTCGTGTGAAGTGCAGCTTGTGAGGAAGTGAAACGTCGACGACACACACACACACACACACACACACACACACACACACACACACACACACACACACACAGAGAGAGAGAGAGAGAGAGAGAGAGAGAGAGAGAGAGAGAGAGAGACAGAGGTTTTATTCTCTCTAAGTGCAATACGAAACCATTATGGATTCTTTACAAAGTGAAGAAAGTGCTTCATTTCTTGCATCTATATTGCTATATTCCTCGCACATGTCCCACAAACAACTGCAGTCTTTCAATTTCTCCGGAAACTATGTCCTTAAAGTTTCGTGCGCCTCGCACCCTGTTAAGTGTATTAGAACATTTAATCCAGCGCGCAGTGACGAAATACTAACTTTCGTCGGGAGGTTGGCACGACAGCACTACACACGGCACTGTATGTTGGGTTGAGGAGCGAGGTTTCGGCTGTCGGTGGTCCTATCCGCCCGACATCCCGACGAGGAATGTTGTTCTGTCGGTCGGTCAAAACGCGTACACAGGTGCAACCTGCCGCTCAGTTGGACCGTGGTCGAGACCTACTTATACTGTACAGCGTGTCCGAGGATAGCAGCGGGCTAGATCAGAGGTGCGCCGAGTCCGCAGGCGGTGTCGCGCGCAGAGCGTCGTATTGTAGTCTGCAGGCGGGACAGCCAGAGGCGAGCGGCTGATGTGGCGCCACTCAGCTGTCTGCTGGTTATCTGCCGCGCGCCGCCCGTGGGCACACAAACAGCTGTCCGTCCCGCTCATCACCTTGAAGCTTCCCCGAAACGGCATGTGCACACCACATTCACACGGATCTTCGCCACTATCACACGCACAACACATTTTGTTTAAGCAGCGTTAAGACGAAAAGCGCACCAAATAACTGAGTCTCTATTCCACGTCATTAAGTTTCCTATACAATTCCTCTGCAAACGTCACGTTGTCCCACTGCATTTTAGGTTATGCACGATACACCACTACGTACAAAGTATACAGAAAAAACGCTTCGCGAAGTGTGTGTTCTCTAATATAGGTTTTTCTGAGTTCATCTTGCAGTTTTAGATTCTGTAAGTGACAAAATTCGTTAAAGATTGCGAGCGTATACAGGCTACGCCACAGATTAATCTTGTAGCAACCTTCATTTCGTATCCACTTTCATTGGCTTCAACCGAACGCCCACCTTCCAACCTAATCTACACCTCAGGCTACGCCGCAAATCACTGTTTCCACAATCGAGTTTTTTTTTTTTTTAAAGAAAAGCTGTAGGAGTGCTGTCTTACTCCAGCCAGATTCCTCACGTCAAAAAACGATTGAACCTCCATTCCACTGAGAAAACAAGCTTTCCCCCTGTCAGTCTTAAAATCTGGAAATGGAAGTTAATTTAATAATTATTGGAGCAGATCCCACAGACCCCGCGAACGAGTTGAAAGTGGCAGACGCTGAAGTTCGACGCACATGAACGCTGTAAACGGCAATTTTTTTTCTCAGCCAACTTCTGTTCAAATTGATCATGTATCTTCCTACGCTCACTAACAGCATGTTATTTGACATTACTTTTTTCGACATTCTGAAACCCGTTCTAAATTCCTTCCTGTACAACAATACGAGAAAAGATGTAGCGTTATCATGTCTAATTCTTCGCAATACGAAAAAATGTTGTAAATGAATTACTGTGGTGACGATGTATATTTTACTGGTTCTCCACTGCGATCTACAATTCAGTGATATATTCTAGTATTATCGTACGGAAGACGTAAAGGTTAACAATTCGAAGAACGCCATAAAAATAAAAATATCCTCCCAGTGGCTGTGGAAAGATTATGTTCCTGAATTACTTTAGTGTGTAAGCCCCACGAACACAGTTGAGATGAACGTTAAGACCAACTGTGTCATGTCTTGATGCGCTTGGGATACAGACCGCGACAGACATTTTAAAACGAGTTTCCTTCCGCTGTAGCGAAGTGATAGATTATATTAGATCATTTCGCAATTGTGGCAAAGAAGTATGCAGAACGTCTGAAAACTTCAAAACAACGGAATGCTGTACAGATTCGTGTCTTCGCGACACAATAATTATCGGATACAGTATGTGTGTGCCGAAACTGCACAAATGGTACCTCTAACGGTTGTTTCGAATGTGGCTCGGTTTCTGTTTTCCTGCAGCAACAGGATCTCGATAGCAATTTCAATACAAGTCACATTTTTAAAACGAATCTGGTCTGCACCACACGATACTTCAGCTGACAGTTTTTTTTTTGTCGACCAGTTTAATCAGAAATACCTCTTCTAGCGGTTTCATATTGACGCTTAACCCCCAAATTATTGTACACATTTTTGTAACCTGGATACTTAATTCTTTAGTGTCAAGACATCCTTCGCAACTGACTTGAGTATTTGAAGGAAGATCGCATTTGACATTTCGCGCTACGTTGTCGAGTAGCAGTAAGGTTTTTTTTCTCCTCTATGACTTTCGTGTCATACTGGTCCCCTTTCACGTTTGACAGTAAATGTAAGGTATGCAACCAAAGCAGGCACTAAAATACAAGTAAGAAATTTATCATGTAGTACAGCGTTTTCTTAAACATACCTCGCAATTTTGTTTATAACGAAATGCGCGTTAAATATGGAGCGAACGGAAATCTATGGGTACCGTATGGATTATCCTTTTACCACAACGTATAGTACTTCACATTCGTTGGCTTTGACAGATCCGGGAAGATTGTCATCTATTAACCTAATCTAGACCTCTACTTTGTCACCGAAGTCAAGATTTCGACTATCAAAATGGAACATAAAACCTACAAATTTCCGTACCACTGTGGTCACATTCTTCGGTAACGAAACTTCCCTTCGCAAGTGACCCCAGCTATGGTATTTGAAGCTGCACCATTTGACGTTTCGTAGCAGGCTCAATTATTTGGCAAATATTCGTCAGCATTCTACCCACTCTTTCCATATTATGTCGGAGAATAACGTAGAGAATTGGTAGAGAGGAAAGCGCGCGTGGAACTCTACGAACGACGCGAGCAAAACGCACGTAGCAACGCTTAGAATTGGTGGCCAGCAATATAAAAAGCGAAGGGAAGAGAAGGGACATCCGGATGGATGAAAGCGGCGTTCCAGATATTTCTGAACGGGGAGGGAGTTTGGTGCGCTTTCTCCTCGGCCGACGGCAGCTCCTGGTCGCTTGCGCCGTGGCCTTGCGGAACGCAACGGCTGCCTCGAGCGTTCCATATGGAAGGCTCGGCCCCCGCCTTGACAGCGCACATTTTCACTGCTGGGGCAGCTAACGAGAGATAAAGAGACACACGAGTGGCGCAGCGTTAAAACAGGCACGGCAGCGGTACTCACCTTGTCAGCGTGCCCTTCAGCAAGGGGTTGGGGGCCCCGTCGTAATATCCTCCCAACATCTCGTCGAAGTCTGGAGAAACCACGACGGCGAGGCCAAATCTCACACACAACTCGTCAAATCACTGAGCACTGTGTTGTAGCACTACTTACTAGAGACATGCTTCGAACCCACGTGGCTCACAAACTTGCCAAAATAATATTTCTTTTTTCCTCTTTACTCTCACACAAAAAAATCAGGCATTCACCATATTTGACGTGTAGAAAAAAAGATCACGAGCTGATAACACTGCACCACAGAGAGAGAGCACACAGCGAGAATTCTGACGTCTTCCGACTGCGAGGGGCGGGGGGCAGAGAACGCGCGCGTGCACACACAGAGACACAAACACACTGGGTTGTCCACCGGAGAACCTTTCGGCGCGGGGGGTCACGGACTCCGTGTGCGGACGCCGTCGCTTTTGGGCGACATGGACGTGGCCGGCGAGCGGTCGCGGAGGCGGTGGACGCAGCAACACGGCGGAGCGACAGCCACGAGCGAGGGGGCCGCCGTTGTAACGGGCGAAGCGAAGCCAGCCAGCACAGCGCCGCGCGCCGCCTTGCACACTGCCGACCGCCGCGCCCGTGGTGCGCCGCACGGCCGCGAGAGCGCGCGCCGGTGCCTCACCTACTTAGCGGCTCCGCGTGCGTGGCAACCGGACGCACCGAGACGGTAGCCGAGTCCTCCCCCGGCCACTGCCAACTGCCGGGGGTGCGCCGACTGTCGCAGCGGCCCTTCCCTCCACCCCAGCGCCGGAGGGAGGCTGGGGCGGGGAGGGGAGGGGGTTAAGAGACCGCGGAACCACCTGTCGAATGGCGGTCTATAATGGAGAACGGGGCGCCCGTGCCCGCCGACCTTGAAATTATGCGCCACGGTCGCGACCGGATCACCGGCGAGATGACTAGTCAGACGTCCTGTTCTTCGTCACTCCACGTAGTTCTCAACTGAAGAAACACTGCTGCCTACTTTAACACGGTTATATCCACAGCAGTCATACTGCTTGCAAAGGGCCTGAAAAGGAAGCTGTCACCGTCCTGACGGATGCTCTAAGTACGACAGTGTCCTACACGGCGTCACACTCCAGCCTACTTCGGCCTCTGGGACTGTCTTAGCCAGTTATGGGGGAAACTACAGTCTAACAAGAAACCCAAAATTTTCCCCCTACAAAAGTCCTAGCGGTCACCGGAGATCGAACCCACTATCTCTAGGTTCGTACTCTGACAATCACTGCGCCACCCACCGATAGATTAACAGTCTGTAAATTGACCACTAGCGCAAAACTCCTAATAATTACTACAGGGAGCGGAAAATTTTATCCTTGACAAGTACAGGACCTGACCGAAATAAACTTTCGAAACAGATTATTTTTCTCGATTTTTCGTGCCACCTTACCAACGCCAACTGAAATTTCAGGTCTAGTGAACTTCCCGATACCACCCGCGAACTTCATCCGTGAAGTAATCAAAATGTAAATCGTTTGCTTAATTATCGTTCCAGTCTTGGATCACAATGTTGATTTGTAAGCAGGTAAAAATTCGGTCGGTAATGACCATCTTCAGACCTGAATACAAACGTCTTGCATTATACGTATCGTGCCACTACATGTGAGGGTTGTGCAGCCAAAATCATTGGCCATTTCTTTTCGTGAAACATAATTGCGAAGTGTAAAGAACACCACTGAAGCGTAAACACTGCACCTCAAGAGAGAGACTATAATACGGTCCTGTAGCGGCACGAAAGGTTTTGTTGCCGCTGACCGGCGGTATAACTGTGTCTGTTCATGCGCCGTGTGTACCTTTCAGTGGTGCTTTACAATCTTGTTTGAGGAAGCCGAAATTGCTAAGATTTTGACTACACCAACACATGTAAGTGGCGTGATACGTACGACGCAAAACGTTTCTATTCAAGTCTGAAGATGGTCATTACCGACCGAAATGAAATACCTGATTACAAATAAACGTTATGATCCAAGCCTGGAATTACAATACAGCAAATATTTTCCTGGATCGCTGAAAACTTTTTAGTGACTGTGCCACAACTTCTAAAATGTAAAACGAATCACCGAAATCCCATATGTCTAAAACACGCGCCATAAAAAGAATTTCGGTTATTCTCTTGAGATCACATTCGTAGTTTTCAATATTTTCCAACCAACCTGTTATCGTCCAAACTAACCTGCATGTCGGACTATACTACAAAGAAGTATGCCGCCACAACAACGAAAAGAAAAATTTATAAGCCAAATAAATATTATCGCAGTTCTCTTACTGTCTCCACATCTCTTCGCCTTGTTAATACCGGCGAACAGCAAGGAGTACAGACTTTTAACACTAACGTTTGTTAAGTCACTACTCGAGTAAAATATTGGTATCGCTAAGCGGCCTATGTCATTTTTAAAAGGTCACGGACTGAGTGTTGACCAAACAGTGCCCTAATATACATCGAGTGTCACCGGATGTGGGAGGCGGCTGCTATATTCTGTTAGGCTGCGACTCATTTAATGGCCTATTGAAAATGGCTAATAACTCTTAAATCCGCATAACCATATAAATATTTTACGCAAGTATTTGACTCTAATTTACTTCATCCCCCCCACTGTCTTTACTAAGCCTTTTCCAGCCAAGAGTGGCGCTCTTTCCTGCCATGTGTGCGACACGAAAATGCGGGAAGATACGTTCGTTAGCGCGCTACAATGCGGAATGACACTTCTCCTGCCACCGACCTTGAATTTACGCGCGCCGGGGGAGAAGCAGCGGAAGGCCCGCTGATTGGTTCACGCTTGCTACGCAACTGCCAACTGAGGCGCCGTTGGCGGTCGCTCCCAGAAAATGGTGAACATTAATTTTCCATTCGCAAGCGGAACATGTACCCAACGTGACCCTGATTTTTCTCACGTTACACACTATTGTAACACACACTTCGATATAACAATTGCTCCCCCTGTACGATGTGCATTTGAAGCGTTTTCCAGAAATGTAGGTTCAAGTTTCTGGAGGCTGCCGAATACCATGCGAGAGCGCCAGTCGCCGAGCGGCGGCGTTTAGCACAAGTGTCTACGACAGTGCTGCGTTCCAGTAATGTCATTTTATTTTCTGTTGTTCTGATCTCCCGTCAGGTATTTGTGTCGCTACTCCGAATCAGGTTCCTTCAGAAAGGAATTTTAATAATAAAGATAGTCGTTGAGGCACATGGCACATTAGTGGCGATGTATAATTGAGGAGTAATAACGAATCGAAACGAAATGAACATTTATTTGTCTGTACATTTATGCGCGTATCGCAAGCAGTGTGTCTTTAACCTGAGGAAGCCCACTGCAGCTCGGCCTAAACGTCAGTTTAGCTTAATATCTTAGTTTCTTAATTATTTTATACGCAGTGCCGGGCCGGGAAGATTTCTCCGTACAAGCCACATACCATTTGGAGCCCCCTCCCCCTTCCCCTCCGGCCCTCTCCAGCCTTTCCCAAAAACATTGGTCGCCTTTCATTGAACTTTGTACTTATGTCATTTAGCTCTGGTACATATATAATAAGTAACGGAAGTGAAACACCGCTGCCGTATTTTCGAAGTATTTATTGCTCAGACGACTAGCTTCAACGCTACGTTTGCGTCATCCTCAGGTCCTATTTATCAAAGAACAGCTTACATAATTACAACAGTAACTTAACTGATGTAAAAAAGCTATATGAGTCGTCGTTTGATAAGCAGAAAGTGGAGATGACGTAAATGTTGCCCTGAAACTAATCGTCTGAATAACAAATACCTTGAAAATACGGCTGTGATGTTCCATTTCCGTTACTTAATATTGTCAGCCGCCGACCCACGTCCACAAGAAGGATGGACTTTCACAAGTTCTCCTTAACTGAATGGCAGCGTTCAAGCTTTCCACGCGGAAGATCTGGGTTCGATTACTAGTGACATTACCCATTGACAGTGACGTATCTGTCCTGATGTCAGATGAAAATACTCGCACCAACCTTCGAGCTACACGAGAGCTTCTTATTTACTTATCCATGAACATTAAATATAAATTTTGTAATTTTGTCCTGGATGACTGCTAAAAACGTTTAAAAACCTCCGGAGCAACGAAGATGACCCTGAAACAAATAATTTAATACATATTTTACTTGACGATCCGACAGCCTTCGAAATATTTTTTTAAAATACATTTGCTGAATTGCGAATTCTTTTAGCATCAATTATACTGGGTATAGCTATACTACCAGTTGGTGAGACATGAAAATTTATGCCGAACCGAGACTCGAACCCGGAATTTTCGCTTATCGCGAGCTTTTGTCTTACCACTTAGGCTATCCGAGCTTGCTCCCTAGAGCGACCCAAACTTCCGTATGTCACACTGTTTACATCCTTACGTCGTAGTCTAATAACAACAAGGCCTCGACTCCTCGTAGTTCGTTGTTCCTTCTGCGTCCGCCTCCGTAGCGCAGAGGTAGCGTTACCGCCTACCACGCATGGGGCCCCGGTTCGATTCCCGGCAGGAGACTGGGTTTTGTGTGTCCTTGATCATCGTTTTCATCATCATTGACACGCAAGTCGCCGAAGTGGCGTCAACTAAAAAGACTTGCAATACGGCGGCCGAAACCCGAAGGATATATACCGGCCAATAAATAGCATACGATCATTTCATTTCATTTCTTCCTTCTGCGGGGATGCAAGTGAAACTGCGAGCACTAAGGGATGAACAGATTAGACTATGGCACAAGGGTGTAGACAATTGACGTACGGAAGCCTTAAGTGATAAGGTGACCGTCCGCAGCTCGTGGTCGTGCGGTGGCGTTCTCGCTTCCCGCGCCCGGGTTCGATTCCCGGCGGGGTCAGGGATTTTCTCTGCCTCGTGATGACTGGGTGTTGTGTGATGTCCTTAGGTTAGTTAGGTTTAAGTAGTTCTAAGTTATAGGGGACTGATGACCATAGATGTTAAGTCCCATAGTGCTCAGAGCCATTTGAACCATTTTTTTGGTAAGGTGACCGCTCACGATAAACGGGAAACATTGAAAGGTCTCTGTTGGATTCCTTTCATGTTAATTTCTTAAATCTGTTGTCATTTACGGCATAAATTCCTCTTCTAAATTTACTGTGGCGTTTCTGACTATCTGGGAGGAGACTGAGTAGTGGAACGTGTTACTTTTACACATAAGCAAGAACGATCTGTCACACTACTACACTTTAAAACACAGTTTATATGTAATTCATGTCACACAGTCTCATACGGAACCTACATCCGCTTTCTTTTATACACTGTATATGATAAGATACTGTCATCCCCCTTCCCTTCTGTGTGAGAGGCTGAATGAGCAAATGTATTTCTAGTTGCATGCTTGAGGGTAGCAGACAAGCCTGTGTGCTAGAGAACAGTAGGACCAACGTCGGAACAGGTAGCTACGCTTTCTAAAAGCAAAGAGGTTTCTATCCTTAGTATGGTCCTGTCCGTCCCTTGTCATGTTGGTATAGGAAGCTGCCCCTCTGGCCAGTTCCGTTTGTATTTGTGAGCCACCCTCAGGAAGGGACCAGGTCAGTCTGTCCGTGGCGAGCGTCTGAAGTGGTAAGATCTCCGGCTAAGCGCGTGTCTGCTAAGTCCGTAGGACAATGGATTTCTTAAGTTCAGCCTAACTGAAAATTTAATCACCGTTATTTCAGGTTTAGGTCTAAAATATCTAATGTTATCTTAAATTGCAACGCAGTGTAATTCGAGTGTGAAGTTCAGAATATATTCCGGTAGTTGCTTTGTCACTACTTTATGAGTAAAGTGGAACCTCGTGTTGATCAGTAACTCTAACTAAGTTCATCAATCTTCAATGCGAATGTGCGTGAGATTATAACGTCTCGTCTTGACAATATTTTTCAATATAGCAACTTTTCTTTATATTCAACCGACGTGGGGTGTACTTTGTGAGACCAGTACCACGTGCTTATACAATTGTAAGATTGATGATGCTAGTTAGAGTTACTGATCAACACGTGGTTCCACTTTACTCACAAAGTAGTAACAAAGCAACTACCGGAATATATTCTGAACTTCACACTCGAATTACACTGCATTGCAATTTAAGATAACATTAGATATTTTAGAGCTAAACCTGAAATAAAGGTGATTAAATTTTCAGTTAGGCTGAACTTAAGAAATCCATTGTCCTACGGACTTAGCAGACACGCGCTTAGCCGGAGATCTTACCACTTCAGACGCTCGCCACGGACAGACTGACCTGGTCCCTTCCTGAGGGTGGCTCACAAATACAAACGGAACTGGCCAGAGGGGCAGCTTCCTATACCAACATGACAAGGGACGGACAGGACCATACTAAGGATAGAAACCTCTTTGCTTTTAGAAAGCGTAGCTACCTGTTCCGACGTTGGTCCTACTGTTCTCTAGCACACAGGCTTGTCTGCTACCCTCAAGCATGCAACTAGAAATACATTTGCTCATTCAGCCTCTCACACAGAAGGGAAGGGGGATGACAGTATCTTATCATATACAGTGTATAAAAGAAAGCGGATGTAGGTTCCGTATGAGACTGTGTGACATGAATTACATATAAACTGTGTTTTAAAGTGTAGTAGTGTGACAGATCGTTCTTGCTTATGTGTAAAAGTAACACGTTCCACTACTCAGTCTCCTCCCAGATAGTCAGAAACGCCACAGTAAATTTAGAAGAGGAATTTATGCCGTAAATGACAACAGATTTAAGAAATTAACATGAAAGGAATCCAACAGAGACCTTTCAACATGTGTTTGAGTTTCGGTCCGCACAAATTTTCATATTTTACCAGTGGACAATATAGCTACATCCAGTACAGCTGACGTTAAAAGAATTCGCAATTCAACGAATATATTTCGGAAAAAGCAATTTAATGGAAGACACATGAGGCTGCAAATGTCGGGAAATACCCCAAAAGTGGGAGACAAATGTTGAACATGTGAGGTGACCAGATGACGTACCTCGCCGCACGTGCAGCGGTTGAGCCCATTCATCTGTCGCGCATGATCATCCCAGACCAAGTCTAGTATTCACGTCAATGTGGCTCCGAGCGTATGCGTGCGACTTTAGCGTGTGGAGTTCAGGGTTTGATTCGTGCGCCTGGCAGGCAGTATTTTTTTCATTACGTGTTTACCCCGAGGAAAGATTTATTTTCTTTTCCGGTGTCGGGGTCTGTGTTGGCTTGCTGCAAAGTACAGTACAGCAAAAACCAACTGAATTGCATCACAAGTTAATGAGTATAAGCTTCCGAACTACGTCGTTACCAGTAAATGTCCCAAGTTTTCTGTACTAAATAAAGTCTGTAAACCGAAAAAGAAAGGAGAAAAGAAAAGAAATACAAAATAAGAACAGCCTATGCTGGATTATATCGAGGACGATCATTTTGTAACTTTTATGTTTACAACAGATCACATTTACAGAAGGTGTTTACAATTTGCTCCGTATGCTTGAATGCAGGCATTGCATCATTCCAACATCCCTTCGCGTCTGGAGCCACACCGGCGCGAATACTTGAGTTGGGCTGGATGATCAGGTGCGACAGACAGGCAGGGTCAATCGCTGCACGTGCAGCGACGTACGTCATCTGGTGACGTCACATACTCAACATTAATCGCCATCCACTTTTGAGGCAATTCCCAACATCTGCGGCCCCACATGTTTTTTATTAAATTACTTTTCCCGGCGTCACCTATGTCGCTACGGGGGTATTAGAACGTTAATGAGAATCGCCCTGTTTATATGATGGATCACAATTAGAACCGAAAGCTGACAGTTTTTAAAGCATATAAAATATAAGCAAAAACGTTCCAGTAACCATTGCCACACAAACACGCCGTTTGCAAGGTAACTGCCAATGTCTGCTTACGAACCGCCACTGACTTCATTACCAAATATTGTCCTATTTAGTATAAATGTATTTGAAATCTAAAGTCGCCATCCAGCTAGTCTCAAATTTCACCCGTGGCCTCCCTCACCTTGCAAAACGTTGGAGAATATGCTACATGCATGTTGGGTGCTGGCTCATTTTGCTGCTCATATACCGAGTGGTTATAATTAAACCTTCCTTATTTAACACGTTATAACACGGAAACTAATTACTGTTGTAACGTACCCTTAGAAAAATTAAAAAATGGCAGTGCTGGAAAACCTCTTACGTTATTTGATTTTCAAACAGCTGTGAAAAACTGGACGTACTCAGACATTTCTCTCTTTACCTATTTTTTTTTTTTTTTTTTTTTTTTAGCGCAACGCAACCTGACTTTCAATAATCCCTACAAAAGAATGGCCCTGACTAACAATAACCTATACCTTTCATGAATCACTTACCTCACAAAAATCTTCGTTACTCCAACTACTGCAATACAGCGAGCGCCAATACTGCCAGCTAAATAAAAGATTCTAACTACTGAAGGCACTAACTACTGATAGGTATAGTTAGCAAATGAAAGATTTTGATAGAGAAAAACAGTGTATTTATCTTAATAATGTTCAAAAGTCATCATGTATATATATATATATATATATATATATATATATATATATATATATATATATATATCAATTCATGACATGCATCTTTATAAATTTCCTTTTTCTGACGGACACATGACGGACAAACGTCCAGATCGTCCGCTTATAGCAACCTCTCAAAACTCTGGCATCTCTCTCTCCACATCCATCACTGCTGGCGGCTCACCTCCAACTGCCCAACAACGCTACGCGCTGTTCACATCCAACTGCCGAACACTACAACAGCGAATATTCCAACAATGCCAACCAGCCACAGACTCCAAACAGCAGTCAGTGATTTTCATACAGCCGGCCGCGGTGGCCGTGCGGTTCTGGCGCTGCAGTCCGGCACCGCGGGGCTGCTACGGTCGCAGGTTCGAATCCTGCCGGGCATGGGTGTGTGTGATGTCCTCAGGTTAGTTAGGTTTAAGTAGTTCTAAGTTCTAGGGGACTTATGACCTAAGATGTTGAGTCCTATAGTGCTCAGAGCCATTTGAACCATTTGATTTTCATACAGAGCGCTACGTGGCGTTACCAACATAAAAACCTAAACAGCCTAGTTACACCGAACGAGGACCAAACTTGGTAGCATTAATGCGAAGGACATGGGGATGAGAAATAATGCAGAATTAATTCAACTTAAACACTTTTAATGTGCTTCTACGGTACATCATACCAATACATACCGGTACCATTAGTAGGTCCAGAAGAGTCTGAAAGCGCAGTATTGCATTCTGCGCAGGACAACGAAGCATGTTCGTAGGTATGCTGCCTACCTCTCTTGATATGCCGCGCTTCAGATCAGCACATGTGTGAATGTTCCCCTGGTAAACCTTGTCTTTCAGGTAGCCCCACAACTAGATAACATAGCGAATGAGGTCAGGTGATCGCACCGGCCAAGCATTTGGAAACTATCGGCTGATAATTCGATAGTTTGCAAATTTGTTTCACGGAGGCAGGTGAACTTCACGAGCGTTGTGCGGTGGGGCCCATCTTTCATAAAAACTGTTGAGTTCGATGCGTCTCTCTCCTGTAGGGCCGGCCACGGTGGCCGAGAGGTTCTGGCGCTGCAGTCCGGAACCGCGGGACCGCTACGGTCGCAGGTTAGAATCCTGCCTCGGGCATGGGTGTGTGTGATGTCCTCAGGTTAGTTAGGTTTAAGTAGTTCTAAGTTCTAGGGGACTTATGACCTAAGATGTTGAGTCCTATGGTGCTCAGAGCCATTTGAACCATTTTCTCCAGTAGGGCGGGTATGACATGCTGGCTAAGGATACAAAAATAAAAAAAAGGTTCAAATGGCTCTAAGCACTATGGGACTTAACATCTGAGATCTTCAGTCCGCTAGACTTAGAACTACTTAAAGCTAACTAACCTAAGGACATCACTCACATCCATGCCTGAGGCAGGATTCGAACCTGCGACCGTAGCAGCAGCGCGGTTCCAGACTGAAGCGCCTAGAACCGCTCGGCCACAGCAGCCGGCGCTAAGTATATTGCAGTAACATTGGTCAGACACATTGCGCCAACCAGTTAAAAAAAGAATGGACCAATGACGAACGTAGCTGTGATGGCACACCATACAGTGACACGTTCACCGTACTGAGGAACTTAATGCACAGTGACTGGAGTTGAAGATCCTCACACTTGGCAGTTCTGTGCATTCACCTCACCCGTCGGAGAAAAAGGAGATTCCTCGGTCCATAGGATGGTCCAGGGCCAACCCTCGCCAGCTTCAATCCTTGCGAGAAAGTGGAGAGCCAAGTCAACACTTCGTTGTCCGTCCTGTGGCGCAAGCTGCTGTACGATACGAATCTTGTACGGAAACCATTTGAGAATTGCTCGAAGCACCTTCCGTACAGTGGACCACACGATGTTCAACTGTCGTGACACAGCACGCGCACTAACTGACGATCGGGAATTGCGCGCAGCGTTGCTGCCATAGCAACAGCGATTTCATCAACCGCCTGTGGTGCAACCGGCCGTCGGCATCTTCCCGGAGCGACGCCCCGTTCTCCAGTTGATTCGAATGTCGTCATGTTTCGCATAACAGGTGGAGAAAGAGGACCCTCCCGTAATCCTTTCAGCAGGCGATATTTGAAAGGTGGCTACACTGAGCCACAGCGCCAGAGATCGCGCCAGAGAGTATTGTTCCGCGGCCTCCACTGGCAGTGATTATTGAGAAGTAGCGGCAGGCAGTTCTTGTCGAGAAGCGGTGCTAGGCGGTTCTTGTTCAGATGTAGTGGAGAGTTCTTGACGAGAAGTTGTGGTGGACACTGCTTGTCGTGAAGTCGGAGTGGATATGTGGTAGTAGGGAGTGTTTGTTCCATGTTTTATGCAGTTATTTGATGGGAGAGATAGCAGATGTTATTCTAATGGAGATATTGTAATGATCAGAGTGCATTTCGTCAATATATATGAAGGTAATAAAACGCTATGTTCTTTTATTATTTGTGTGTCTCATATAATGCATCATTACAGGTTCAGTCAACAAAGCATCTGGCTTGTGTTCTTGTATTAGAGTGTAATTCTGGTTTTCTTGCACAATTATAGTATTTCTAATTTTCTTTTATCACGTCAATATAATTGGTATTTAAAAAATTCTTGTCTTGTTGAAGAAGAACCGTGCCAGATGTGTACATTGAGTCACACTTCCACACACAGAACAGCTACACTTGTGCTTTGTTGGCTTCGTAGGTTTTATAGTTGCTGGGGACTTAATTAATTAATTGTATTAACTGAAATTTTCATTTCATTCTGTGTTGTTGTTTCATGCAGTCAGATTGCGTAATAATACTAGTCAGGGCCAGCCGTTTACGAGACTTGCGTAATCGGACTTACAGCAACCAAATATATTTGCATTATATATATAAATAAGCCCCCATGCATATTCTCTAAGTGCAATTGCAGCATTACTGTTGTTTTGATACTAGAGCTTCATCAATATTGCCCTTTTCCTTTTGTCCAAGCTCATGTTGACACGTCAACAAGTGCACTGCGACGGTTCAGGTGTGTGAGACTTTGAATCACGATGATTGGTCACGGCACCTGAACCACCCGGTACTATACCTAAAGTCCCAATGTGGTCCAGTACGCGAAGATCGAGCGCAGCCTATACCTCGGTATTCAACGTCCCCTGTCAACGCTCCTCTACATTTTTCTAACTGGGGTCGCCTCGAAAGTGAGCTGTGCAGCACCACCGTTAGTAGGGTTGAAAACTGAAGCAGCAATTTGTAGAATCTTGTCAAGATATAGGATATGCTCGAGGGTGTTCGAAAGAATTGGTAACTGACTTCATAGACATGCACGGCGTTGCATCCATACGTGTGGGCGACGCGTGGAACACCTTTGGCAGGTGCGAGTGTATAGTAAATTGTAGCACGTAAAGTACTAGAATAGTACAGGGTTATTACAAATGATTGAAGCGATTTCACAGCTCTACAATAACTTTATTATTTGAGATATTTTCAAAATGCTTTGCACACACATACAAAAACTCAAAAAGTTTTTTTAGGCATTCACAAATGTTCGATATGTGCCCCTTTAGTGATTCGGCAGACATCAAGCCGATAATCAAGTTCCTCCCACACTCGGCGCAGCATGTCCCCATCAATGAGTTCGAAAGCATCGTTGATGCGAGCTCGCAGTTCTGGCATGTTTCTTGGTAGAGGAGGTTTAAACACTGAATCTTTCACATAACCCCACAGAAAGAAATCGCATGGGGTTAAGTCGGGAGAGCGTGGAGGCCATGACATGAATTGCTGATCATGATCTCCACCACGACCGATCCATCGGTTTTCCAATCTCCTGTTTAAGAAATGCCGAACATCATGATGGAAGTGCGGTGGAGCACCATCCTGTTGAAAGATGAAGTCGGCGCTGTCGGTCTCCAGTTGTGGCATGAGCCAATTTTCCGCGGGCTACGCGTGAAACTTGACCGCACGCGTTCAACCGTTTCTTCGCTCACTGCAGGCCGACCCGTTGATTTCCCCTTACAGAGGCATCCAGAAGCTTTAAACTGCGCCTACCATCGCCGAAAGGAGTTATCAGTTGGTGGATCTTTGTTGAACTTCGTCCTGAAGTGTCGTTGCACTGTTATGAGTGACTGATGTGAGTGCATTTCAAGCACGACATACGCTTTCTCGGCTCCTGTCGCCATTTTGTCTCACTGCCCTCTCGAGCACTCTGACGGCAGAAACCTGAAGTGCGGCTTCAGCCGAACAAAACTTTATGAGTTTTTCTACGTATCTGTAGTGTGTTGTGACCATATGTCAATGAATGGAGCAACAGTGAATTTATGAAATCGCTTCAATCATTTGTAATAGCCCTGTATATTTTGCTAATGTAGGCCATGAGTGATATTTGTGCCCATTTGAAGGGAATTTAATCGCAAAGTTTACGTTTCAAATACATTTGTACCAGCTAAGACAACATTAATACTGGAGATAGGTAATCACGAATTCAGAATTTTCCCGCATACGGCTTGTTTGAAGACCCGCGGGTACTGAAACTTTTTTCCTTCTACTATCGTAAACTTTCAACCATGCAAGTTTCTGTATTAATTATGAACACCTCGTATTCAAGTTTTTCGCATGGGCACCTCTGTCGCTCTTCTCACAAAGGGACTGTGGCTGCACGTCACCACCGATTTTGTCCAAATTCTTGGTATATTCAAGTCGAGGCCAGAAATGAACGTGAAAGAAGCGGAAGGTCCAGATGTCCAACCGTTTGGAAAAAATAGCATTTTTGGCACGGATCAGGTGAGGTATGAGCCATTTGTGTGTAACTTCCAGGCAGCGACTGGCGCAGAGGAGAGTGCTGTGCAGCCCCTTGGACCCCGCAATATGCTGTGGTATAGATTATCTGAGTATTTCATCTCAAAAACTTTTGTCTTGAATAATAACCACTTGGCTACTCTTGTAAATAATTTATGCAACGACCGGTTTAGAGACCTGGAAGCCACATCATCAGGTTAGATGTAGTTAATCATAACATTAAAGTTGCAACACGGATGGGACCGAACATTCCTTGTGTTGTGTACATAGTTCCGTGTAGTCAGCGCGTACACAACTTTCCCACTAGAGCGCAGTCCGCTAAGCACAACAGCGCAGGCGCAGCGCTCGTCCGTCTCCGCACTACGAGATGGCGCTGCCTTAGAGACGGACCAAACTCTGCTTCCGCCATCCGCGTATTAATATGTAACGCAGCCAATGAGATTGCTGCTAACGTTGAACCTTTTCTCCTCGCGCATGACACTCGCGCAGTGATACCTGAACGCGCGAGGTATTATAACGAGTGTACAGACCTCCGATTAGTCAGCCTGCATTTGTCTGCATTAGTCTGTACCAGTCTATAGTTAAGTTTCAGTCTGCGCCTAATAAGATTATAATATTCCTGTACATAGCCATGAAGATAAATGTATAGACACTTTGTCAAGTATCAGAGGTATGTGAAAATAAGACTAACGTACCAAGACCAAAGGAACTTCAGATTGTCAATTGTAAACAGCATCCAGAATCAAGTTACATAGTGTCTATGCTTTTTATTATTTTAATAAATGTTTGTGAAAATTAATCAAGTTCTGTTTGAAGTTGGTCATCGTCAATCTGCTACTCTAAGCGTGCAAGTGGCATTTCTATCGTCTGACCTAACGGCAGAAGATAAACACGCCACGATAAGACCACGAGATGTATAGCTAACACTCGCCTACTTCGTTAGAGCGACAAGTCAAATAATCTGATGGTGTGTGTACCGAAGGTCTTACAGTATGCACACCACACCTTGTCTATGAATGACTGACGGAATTACTAAATCGTCAGGTAAGCGGAACGTTTGGGTCCACAGTTCCTCTAACGTGCTATGGATCCGTAACGGACGTTAGTAGGCCGGATTCCTGGAACACTTCAGGAACCGTGTGACCCATACTTTGCGCTTACCTGACGATTTGCTAATTCCGCCATTCATTCGTAGGCAAGGAAAGTTCGCTCCCGTCCATGTTGCAACTTTAATGTCGTGATTCACCACATCTAACCTGATGACATTGCTTATAGGCTACGAAAACGGTCGTTACATAAATTATTTCCAAGAGTAACCAAGCGGTTATTATTCAAGACATCTATTTATAGTTGCGGTTGTCCCTCATACGAGATAGTGTGAAAAACTTTATGTGCATTTCATCACATGTGGATATATGTATTGCATCACGTGTACGCAACTAAGGGAGGCATAAGCAGAAACCTTATGTATGTATTGACGTTTTGGACTCTTGCTTACATTAACGGTACATACAGAAACCCCTTAATGTAACCAAGAGTCCAAAACGTCAAGACGCACCAGGACTGTGACTATGCCTTTCTTAGATATACATTAGGTGATTCAATAAACATACCCATGTTCTGATGAAATACATATTTATTTTGAGATGCATTACTCATGTTACTTTACCACAGTATATTATAGCATCCAAATGGCCTCCCTCCATATTACACATTAATTTCGCCAAAAGCCGAGAAGCATAGACATATGAGTAGGTGTGTCTTTTCTGTATAATGCGTTGGAACTATGTAGCCTTGGTAGTACTACGCGAGGGTCGTTCCGAAAGTAATGTCTCCATCTTTTGTGCGGCGCGGGATTAGCCGAGCGGTCTTGGGCGCTGCAGTCATGGACTGTGCGGCTGGCCCCGGCGTAGGTTCGAGTCCTCCCTCGGGCGTGGGTGTGTGTGTGTTTGTCCTTAGGATAATTTAGGTTAAGTAGTGTGTAAGCTTAGGGACTGATGACCTTAGCAGTTAAGTCCCATAAGATTTCACACACATTTCTTTACTATCTTTTGTGGTCATTTTGGATGTCCGCGCCAGATATAGTTGGTATCGTGCTAATGTTTGAACCTTCCTCTTTCATTTGCAGGTGGTTCCGTTCTTCTGTGGTAATTGGCGCTAGCAGAGGAATGTTCCAAAATGGAGTCTGATATGGACGTGCGTATAAAACAGAAACGCGTGATTAAATTCTTCAATGCCGAAGAAACTGCGGTGTATGGGGACGATACAATAGACGTCAGCAATGTGAGGCGGTGGGTACGTTAATTCCAAAGTGGTGGGAAGGGTGTGCCCGGACGACCTTGCACAGCTGCCACACCTCGCAGTGATGAACTCGTCCGCGCTGATCGGCGGATAACGACAATAGAATTGTGTGCAAAGCCGAATGTCGGCTGTAATGCTTTGGAAACAATGTTGGAACGTCTTGGTTATCGCCAAGTCTCTGCGGGATGAGTCCCGCGGATGCTTACGGAAGAACAAAAAACTCATTGAATGGAAATTTGTCGGGATCCGCTGGACCAATACGAAGCTGAAGGTGTCAACCTTCTGCATGGCGTCGTCACCGGAGATGATACGTGGCGTCACCACTACGAGCCGAAATTCAAAAGACAGTCTATGAAATGGCGACATGAGAATTCTCTGTCAAAGAAGAAATCCAAGACACAGCCGTCTGCAGGCAAAGAGATGTGCATTGTCTTCCGGGATAGCCAGGGTGTGGTTCTTTTGGATGTCCTGGAGCCTGGAGAAACTGTCAATTCAACATGCTACGACACGATTCTGGCTAAGCTGAAAGCCCGAATTTCCAGGGTAAGGCCCGAGAAGAAGACGAACTCTCACCTGCAACATGCTAACGCCGGGCCCCACACAGGTTTTGCGACCGTACAGCTAACAGCAAAATGCGGCTGAACTGTCTTACCGCACCTGCTGTACAGTCTGGATTTAGCACCTTCAGGCTTCCATCTTTCTGGGCCTCTGAAAGATAAACTGTGTGGCGAACATTTTCAATACTCGAATGGTGCTGTCAAAGCTTTAAGGAACTGGTTAGCCTCAGCTGGTTCCGATTTTTACAAGCGCAACATGCAGGATGTGGTTCATCGTCGGCAAAACTCCATAAGCAATGGAGGTGACTACGTGGAAAAATGACAGTATGAAGCTGAAATGTTGCTCTATTTAACTACGCTGTTTTGATTCATGTAACTCCTGTAGTTTCCGTGAGTAAAAATAGGAGGCATTACTTTCGGAATGAAATTTTTGGAAATTTGTGGTAAGGTTCTATGGGACCAAACTGCTGAGGTCATCGGTCCCTAGGCTTACACACTAATTAATGTAAATTTAACTAACATACGACTAAGGACAACACACATACCCATGCCCGAGGGAGGACTCGAAACTCCGACTGGGAGAGCCGTGCGAACCGTGACAGGACGCTTGAGACCGTGCGGTTCAGAATGACCCTCGCATTACCTTCCTTTGCGCACCCACGCTGTTGTCGCGTGCCATCCACAATGTTACCATATGAAAGGTGTCTGGGTACTTCGTGGGATCGAGGCTATACGGAAACTATTTTTTTTTAATTTTCAGTTTTTACGTTACTTACATTGCAAGTAAATCGTGATAATTCTCAATATGTTCTACCTAAAATGATTAAACCTTATATGCAGGAGAATAAATTTCTTCTGTAACTGACTCGTGGGGAGCGCAAACAAATCCACAGTTATATTACGAGAGTTTTCAAGACGTAGCAGGACTGCGATCTTGCAGTATTGAAGCGATTACCTGAAAATGCGTCAAAATACGCTCCATCATATATCAGAAGCTATCCTCACCAATATTTGGCGAAATGATGCGTTAAACGTGGTTTACCGCTAAACTATGTTTGTTTTTTATTATAAAAACAATCACGTAACAGTAAAAATGCGGCGACTATAACGAGTGCCAGATGCCGAGAAATTTACTGTTTTTACGACGAATATTACCGCAGCACGGGTAGTATTCATCAACCGTTAAGTAATAAAGGTATCTAATTTTATATACCAAGTTTTCGTGTACGTATTACAGTCTCTTCCTCGTAATTTGTTTGCAATCCCGAATGTTCCTTTGCCTTTCCTTTTCACGCCTTTTATGAGAATATCACTAAGTACGAAATATTGAGCATTATCTCGGCTTATCTGCGTTGTAAGTAAGGTAAAAACTGAAAATAAAAGATTTTCCGCTTAGGGGCTCAATATCACTACCCTCGGTTTACTGTTACGTACTCTTTTCACTGCTCCAGCCGCTACTTAGTAACTACCGCAACAGAAATGGCTTATAACTCGCCCGACCCGCAGCTTTTTCTTTCTAGACGTGGCCATGTGGAAATCCATTTTCTGTCACTTTCATTTCTGGTCAAGCCCTGCATGCATCATAAATTTGGACGAAATCGGTGATGACAAGTAGGCGCGCTCCCCTTGTTAGCTTGGCACATCAAGCGGCCGATCCTGTTGACAATGTGACGAGACGGTATAGTCAGGAAGAAACCTACATATTCAGAGTGTGTTCATTATATCATCGTAGTCCAGTATGACTATACCACTGCGATACAGAGATATCCTGTGTACTGTGAAGTCACAAGGAATCGTAATGAATATTTATTTATCGATGTATTCGTGCCTGTTTTTCAAATAGCCAATGGTCCTGCAGCAGTGGGAACACCGGTTCCCGTCAGATCGCGGAAGTTAACCGCTGGCTTGGCTAACACTCGGATGGGTTACCGGCTCGGTCTGGCGAGTGCTGTTGGCAAGAGGGTTGCACTCAGACCTTGTGAGGTCGATTGAGGAGCTTCTTGATTGAGAAGTAGCGACACCGGTTACGAAACTGACAACGGCCAAGAGGGCGGTGTGCTGACCACATGCCCCCTGTATGAGCATCCAGTGACGCCTGACAACTGAGGATGACACGGCGGCCTGTTGGTACAATTGAGCGTTTAGGGCCTGTTCGGACGGTGTGTATATGTACAGGGTTATTACAAATGATTGAAGCGATTTCACAGCTCTACAATAACTTATTTATTTGAGATATTTTCACAATGCTTTGCACACACATACAAAAACTCGGTTTTTTGTGCCATTCACAAATGTTTGATATGTGCCCCTTAAGTGATTCGGCAGACATCAGGCCGATAATCAAGTTCCTCCCACACTCGGCGCAGCATGTCCCCATCAATGAGTTCGAAAGCATCGTTGATGCGAGCTCGCAGTTCTGGCACGTTTCTTGGTAGAGGAGGTTTAAACACTGAATCTTTCACATAACCCCACAGAAAGAAATCGCATGGGGTTAAGTCAGGAGAGCGTGGAGGCCATGACATGAATTGCTGATCATGATCTCCACCACGACCGATCCATCGGTTCTGCAATCTCCTGTTTAAGAAATGCCGAACATCATGATGGAAGTGCGGTGGAGCATCATCCTGTTGAAAGATGAAGTCGGCGCTGTCGGTCTCCAGCTGTGGCATGAGCCAATTTTCCAGCATGTCCAGATACACGTGTCCTGTAACGTTTTTTTCGCAGAAGAAAAAGGGGCCGTAAACTTTAAACTGTGAGATTGCACAAAACACGTTACCTTTTGGTGAATTGCGAATTTGCTGCACGAATGCGTGAGGATTCTCTACCGCCCAGATTCGCACATTGTGTCTGTTCACTTCACCGTTAAGAAAAAATGTTGCTTCATCACTGAAAACAAGTTTCGCACTGAACGCATCCTCTTCCATGAGCTGTTGCAACCGCGCCGAAAATTCAAAGCGTTTGACTTTGTCATTGGGTGTCAGGGCTTGTAGCAATTGTAAACGGTAAGGCTTCTGCTTTAGCCTTTCCCGTAAGATTTTCCAAACTGTCGGCTGTGGTACGTTTAGCTCCCTGCTTGCTTTATTCGTCGACTTCCGCGTGCTACGCGTGAAGCCTGCCCGCACGCGTTCAACCGTTTCTTCGCTCACTGCAGGCCGACCCGTTGATTTCCCCTCGCAGAGGCATCCAGAAGCTTTAAACTGCGCATACCATCGCCGAATGGAGTTAGCAGTTGGTGGATCTTTTTGAACTTCGTCCTGAAGTGTCGTTGCACTGTTATGATTGACTGATGTGAGTGCATTTCAAGCACGACATACGCTTTCTCGGCTGCTGTCGCCATTTTCTCTCACTGCGCTCTCGAGTGCTCTGGCGGCAGAAACCTGAAAGTGCGGCTTGAGCCGAACAAAACTTTATGAGTTTTTCTACGTATCTGTAGTGTGTCGTGACCATATGTCAATGAATGGGGCTACAGTGAATTTATGAAATCTCTTCAATCATTTGTAATAGCCCTGTATGTGTGTGTGTGTGTGTGTGTGTGTGTGTGTGTGTGTGTGTGTGTGTGTGTCTATGTCTGTCTGTGTATGTGTCCCAAATACAGTGAACGTTATTCAAAGCTGATACAGCCCGTTATACCGTCACTGCGATACGTCATTGAACGAATAGATAAATAAATGTTGTTGTAGCGCTGAAAGCGTTTGGTGGAAGATTAGAGAAAAGGACGTGTTTCGAGCGTGAGAGGGGCAGATTTTTAGTTTGCCGCATATCGCACTAGAGCAGCATTAGCTGCATCTAAGTGTGACTGCAACCGACCTGCTGGTATGGTGTACCACGCAGCGTGCTAGCTTGCGAGACACGGAAGTCAGTAGACCTATATCGAGTCCACGCGGCACACTAAAACAACCGTGGGCTGCTACACCGGCGATTTTGGGTGTGGTTCTTCGGCGGTTAGCCGCGTTCCTTAAGGCAAATGCTAGAGAGGTCCCCAAATTTCGCCTCAGAAGATAAGCGCTAAGGAAAGAAAGAAGATACACTACCATCGTTTCAAAGATAAGCAAATTCAGTGAGCTGTTGGCTGTTTGCTTCCCCTGTCCTCCAGCAAGTCTACACATGCAACTGTGCCCTGCTTTTCGCCATGGTATCAAAGATGCACAGAAGTTAACGCCAAATGAAACGTTCCTTTCCTCCGTTCCTCGGAGTTTCTGTGGCGTCGCGTGAAGTCACACGTGCAGCCGCGGCCTGAACCAAGGCATTCACTACTGACGATCTGCAGAGCGCGAAACTAATTCCTTGGCTTACGACATTTATTCGGAAACTTTTGCTGGCGGATCCGGGTTAGTTATCTGCACCGCCATACACATAAAAGATGTCGCCAGCCTCGCTTTGACTCCCGAGAGAGGCTTAAACTTCTCACTGTTCCGGCGTCAATAATTAAGAGCCTTAACGTGTTTAAATATTCCTAAATGAGTGATCAGCGCGGCAGAGACCCGCTATCCTCCACCGCTTCTTCTTTATTGAACAAAAAAACCTTACTTTGTTAAATGCACTGCGTCCTTTTCCACCCTCCTCTGCTCTTGTAATTGTACATTACGTGCCTAAGTGTAAATTTCTTATATTTTATTTACTATTATACAGGGCGTACATAATAAAAGTTCCAGTTTCAAAAAGCTGTAAAAAGAGAACCTTTGGTCAGAGAGACGTAAAATTTTGGCAGAATTTTATTGACGCAGGGGGGAAGTAACGAATAAAAAAAATCTTTTACCAAGAGATGGCGCTGTTAAAGCGTGTTGACGTAAATGGAGTCGGCTACAAATGACAGACGAGTCGCAATACGACGGCTAAGTAACACATTACACCATCCGTACTGTTCAGTGTGCATGACTACGCAAGTTCACCAGTTAATAGTTGTGGCACACTCACTTAGGTGAGATTTAATCCACCACGGCAAGGTAGTACCGCACTGCATTGGAAAAAATAGGGTTTCAATTCTCCTGAGGCCAAAACCGCATAAAACGCAAAATTTCATCGGTTCCTAATTGTCGCGAGACTGGCACAATACATGTTCAACGTGCTGTCCACTGTTTTCTTCCACAAGACGAAATCGAGAAATTAAATAGAACGAGCGTGTGAGGATTGTGGTAGGGAAGGACTTCGGTTTGATGGGGGGATTTTAGAAAAGTGTAATTCATCTGTAAAGAAGGCTGCATATAGGACGCTAGTGGGACCTATTCTTGAGTACTGCTCCAGTGTTTGGGATCCGCACCAGATTGAACTGAAAGAGGACATAAGAAGGCCGCATATAGGACGCTAGTACGACCTATTCTTGAGTACTGCTCTAGTGTTTGGGATCCGCACCAGATTGAACTGAAAGAGGACATAAGAAGGCCGCATATAGGACGCTAGTGCGACCTATTCTTGAGTACTGCTCCAGTGTTTGGGATCCGCACCAGATTGAACTGAAAGAGGACATAAGAAGGCCGCATATAGGACGCTAGTGCGACCTATTCTTGAGTACTGCTCCAGTGTTTGGGATCCGCACCAGATTGAACTGAAAGAGGACATAAGAAGGCCGCATATAGGACGCTAGTGCGACCTATTCTTGAGTACTGCTCTAGTGTTTGGGATCCGCACCAGATTGAACTGAAAGAGGACATAAGAAGGCCGCATATAGGACGCTAGTACGACCTATTCTTGAGTACTGCTCTAGTGTTTGGGATCCGCACCAGATTGAACTGAAAGAGGACATAAGAAGGCCGCATATAGGACGCTAGTGCGACCTATTCTTGAGTACTGCTCTAGTGTTTGGGATCCGCACCAGATTGAACTGAAAGAGGACATAAGAAGGCCGCATATAGGACGCTAGTGCGACCTATTCTTGAGTACTGCTCCAGTGTTTGGGATCCGCACCAGATTGAACTGAAAGAGGACATAAGAAGGCCGCATATAGGACGCTAGTGCGACCTATTCTTGAGTACTGCTCTAGTGTTTGGGATCCGCACCAGATTGAACTGAAAGAGGACATAAGAAGGCCGCATATAGGACGCTAGTGCGACCTATTCTTGAGTACTGCTCCAGTGTTTGGGATCCGCACCAGATTGAACTGAAAGAGGACATAAGAAGGCCGCATATGGGACGCTAGTGCGACCTATTCTTGAGTACTGCTCTAGTGTTTGGGATCCGCACCAGATTGAACTGAAAGAGGACATAAGAAGGCCGCATATAGGACGCTAGTGCGACCTATTCTTGAGTACTGCTCTAGTGTTTGGGATCCGCACCAGATTGAACTGAAAGAGGACATAAGAAGGCCGCATATAGGACGCTAGTGCGACCTATTCTTGAGTACTGCTCCAGTGTTTGGGATCCGCACCAGATTGAACTGAAAGAGGACATAAGAAGGCCGCATATAGGACGCTAGTGCGACCTATTCTTGAGTACTGCTCTAGTGTTTGGGATCCGCACCAGATTGAACTGAAAGAGGACATAAGAAGGCCGCATATAGGACGCTAGTGCGACCTATTCTTGAGTACTGCTCCAGTGTTTGGGATCCGCACCAGATTGAACTGAAAGAGGACATAAGAAGGCCGCATATGGGACGCTAGTGCGACCTATTCTTGAGTACTGCTCTAGTGTTTGGGATCCGCACCAGATTGAACTGAAAGAGGACATAAGAAGGCCGCATATAGGACGCTAGTGCGACCTATTCTTGAGTACTGCTCCAGTGTTTGGGATCCGCACCAGATTGAACTGAAAGAGGACATAAGAAGGCCGCATATAGGACGCTAGTGCGACCTATTCTTGAGTACTGGTCCAGTGTTTGGGATCCGCACCAGATTGAACTGAAAGAGGACATAAGAAGGCCGCATATAGGATGCTAGTGCGACCTATTCTTGAGTACTGCTCTAGTGTTTGGGATCCGCACCAGATTGAACTGAAAGAGGACATAAGAAGGCCGCATATAGGACGCTAGTGCGACCTATTCTTGAGTACTGCTCCAGTGTTTGGGATCCGCACCAGATTGAACTGAAAGAGGACATAAGAAGGCCGCATATGGGACGCTAGTGCGACCTATTCTTGAGTACTGCTCTAGTGTTTGGGATCCGCACCAGATTGAACTGAAAGAGGACATAAGAAGGCCGCATATAGGACGCTAGTGCGACCTATTCTTGAGTACTGCTCCAGTGTTTGGGATCCGCACCAGATTGAACTGAAAGAGGACATAAGAAGGCCGCATATAGGACGCTAGTGCGACCTATTCTTGAGTACTGGTCCAGTGTTTGGGATCCGCACCAGATTGAACTGAAAGAGGACATAAGAAGGCCGCATATAGGATGCTAGTGCGACCTATTCTTGAGTACTGCTCTAGTGTTTGGGATCCGCACCAGATTGAACTGAAAGAGGACATAAGAAGGCCGCATATAGGACGCTAGTGCGACCTATTCTTGAGTACTGCTCCAGTGTTTGGGATCCGCACCAGATTGGACTAAACGAGGACATAAGAAGACCGCATATAGGACGCTAGTGCGATCTATTCTTGAGTACTGCTCTAGTGTTTGGGATCCGCACCAGACTGGACAAAGAGGACATCGGAGCCATTCAGAGGCGAGCTGCTAGATTTGTTACTGGTAGAATCGATCAGCATGCAAGTGTTACGGATATGCTTCGGGAGCTCAAGTGGGGATCCCTGGAGGGAAGAAGACATTCATTCCGAAGAAGACTATTGAGAAAGTTTAGAGAACCAGCATTTGAAGCTGACTGCAGAACGAATTTGCTGCCGCTGACATACATTTCGCGTAGGGACCACGAAGATACGATAAATTAGGTCTCATACGCAGGCATGTTGACAGCCGTTTTTCGCTCGCTCTCTCTGCGAGTGGGACAGGAAAGGAAACGACTGGTTGTGGTAAAGGGTACCCTCCGCAACGCACCGTATGGTGGCTTGCGGTGTATGTATGTAGATGTAGGAGAAGTATTTCTTCTGTTACCCACCATTTCTTCTCAGTTCTATTCTTTGTATCTATGATTCTCTTTACAACTTGTGTGATTGTGATTTTAGACACGCCCGTTTCTCTTCAACTGAACTGTCTGAGCTACTCTATAGCGTTAGAGAACTTCAGGCTTATTTCTAGTAGAGCAAACCTTCGTTCCGCTGGCACATCAGCAGGAAGCAACTCCTGAATGTGGGTGATTTTGTGTGGATAGCAATCCAGAATGTTTCGTCTGACTATATGCACCGTCATGTGATAAAAAGTATTCGGACACCTAGCTGAAAATGACTTACAAGTTCGTGGCGCCCTCCGTCGGTAATGCTGGAATTCAATATGGTGTTGGCCCACCCTTAGCCTTGATGACAGCTTCCACTCTTGCAGGCATACGTTCAATCAGGTGCTGGGAGGTTTCTTGGGGAATTGCAGCCCATTATTTACGGAGTGCTGCAGTGAGGAGAAGTATCGATGTCAGTCGGTGAGGCATGGCTCGAAGTCGGCATTCCAAAACATCCCAAAGGTGTCCAGTAAGATTCAGGTCAGGACTCTGTGCAGGCCAGTCGATTACAGGGATGTTATTGTCCTGTAAGCACTTCGCCACAGGTCGTGCTGTGATAGCACCACGCAAAACAAGCGCTGCAAGTCCCCTCCATGAAAATCACGACCACGTCTTAACACTAGAGCCTCCGAATTTTACTGTTGGCAATACACACACTAGCAAATGACGTTCACCGGGCAACCGCCATACCCACACCCTGCCATCGGATCGCCACATTGTGTACCGCGATTCGTCGCTCCACACAATGTTTTTCCACTGTTCAATCGTTAGCACACTGGACTTGCATTCGGGAGGACGGCTGCTCAATTCCACGTCCGGCTATCCTGATTTAGGTTTTCCGCGGTTTTCCTAAATCACTTCAGGCAAATGCCGGGATGGTTTCTTTGAAAGGGCACGGCCTACTTCCTTCCCCATCCTTTCCTAATCCGATGAGACCGATGACCTCGCAGTTCGGTCTCCTCCCCAAATCAACCCAACCCACTGTTCAATCGTCCAATGTTTACGATCCTTACACAAACCGAGGCTTCATTTGGCATTTACTGGCGTGATTTGTGCCTTATGAGCAGCCCCTTGGCCATGAAATCCAAGTTTACTCACCTTCCGCCTAACTGTCATAGTACTTGCAGTGGATCATGATCATGATCAGATCTGGATAGATGTCTGCCTATTACATATTACGACCCTCTTCAACTGTCGGCGGTTTCTGTCAGTCAACAGACGAGGTCGGCCTGTACGTTTTTGTGCTATACGTGTCTCTTTACGTTTCCACTTCACTATCACATCGCAAACAATGGATCTAGGGATACAAGTGGAACTGCAACATGTAATACCACAGATACTTTCTCTTCATGAAAACGTAAGTGATAAACGAAGAATATCACCAAATAAAGGCAATAACACAACATAAGACATTGAAAACAAACAAATTATTAGATCATATGAAATGGTAATTATACGTCATTTATTTGAAATATAAAACAAAAAACAAAGTTTCTGTAAACAAATGTAATTGCTACAATTCATGTAAATTGAAGGAGTGGTCGTGTTTGTTCTTTCAGTCATGTCCGAAAGAACGGGCGCCAAGCACTCATATAACTGATACGCCTCGATGGGCTATGAATCTACAGCCATCAACGCAAATGCACATTTACATTCCAACACCATGCGGGAATAAAAAATTAGTGAGCATGGAGGTCTTGATTGGGGACTGTGGATAAATGGTGGCGCTGGGTGGTAATATTTGTTGGCCGACGATGGTGCCGAGGAAGACCGCACATTTGCGACTAACACTGTGTCCGGGTGGTGTAGTGCGTCACGCAACTTCCTCGTAAGCAGGAGATTCCGGGTTCAGGTCGCGGTTCCGTACACACTGTCACTGGACGCCTCTGATTCCACATAAAGTCCAGAAGCAAATGATATAATCAATCCCTTCCCTTCTATTTCCTTTATCCCCCTCAGACGGATTAATTTATTGGCTTCGATCAAACCTCACGAGGTCAACATTCACTTAGTAGATTGGAAAGTAGCTTAGCGGAAATCTGCGCTGGCTCAAGGCAACACAATTTAAATTCTTGCAGACTTCCCGTACTTGAAAAATGGCTTGACTGATCACTTAGGATTATCGATTACTGACTTCAAGAAACACTACCTCCGCCCTTTCATCAGACGACTTTGCGCTGGTAACTGAGTTTGATCATAAAAGTAACTTTATGTAAATCTTCCTTTGTAAGAAGAACCTAATGAACATTTATTACTACTTCATAGACGCAATGAAAAGTTTGGAGGGTTAAATCATTTGTTTTGTGCTTCTACCAGTCATATTTTTGTTTAGTTTTATTTCAAAACATTGCTATGAAGAACATGTTTAATGTTTTGCTAACCATCTTGGGTTCTGAAACTTCCTGGCAGATTAAAACTGTGTGCACGACCGCGACTCGAACTCGGGACCTTTGCTTTTCGCGGGCAAGTGCTCTACCAACTGAGCATGACTCACAGCCGGTACTCACAGCTTTACTTCTGCCAGTATCTCGTCTCCTACCTTCCAAACTTTACAGAAGCTCTCCTGCGAACCTTGCAGATCTAGCACTCCTGAAAGAAAGGATATTGCGGAGACATGGCTTAGCCACAGCCTGGGGGATGTTTCCAGAATGAGATTTTCACTCTGCAGCAGAGTGAAAATCTCATTCTGGATCTTGGGTTCTGTTGCTTACTTATTACAACAAAAATTTAAAAAATTGAACTATGGAGAGAAAAAAAATGTTAATAATTCAAACTTTGTTTGTAACAGACCTTACTTCTCCCTATGGTGTACAGACCTCGAATGATGAGGTTTACGCAACTGCTTTAGCACTACTAGAGAGAATGGAGATGGGAACTTGAATCTTATTGTTCCAGAGGGAAGGGAGGTGACCTTCATTTTCCTGCCAATTTTATTTCTTGCTATTGCACGAGAGGCATGTGCGGCGCATCGGGCTGCATACTGACCTTGAATGTAATACACACAGGTACCTGGCGACCACGTCACTGGTATTCGATTATGTTGTGACCTTGAATACAGGGTATTCCGAAACTATTCGTTCATATTAATACAAGAGGTGGAGAACATCAGCTCATCAGACCTATATCTCTAACGTCGATCAGTTGTAGAATTTTGGAACACGTATTGTGTTCGAGTATAATGACTTTTCTGGAGACTAGAAATCTACTCTGTAGGAATCAGCATGGGTTTCAAAAAGACGGTCATGTGAAACCCAGCTCGCGCTATTCGTCCACGAGACTCAGAGGGCCATAGACACGGGTTCACAGGTAGATGCCGTGTTTCTTGACTTCCGCAAGGCGTTCTATACAGTTCCCCACAGTCGTTTAATGAACAAAGTAAGAGCATATGGACTATCAGACCAATTGTGTGATTGGATTGAGGAGTTCCTAGATAACAGGACGCAGCATGTCATTCTCAATGGAGAGAAGTCTTCCGAAGTAAGAGTGATTTCAGGTGTGCCGCAGGGGAGTGTCATAGGACCGTTGCTATTCACAATATACATAAATTGTAACACTACCGCCTTGTCGGACGTGCGTTAGCTCATTAAAGCCTGTACTGTAATAAGTTCACGAGCTTCACCTTGTAAACAAGGATTTAGTACATAAGTTGACCGCGTGTACCTAATGGAAGCAATTCGGACTTATATTCAGTCAGTAACTACAGTGATGCGTCAAGCAAATGCAAAGTATAATTACGCGTTCACATGGACAAGAAGTACACACAGTAGATACTACCAATGATAAATAATACGGTCGCCAGCCTAATTAGGCATTGAGTGAGTTTTTCCTTGTACAAGTGTGTGCATGTACAAGCATAACAACACGTAGTACTGCTGCGTTATATGGCAGAATTTGGCATAGGAAAAATCCACTGAACTAAAGTTCTCTCCTTTTGTATTAGTTTGGACGAGCTAAATTTACACAACACCACACAGCAATGATTACTACGAACTGCATTTGTATATTGATCAGACTGAAATCGGGCATAGATTACCCTAGAATCAGCAATTTTGAAAACACACATACAATGTCACTATTAAAATTGGAAAAAACACTAATTCACTTAGGTTTAATATAGAAATTAATTTTACTATTCAATTCTGATCAGTACACTTCAAAATGTGCAAGAATAGGCAAGAGAAGGGGGGGGGGGGGCCCTGAAACTGTTACGGTCGTTATGTTGAAACTAGTAAGTCCTGAAGGTACATTAACACTCAAAATTATCAACCTATGAATTACTATTCTTTTGTCACGCTTCTGGAGTAATTGACTAACATTCTTTCAATCTCAAATGAATTAAATATCATTGCTAGCTCAATTCATAATTTATCTTTCAATTTAATCACACTGTAGTTCTTTACTAACATTTACATTGGCATTCCTAACTCTCAAACTGCTTTATAGCTTAAATTGGTCTGCAGATAATTTAGTACTAACAGTAAACTTTCAATTCAGCATACTCGGGTTGCACAATATGTGGTAAGGACTCTGTCTAGGTCAATGATAAGGATAAGTGACGGCTAAGGCAATTCTGGTAAAAGTCACGTTATTATTTAACAGTCAGAACAGTTTCAACACTGGTCCACACAGATACACTTCTAAAGATGAAATAAATGTTTGACCTGTGCACGTCGTTGCGGCGGATGGCGGGCAGCGAGATAGCGGGCAGCACAGCACACATACAAGCACGGCTAAGGCTCTCACAGTATCGGCACTTTCATTCTTCTTGGCGTCGTAATCTTTCCACTTTTGTGCCTGAGAATATAGCCCTGCCAAGTAGTCGTCGGAATCGGTCCATCCGAGGCTTAATGGAATTCACTTTTCCTGGATAGCCTCCTCAGTACGGTACATGTTCCTCCGACCGATACTCAACTCCGACTGTGTTACTGAGCCCGTTGTGCCGAACCGCGCCAGTGTGCGTTTTCCCGCGCTCGCCTGCATCCACCTTTTCCCGCGCCCCTACAGGTAGGGTATTCACCACAGGTTTTCTACTACACATATTCTAATGCATTACCTACGTATGGACCAAGTGTTTAAATTACAATTTTCACATTTTACAATAGTTTTAACATTAAATACATTTCCTTTTGGTTATCAAATCGCTTGAAATCTAACATAAATAATAACATTCATTTATAAAGTTGTGTACAGTTTCTTTAACATGACACGAAAAGGGAAAAAATTCAAATTAATATTTACATTATTTTACATAAATTCAGAAAGAAACATTTATCTAAATGCATAAAGAAAAAAATTATTATAGGTACATTATTGTTACACATGCCCCTGTTTCCAGAAAATTTTCTTAAGTCTAAATTTTATGGGAACACTAAATTTAACAATAATACACTGGTTCTGAATCTTCACGTAAATGTTCAAGAAGATTTACACTACATATTTCCTTCCACTCACTGTATATAGGTTCACACTATTTTAACATATTAAGACCAGTTTCTTGTTATTTATTTAAGTGCCTTTTGCACAGTCCCACTTCCCATTCTAACATTACTAAAATAGCAATTTAATTATTTTTTCCCAAATTTCTTAAAGAAATAATTTAAAATTCTGGAATGCAAACATTTAACTACAAAAACAAATGCATATTTCGTATACACTATAGGATAATTTATCGCTGCTTGCTTTAAATAGCAGTCCATTTCTTAACTTACTAAACAAAACACACACACAAAATTTTCGTAAAATTAACTACACATATTTGCTGCCTATTCTGTGGATTTGGGCAGTCCATTTCACTTCATATTGTCACATCCTCTGGATTACATTTACTATTTTCCATCGACTATTTATCTGCCCTCAATGGTATTTGGCAGTCCTTCATATTATGGTTCATACACTGCCCATTTTCATTTTTGACAGTTCCATCTTTTATCTGGCTGAAAGCATTTATCCTTTCCTTTCAGTCCTTTCCTCCATACATTTTTATAGTTACAGTACAATTGGTAATCTGAAACGCACATAACTACATTAGCACACTTTCAAGATTATACAGACATTTACCAAGAATAGTTACATTTGAAATAACTTGGGTTCAGCATAAAATACAGCACAATTACTCGTTTCTGGGAACATACAGTTTCAGGTCCACAATATTTCTTACACCTAAAGGTCTTTTGGATTTTGGGTAGATTAGGTAGTAAGCATTATCGTGTGGAATATTCTGTATTATATATGGTCCGTTATAAATATATTTAAATTTTGAAATTTCATGGTTTAGTTCACTAGATTTCTCGTGGGTTTTTAGAAGAACATAATCTCCAATTTTGAATTTTGAAACCTTTAGATTTTTATCGTGTCTTCTAGATCTAGATTCGGCTTTTTGCTTTGCCCTTTTTATAACCAATTCTTTCTTTTGATTCAATCCCAAACTTGTACAAGGTGGAAACTCTAATTTTTCTTCAATTAAACTTTTACTACTTCTACCTAACAAAATTTCTTCCGGTGGGAACCCTGTAGTTTCATGATGTAATGTGTTCATGACATTCTCAAAATCCGATATGTATCTGCCCCAGGCTCTATGATTGTGACTGCAGTATGTTCTACACAATCTCCCGACTTCGCGCATGTACCTTTCAACCGGATTGCTTGCAGGATGGTAGGCTGCAATATATTTAACCTCCACACCATTTTTCTCCATGCCCTCTTTCCAAATTTTGGATATGAACTGGGGTCCATTGTCCGATAGTACTGCCTTGGGTTTCCCGATGGTCCTGAAGTATTCGACCATCCTACTAAACACAGCTTTTGCTGTGGCTTTTTTCAAGGGGTATAGTTTCACAAATTTAGAAAATACTTCCAAAATCACCAAAACATATGCACAATTTCCCGAAGTCTTTGGGAGGGGACCATATAAATCTACCGATAATAAGTCTAGGGTGTCTTCAGGCAATGTACTTTGCATTGGTCCCCTACTAGTTTTGTTCGGTACTTTGGTCTTTTGACAGACATCACATGACTTAATCCGTTCCTTTACCTTCTTACTTACACTACCGGTAATCACTACGACATTATTCAGTTTATCCAAACATTTTTTCGGTCCACTATGCCCCAATGCCAAATGAAAATAATCTATGACATCAGTATCAAACTGGTTTGGCCAACATACCCTCCATTCCTCAGTAGCTAAATCTTTCCTCCTATATAAAATGCCTTTATAAATTTTGTAATATTTCTTAATTTGAGGGTACTGCACACTGTCAAAATTTACTTTCACTGATTTCCAGGTTGAATCCTCATTCTGATGGTACCTCATATTTTTACATATCTGCTCAATTTTCCTATTTCCTGAAATCTCTTTCATATACCTTATCTGAAAAGTACCCTCTTCCCCATTTTCATTGGGCACTTCACTCCTACCATTAGGCAATCGAGATAAGGCATCTGCCACATAATTCTCAGTACCTTTAACATAGCAAATATCGTAATCAAATTGTTTTAGGTACAAAGCCCAACGAGTCAGCCTACCATTAAGTAAACGGCAATCTTTAAGAAAAGTCAAAGCTTTGTGGTCGGTATGTATAATGAGCTTATGGCCCCACAGATAATTTCTAAATTTCTTTAGCCCCCATATAATGGCTAAAGCTTCCTTTTCCGAAATAGTGTAGTTTCTCTCGTATCTTGTTAGGGTTCTACTGGCAAATGCGATAGTCCGGTGTTCAATTTCTTTGCCCTCACAGATTTCTTGGAACACTTCTATGCCAATTCCATAAGCACTGCTGTCAGTACTCATATGGAAAGGTTTTGACAGTATGGGGTGATGCAAAATATGGTCATTCAAAAGTTCCCTTTTTAAGTTTTCAAAATCTCTCATGCATTCTTCAGTCCACACAAAAGCACTATTTTTCTTAAGTAAATTATTCAAATGAGGACTATTAAAAACTTGGCCCTTGACGAACTTTCTATAGAACCCACACAAACCTAGAAAGGCTTTCAACTGTTTTCTATTTCTAGGAGCTGGACACCCCGATATTGCACTTAACTTTTCCGGATCCTTGCCAATACCGTTGGTAGTAATAATGTGCCCCAGAAACTTTATTTCCGATTTCACAAATTCACACTTCTTCCATTTAAGTGTCATGCCCCCTGCTTGTAGAGCAACAAAAACTTTCCGTAATAACTCGCAATGCTCCTGCCATGTTTCTGTAGCAATCAGTAAGTCGTCTACATAAATGGTTAGCCGGGAACTCAGTTCTCTCCCTAATACAAAGTCCAGTGCCCTAATAAATACTGCCACAGATGTGCTAAGCCCAAATGGCACTACTTTATACTGATAGCATTTCCCGGCAAATAGAAAAGCGGTATATTTACGGGATTCTTTACTCAACGGGATTTGCCAGTATCCGGCGGTCATATCCAGACTGGTTAAATATTTTACGTTATAAAATTTTTGGAGCATTTCGTCCAGATTCTCAGGTCTATCTATTTCCTTTTTTACAATTTTGTTCAAAGTCCTAGCGTCGATAACTACTCTCACTCCCCCATCCCTTTTGTTCACTATGATAAGGGGACTATTATACTCGCTGCTACTTCGTTCGATTACCCCCCACTCTATCATCTTATCTATTTCCACTTGAACAGCCTGCCTCTTTGATATGGGTATCGAAAACGGTCTTACGAAGAAAGGTTTATGCTCTATTGTCTCAATCTGGTATTCAAAATTCTTAACTAGGCCAGGTTTGTCCGAAAATACGGGGCTGTTATTATCTAAAATTTCAAGCAACTCTGCTTTCTGTTCGGGAGATATTCCCTCTAAATTTTCCACCATTCCCTTAAATTCATGCCCCTGCTTGTCACTTTCACTTAATAATTTCTGGACATGGTACACCTCATACTTGTTTGTCAACCCATCATTCCCTTGGTCGGTCTCCAACAACAACGAATCAATTCCTGAATCAAACACTTCCCCAATTCCCTCAAAATTCAATTCCAAATTCCTAAATGTACTATTAATTTTGATCACTCCCTGGCTACAATCAATAATAACCTTTTCTTTCTCCAACCAATCTATCCCCAAAATCATTTCAGTACTCAGGTCTGGCACCACCAAAAAATCGTGTTCAAAGTTTTGTCCTTTTATACTAAATTCAACCAAAATCTGGTTCTTTACCGGCTTGCTAGCCTTGCCAGTAGCCCCAACAATTTTTACACCTGTTACTGACATAATTACTAGCCCAGGCTTATCACAAATGTGTTCGAAAAACGATTGGGAAATTGCACTTATCTGAGACCCAGTATCAAGAAGTACCTGCAATTCCATGTTATAAATTTCAACTGGTATTATTGTTTGTTTAACCGTCGAATGTTTTTCATTATCGTGGTCTTCCTTGAGCAAATCCGGGTCGATGATAACATCGTCCCAAGATATGCTTTTAACATTCACTTCACATATATCAGGCAGTTTCTTTGGTTCCGGGAGTTCAAAGTCATTAATTACCTGAACCCTTTGCGAAATAAACTCTGAGTCGTCCGGCGGCTCTTTCTTTCTTTGTTCGGTCTCAACATCTGGATTTTGTTTTGATATCTCGTCATCGTTAGGTACAATATCGTACTTAACTGCATCCCCTTTTATTTCACTAATTTTTTCATATCCTCTTTCAGTAAAAGTATATTCATTTTCTTTTACACCTAAAAATACATCTTCACTCGAGTCATCACTACTCTCTTCCTCCACATCAGATTCGCTTAAGTACGCTACTTTTGCACAATGGGGAAAGTTAGTATATTCAGTTTTGTCTATATTAGCGTATCTTTCATCTTCTGAACTATCGTCGGAATCCGACCATTCCGGATCGCTATCAGGTTCTAACATAAAGGCTTTTCTGAGACAGGCACTAAGTTCCTCCTCGGTATTGTCATCAGGCTTAGACTTTAATCCAATCTCCTCTTTTGGCGAAACGGCCTCATCATCAGCTTTATTTACATCTACTGTGACTTCATATTCGGTGTAATCCTCGTGGACTTTAATTACTTTCATGTAATCATCTACCCCTTCTCCACGGTGCCTCTCGGTAGCAGCTCGCACTATTGGCGGATTGTTAGCAGAAGTTATTTCTTCGTCAATGCTGAGAATTTCATCCTCCAAATCCTTCCTATCATTAACCTTCCCCTTATCGGCAGCACGCGTACTTTGCGCGGCGCTATTTATTTTCCCCTCTTCAAATTTGGGCCACGTCAATTTATTGACGCCCCTATCATTTCCCTTTCTACTAACTAATTTCCTCGCCTCATACTCCTTCTTAAAATCCTCCCACTCACATTGCTTTAGGCCCTTGTACAGATCGTCGATCTGCACACGCCAATCATTTACTTCTGCTAATTCATTATCGCCCTTTACCACATTGCGAACACTGCTAACCGCAACTCCCTGTGTACTCACAGTCTCATTTATTGTTTCCTTTGCCACGGAATTATTACTCGTAAAATTTTCATTATCTCTTACGGCTACGTTCGCACCTACTGCTGCCGGATTGCTAGCGGCTTCTCTCTGAACAGATGTTCCGCTAGGCTGGGCCGTTGCCCTCTGATACTCCACTCGCCTGTTAACCTGGAGTATTCTGTGCGGCCTATATGACTCACGCTGGCTCGCACCTGACGCTTGTCTCGCCACAACACGTCGCGTCGTTTCACGCCTGTCTCTAGCCTCTCTCATTACATTGCGGTCAGTCCGGTATCTTTTCTTAAATCGGGGCCGGTATGTATTGTCCGCTTCCGTTTGGCCCGCAACGTTCGCGGAAATTAGTTTCCCGCGTCGTTATTATTTTGCGCGGCATACCCTCTACCGCGACCTGGATAACTTCCTCTGCCTCTTCCTCTGCCTCTTCCTCTGCCTCTTCCTCTCTGTATTATATTGACGCGAAATCCATCGCCGTCATTTCTTTCGTCATTATATCGGTTATTATGGTTGCCAAAATTTTGATAATTGGCACGACTTGCGCGCCAATGGTCTTCGTCTTCGACCCTTTCCAGAAATGCTTGGAAGCTACGATGGTTGCTTCCTACATACCTCTTTGAATCTTCTGGGAGCTTCTTATACAGCTCCCAGATAATTTCTGAATCCGATCTTCTACCTCTTAAGTGTGTCAATTTTCGGTACCAATACTCGCAGAAATCTTTCAAAGAATTCCTGCCCCTGTTATCATGCTGTTTGGCCATGATAAATTCGCGCCATAAATGGTCCTGCTTTTGTTCAGACCAATATTCTTCGGTAAATTTTTGCCTAAATTCTTCGAACGTCATTCGTTCGGTATTTAAATTTATTCCCCAGCGCTTAGCGTCACCTGCTAAGGCGCTAATTACTACATTTATCTTTTCCTGATCAGACAAGTGCTCAGGAAATACTCTCTCGCAATTTTTGATGAAGTCTAACGGATGCCACCCGTTATGTTTCTTGGCTGGATCGAAGCGTTCCTCGCCTTCTAACAGCTTCGTAATTGGTGCGCCATTACAGATCACACCAGGCCTATCTTTAATTTTGCTCTCCAGATCGAAAATTTTTCCTTGAATTTTCGTACAATTTTGAACACATCCGGTTACTTTTTCACCTAATTCTTTTTCAGTGTCTACAACTACCCTTTTCAATTGCGATATTCCGTGTTGACTTTCTTTTACGATCTCAGTCTTAAGACCGAAAACTTTTTCGTCTACCTTAGTTTCAACCAGAGGTTCTACTTTCTCTTGGATGTTGAGAATTTCAACATCGAATCTACTATTAATGTTTCCAATTTCCTCCTGCATAGTATCCATATTTTTGTTAATAGTATCAGTTTCAAATTTCATATTATTTACCACAGAACTTAAATTACCTACTTTTTGTTCTACTTGTTCTATTTGTTTACTAATTTTAATTCCCTGTCCTTCAACCTGTGCTTTAATCTGATTACTCTGTGTTTTGAGCTGCTCATCAACGTGTGTTTTGAGCTGCTCATTCTGTGTTTTAAGCTGATTAACCTGATTACTAACTTGTTTTTGAAGTTGCTCATTTTGTGTTTTGAGTTGATGGCTCTGTGTTTTGAGCTGCTCATCAACGTGTGTTTTAAGTTGCTCATTCTGTGTTTTAAGTTGCTCAGTCTGTCCTGCAATTTGTTTGGTTAATTGTTCTAATAGATCGTTCATGCTCAAAATTTTTACAATGTTTTGTTCTATGGAATTTGTGTTTTCCGATCCTACTTCAAAAGTCTCTTTCGGTTCTTTCTTTATTTGTGGTGAATCAAATATGTCAGTGGATTCGTTCACGTACCCACTATCATCTACAAAGTCACCCTCTACTTCCTGTTTTGTCCTTTGCTGTGTTCGAGGCGATCGCGACATTTCAATCTGTTCGTTGACGTGTTCATGGTATTGTATGTACGCCAATTGTCTTCCGCTAACGCCATCTGTTATCTGGCCGCGTAAACTCCTGCTACTACTCGCCGCATTCTCCATTTCGCTCGGCACATCTATCCTGTCCCCGTTCTTGTCCATATTAAATGCCAATTACACCATACTATTGTACTTGACTCATACTGCAGTTTATTTTACTGAACTGTATTGCTATTCGTGCCACTGAACATCGACTGTTCGGTCTTTACATTAATTTGTAACCGACAATAACTGGATGTCCTGTCACCGGGAAGCCACTTGTTACACTTCCGCCCTGTCGGACGTGCGTTAGCTCATTAAAGCCTGTACTGTAATAAGTTCACGGGCTTCACCTTGTAAACAAGGATTTAGTACATAAGTTGACCGCGTGTACCTAATGGAAGCAATTCGGACTTATATTCAGTCAGTAACTACAGTGATGCGTCAAGCAAATGCAAAGTATAATTACGCGTTCACATGGACAAGAAGTACACACAGTAGATACTACCAATGATAAATAATACGGTCGCCAGCCTAATTAGGCATTGAGTGAGTTTTTCCTTGTACAAGTGTGTGCATGTACAAGCACAACAACACGTAGTACTGCTGCGTTATATGGCAGAGTTTGGCATAGGAAAAATCCACTGAACTAAAGTTCTCTCCTTTTGTATTGGTTTGGAAGAGCTAAATTTACACAACACCACACAGCAATGATTACTACGAACTGCATTTGTAGATTGATCAGACTGAAATCGGGCATAGATTACCCTAGAATCAGCAATTTTGAAAACACACATACAATGTCACTATTAAAATTGGAAAAAACACTAATTCACTTAGGTTTAATATAGAAATTAATTTTACTATTCAATTCTGATCAGTACACTTCAAAATGTGCAAGAATAGGCAAGAGAAGGGGGGGGGGCCCTGAAACTGTTACGGTCGTTATGTTGAAACTAGTAAGTCCTGAAGGTACATTAACACACAAAATTATCAACCTATGAATTACTATTCTTTTGTCACGCTTCTGGAGTAATTGACTAACATTCTTTCAATCTCAAATGAATTAAATATCATTGCTAGCTCAATTCATAATTTATCTTTCAATTTAATCACACTGTAGTTCTTTACTAACATTTACATTGGCATTCCTAACTCTCAAACTGCTTTATAGCTTAAATTGGTCTGCAGATAATTTAGTACTAACAGTAAACTTTCAATTCAGGATACTCGGGTTGCACAATATGTGGTAAGGACCCTGTCTAGGTCAATGATAAGGATAAGTGACGGCTAAGGCAATTCTGGTAAAAGTCACGTTATTATTTAACAGTCAGAACAGTTTCAACACTGGTCCACACAGATACACTTCTAAAGATGAAATAAATGTTTGACCTGTGCACGTCGTTGCGGCGGATGGCGGGCAGCGAGATAGCGGGCAGCACAGCACACATACAAGCACGGCTAAGGCTCTCACAGTATCGGCACTTTCATTCTTCTTGGCGTCGTAATCTTTCCACTTTTGTGCCTGAGAATATAGCCCTGCCAAGTAGTCGTCGGAATCGGTCCATCCGAGGCTTAATGGAATTCACTTTTCCTGGATAGCCTCCTCAGTACGGTACATGTTCCTCCGACCGATACTCAACTCCGACTGTGTTACTGAGCCCGTTGTGCCGAACCGCGCCAGTGTGCGTTTTCCCGCGCTCGCCTGCATCCACCTTTTCCCGCGCCCCTACAGGTAGGGTATTCACCACAGGTTTTCTACTACACATATTCTAATGCATTACCTACGTGTGGACCAAGTGTTTAAATTACAATTTTCACATTTTACAATAGTTTTAACATTAAATACATTTCCTTTTGGTTATCAAATCGCTTGAAATCTAACATAAATAATAACATTCATTTAAAAAGTTGTGTACAGTTTCTTTAACATGACACGAAAAGGGAAAAAATTCAAATTAATATTTACATTATTTTACATAAATTCAGAAAGAAACATTTATCTAAATGCATAAAGAAAAAAATTATTATAGGTACATTATTGTTACAAAATGACCTGGTGGATGACATCAGAAGTTCACTGAGGCTTTTTGCAGATGATGCTGTGGTGTATCGAGAGGTTGTAACAATGGAAAATTGTACTGAAATGCAGGAGGATCTGCAGCGAATTGACGCATGGTGCAGGGAATGGCAATTGAATCTTAATGTAGACAAGTGTAATGTGCTGCGAATACACAGAAAAATAGATCCTTTATCATTTAGCTACAAAATAGGTCAGCAACTGGAAACAGTTAATACCATAAATTATCTGGGAGTACGCATTAGCAGTGATTTAAAATGGAATAAGCATATAATGTTGATCGTCGGTAAAGCAGATGCCAGACTGAGATTCATTGGAAGAATCCTAAGGAAATGCAATCCGAAAACAAAGGAAGTAGGTTATAGTACGTTTGTTCTCCCACTGGTTGAATACTGCTCAGCAGTGTGGGATCCGTACGAGATAGGGTTGATAGAAGATATAGAGAAGATCCAACGGAGAGCAGCGCGCTTCGTTACAGGATCATTTATTAATCGCGAAAGCGTTACGGAGATGATAGATAAACTCCAGTGGAAGACTCTGCAGGAGAGACGCTCAGTAGCTCGGTACGGGCTTTTGTTAAAGTTTCGAGAACATACCTTCACCGAAGAGTCAAGCAGTATATTGCTCCCTCCTACGTATATCTCGCGAAGAGACCATGAGGATAAAATCAGAGAGATTAGAGCCCACACAGAGGCATACAGACAATCCTTCTTTCCACGAACAATACGAGACTGGAATAGAAGGGAGAACCGATAGAGGTACTCAAGGTACCCTCCGCCATACACCGTCAAGTGGCTTGCGGAGTATGGATGTAGATGTAGATGTAGATGTAGAAGAGCCAAAGAAACTGGTACACCTCCCTAATATCGTGTAGGGCCCTCGCCAGCACGTAGAAGTGGCGCAACACAACGTGACATGCACTCGACTAGTATCTGAAGTAGTGCTGGAGGGAATGGACACCATTTATCCTGCAGGGCTGTCCATAAATCCATAAGACTACGAACTGGTGGAGATCTCTTCTGAACAGCACGTCGCAAGGAATCACAGATATGCTCAATAATGTTCATGTGTGAAGAGTTTGGTGGCCAGCGGAAGTGTTTAACCTCAGAAGAGTGTTTCTGGAGCCACTCTGTAGCAATTCTGAATGTGTGGGATGTCAGATTGTCCTGTTGGAATTGCCCAGGTCCGACGGTATGCACGTTGGACATGAATGGGTGCAGGTGATCAGACAGGATGCTTACGTACTTGTCACCTGTCAGTGCGTATCTAGAAGTATCAGGGGCCCAACTCCATTAGAGAGCCCCACCAGCTTGAACAGTCCCCTGCTGAAATACAGGGTCCATAGATTCATGATGTTGTTTCCATACTCGTCCACGTCCATCCGCTCTATACAATTTGAAACGAGACTCATCCGACCAGGCAACATATTTCCAATCATCAACAACCCAATGTCGGAGTTGACGGGCCCAGGCAAGGCGTAAAGCTTTGTGTCGTGCACTCATCAAGGTTACACGAGTGGGCCTTCGGTTCCGGAAGCCCTTATGGATAATGTTTCGTTGAAGAGGTATCGCGCTGAAACGTGTTGATGGCCCAGCACTGAACTCTGCATCTCTGTGCGGAAGGGTTCACTTCTGTCACGTTGAATGATTCTCTTCAGCCGTCATTGGTCCAGTTCTTTCAAGATCTTTTTCCGGCCGCAGCGATGTCGGAGATTTGATGTTTTACCGGATTCCTGATATTCACGGTGCACTCGTGAAATGGTCGTGCAGGAAAATCGCCACTTCATCGCTAACTGGGATGCTGTGTCCCTTCGCTCGTGCGCCGGCTAAAACACCACGTTCAAGCTCACTTAAATCTTGATAACCTACAGTTGTAGCAGCAGTAATCGATCTAAGAACTGCGCCAGACACTTGTTGTCTTATACAGGCACTGCAGACCGCAGCGCCGTATTCTGCCTGTTTACATATCTCTGTATTTGAATACGCATGCTTATATCAGCTTCTTTGGCGCTTCAATGTATATTTCGATACGGAACATTTGATCTTGGAAGTCAGTTACACTGTAAAAAATGGTTAAAATGGCTCTGGGCGCTATAGGACGTAACATCTGAGGTCATCAGTCCTCTAGAACTTAGAACTACTTAAACCTAACTAACCGAAGGACATCACAGACATCCATGCCCGAGGCAGGATTCGAACCTGCGACCGGAGCGGTCGCGCGGTTCCAGACTGAAGCGCCTAGAGCCGCTCGGCCACAACGGCCGGCTAGTTGCAATGTAAAGGAACATTTTATTGGTGGTGATGCCGTGAACTGTTGTGTCAATGCCGCTGCCCGGGAATGCGTACTCACATTCAGAACTACTAGAGGATGTATCTCTGAATGTCAGACAAAGGACGTATTTCCAGCATTGTTGTGAAGAATCGTCTGAGACACCTTCGGGAATGGACGGATCGGCCGAGGTGGCCCTATAGCATGGCCACCCAGGTCACCTGACCTCATGTGCCCGTATGTCTTACTGTGGGGGCACATGAAGTAGCTGCTGTATTGAACCGTTGTGGAAACACAAAAAGACCTTGTCGCTAGAATTACCGTCACGGATGGGCCAGGAATCTTCGAACGGAACATCGGTAGTCCGACGATGTACTGCGTCCGTATAGGCCAGTCGGCGTGCATTCGAGCAGTTCCGGTAAATTCCACAGTTATAATTAGCATGCTAATCTTCCTCTTGTGTAAATCATCCTTGGGGACGGAAATTGCCGTCAGGGACCATACGCGCCATAAATGAATATTTAAACTAAACTAAACTGCACTCTGTCCGAACGGGCCATGAAGGCCCAACGGCACCCACCGGCCGCCGTGTCCTCCTCAGCCCACAGACGTCGGTGGATGCGGAAGTGGAGGGGCATGTGCTCAGCACACCGCTCTCCCGGCCGTACGTCATATGCCGAGACCGGAGCTGCTGCTTCTCAATCAAGTAGCTCCTCAGTTTGCCTCACAAGGGCTGAGCCGACACCCCCGGGATAACAAGGCCACCCAGCAGTGTTAGTGACGTCACACTAAGCGGCCCGTACCCGACGCAGCTGTCCACGGACACCTCCGTACAGACGCACCTGATGCTAATGATCTTCTCTCCGTCATACAGAAAGGAGCGAACTATAATTCCAACCAAAGACCAAATTATATATATACTTGTAAACAGCATAAAGGTTCATAACGAAATACCGATTACATATACGGGCAGGAATAAGTTTAATCGATTGAGGAACTTCGCCACTATTTTATAATTGTCAGAACACTATTTAGCTTTAAAACTCGCATACAGGTCGTGACAAATGCCAACTGACAGCAGGACTTAACATTTTCAAGCTATTACACTGAAAGTAAATTATCTTAAACACTGTCATACATAGCAAAACCCTCACAACTTTCGTTTATAATAAGGTAACAAGAGTTCGCTTTATCTCATAAAACACATGACTATTGTGAATTTACTCATATGTTCATGGTGACAGCTCTTTTCAAGAATTTTTACAAGTGTATCCCCAGTAATAAAGAATGGAAACAAAAGATAGATATCAAATATTGTCCTTTTAACATAGACATCACTGAACACAAGATTCTGTCTTGCACTGTGATACTAAGGGACTGCTCTTTCCTTTAAGAAAAGCCTGAAAATTTGAAGTTCACTCTGCTATTGAAGATACACTTCTTGAAACAATATTAAAAATGTTATGAAAGGTAAGGAAATCAAAAACAACCAAGTGCATTACATGTAAGAATGTGAGCAAAAGGCTGAGGCTCTCTTTACTTACCATTTTCAATCTCTCTACAGCTTATTTCCTTTTCCACGTTGAAAGCACCAACTGCAAGTCTCATTATTGCTGTCTGTTACTAACAAAGTGCTTTTCTATTTAGGAAACCTGACAATTTGATGTTCATTCTGGTACTGAAGATAAACACTTTTCAGAGGAGTTGTAGAACCTATTCCTGCCCGTATATGTAATCGGTATTTCGTTATGAACCTTTATGCTGTTTACAAGAATATATATAATTTGGTCTTTGGTTCGAATTATAGTTCGCTCCTTTCTGTATGACGGACAGAAGATCGTTAGCATCAGGCGCGTCTTACGGAGGTGTCCGTGGACTGCTGCGTCGGCTATGGGCCGCTTAGTGTGACGTCACTAACACTGCTGAGCGGCCTTGTTATCCCGGGGGTGTCGGCTGAGTTCACCCCGCTTGCCAACAGCGCTGGGCAGACCGGATGGTCACCCATCCAAGTGCTAGCCCTGCCGAAAGGCGCTTAACTTAGGTGATCTGACGGGAACCGGTGTTACCACTGCGGCAAGACCGTTGGCATAAATGAATATAAAGTTGTCAAAATAAATGATGTGTGTTGCCGAAACTTTGACACTTAACGCTGTCACGCAATAATATGTTATGACTTCGATATAATGGTTTGCAAATGTAATTCAAGCGGAACTAGTCCATGTTTCCACCTTGATGGGGCGGTATGGTAGCCGTGGTACCTGTAAACACTGCAATACTTGTGGTGTGTGTTGTTAAGAGAAATGTATTCTTCCGTGATGGTTCCGAAAACAGTAAAGTGCAATCAGAGCCTCCGTATAGTCACTCTAACGGAGCAGTGCATGAGGTAGGTCGATGTTGCAGCGAATGCCACTTTTAGTCAAAGTGATGTCTCTAGAATGTGGAACAAATTTCTAGTGACAGGATCAGTTGAGGACCTTCACAGAAGTTGTCGCAGAAGTGTCTCAAATTAGAGGAGGGCCAGTTAGTTCGTAAACAGTTTTGAACATAGCTGACTTTCAGCAACCGTTTATAAGTTTCAATGGAGAAATAATACAGCCAGCGGGTTCCAAATAATTGTTTAATACATTTACCTAGGTTTCGACACCTCTAAAGATGTCTTCATCGGGATGACAATTTAAAAGCCCTACAAAATAATACATAGAATAAATAAGTTTGACAGAAACATTAACCAAGGTGAAAAATGTTGTAATGTAGAAAGGATACTTGCGTAAACTCACACTGCGAGAAGGCAATAGTCAGAGTTTAGAACAGGCATGCTCAAGGCAAAAATTCAAAAATTAAAAACGGTCCAGTCTTTGGTACCTACACCTTGCAAGGACCAATATCAGTCTGAGCGCTCAGTGGCTTACATTGCTGCTTCGTAAACAAGACAGAAGTTGCGCCACCTATGGGGTTCTGACGGTGACATATGCTCATATCAGACATTACAACAGAAAAATCGAATTAAAAACAGTTAATTATAAAAAAAACGATATTAAAAGGAGGAGAGCTTAATGTATTTTTGAAAATACAAAGTAGTCAAGTAAAAGAAGTACAACTAAGAGCCATCTATTAGGCTTTACTGAAGTGCCCATTACATAAAGTAAAGAGTATTGCAGAATATTTACTCAAACAGTTGAACAGTCCAAAAACATCTACATGAAGGAAACTTTAGTATTACATCATATGAGATTTGAAGAAAAAAATGTTTTGGATTTACAGACAGGAAAACATAGTAAAAATAAAGGAACAAAAAATCTGCGAGTAGTTCATAAACGATGTGTCATGCAAGGCGACAGGGAGAATAAACTGTACTTCTTGCAATGGAATCTTTTGTAATATTTTATTTGTGTTTATTTGTTTGTATTTGTCAAGTGGAAATGTGTTTGTCTTCTTTATTCTTGTTGTGTTATGACCAAACCTGACACAATAAAATCGATTTTGTTCCGGTGTTATTGACAGTAAAGTGGTATGCAACATTTATTTTGACCACTGTATTTGTTTTGATGTTCTCTACCTCCTTTTCAAATGTATGTGTATACCTAAGGGACCGAACTGCTGAGGTCATCGGTCCCTAGACTTAAATTAACTTATGCTAAGAACAACACACACACACACACACACACACACACACACACACACACACACACACACATGCCTGAGGGAGGACTTGAACATCCAGCACGAGGGGCCGCGCAATCCGTGACATGGCGCCTCAAACTGTGCAGCCATTCCACACAGCCTTCCTGTATTTATTTGAACGAATAGTTTCGGAAGACCCGGTATAATTCACCCAATTGCGTCAGATGTAACCTGACACCGGGAGTGACCTTGAGGTAAGATCGTTATCTCAGCCTGTACTGGCCCTGCTCATCTACTACCCTTTCCCTTCTTGGATAATGGGGGTAGGTTAGCAACACCCATCTCGCCGAATTGGTGTCCAGTTGAAAGGCCAATGAATCACACGAAATTGTTATGAGTATATAATAACAATAATGGTGATAATAATAATTAATACAATAACGAATAAATGGTATTTTAGCGATGTGAATCTTAGTAAAACTGTATGAAGTAAGTTTCTTACTACGTTCTTCTCGAATGTGTGTAATAATCTCCAACAGAAATGTGTGGCAGCAGTACAGAAGCAAGGAAATGTATAGAAGTTTACTCCTCAGGAGAATAGCGAGGTATAATAGGGTTACACTCAGAAAAAGAGATGGCACGAAATAGCATGCATTAATGTCCGAAGGAATGTTGCTGCATACTTCTTAACAATACAGGCACTGCTATTTCGTATCTATTCGCCAATACCACGTCCTCGACTCTTAGGAAACATATCTCTCCTGGAGGGGAATACATATAACGAACAATTGCAGGTTGTGATATAAGGAGCGCAACATATGGAAGTTTCGGTGTGGCCTTGGTTCGTGCACGGATAGCCGAAGTGTTTAAGACGGCCGCTCGCGTAAAGCGGGAAATACGGTTTAGAGTTTCGGTCCGACTCAAATTTTCATTGTTGTCACACTAATACACAATCGAAGATCGTTCATATTCGCAACTGCGGAAACATTTCCTGTAAAACGCTAGGGATCTGGGTGGCATACACATAGTTGGCAAAAAGACAGAGATACTGGTTTGCTGACGGATAGAAGGAAAACAGCTGGGATACACCAGATGGGCCGACCGCTGTGGTGGAGCGGTTCTAGGCGCTTTAGTCTGGAACCGCGCTGCTGCTAGGGTCGCAGGTTCGAATCTTGCCTCGGGCATGGATGTGTGTGATGTCCTTAGGTTAGTTAAGTTTAAGTAGTTGCAAGTCTAGGGGACTGATGACCTCAGATGTTAAGTCCCATAGTGCTTAGAGCCATTGGAACCATTTTTTGTCTTTCCTACGATTAGATTTTGCGGTCTTTCTACCACATATATGTCCACACGCATAACCAGAGGCTGCAGAAGGATGTGACTGTTTCCAGTGATTGTTCTGCGCTGCCTATTTATTGGCAGTACGTTAGATTCGTTCACGTTGAGAGTCAACTCCATGTGGCTGACATCGACAGTCTACGAGTCTTTCTGCATTTCCCTATGATTTTCTAGCGTTTTGACTACTCTGAATGACAATGCATCATTCACGAACATCCGTATGGAGTTTCCGGCGTTCCCCACGAGTTCATTTATGGTCTATTGTGAACAGTAACGGTCCCAAAGCATTTTTACGCCCGGAGTTAGTTTTACATCTGAAGACTGCGCTCGGTTAACAAGAACATGCTATGCCTACTTTGTTAGGAACGGTTCGGCCCATTTATCAGACAGTGACTTTGTCAGGCATATAACGCACGTGGAGAGGGCACGGCTTCTGTCCCAGACCAGTCCCACTACAAAGGAGGAGAGAGTAATAAAATTAATCGTTCAATTTTCATCACAGATTCGGACTCCCTATAAAGTTGTTAGTAAATTGATGCCAAACAGAGACCGTCCGGTCAATTAATTAACAAGTATTCATTCTTAATTACTCACTTAACAAAAATGGCTCTAAGCACTATGGGACTTAACATCTGAGGTCATCATTCCCCTAGACTTAGAACTACTCAAACCTAACTAACCTAAGGACATCACACACATCCATGCCCGAGGCAGGATTCGAACCTGTGACCGAATCAGCAGCGCGGTTCCGGACTGAACCGCCTAGAAAACTGCTCGGCCACAGCGGCCGGCACTCACTCAATACCACTGAGCTAATTTTCCCAAGTCCGCAGACACTACCGAGGTATTGTCTACATAGAGGATCACCAGTTGGAAGGTATAGGATAATTTTGGAGTTTCCTTTTTATTTAATACAGAAAAAGCTCAAGATGGCGAAATCTAGCTTGGTTCCCTGGCCGTTGTTTCGAACCGTCGTTGAACCTACGCCGAGGCGAAGATATACGAAGTCTCCTGCGTTCTGGGAATTGCATGGGGGCTTAATTAAATTTTCAATGCAAATAATAGTAATTTTTTGGTAGGTGTATGTTCGGTTACGCAAGTCTCGTAAACGGCTGGCCCTGTCTAGTAATTGTTACGCTATCTGACTGCATAGAACAACAACAAAGAATGAAATGAAAATTTCCGTTAATACAATTAATTAAGTCCCCAGCAACTATAAAACCTACGAAACCAAAACACAAGTATAATTGTTCTGTGTGTGGGAGTGTGACTCAACGTACACATCTGGCACTGTTCTTCTTCAACAAGACAACAAATTTTAAATACCATTTATAGTGAAGTAACTAAAAAATAGAAATCCTATAATTGCGTAAGGAAAGCAGAATTACACTCTAATACAAGAACACACGCCAGATGCTTTGTTGACTGAACCTGTAATGACACATTATTCAGGACACTGAAAGAATAAAAGAAAATAGTGTTTTGTTACCTCCATATATATTGACGAAATGCACTCTGACCATTACAATATCTCCATTAGAACAAAATCTGTTATCTCTCCCATCAAACAACTGCATGAAACATGGAACAACACTCACTACTACGAGATCTCAACAACTCTCCACTCATCTTAGCAAGAACCGCCTACCACAACTTCTCAAGAATCACTGCCAGTGGAGGCGGCGGAACAAAACTCTCTGGTGCGATCTCTGGCGCTGTGACTCAGTGTAGCCACCTTTCAGAATCTACCCCAGTTCTGGCCACCCAGGCAAGAACTCGGCCGCTCCAGTCGGCCAGAACAGCAGGAAGGGTTAGACTTCCAACTGGAATGCGTAAATTACGCTCCAAAGGTATTTCTAGCAAATTACTTATATGGAAGAGCTTGCCCACAACGTTGTTTAAAAGTATTCACTGTTAAATTTCACACACAATTTATATTTGCTATAATCACACCCAATTTAAACAATTAATCAAATAAAGAAAGTTGCTTTAAGCCATCAATTAATCCAATATTTAAGACACGAAGGAATTACAGACACTGGCTGCGAGTGGGCACTGATTTAAATCAAGGGGGAAGGTTGAAAATTTGTGCCACACCGGGGCTCAAACACGGATCTCCTGCTTGCTCGGCAGAAACGCTGAACACTGCACCATCCTGACACAGTGGTCACCTCAACTGCGTGGAATGTCCCTAGCACGCCTCCCGTCAGATCGAAATTCTCAGTCTATCCACACACTACGAATGTGACCGAGCGAGGTGGAGTAGTGGTTAGCACACTGGACCCGCGTCTGGTCATCCTGAATTGATTTCCCTAAATGGCTTCAGGCAAATTCTGGGATGGTTCCTTTGAAAGGGCACGGCCGACTTCCTTCCCCCTCCTTCCCTAATCCGATGAGACAGATGACCTCGCTGTTTGGTCTCTTCCACCAAATCAACCAACTACTTGGAATGTAGTGACCCTTGCCCATTATCCTCATTATTCGCGGCATTTCCGGCAAGAGTTCGAGCCTGGTGTGCATCCGTGCTGAAGAGATCATTGGCTTGTTGGTTAATTCCTAGAATCAGACTGTACATCAAAATTTCTTTCTTAAAAAAATCACATTCATTTACCAGGGGGAACTGAGACACAACTAGACAAATAAAAAGTTGCACACTTAAAAAAATTTAACTAGATCAAATTTAGAAGAATAATTAACATTTGACCAACAATATTGTCTCAGAGAAGTATGAGCCAGAACAACACATTATCAGGGAAAGACTGGGTTCATACAGGTATTAATCAACACGGTAACAGACCAGATACAAGAGGAAGAGACAATATAGTAACCAACTTCAGGGAACATGAAAACTGAAGTTTTGTTATTATATGAAATATTAAAGGCTCCGGGCCAGTTTGAAACCACAGTGAAGAAGAGCTTAACTTTGCCCATTAGTTGGGTTCTTGCTTGGACTAGTTGCAACGGACAAAATATACAGACGGAGCCAGAGGGATGATCAAACACAAGAAGGTGTGTGCCGCGATGTCTAGGTGTCCCTTGCGGGTTGCAGGTGTGCGGACGGTGTAGCGCGACCCTCTCTGCGAGCCAAGCCTGGGCGATTAAAGCAAGCAAAGTAGTTCCGCACAAATAAGTACGTACAACTATAATGGGAGGCAGAAACAGGATACACGAGGTACAAGGAAAAACTCTTGTTAACGGCACAAAGGGGTAGGTCAAATTTGAACTACAGAATAAATATTAAATTTTCATCAGCAAAATCTTGCACGAGACCACTGTGCTCGGGAATGACACAAATTTAAGCAATCGCCCGAAATACCTGGGGCTTACTATATTGAAACCTAAATAACATAAATGAGCTCAGAAACCAATAACATGAAATTAACCTGCTGACCAGACATTTGCAGAAATCTTAAATATGTAAATGCAATAGTATATTAACTAGGATGCTGCGCAGCATGCTACGCGCAAAATACCAAAACTTAAAAACAAGGCATTTTAAGCATCAGTATCGTACAGTCTACCACAGTTCCAGAAGCGAGCCCATGAGTAAATAACAGCTCATATCCACCCAACACACCTCGTGATGACTGGGTGTTGCGTGCTGTCCTTAAGTTAGTTAGGTTTAAGTAGTTCTAAGTTCTAGGCGACTGATGACAATAGATGTTAAGTCCCATAGTGCTCAGATCCATTTGAACCATTTTTTTTTGAACCACCCAACACAACAACCGTCCAGTGACGTAACCGTAGCTGAAACTTAGCAGTCCACGTGGGGAATACTAGAACACACCAAGGCAACATCCATCAGTTTCAGTACAAAAAAATTACATGAATTTAAATCAAATCGCTCACATACAAGGTTAACCACGCCACACTGTGCATAGCCAGAGTCAAAGTAGTTAAAGGCAGTCTTTTAAAATACAATCTCAAGGTAGCCCTCAGCCATGCTGGTAATACGCTTATACGCATACGACAGGAACAATTATAGTGCTTGGATCCAGAGTTCGGGAAAGTAACACTTTCGCTTCTAGAAGATAGGCTTCGTTCTCCGAAAGTATGGGTTTAATGGACAAAAGTAAGGCCCCCAAAATGAGTTCTGCCCGTCGGCCAACGTGCAACCAAAATACAGCACCATCACCAGGACAGTCTTCACTGCATAATGCTGCCGGGCCCCACGGCCCGCGGAACCACCACCGGCGTATAACCTGCCGATAGCGATCTAGCCAGACTAGGGATAGGAAAAAGCGACCGGTTAAAACCGATACCGTCTTTTAGTTTTGTATAACCGATATTTTTGGTATTTTTTTGGTTTCGGGTACAACAGGTGCTTTTTACTAATAAGCGAGTACAAAAACCGAATATCAATCAGTTATTGCAGCAACGCTATAATTTTTCATTTTTAAGTAAACCTTTTTTAAAAAAAGTAGTAATTGTTATTCGTACAATTTGCAATGTTTTGAAATATTGCGTTATTATAGAAAATGGGAAAGCGATCCGTGCTATGTGAGTAGGCTGTTTAGACGTTAGTAGGCTGTTTAGGTTTTTATGTTGGTAACGCCACGTAGCGCTCTGTATGAAAATCACTGACTGTGCTGTGTGCAGTCTGTGGCTGGTTGGCATTGTTGGAATATTCGCTGTTGTAGTGTTGGGCAGTTGGATGTGAACAGCGCGTAGCGCTACGCAGTTGGAGGTGAGCCTCCAGTGGTGGTGGATGTTGGGAGAGAGAGGGCGGAGTTTTGAGAGCGGATGATCTGGACGTATGTCCATCAGAAAGAGTAAATTTGTAATACTGGATATCATGAACTGATATATATATATATATATATATATATATATATATATATATAAAAAATGACTTTTGAACGCTATTAAGGTAAATACATTGTTTTCTTCTCTATCAAAATCTTCCATTTGCTAAGTACACCTATCAGTAGTTGGTGCCTTCAGTAGTTAGAATCTTTTATTTAGCTGGCAGTATTGGCGCTCGCTGTATTGCAGTAGTTCGAGTAACGAAAATTATTGTAAGTGATTCATGAAAGGTATAGGTTATTGTTAGTCAGGGCCATTCTTTTGTGGGTTTTTTTGAAAGTCAGATTGCGTTGCGCTAAAAATATAGTGCGTCAGTTTACTGTTGATCAGAGTGAGTGAAGAGCGAAATGTCTGAGTACGTTCAGTTCTGTTCAGCTGTTTGAAAATCAAATAATGTAAGAGGTTTATCAGCACAGTCATTCATAAATTTTTCTAAGGGGGCGTTTCAGCTATTTCAATAACACTGCCGACAGAAACGAGTACCAAACACACGGCGCAAGAACTGGTACAGCATTGCTGACACAATATGTAGCTGTTCCACTGTGTCGTGGCTTGAGGTACGTGTGTACTTGAAGTTTGCAAGACTTGCCCTCACCTGGTCTATACAGCATGTTTTTCGCTATCGTTGCCAGACATCCATTGTCTTGCAGAGTGGCTCCAATCCTGGGCTGGAAATATTTTTACGAAGTGGCGTGGCAAAGAAGTACAACGCTTCACTCGCTTTAAAGATTAATGGTCTGTCTGCTTTTCTATGAAACAATAAAAGAGGGGAGAAATTGTTGTAACAGTAATAAGTCATAAACATAAAACATTCACAGTATACAACGAAAGTAGAAAGTATCTGATCCGCTGCCATTGTCTAGATAATTTGCCTTATCTGTTTGAAAACGGACAAATGTACACGAAAAACATGCCATTGTCTAGATAATTTGCCTTATCTGTTTGAAAACGGACAAATGTACACGAAAAACAGAGTTCTTCCTCCTTTTTGACCCTTTACCACAGACTATTCGTAGTGTCCAACTAGTGGTCCGATCCCCGATTACAACAAGATTTTTGAGCAAAGTTTAAAATAATTAGTCTCAGTGGGAGAAGCTTTGGGATTTTTTTAAATATTCAACTGTTTACCACTTTTCGAGGAAAGTAGCAAACGATGGACGGACTACGTTTTCTTTTATTGGCCAATTTAATTTTGTATTTTTTTTCTATGCGTCTTGAAACAGAGTCAAAGTTCTTCAATCTTTGTTCGGTTTCTACGTTTACAATAGGAAACAATAGGAATAAAAAACCGAAAATCGGTTATTTCAGAAACCGTCGTTTCGATAAGTTTTAACAGTAAGGTTAAACTGGCGTGGAAAAAGCCGATTAACCGAAAACGGGTTGTTTCAGAGGTATTCACTGCCCCTAAGCCAGGCTCGGTGCACTCGCCTCGCTGGCACTCCGCCAGTTTCCCTTCGCCTTCACCGCCGAAGGGTCACCCAGTAACACCGCGCGACTCCGAACCAAATACACGCAAGCAGCGACGAATCGACTCCAGAAGAGCCGCAGCGACTTACCAACTTTTGTTAGGTTGGCAATAACAACCATTTCGTATACCGCGGAGGTGCGCTGTAGTTCGTCGACCGAGTCTTTAAATAGACCGGAGAGCGGCTCTGCACACCATTCCGTCGCAGCTACTAAAGGTGTCGACATCGCGAGGTTCATAGTGTAGCAGTTTCCGCCATTTTGTGGCAAGTGTTGTCTTCCATTACTTTGGGAGCAGCGCTGTGTTAGCCGTCCACGAGCTGCTCGTGAGTGGTTTGCAGTTACGAGGCAAGCTACAACTGCGAAGGTTGCGTCTGTGCTGTCGTTATACGAGGGTGAGTCAAATGAAAACCTTAAATATTTCCAGAATGAGATTTTCACTCTGCAGCGGAGTGTGCGCTGATACGAAACATCCTGGCAGATTAAAACTGTGTGCCCGACCGAGACTCGAACTCGGGACCTTTGCCTTTCGCGGGCAAGTGCTCTACCATCTGAGCTACCGAAGCACGACTCACGCCTGGTACTCACAGCTTTACTTCTGCCAGTACCTCGTCTCCTACCTTTCAAACTTTATAGAAGCTCTCCTGCGAACCTTGCAGAACTAGCACTCCTGAAAGAAAGGATATAGCGGAGACATGGCTTAGCCACAGCCTGGGGGATGTTTCCAGAATGAGATTTTCACGCTGCAGCGGAGTGTGCGCTGATAGCTCAGATGGTAGAGCACTTGCCCGCGAAAGGCAAATGTCCCGAGTTCGAGTCTCGGTCGGGCACACAGTTTTAATCTGCCAGGAAGTTTCATATCAGCGCACACTCCGCTGCAGAGTGAAAATCTCATTCTGGAAACATCCCCCAGGCTGTGGCTAAGCCATGTCTCCGCTATATCCTTTCTTTCAGGAGTGCTAGTTCTGCAAGGTTCGCAGGAGAGCTTCTATAAAGTTTGAAAGGTAGGAGACGAGGTACTGGCAGAAGTAAAGCTGCGAGTACCGGGCGTGAGTCGTGCTTCGGTAGCTCAGATGGTAGAGCACTTGCCCGCGAAAGGCAAAGGTCCCGAGTTCGAGTCTCGGTCGGGCACACAGTTTTAATCTGCCAGGAAGTTTCACCTTAAATATTTGTTTAAATATTATTTATTGTGCAGGAGTGGTACAAACCTGTATCACTTTTCAACTTAATCTCCCCCACGCTCAATGCAAGTCCTCCAGCGCTTACAGAGTGCATAAATTACTTTAGAAAAAAATTCTTTTGGTAATCCGCGCAACGACTCATCCACCACGTGGCGTACCTCTTCATCAGAACGGAACTTCTTTCCTCCCGTTGCGTCTTTGAGTGGTCCAAACATATGGAAATCACTTGGGGCAAGGTCTGGTGAGTATGGTGGATAAGGAAGACACTCAATATGCAGGTCTGTGATTGTTGCAAAAGGACACGTGCTGACAGCAATCCACGTCGCTTTGATTTGATTGCGGGCTGCAGATATGTGTATGATGCACTGGTGACAGTGACCCCTCTAGGCATGTAATGCTCCAAAATAACGCCTTTTTCGTTCCAAAAGAGAGCATAACCTTCCCTGCTGATGGTTCTGCTCGAAACTTCTTTGGTTTTGGTGATGAGGAATGGCGCCATTCCTTGCTCGCTCTCTTCGTTTCCGGTTGGTGGAAGTGAACCCAGGTTTCGTCCCCAGCAACGACTCTTGCAAGGAAGCTATCACCTTCTCGTTCAAAGCGCCGAAGAAGTTCTTCACAAGCATCAACACGTCGTTCTCTCATTTCAGGAGTCAGCTGCTGTGGCACCCATCTTGCAGACACTTTGTGAAACTGGAGCACATCATGCAAAATGTGGTGTGCTGACCCATGACTAATCTGTAAACATGCTGCAATGTCATTCAGTGTCACTCGGCGGTTTTCCTTCACTATGGCTTCGACTGCTGCAATGTTCTGTGGAGTCACAACTCGTGCCTGACCTGGACGAGGAGCATCTTCCACTGAAGTCACACCATTTGCGAACTTCCTACTCCATTCCTAGACTTGCTGCTGTGACAGACATTCATCATCGTACAAAACCTTTCAATAGGTTTCACACCTCCACTACGCAAAAACCGAATAACGAAACGCTGTTCTTCCCTCGTGCAAGTAGCAAGTGGGGCGGCCATTTTTATACTGATACTGCCACGGTATGTCTGCATCTGCACTATGCTGCAACCTACAGGCCATTCTGCACGCTGTTTGTAGCACGCTTACCAACTTACAGGATAACGGCGCGAAATTTCGATTTGTTATTACAAATTTAAGGTTTTCATTTGACTCACCCTCGTATTTGCACTGCGAGCTATCGGTCCTGCAAATCTACATGTAGCGTGTTAAGTTGTATTGTCCAACCCCTGATACTGTGATTGCATTCTTGACCCAAGACTAGCTTCTTTGTTGTTGTGATTAGTGTTAATTCATTTTGCCCTCTCTCTAGGGTCTGGTCTTCGTATTGGAGACATTATTGTTTGCGTAAATTTGTGTTCTTTTGACTTGTCCTACAGCAAGTCCATTGCTCGTCTTGCGGTTGGAAATTTGTGGCAGGTCTACTTCTCAGCTGTGTGTCTATTTCTGAAGAGATGCACTGTCAGACGATACTAGCTTACAAAAAGGTGCGTTTATTCTTAAGGGACCAAACTGCTGAGGTCATCGGTCCCTAGATTTACACACTACTTAAACTAACGCTAAGGACAACATGCCCGAGGAAGGACTCGAACCTCCACCGGGAGAGGCTGCACGAGATACTGACTTTAAGACACAAAGGAATTACAGACATTGGCCCCGAGTGGGCATGGGGGATTTGAAAATATGTGCCGTACCGGGATACGAACCCTCCCCTTCTTTACTAGGCAGATGCTCTGAACCACTACGCCATCCGGATGCAATGGTCAGCACAGCTGACTACCATAGTTAACCTCCCGCCAATCCCACATTCTCAACTTATCCACACACCACTGACGTAGTGCCCCTCGGTACTCGCGTCATTTCGCCGATTCCTATAAGAGTTCGACGCTGATGTGCGTCCGTACTGAAGAGATCACTGCCCGTCTTCGCCTTAGCTATACACATGTTGCGTCTGTTCTTTCGGTCATTTCGGGAAGAACAGACGCCACATATATGGATACATGGATTCCGGAAACAGCGATCGTGTGAGACCCAACTCGCTTTATTTGTTCATGAGACCCAGAAAATATTAGATACAGGCTCCCAGGTAGATGCTATTTTCCTTGACTTCCGGAAGGCGTTCGATGCAGTTCCGCACTGCCGCCTGATAAACAAAGTAAGAGCCTACGGAATATCAGACCAGCTGTGTGGCTGGATTGAAGAGTTGTTAGCAAACAGAACACAGCATGTTGTTATCAATGGGGAGACGTCTACAGACGTTAAAGTAACCTCTGGCGTGCCACAGGGGAGTGTTATGGGACCATTGCTTTTCACAATATATATAAATGACCTAGTAGATAGTGTCGGAAGTTCCATGCGGCTTTTCGCGGATGATGCTGTAGTATACAGAGAAGTTGCAGCATTAGAAAATTGTAGCGAAATGCAGGAGGATCTGCTGCGGATAGGCACTTGGTGCAGGGAGTGGCAACTAACCCTTAACATAGACAAATGTAATGTATTGCGAATACATAGAAAGAAGGATCCTTTATTGTATGATTATATGATAGCGGAACAAACACTGGTAGCAGTTACTTCTGTAAAATATCTGGGAGTATGCGTGCGGAACGATTTGAAGTGCAATGATCATATAAAATTAATTGTTGGTAAGGCGGGTGCCAGGTTGAGATTCATTGGGAGAGTCGTTAGAAAATGTAGTCCATCAACAAAGGAGGTGGCTTACAAAACACTCGTTCGACCTATGCTTGAGTATTGCTCATCAGTGTGGGATCCGTACCAGGTCGGGTTGACGGAGGAGATAGAGAAGATCCAAAGAAGAGCGGCGCGTTTCGTCACAGGGTTATTTGGTAACCGTGATAGCGTTACGGAGATGTTTAACAAACTCAAGTGGCAGTCTCTGCAAGAGAGGCGCTCTGCATCGCGGTGTAGCTTGCTCGACAGGTTTCGAGAGGGTGCGTTTCTGGATGAGGTATCGAATATATTGCTTCCACCTAGTTATACCTCCCGAGGAGATCACGAATGTAAAATTAGAGAGATTCGAGCGCACATGGAGGCTTTCCGGCAGTCGTTCTTCCCGCGAACCATATTCGACTGGAACAGAAAAGGGAGGTAATGACCGTGGCACGTAAAGTGCCCTCCGCCACACACCGCCAGGTGGCTTGGGGAGTATTGACGTAGATGTAGATGTAGATATATAGATACTCACTTCCATTGGTCTGTAGTTTCCCGGCTGTCCCTCGAACCAGTTCTTCACTGGGCGACGATACACCTGCTATAAGAAACGAAGTCCGACGACTGGTACAGAAGACGAGCAGGTGGATCATCCGCTCGGGAAAAACGATAGTGCGTATAGTGAATTCGGGCTCTTAAGAAGAGAGATGATAGAGACCGCAGCCATAGTTACAGCCTCCCAGCCAACACCCACGCTGCACAGCCTCAAAGCTGGTCTGATATTACGTACGCCCGTTTTCTATTCATTAGGAGCCACTGCGGAACTGTTTTTAACGCCTTCCACACGTCTAGAAACACTGTCTCAACCTGGGCGCCGGTACAGTACGTAGGTTTCGTCGAAGGACAGGGCGAGTTCTTGCGGAATCTATATTGATTCTTTCATAGATTTTCAGTGGCCAGAAAAGTTATGATCCGCTAGCATAAAAGGTGTTCCAAAATTCTACAACAGACGGAGTTGAACGACACACGTAGATCCAAAGTTGTTTCAGTCTTTTCGACGACCCTTCTTGAAAACGCGACTGAACCGCGTTTTTTTCAATCGCTGGGGAAGCTTCAAACTCCAGTGACGTACGGTAGACTGTTTCTAGAAGATAAGCAAACTCTTTCGCAAACTGAACGTACGAGAGGCATTCAATAATTAATGCAACACATTTTTTTCTGACAGCTGGTTGGTTTCATCCAGGTTTCCTATGCAGCACATTATTCCCCAATCTTTTGGACTCGAAACCCTATTTTTCGACTTAACATCCGTGTAAGATTGTTATAATTTCGCACCTTACAAGCACCCGTCCACATACTTTGCCGTGACTTACAATTAGGTATAATGTGATAGGTGGTACATTGTATATATGAATATATAAAGGAGACGGACATTGTCAAGTACGCCTTGTAAATAAAGCATGAAAGGTGACGGGGTGTCTTCATTATCACACTAGTAGAGGTTGGAGCGACAGTGGAAATGAAACTGCAGGCAGAACTCAAGCTCTGGGTGGAAGGCCCACACATGTGTGTTGGTCCTGCATAAACACAGGAAGTAGCAAGACGGATGTTGGGACACCTTAGCACTGGGGTCGATATTGTAGCCGGACGGGAAGGATTATACTTCGGAAACTACGAAAATCTTGGGTGCAGGTGAGAGGAACGAAGAAGCAGCACCCTCGAAACCACGCAGGCTGTGTTATTTCCATTGATTTACACTCAGAAGCGTACCATTGTACGAGTATAGGTTTTTCCTCGCAAACTTTTCGCGCTGGACGACAAAAGAGTAAAATATGGTTGGTCGGCGTTCGGAAGAATCTGTAGAGAGGGAGAGTACTCCGTGGTTTCGGGAATACAATTCGTTTTCGGAATTACGATGGTGGGGAGCCGAGCCTTGCTGGGAAGCCAGCGGTGGAGACACGAGGTCTTCCGTTGTGAGCGCCCGTGTGTGACGGTCGCTCGATATCAGCTTTTGTTGGTACAGACGGACTTGCTGTCTTTGCTCTCAGTAGAGTTTATAGTTAGAACAGTTAGGAACTGTACTGTTGCGAACCTATACGATTCTGAACTTCACCTCCGGGTTGGAAGTCGTCATTGAGTACGCAACGTTCAGTAATTGAGAGCACTTCCTCTGCGTATACTTGCGTTGAGACGTTATCTAAACTCCGTCCTTGTGGCTGGGAGTTCGCGTTTCTAGAACACAGAGAGGAGAAGACAGTATCAGAGTATATTAGTCAGAGTACCACGTTCTGCCGTCCTAGTATTTGAAAGAGTTTATTTGTGGCTGGAGTTCTTCCATCGACGCACACGTGTACGAGAACCAGCACGCCGACGCACCAGACGCAGTTCATACGGTGATATTGCAAATTGCTTCGGCTTATTAAGGCTGTGATCACGTTAGTTTATTTCCACTGAGCTTCCACACCACCGTAGATCATCTTTGAAAGTAGAGTCTTCCAGTGTTTGGTATGTAGATGATGTCAGTCATTTCGCGTTATTGATACTAGACCGCGCAGTCATATTAAGGGGCAGAGTTGGGCAATTGATTAGTAATGTTTCTTAGGAAATGTAAACTTTGTAATATAAAGGTTTTTTTAATCTACAATAAATATACAAACAGGAACAACATTTAGTAGGACTAATTGCCTCCATCATTCATTTATGTTTAGATTGTTATATATAGAATTAAGAGATCCTAAGATCTGCTTCAGGAGGTAGTCAGACAGGGCCAAATCTTGATTTTAGAGTTTATTATTTTCCATTGCGCAGATTCATTTTACAGCCGCCTGGAGTAGCATCTTGGATCCGTTCAGTGAGACGGTCTTACGCCACCTAGCTGGGAGGACCTGTAAACACTCATGTTACCAGTCTGCTGGTCGACGCCGAAGTCAACGACTTGCTGCATCAATAACCTCCACATCATCAACGAACTACTTCCTGCGGAATGCATCTTTCGTTGGGCCAAACAGATGGCAGTCGGAAGGTGCGAGATCTAGGCTGTAGGATGGGTGAGGAAGAATGGTCCAAAGAAGTTTAGTGAACTCCTCTTGGATGCGCGGACTTATGTGAGTTCGTTTGTATTTTTGTGGCGACGTACACGCTGGAGTCGTTTGTTAAATTTCCTGAGGGTACCACATAGCAGGAGTCACAGCTCTGAGCGGCTGACATGCGGGAGATAGGATAGGTTTGCACGATCTTCTTGCGATAATCACAAATGCCTCACGCAACGACTCACCGCGCTTTTGTTCACTGCCAGGTCTCTATAGACATTCTACAGGCGCCTATGAATATCGGCATTGCTCTGGTTTCCGCCAAAAGAAACCCAATGACAGCTCTCTGCTTGGAACGCACCTTCGTTACAGACACCTTATCGAAGGATACGTATTGTGCCACCACGTATCGGAACATCATGAAACTATAGGGCTGAAGCAGGAATATTCCACTATGTTACACAACAAATTCCCCGTTTTTTTCAACCGATATAGGTCTAGAAAAATAATGTGTTGCATTACTTATTGAACGCTCCTCGGAGAAAGGCGTTTAATGTTTCGACTTTCACTTTCGTCCTCCGTTTCGGCGCCGTTGGCTCACTAAATGATTGGACAGTTGACTTTGATGACTGATTTAACGCAAGACCAAAACTTCTTAGGATTTTATGTGAGATAAACAGATACAGTTTTACTACTCTTCAGTAACTAGACAATTTTGGCAATCTGAGGTCATCAGTCCCCGAGACATAGAACTACTTAAACCTAACTAACCTAAGAACATTACACACATCTATGCCCGAGGCAGGATTCGAACCTGCGATCGTAGCAGCAGCACGGTTCCGGACTGAAGTGTAATTGTTCAAAAATGGCCCTAAGCACTATGAGACTTAACATCTGACGTCATCAGTCCCCTAAACCTAACTAACCTAAGGACATCACACACATACATGCTCGAGGCAGGATTCGAACCTGCGACCGTAGCAATAGCGCGGTTCCGCACTGAAGCGTCTAGAACCGCTTGGCCACAGCCGCCGGCCATTGTAATTGTTGCTCTACATTATGTGGCACATGTTTAGCCTGGTACTGGTGTAAGGTGTCAGGCAAGTCCAACACCTTCCATGAAAACCCTGACATGATAAGCAAATCCAGTAGTATGTCACATAGCTCCGAATAAATCGTGACATTAAATTAAGCAAAGTAATACGAGTAACGAGTCAGCAAATGGAATACCACAGACTAACACAAGAATGCCTAAATGCATGTCATACCTTCCCACCGTGAGACAGACGCAGTTCCGAGGGGGGAAACGAGAACAGAAGCAGAGAGCAGAACCGTGTTAAGCTAGAAGGCCCTACGATAAGGGACGGACACCCACGTCGTCAGCTAACCGCTAGGACCACCCCCCAGCTCATGTTAAAAGCTAGAGCCCTCCAGAAGAACAGTATAGATCTTACGATAACACTAAAAGGGCCACCCCAGCCGCAAGTTTTAGCGTGAGACTTTTCCGCGTCTCTGTTACATCAGGACCACCCCCCAGCCCATGTTAAAAGATAGAGCCCTCCAGAAGAACAGTATAGATCTTACGATAACACTAAAAGGGCCACCCCAGCCGCAAGTTTTAGCGTGAGACTTTTTCGCGTCTCTGTTACGTTGCAAACTTTAAAAACATGGCCCCATCACGAAAAGTATAACGTTTCTCATTGGATAGACAGAATTTTTGTAGGCGGAGCTTAAGGTTAACATTGAGACCCTGATTGGTCAGATGAAAACACAGCCAGATAGTTTTTTTAAACCAACTTCGGTAAATTGTAGTAAGGAGAAGTTAGGAGAGAGTTGCTTCTGAGACGGCGAGGTAAGCGGAGCTGTGCTGCTCGCCGCCCCCTGACGAACACCGACAAGGTAATGAACGCACGCGATGCCGCATAACAGCGCATAAAGCTTCACTCAGAACTGCAGAAGTCTCATCTGTTACATCCCCTTTTTGCGTAATACTAGTGTCGATCGTCAATTCAAGCTCATGGTGTTCACATGTGCCACTTGAAGTAAAAATCTGAAACGCGATGATTTTTCTGTTATATAGTTATTGAGAAGCCACATCAGCCACTGTAATTTACGACAAGTTAGATAAGTAATTAAAGATAATTGAGGGTCACTGTAGACCATTTTGATAGTTTTCTCTTTTGTGAAACTTAATTTAAACCTAGATTATAGATGTGATATGGCATAGGTCATCCTTCGATCCATTGTAGAACTTGGAAACCCATTCAGGGAATATTCGGTCACATTTTTGTTGAACGCAGTTGGTTTTTACCATGCTGTATTAAAACATTTCCTTTTATCAATAGTGCAATTTATAAACAACGTTTTGTGAGTAGAATAAAATTTCCAATGGTAAACTTAACAGCTTTTTCGACGTTATTTTACCAGCTAACTAAAAATAGAAAAGCCTTGAACCCCTTCCACTAAATTAAGTTAGTATTAAGATTGTTTTACAGGGAGTGCAGTGGAGCTGACGCTGAAATCATTAAGTATTTGGTTATATCATCGCTAGTCTCACTGAACTCTTCTGAACTCTACATGTCATGTGTGGTCTGACGTCTCCTTACCAGCAACAGGTCCCAGGTTCAAACTAGTCAATTCCCTAAAAAACACGCTCAGAGCATCGTTGCGCGAAAGTGGTAGGGAGACACGATATAGAACAACAGACACCACGCAGAATGTTAGACTGGTAGAGTGATTCACCGGCATTGTGACAGAACTGGCCTTAGAAGCCATACGATCCCTCCCCAAACTTCACTTCATGCTTTGGTTGAGATTACATTAGGTGTTGTGTGACATAAGAAGTTGAGTAACAGGCAGACAACAGATTGCCCAGTGAGTACAAATTCCACGAGAAACTGCGCTAATTTAGTAGAAGGTTAATGTCATTGGCAGGAGCCAGCGCGCCAAATCTCTGTTCTTAATTTATTATTTTATAACGTACACCTCAGAGCTATCAGTCGATCATACTGTCCTCTCAAAATTAAGCAATCATTCAGTCACTTCAGGTGTCACATTGATAACACATTTAATTGGCATTAGTTTAAAGATATTCAGAAGGAGCAGTTCGTGCATCTTCGGCTTGAAACACAAGCGTGTTTAAATGTGCTAACATACCTACAGTAGCTGCACCTTCGTCGAATCTGGCTGAAAAGTAGTATGGAAAGTAGGCAATTTTAAATGATGTGGCGCATACTAGATTTGCAGTTCAGACACTTTAACTACTCTTTCACATTGAATAACCTACCGTTTATGACCAGATCGTGTCCTATCTATCATAATTTATGCACAGATAAATGGTTAGCCACATACTACACTCTGCACCTGTCGTTGGCCTATTACGTGATTGCTCGAGTGCTGCAATGTAACGATGAAGTGACACGAAACTTTACGTGTGGGAAAGAAGTAATTAAAACGGTCACTGGTTACAGTTATTGGATCACTGTCCGTGTAGCCTAAAAGCCATATCAACACGGAAACGACGCGCGCAGCAAGTAACTATTAGAGGTAACACGCTATATTCTGTTCCTATGATCACAGTGAGCGTTATTGAAATTTAACACGGTCTCTGAGACTAATCACAGATTCACAGTTCAATCGATCATTTAAAACATTCACTGACCACACTCTCGGTCACGGAATTTCAGATAAGTTGCAATATACACTCCTGGAAATGGAAAAAAGAACACATTGACACCGGTGTGTCAGACCCACCATACTTGCTCCGGACACTGCGAGAGGGCTGTACAAGCAATGATCACACGCACGGCACAGCGGACACACCAGGAACCGCGGTGTTGGCCGTCGAATGGCGCTAGCTGCGCAGCATTTGTGCACCGCCGCCGTCAGTGTCAGCCAGTTTGCCGTGGCATACGGAGCTCCATCGCAGTCTTTAACACTGGTAGCATGCCGCGACAGCGTGGACGTGAACCGTATGTGCAGTTGACGGACTTTGAGCGAGGGCGTATAGTGGGCATGCGGGAGGCCGGGTGGACGTACCGCCGAATTGCCCAACACGTGGGGCGTGAGGTCTCCACAGTACATCGATGTTGTCGCCAGTGGTCGGCGGAAGGTGCACGTGCCCGTCGACCTGGGACCGGACCGCAGCGACGCACGGATGCACGCCAAAACCGTAGGATCCTACGCAGTGCCGTAGGGGACCGCACCGCCACTTCCCAGCAAATTAGGGACACTGTTGCTCCTGGGGTATCGGCGAGGACCCTTCGCAACCGTCTCCATGAAGCTGGGCTACGGTCCCGCACACCGTTAGGCCGTCTTCCGCTCACGCCCCAACATCGTGCAGCCCGCCTCCAGTGGTGTCGCGACAGGCGTGAATGGAGGGACGAATGGAGACGTGTCGTCTTCAGCGATGAGAGTCGCTTCTGCCTTGGTGCCAATGATGGTCGTATGCGTGTTTGGCGCCGTGCAGGTGAGCGCCACAATCAGGACTGCATACGACCGAGGCACACAGGGCCAACACCCGGCATCATGGTGTGGGGAGCGATCTCCTACACTGGCCGTACACCACTGGTGATCGTCGAGGGGACACTGAATAGTGCACGGTACATCCAAACCGTCATCGAACCCATCGTTCTACCATTCCTAGACCGGCAAGGGAACTTGCTGTTCCAACAGGACAATGCACGTCCGCATGTATCCCGTGCCACCCAACGTGCTCTAGAAGGTGTAAGTCAACTACCCTGGCCAGCAAGATCTCCGGATCTGTCCCCCATTGAGCATGTTTGGGACTGGATGAAGCGTCGTCTCACGCGGTCTGCACGTCCAGCACGAACGCTGGTCCAACTGAGGCGCCAGGTGGAAATGGCATGGCAAGCCGTTCCACAGGACTACATCCAGCATCTCTACGATCGTCTCCATGGGAGAATAGCAGCCTGCATTGCTGCGAAAGGTGGATATACACTGTACTAGTGCCGACATTGTGCATGCTCTGTTGCCTGTGTCTATGTGCCTGTGGTTCTGTCAGTGTGATCATGTGATGTATCTGACCCCAGGAATGTGTCAATAAAGTTTCCCCTTCCTGGGACAATGAATTCACGGTGTTCTTATTTCAATTTCCAGGAGTGTATTTTGCGACATGCAACTGCAGTACTTTTCCTCGCTTTGGTGGACACAGGTCTTGTACCTTTCATAACCTTCCGCAGACAGACTAAAATGGCCTCTGAAGAGCCGCTTATATAAGGTTACCACAATTAAAACTGAAGTTAGCTATTGTTGTCTGCTGGCGTTTTTAAAAATTACAGTTAAACGTTTATACTTCTTGGTAACTGAATAATAAAAGAACATTCATCCGAAAGTGAACTTTTAGATACAACAATAGCTTCTATTGAATTACGCCATCTAGTTTGCCAAATATGGTACCCTATTTCAGTAACAAAGTTTCTGCTAAGAATGCTAACTACTCCGAAACTAAATGAGTACAAAGTTTGCCAATATGTTTTCAATATTACCTGTCTATATTCTACAGTCCATTACATGAGTTATTCATTTACAATATCGGGAACTTAGCATTCAAGTATATGTAGTATTACTTATACATCGATGCACTATCGATTAATCGATAGCATCTGCACTATCGCCGCTATCGGTAGTCTGATTTAACTATCTATCAGTTATATTGTTTATAATGTAATTCTTCCTTAATAGGCATCCGAAAATTGTCGGATCGTATTACCTTCGTGGCGTGTGGAGTGCAGAGGGAAATTAGATTGCATGGTAGTATTTAAGCACTCCGTCTTCAGCCCACGACTGGCTTACCGGGATCATCCGACCGCCGTGTCATCCTCAGTGGAGGATGCGGATAGGAGGGGCGTGGGGTCAGCACACCGCTCTCCCGGTCGTTATGATGGTATTCTTGACCGAAGCCGCTACTATTCGGTCGAGCAGCTCCTCAATTGGCATCACGAGGCTGAGTGCACCCCGAAAAATGGCAACAGCGCATGGTGGCCTGGATGGTCACCCATCCAAGTGCCGACCACGCCCGATAGCGCTTAACTTCGGTGACCTCACGGGAACCGGTGTAACCACTGTGGCAAGGCCGTTGCCCCATGGTGGTATTTAGTCAACGTCAAATATTATGGCACCTTAGCCAGTCTTTGCCGTTTATGAACGTATGTAAACAGACTGGCCGCTGTGGGGGAGGGGGCATGTGAGAAGGAATTTTCTTGTTTGTCTTCCAGTGATGACAACCCACTGTCGTGCGCATCTTGTACCGATCAGATGCTTATGGTAAAAATTACACACGTAAATAACGTTGATTCATGAATGCGCGTTGTACAGATGGTCGTCTTCAAATGTGTGAGCATGCTTTCTTGTAGCAAGGAATACAAATATAAATAACATTGTTGTAATACAACACAGTTACTAGAGTAAAAAATGACTTTTACTAATTTGTTAAGTGTTTGTGATTGTACTGCATAATGCTTTTTAAAATAAATTTGATTATTATCGTTATTAATTAAATGCAAACCCTATTAAGCTCTTTCTGTTTCTGAGCCCACATAGTACTTACAAGTGTTTTCAATTGTACATGTATAAGGCGATTCCTAAACACAAAACATAGATGTAATCATAACGACCATGCGTCACTTTTGCTTTTGTAGAAGTACAAAGATCTTTCATACGTTGGTCACCTGTCTTGTGTTCGATTAGTGGAGCTTGTTTCTTCAGGGAGTCACCAGTTACCGCAAAACTGAATATATTAAAAATACAACTGGTCGAGTATCAAGAGTTTTATTTGTATGGTGGTTGGACATAATCATTAAAATGTATAGATGTATTTACATACTATCGGCTTTCACAGTACTTCAATGTATGTTAATAAGTCATTCGGGCGAAATGTGATTGTTTCAATGGATGCGAGACCAAACTAACCTCTTCTTGCCAAGAGTTGACGATGAAATTCCGGAAATGTTTTTGTATACATTCCTAATTCTGCCGATATTTCTTAAGCTTTCGCCCATTAATGATTAAGTCCCTTGTTTGAAACTTGTGAAGTGGGTGACTTAGCTCACCATTATTTTCATTTAGTTATTTTTCGAGTTTACAGCATTCTGAGATCTGATTAATAATGGCTCTGAGCACTATGCGACTTAACTTCTGAGGTCATCAGTCGCCTAGAACTTAGAACTAATTAAACCTAACTAACCTAAGAACATCACACACATCCATGCCCGAGGCAGGATTCGAACCTGCGACCGTAGCGGTCGCCGAGTTCCAGACTGTAGCGCCTAGAACCGCACGACCACTCCGGCCGGCTCTGATTAATAATTTTTCGAGAGTCAAGAGGAAGAACGCTGCCCCTGAAGATTCTAATTCTTTTGGCTATAGTAGGAGATGACCTCAATGGTTTCTTCCTCATTCATTTCGTTATTTAAACGCCACAAAACCACAAGATTATTCTTCGTCACGGGGCTGTTGTGCCCCAGTTTTCGAATCGCTGTCGTTGACAGCAGTGAGACAAAGAGCACAGTCGCCACGAAGTGTTCCGAATGGTGCCGACATGAAACGATCAGTTTCGTGCGCCACCTATAGTCTCTCTTGGTCGAGGAAATGCCGTGCTTCCATGACTGCTTTGTTTGTGTGAGAAGTGCATAAATAGAGCTTTTTGCTATTGTTTTGAAAATGAATCGTAAAAATCAATCATCTGTGTGAATTTTTTTCAGGAAAGTGGAGGATAATAGTCAGTTTGTGAAGTGTACCATCCGCAGTGAAGAATATAAATATTCAGGGAATACAAATAATTTAAGAGACCACTTAAAAAGAAAGCATGGCGTAAAACTAGAGAACCATGGATTAGTGATAGGATTGAAGGGTGAGGGATCAACTAGTGAGCTAGACCAAATGCAAGAGGTGCAACCAAAAAAACTGAGAAGGTCTATAAAAAATTATTTTAAGAGAAGTCAGTTGTTCGATGCCAGTTCAAAAGTAAAGAAAGAACCAAGTCGTGTCATTAGTGTTCTATTTATGGACACTGCCAACTTCAAAAAAATCATTGAATAATTGCCATTCAACAGTGAATTTATTTTCCTATTGATTACTACAAATAAGAAACACGTTTGAACGTGGATGTCTCTGTAATGCGCTTTCACAAAACATTGTTACGGCCGCGTGCCATTTATAGCGGGTCGTCGAAGGTGCATCTCAAGTTTGTATGATAACAGGGTAAGAAGTCAGAAACGAACGCGAACCCCAACACTGTCTGAACCAAAATTAATACAGCGTCTCAAAATCAGCTGGTCGTGGCGTTACTGTGTTGCTGTCTTCTGAAGTGGTTCTACTGTGTTAGTGAATCGGAACAGAATTAACTTATAAAATGCCGTCAATGTTACTACACATCTTTTGCCAAAAAAGGCTAAGCATAGCAAGTTGTAAATATAGGCTAAATTAACTATACTGAAATTTTTCAATGGTAATGGGAAACTCACAGTTATTGTGTAATTTAAGCTGCTGCTACGAACTTGCAGCATGCTGCAGGTGAAAAATAAATCTAGAACTTGACTTTTTATCAAGAAATATAAAATAGACATTTCTCGTTGCAACTTACGACGGAACTACAACCATTTATTTCTATTTTAAGCTGCTGTATCGTAACTACAGTGAAGTCGACGGAACACTATCAGTGTCTGTCAAGTGCGAACTTTGAGCGGCCCGGGTATAGTATAGGAGCACATTGGGATCACTGTGCTCTTTATACCGCTACGTGGTCCGCGGCTCGGCAAAAAAAAGTGGTCTTGCAGTAGCGTTCTCGCTTCCCGCGCAAGGGGTCCCGGGTTCGATTCCCGGCGGGGTCAGGGATTTTCTCTGCCCTGAGATGACTGGTTGTTATATGTCTTTCATCATCATTTCATCCTCATTCACTCGCAAGTCGCGCAGTGGCGTTAAAGAACTTGTGGAGCGGCGGCCGAACCGCCCCGCCCCGCCCAATGCCATACGCTCATTATAACCGCTCCGTGCACTTCCCTCGCCGTTTGTACAAGCTACACACGTTGCTTCGACTGCATTAAGATCGCGAATGCTGCCGACTCAGCTGTGTATCAGCTGTGGGGCTACAGCGGAATGATGGCCCTGTCACTTTGTCTTCAGTGTCAACTAAACGAAGAAACACCCTTGGTCTCTTCAGTGAGCTTTCGCTATACTTTATACTCCCGTGTGGAATTTATACCATATCTGCTGCAGTTAGTCAGAAACCGTGCACACCTGAGGTAGCAGTATTGCATGGCAGACCAGTAAATATTTCTGCTCTCGCATACCGATTGCTCATGGTGACCTACCTCCCCTTCTTCTTCTTCTTCGTCCTCCTCTTTCTGCTTTCCCCACACATGTAAGACGCTGGAGTTCAGATTAGCATCGATAAGTAATGTACTGGGCCGATTTTTATAAGAATGAAAGTAATTCTTCACATAACAAGAATTTGAAAAAATATTTTTTGCGAATATTATGAAAAATTTCGGGCATATTGACAGTTAATTTTAACATCACATTTTTTCAGGTCAGCGATCAAATATTATTAGAACACAATGTTCGTGACAAGACAGCAGTAGAGGTTACAGACAACGCTGTAGCTATGAAACAAACTGCCGATATCTTAAGGATTCGACATTCACCCTATTTTGTTCACTGCATCAACTTAACAGTACAAGACTATTTCGAAGTGGAATCATTTTCCGAAATTTTATTGAAAAGGAAGGCTATTGTGACTTCCTTTCACAACACTACACTAGCCAGTGATGAACTGCGCAGTGCTCAAAAAAGAGCAAACAAAAAGAAGTTAAACAGATACAAGAGGTGCTAACTCGATGGAACAGCTTATACTATATGCTCAAAAGAATTTTAGAAGTACAAAGTGGGCTTTAGAATGCGATCAATGAAAGTTCAAAAGCATCGCCTTCCCTCACAGCAGAAAATTTCTTAGATATACAAGATATAATAGGTCTTCTGGAACCTTTTGAAGTAGCAACAACAACAATCTCAGGGGAGTCATATGCCTCTGCTTCCTTAATTATACCTCTTATACGAGGTATTGATGCGAAGTTTCCAGAAATGGAAAGCACCTTAACAACTAATGAAGCACGAAGTGTTCTGGATTCCTTGATTAAATCAGTGCATGAAAGACTTAAACCATTTAACACATGGACTCAAATCAAATGGCTCTGAGCACTATGGGACTTAACAGCTATGGTCATCAGTCCCCTAGAACTTAGAACTACTTAAACCTAACTAACCTAAGGACAGCACACAACACCCGGCCATCACGAGGCAGAGAAAATCCCTGACCCCGCCGGGAATCGAACCCGGGAACCCGGGCGTGAGAAGCGAGAACGCTACCGCACGACCACGAGATGCGGGCTAACACATGGACTGTTAATATGCTTCCGACATTATTAGATCCTATGTTCAAAAAACCTGTTTTAAGGATTTTTCAAGAGAATTACTTTAGAAAGAGTATGCTGCTATCATCGTATCAACACCAAAGACAAATACGTGAAACAGAAGGATCCATGAGCAGTGTCAATGTGTGTACTGACACGCCTACCAGTTTGAAATTGGATAATGTGCTTTTTTTTTTTTTTTTTTTTTTTTCTCAGTAACGTCGATGTTATTACACCAGTCAGTGTTTCCATAACTGACCTACGTCAGTATTCTGAAAAACCTGCAATACCCAAGCATGCTTGTGTATTAGAATATTGGATAAAAGGTAATGGTATGTTCCGTGTCACAAAGTATATGTGTTGACCAGCGACTTCAGTTCATGCGTAGAGGGTTTTCTCCAAGGCAGGAGAAATAATTAATGAAAAACTAACAGACTAAAGAAGGGGAATTTAATTACCTAAACATTTTATAAAACAAAATTTGCGTGTCTTGTAATGTATTTTAAATAATAGACTATAGGGCAAGAATTTAAGTACCTTACTTACTATAAAACAACATTTGCATATCTTGTATTGTTGTCTTTATTAATTAAAAATTCGTAGAACGATATTTTTCATTTAAAATACTTGCACAAAACAGTCGATAGTTAATCGATACACAGATAGCCTTAAAAATACTACCGATAATATCGTATGTGCCAACTCTCGGTTTTTAAGTAACTCTTAGTATATGTATACATATGAACAAGGATAACGAAGTATTATATTACTGGTATTTGTTGTCAGCGTGGGTTTTAGTTAAACTACTTTCGCATTTGAGTTCCAGTTAACCAACAGAATGTAATCTGAGTCGCTTGCCGTATAGAATGAACTAAAGTAATCGCGACTCTGTGTGCAAAGCAGAGAAGAACAGAGTAGCATTGTAACTTATTTTGCGAACGTAGTTTCTCCAGCGTAATTAATCCACAAGCCTTATTAGTGTTTCTAACAAGGACCGTGAAACATGCGACTTCGTAGGCGTAAGTTTGTAACACAGATCCTCCGCGTGCTTAGCTGCTAGCACGGTAGCTCAGCGTGTTCGGTCGGAGGGTTAGGTGCCTTCCACGATAAAAAAAATAAAAAAAAAAAAAAAAAAGTGAAAAGGATCAATGATGAACTTGAACGGATGTTATGAGACGTCTGCCCCGAACAAATGCAACGATGCAACGAAAGATAACGAGCAAAACGAAACTATGCAGCGGATCCAAGTTCGGTTCCCGGCTAGGATGGGGATTTTCTCCGCTCGTTGACTGGGTCCTGAGTTGTCCTCATCATCTTCTCATCACCAGCGACTCACAAGTCGCCCAGTGTGGCGTCGTCTGAAATAAGACTTGCAACTCGGGGGCCGAATTTCGCCGCATGTGGCCTCCGGGCCGTCAATGCCACACGACCATTTCTTTTTTTTTTAAAAAAAAATACATCTTCAGCAGTTTGATACTTTGTCTGCGACATGATTCATGTGAGAAATAAAAAATCATCTACCATCCTGAATTGAAATTTGACAGATTCTTTTTTATTTCTTTTTTTAGTGAGCTTAGTCATTCCACTAGTTTTTTACAGCCTCATCTCAAGAACAACGAATTCTCGACCTGAGTGCTGTTACGTATGCACCGTGACAAGGTCAAAAATGGTTCAAATGGCTCTGAGCACTATGGGACTTAAGATCTTAAGTCATAAGTCCCCTAGAACTTAGAACTACTTAAACCTAACTAACCTAAGGACATCACACACATCCATGCCCGAGGCAGGATTCGAACCTGCGATCGTAGCAGTCCCGCGGTTCCGGACTGCAGCGCCTAGAACCGCACGGCCACCGAAGCCGGCGACAAGGTCAACTTTAGAAGATATCAGATTGGTGGTCATTACAGAGTCTCAGTATTGCGCCTTGATGCGGTAGACTATACATACTTTGTCGCATGTTTTTCGTTCCAGTGCAGAAGGGAACAGCTGCTGTTTATCTGTGATAACACAGATGAGGGAATGAAGAAATGAATGTGAAGCGCGCTAATTGTACCGGAAGCTGACTGCATTCATCGCACTTCTGACACTAAATGTAACTGGGTTTTCTCTTTTGATGCTAGTCAATTGTTAGGATGAGCGTTACAGCAAAGGGCATTTGATGAAGTGGTATATTATTATTTGGCTTATTTTTTCGTCTTAAATAAAAGAAAACTGTACAAAGCAGAAACACCAACACAAAGGTTCCAGATATACCCGTTCCTAGCACTATCATTTTAGTTTTGTGTTCACTTTTTAATTTTAAGACATGTTGCATCATAACATTGGCATCAATTTTGCCTTGCTGTGAGTTTATGAACATATCTAATGACTTCAGAAGGGAACTGTCGAGGGAGTCATTGAGGTAGGATAGGATAGGTTTTGTGTAGGAAATGCATGCATGGCGTTCCTTAAATTTTGTCTTTGTACTGTTGTACATGGCATCATTGCTGGAGATATCTTCGAAGATTATGGTGTATGAAGATCTATTATAATGGTGCATGAAATGCGATTTTTCTGTACTAGCGATCCCGACAATACTTCGCAATTGCTAAAGAAGAATTGGAATTGGATATACGTTCTGATCTTCCTCCCCGCTCTCTCCCTTCATCTGCTACTGCTCCCTTTCCCTCCACCTCTTACTTCCCCATCTCACGACATCTTCTCCTCTTCCTTCTCTCTATCTCCTCCTCCCTCCCCCCCCCCCCCCCCCCCCCAACCCTGAGCGTTGTTTTTGGTTATTTCAAATAGAATCTTGATTGGGAATTGAAGTCGCTTAAAATGAGTGGGTAAATCGGTTGGGATTATTGGTGTATGGGGTATGAGAGGGAACTCTGCAGCTGCTCCATTTGAAGACAGTAGCTTCAGTGCTAGCGTTTTGTGTAGTTTTAATCTGTGAAGGGTAGATTACAAATTTTCGGGCAGTTCAGATTTCAAAGCAGTATTCTGATCGTAAGCTGATAGGCTATAAATACAACTTCCCCGTTTTGTGTTAAAACCGGCTGCCTGGAAGGAAACAGTGGCATACTATTGTGTATACAATTTTCGTTTAAAATATACATAATGATAAAGAATGTATACGGGAGGAACAGTTTGTCTAATGGTTTGAACTCCGAGCTGTAGTAGTTAAATCTGACCGCGTGATAGAAAATTAAACGGTGCATTTTCGCATCACAGCAATTTCTGTCTCGCAGCCAATTTTACCAGAAACCCTGAACATCGTTTTTTAAACAAAAAGTGTAGTTTATTTCCGTCCGAACGTTAATTAGAGTATCGTGTAAAAATCAGAAGCAAGGCGGTCAAGAACTTTTCGAGATTTATACTTACAACTTTCCCCTTTATATATTACATTTATATTTGTATACTATATGTATTAAAATCTATAACTTAGGTCCATCCAAATGTTTATTTAGGTATCGCTTAAAGATGTGAAGTAAATCGGTTAAAAACTTTCCGAGATTTTTTCTAACAATTTTTCTCCTTTATATATTATGTATATTTTTATTTTATAAAAGTACATAGTTTTTGTCCTTCTGAATGTTTATTAGAGCGTTGTGTAAAAATGTGATGTAAATCGGTCAAGAGCTTTGCGAGTTTTTTGTTAATGTTTAAGGGAAAAATTATAATATTAAAAATATGTAGCATATGTATCTCTGCATGTTTGTTAGAGTATCGTGTTAGAGTGAAGTAAATCGGTCAAGAAATTTTTGACATTTTTGCTAACAATTTTTCAACTTTGTATTTACTAGCTGACAAACCCGACGCTGCCCGGGTATTCAATTTGCCAATTTTCTATCAGAAAATTTACCTGATGTGTACTCCTGCAGTAGGCTCGGTGTGAGATGACCCTGGACAGTCCTGTGCATTGGGCGCAGCTGCTTCGGGTGTCTGCAACGGGATTTGGTAAACGTCTCTATGGCAACGCCTTTTCACATCTCTGTAGACGGCTTTTGTTTTCACATACAGCCGTTTGCGCTTCGCAGTTGAAAGCTGTCAAAAGCGCTGCCAGGAGTCAAGGATTTCCTTAAGTCGGCTTGACTATAGGAGTGTCTCAGAAGTAAGGAACAAATGTGTTATAATTTCATACATGATGTGGCATTTTTTCACGCATGTCAGTGTTTATGGCGTCGTTTCCCCTGATCTAAGTGACATATGAAGATATAATTCTGTAGATTCGTTCAGCGTCATAAGCGGATAATGTCTGCAAAATATATTGCGAGTAAAGTTAGTAACAAAGAAGTGATAAATTTAAACGTCTTTTTTTTCATTTTGTTCGGTATTGTTCGTTGCCTTTGGTCTGTGCGGACGTCACAAGATAGCCGCTCGAGTTGATCCCTTTACTCAGTTTTTTTTTTTTATTACAGAGCTACCGTGCCGGCTGAAGTGGAACGTAATCCATCTGAGCCACCGAGGGCACAGAGGATAGCGCGATTGCAGGGACTCGTCCCTTGCACGCTTCCCGTGAGATCCACATTCCCAACTGTCCACAAACTACATTCGTAAGGTTCCTAAAGGATATTTGCCCATTCACTCATTACTCGCGCCAACTAAGGTGACGATTCCCATAAGAGTTCGGGCAAAGTGTGCGCATTCGCACAGAAGAAGGTCAATGGCCGGGTAGCCTCTAACTATATGTAGATAGTAACTGTTCCGAAAGAACAGATACCAATGATGACCATGTTACTATCTTCATATAGTTAAAGGCTACTTGGCCATTGACCTTGCTCTGTGCGAATGCGCACACTTTGCCCGAACTCTTACGGGAATCGTCACCTTAGTTGGCGCGAGTTATGAGTGAATGGGCAAATATTCGTTAGGAACATTACGAATGTAGGTTGTGGACAGTTGGGAACTTGGGTGTCACGGGAAGCGTGGAAGGGATGAGTCCCTGAAGTCACGCTATACTCTGTGCCGTTGGATCAGGTGGATAGAGCGTCTTCCATGTAAGCAGGTGATCCCGGGTTCTGATCCCGGTCGGTGCGCACATTTTCAGCTGTCCCCATTGAGGTATATCAGCAACACCTGTTGGCAGGTGAGGGTTTCGAAAAATGGTTCAAATGGCTCTGAGCACTATGGGACTCAACTAACTAACCTAAGGACATCACACACATCCATGCCCGAGGCAGGATTCGAACCTGCGACCGTAGCGGTCGTGCGGTTCCAGACTGTAGCGCCTTTAACCGCTCGGCCACTCCGGCCGGCAGGTGAGGGTTTCGATTAATTATCATTTCTTTCTAGTGAAGCTGCATGGTCATCATTGGTATCTGTTGTTTCGAAAAGTTACTATCTTCACACCTTTGAATGGTGTTATATTTTTTTGTACTATTCGCTGTCGGTACACCTCTTATTTTTTCTACCACTCTTTTGAAATTGACGTAATTACCTCATTTTTGGTTTTCTTTAAATTGAGTCCTAGCATTTCATTTCAACACGTTCGGTGACGGGGTGTGGAATGGGAGTGGGCACTTCCAACATCTACAGTAGTTCTATTGTTGTTTATCGCTGCTCCTACTGCGTCTTTATAGTCACCCATTATTATTGATGCTTTTGTGATGTCTTGGAGTCCTATAATTATAATGGAAACATCATCAGCGTAGATGTATACAGTGAATCGTAGTGCACCAAAGTGTAATCTTTGCATTGATGTGCTGATCTTATGGGTTAAGAGATGACCAAAAGTAACATTGATACGGGCAACCCAATGGGACATAACGTTGGATTGGGAATGCTTTCGTGAAATATCAGTTGATTTGCACCTTGGAAACCTTTTAGTAGTCGCTCACGGTAGACTCATGACAACAGTGCTTTAAAAAGCCCTCATGCTCTATGCTTGCACAATGTGTTACACACAATTTGGAAGAAAAGGTATTGACCTTTTGAACTCAGTAATTTGTGGAAAATGATTGACTTCATGTTAGATATTTGTTCAGGATATAATCTACTCTTTCTAAAACCATTTTGACATTCACGTAAATTACTCTTCAGTGTTATTTCTACTCTGTTTAGTATAATCTAGGAAAATATGTTACACGCAACTGGTTGCAAAGAAATTTCTGTCTTGTTATTAACATCTTGTTCATTGTATTTCTTATGTATTGGATGTATCAAGGCCACCTTTTATTCTCATGGGAGTTTTTCTGTTTTCCGAGCTTTCTAAAGAATAATTTTAGCTATTTTTTTATTTGGGTAAGACCGTTTCAAAAGTTCTGCTGCAATAGAATCTCCTCAACTAACTTTATGGCGTTTCAACGACGTATTCAATTTCTTTGATAGCTGGGGTAAATCTTTCTAGATTTTCATAAATATTTGAGTATTCGACCCTATAGATTGCCCAGACACTTAAGAAGCTGATCAAAATATATTGCAAGTATTTCGAAACCTTCAGTGTTACTTACGTAAGCCAAACCGATGAGCCTCGTCCCACACTCCTCTGTTTTTAGATTTACATTTGATATACATGTACTTAACTCCTTAAATCTCAGTTTTTCCTCCAAAGATGTACTGGAAAAGGACCTCTTCAGCAGATCATCTACAGAAAACACCTTCACGCTAAATTTTGTCATATAATCGCTTGTTCTCCCACCATATAGCCCTGTACCCTTTTGATTTACGCCTGTAGTAATCATAACTAAATCAAATATAATGAAAAATCCAGGATGGAATATGGAAATATTATGAGAAGGATAGCTGATACTCACCATATATCGGAGATGCTAAGTCGCAGATGGGCACAACAAAAGACTGACAGAAAGAGGCTTTTGGCCAACACGGTCTTCACCGTAAACAGACAACATACACACACATACACACACTCTCGCAAACGTAAACTTTGCTTCTGTGTGTGTGTTTGTGTGTGTTGTCTATTTCCGTATTTCCGATGAAGACTGTGTTGGCCAAAAGCCTACTTTCTGTCGGTCCTTTTGTTGTACCTATCTGCGACTCAGCACCTCCGATATATGGTGAGTAGCAACTATCCTCCTCATAATATTGTCTAAATAAAATATATCAGTATTACGTACATCAACTGAACTGTTGTTTTTAATTTTATAATCAATAGTTCAATGATGCGAGGAATAAAATAAAAGGAAAAATATGTTATTATCAGCGGGAAGCTAACATGGGTAGACAAATTACAAGTCTGTGCTTTATGATACTCGCTCACAGTGCTGTAATGACACCAGTTCTTCAAAAAGTCCCTCATATTATATGCTTGCACAATATGCTTTTCGTAATTTCAGAGAGAAATACTAACCTGGTGCTGTAAGGAAAGTAACACTCATAGTACCAGAAGGGATGACGTCACACCGTATCAAGTGCATTAGAAAGCGGAAAACTGTTTCGCTTCTCTGAGTTGATCATAGCAATGCCCATATCATGTAGAGGATCTAAATTAGTATTTTGCCATGCCGATAAATTTACTTGAAAGGTGCAAACCATCGATTCCCTTAAGGTTTCAGTAGTTGGTACAAACGAAAATTTATTTTCTGTATCCTGTAGGCCCTAACACGGTCACGAAGTCAGTTGCGTGAATTCGCTCGACAGCTGCAGGATACGATAATATTACAGTGCAAACGATCAGTTTTCGGGTGGATCTAATACTGGGCAAAGTACCGGACATTTTACCCATACTTTGCCTACAGCATATTCCCATCAGATTGGAAGCAGGGATTCACTTAACCATTAGCTAAGAAGGAGTCTGGCAAACGACCTTCTGATACAGACCCATTTGCATTCTACCAACACTATCCGAGGCTTTAGATTACTTAATTCACGAACTGTTTATTAATTACTGACATCAATCTTTTGGATGAGTACCAGTCCAGTTTCCGACAAAATCGCAGCACTTGTAAAGCGACTTACGAACTGAAACAAGCTATGGGCAAACAATAGGCGATTATTATGTGCATTTCGAATTTCAGCAAAGCTTTCGACATCTCACCAACATTGTTCACAATGTAGGGAGGAAATATCTGGGGTCCCACAAAGATCAATATTGGGCCAATTACTCTTCTCGTTATATTTAACGATGTGTCAAATATTCCCTGCAAATACCATCTACAAGATGACGAACTTGTGTTATATCTAAGTGCACGTCTAACAAATCAGTCCACAGCCACCCAGCATGTAAATGAATGCCGATTTACTTGCCTCATTAGAGTGGACGCAAAACATAGGTTTGTAACTTAACCCATTTCCAGGGCAAGTAATCCTAGTCTCTCACAAAAGACTTATCGCCCTCAGTTCAAAGAATCTCTTCCACCGTTCATCTTACACGGCACAGAAATAGTCTTTTCGTCTTATGCTATCTACTTGGGTGTAATTCTTGACCATCTCTTGGACTGAACCGAACGTACAACTACGACCTGTAAGAAGCTATCAGCGTCGCTTCATTCGCTTCCCAGATATAAGACAGTATTTGCTGCGAGGTCAAAAAGAAACTCATAGAGACATTAACACTCATCGTACTTGACTACGGTGATGTTATTCTCCGAGGAAATCCACACGAAAGCTCACGCAGGCTGCAGCTAACGATGAATGATTGTGCGCGATACATTTGTGACGTACGCTTTTTCGACCATATCATTGCAGCTTACGAACAATTATCGTGGCTAAGTGCCAATAAGCGTAGAGAGTGTCATACTTCATGTTTGTTCTATGGTCTTCTCAATCGCTGCACTCCCTCTTATTTGCCTTCAACGCTGTCTACTATCTAAACAGCACAGCATAAATACTCGTTCTCAACAAAATAAAAGTCTTTCTGTATCATCACATAACACTGCTATGGTTTCTAAATGACGTTCTGTATCAGAAACCTGACTCTGGAACAGTCTTGTTCATCAGTTCTCTAGTATCTGACTGCAAATTTTGAAATATTGTTGCCGTTGCAACTGCGTGACCAGCAACATGCTACAATAATACAAAAGAAATACTGCGATTCATGCAGAGTGCAGTGCATGGTTACAACTACTGATGCAACTACTCTTTTTTTTTTAATACAGAAACTGAATGATCGGGAGGGGTTTGGTCAAGAAGCCTTGACCGGTGTAAGAAAGTGAAAGGAACCAACGAAAACATTCTATTTACTATATTATGAAAATGAAGAATCATCATACATTGACAAACTTCACGCAGACCTTTCTTTTCCTTGAGAAATTTGAAAACTTGAATTATTGCACAATGTCTATAATCAATAATCACGTATCTAGTCACAACAAAGGTACGAATATTACTCTCAATGTATGCATACACAAATCTGACGAAATCTCTCCAGCGCGCAAGCAGGCAACAACTGCGTGCAGCGTAAAGGCAAATTACCAGAAATCCTCAATTAATACCAAAGTCTCCTCTCGCACTAGTAGCATGGTCAGGGCAGGCAGCCACCCCGCAGCTTTACTCCACTCCACTCTGGTCTGCGTCCGACTACTCTCTCGATAGTAACATCTCAGACTAAGAGTTTGTGTATGCGCGCAACAGCAGAATTAGTGTCCAATTCTCCAAAAAACTATGAATGTCCACCTTTCAATGTGCAAACTATTAGTCAGGTTCCTTTATTATTTTTTAGACTTCCGTTCCCTAGGCCGGCCGGTGTGGCCGAGCGGTTCTAGTAGCTTCAGTCTGGAACCGCGCGACCTCTACGGTTGCAGGTTCGAATCCTGCCTCGGGCATGGATGTGTGTGATGTTCTTAGGTTAGCTAGGTTTAAGTAGTTCTAAGTTCTAGGGGACTGATGACCTCAGATGTTAAGTCCCGTAGCGCTCAGAGCCATTTGAACCGTTCCCTAGTTCTCGTTGTTTATAAGCAGGACATCATTTTGTCAAATGACAATAGCCTGTCACATGACAGTGGTATGCATTAAATTGCAGTAACCGCACAGTGCACAACCTTAACTTGTCCTGTCAAGTTCATGTAGGGCGGCTTCGCGATGGAGTACACAAAAGATGAATACGTCGAAATGCTTTTGGTGCTCGTGCTTATCCTGCACGGTACCCTCAAAGGCACCATCGTGGTAAGAAGTTTTCCATCGCCTTCGGGAAATTAGTAATCTTTGTCCACAAGTAATGGACAGAGGTCGTAGACGTTCTCCAGAAATAGAGTGAGAGGTGGCATGAGCCCCCTCTCATATTTCTATCTTACGATTTTCCTCTCTAATTGCATGCAGTGAAAAGTTGCTATTCCTTCACACGTGGGCTTCCCACGCAGCGTCTCTCGTCACCCGTGTGGTCCGGTGACAGGCGGGCATTGCTGATCTTGAAAGGGTAAGCCGACGGGTGTGAGGGAGTCGAGTGAATGCTTTCCAGACGCCGACATTGTAGAATAGCGGCAGACACGCTCGGAGGGGCCTGACGTAGCGGCTGGGCTAGAGGTTCCGTTACTTCGCAGAAACACTTTCTGGCGGGCTACCAGCGAGGCGTGGGAATGACTTGTGTACCCAGGCAGTTGTGGCGGGCAGATTCCCGCGCTTTCTGCAAAATCGTAACTGTGATTGGCTTGCTCAGGGCATAGCTCCGTGACGTAGCAAAATCGGCGCAGAAATTGGCACCAAGAATCTCCATTGGTGGAATGGTAGTGCTCCGGCAATCGAGTGGAATTTTCCGCCGGTTTTCGAGTTGATGATTGGAATAGTTAACTACAGCCACTGTCGTGGGGGCGGGAATGTTCTGTGTTCGGTTTTGTATGGGTGCTCTTGTGAGGTAGTCGGCTCTCGCCTTTCAGTTGGAGTAGGTTACAAGACTGAGCTCTCGCTGCTCTGGACAGCCTGCCTTCCGTTGGCTGTCTAATATACTTTTATTTGATTGTAACTGTTTAACGAAGTTGCTGAAGTTTCGACTTCAACGTAACTTTCCGAGTACAGTTGGCAATTGAACATTCTGCGTACAAGCGGCCTATGTTGTCTGTCTTGGGCAGTTTTGGCTAAAGTTGACTGTATCGGAGTTACTGTGTGACTTCGCTTGTGAAAATCAATCACTGTACCGTCAGTGATTGTGTGGCGAGCCTTCTTTGTCTCCCTCAGAGGCGCGTTTGTATTGATAGGAAGTCTTTAGTCTGGAACAACCAGACCAGGACAATTTGTTTCGGGCTATACTCGCGACATTATCGTCACCACGACGGGACGTCGAAGCAACCTGCCGTTGCTTCCAGTACGCCAGATCGTGTCCTTGCAGCTAAGAAGACAGCTTGGTAATGTACGTCCGCAGCACCGGCAAAGCAGGCATTTTTGCTAGGCGATAATCAGAGCTCAGCAGAGCGCGCCTGTTCGTCTTTTCTAACTTTGTTCTATCTTGGGTGTTCATTGTCTGAGTTCTCACTAATGTAGCAGCAATTAATGTTGGGTTAGCTGTGTGTCTCTCTTAAGATTTGAGTTGCAAGGAATTGGCTCCACATACCACTTCGTCATAAACGTCACAATTTAGTTTAGGGACAACTTCACCTTCACAGCGTTTGTTTGAGTATCCAATTTGAACCAATTTGATGTATTGTAAATGTTTCATGTGTTTTTCTTTATTATTTTGTGTTTAGTCTTAATAAATAATATTGTTATTTTGGACAGAACTTTCATTCTGTTAATTGGTAGAGCAACCCTATCACTTCTCACTACGTTAATGAAACCGTCCTTTATTTAACTTAGTTATCAAATTAAATTATTGCAGGTGCCAAACTCTTTTCTACTCCACTTGCAGGGTTGATTACAGTCAGTTCGCGTATCTTTTTAATCCATGTGCAACAGCAAAAGTCGGAGTTAGAATAGGGGGGGGGGGCTTAGAGCATCATTTACATATGTAGATTCTAGAAGAATTTAGTGTTAAATACACTGCTAGCCCCGGCACCTCGCAAGAGGACGCGGTTCTTGAAACCGTTCATCATTCACCTCGGCCTAGCACGCGTCATATTGCAAGGCAGTTCCAGATATTTCAAAGATTAGTTTTGAGAGTGTTGCGCAATGAAGAAGTGCATCCATATCATTACACGTTTACTCAACTCCCGTTGCCAGAAGACAGCATTCTAGCAGCATGCAGTCCGCCCTCGGTGGCTCAGTGGTTGGGCCGGCACGGTAGCTATGCGTGTTCGGTCAGAGGGCTGCGTGCTCTCTGTAATAAAAAAAACTGAGTCAAAGAATCAACGATCAACTTGAACGGATGTCTTGTGACGTCCGCCCAGACCAAAAGCAACCAACGAAAAAAGTGGACAGCGCGACATAATGTCAATCCTAAGGGCCCTGGTTCGACTCCCGGCTGGGTCATACATTTTCTCCGCTCAGGGACTGGGTGTTGTGTTGTCCTAATAATCACATCATTTCATCCCCATCGAGGCGCGAGTCACCGAAGTGGCGTCAAATCGAAAGACTTGCACCAGGCGAGCGGTCTACCCGACGGGAGGCCCTAGTCACACGACTTTTTCATTTAGCAGTATGCAATTCGCCTTCTCCGCTGTTATTTAATCTTTCTGATTATTTTGCCAGCTGGTGCAGTAATTTGTAAAATGGGTTTAATTATAAAGTCGCGTAATAATTCTCGGCAGGAATTAGCGTTGCGACAGTATCAATATACATAAATGGAAACTATGCCACAGAAATTAATAAAATATAATATTTAACATCAGACTGGCTGCAACAACGAGAAAAGGCGCGCACATTCGCGAGTGAGAGGGCTATCTAATAACTACTGCATTTGGGGATGACGGTAAGAAATTGTAATTATTATGAAAGTCACTCACATATGACGGATGTACGGGAGATGTAGACGTACGTATTTTCTTGGATTTACCTTTCCTTGTGGCCTGGTGGCGCAGAATATCGGTTATGATGGTAACAAGAGTCAGATAAAAATTATAACAAAAGAAATCGGATTCGTTGGAAACAGAGAAACGATGGAGATCGCAGATATTAGTGTCACAGCAAATGACCAAATTAAAAAAAATGAAAACGGCGGCCAAAAAGGAAGAAAAGGGCATGTTCACCTACCTCCATTTTTGTACTGCGGTGTCGCGAAGTTCGTCGCTGCTATCTGTATCCATCTCGTATAAATAATAACAATACTGCTCCAGGAGACTGTGTTATTAGGCTTCCATAAATAATGATAAACGCGGAGATTTCGTTTTGACTTAAACTGGTGATTATTCAAATAAACTTTCATAAATATAGTACTAGGTTTCACATATACGTCTACACTTTATGAGGAACGAGAACAAAACAGAAGACTACTAAAGTGCGCGTCATTTATGTTGGCGGCCGAGTTTAGGTTCGTTCTGCGCATCTGACGTTACAAAACACAGTCAGCCAATGAACAGAGAACGACGTTGCCAGATCTCGACTGCAGTGCAGAGCATGGACGTGTGTCTTCAGTTTTAGAAACGTTCAGTCATAAATAAAGTAATAGAACAAAAGCAATGTCTTGATAGCAGACTTTCTTTTATAGAAAGTTTGGAAAAAGCATTCTTTATACCAATTGCTTCATATTCTATTAATTAATTAATCTAAACAAGCAATAAGCCTCCTAATTCAGGCGATAGCAAGGAAAGGTGTTTGTATCAATCTCACGAACCGCTTTTTCGCAATAAAGAACAGCGGTAATTGTTTCTTTCCTATTGTACTTCGACGAAGCGTGAGTAATTGGAAGTCATACCAACAGTGTTTGTCAGTATTTTGCGTGACGTGTTAGAGTCATTAAGACGCATTGTAGTCTGACGAGCTGCGTTAGCATCATGGTTTAGGTGTTGGGCTTCTACACGAAAGGTTATGGGTTCAAACCTTGTGCGATGCTAAATATTTTCATTATTTAAAAACAATATCGAAGTGCCTTACTTCGCGAATTATATTTCTTTGAATGCAATTTTTTGAAATTTATAGTGCTTTGTCTCTTCATTAACCCTTTCGCTGCTGCAGACACGTGCTCCCCGCATTCTGCGCTTTGCGCGATTTTGTCATCACTGCACTGCTCGCCTGTGCAGACACATGGTGTTCCCACTCGTTTGACACACTTATCATTCGATTTCACAAAAACTATTTGGCCCAAAAATTTGATTTTTACACGTCTTCTTGACTGATGCCTACCCCCCCCCCCCCATAAATGACTTAATTTTGTTTCGATGTTCAACGCAGTTATTATGCAGCATTAAATGTAGTAAACCATTGCACGAAATTTTCAAGAGCTTGCAGAGGTAGAATTCCATAGCGTATACTTTCCGTATGGTCGATTTTAGTTGCCACAATGTTGAGAATGAAATGTGGACTAGATATCTAAATTTCGTATAAAATTTACTGTATAACAATATCTCATTTAATTTAAGTACCACACAGGTGTCGTATGTAATATTGAGAAATATTCCGTCTTTCCCGACTGTAATAAAAGTTTTATTTACACCGGACGCGTTTCGCTTTATTTTAAAGCACTTCAATCAATGAAAGTTATGGCACATACACAATGGTACTCATGTTCTCTTTCTTGTTTTTGTTCCACAGTCGCAGTTTTACCAATGGTACTGAAAGATATTCCTCTTCTGCAACTGAAATAAGCGACTTATTTAGACCAGACGCGTTTCTCTCTTTTGAAGCATCTTCAGTGGACAGTATTTTGTCTCCTCCATTGCCAAGTCACCTTTCGTAGTTTTGTGCTGCGGTAACACAATATTCAACGTTTGTGTTGGCTGATCAGTGTTTTAGCAAATAAATGATGTTTGTGTGTGCCACACACAAAAATTATATTTGACATAGCTCAGAGCACTTCACTGATAGACGGTATATTCAAGTCGTAATGTTTTTGTAAGTCTACAGTTTTGTTTAATGTATTTTGTCTACTTCCTTTTGATTGACTGAAGTGCTTTAAAATAAAGCCAAACGTGCTCAGTGTAAATAAAACTTTTGTTACAGTCGCGAAAGAAGGAATATTTCTCAATATTACATACGACACCTATGTGGTACTTAAATGAGATATTGTTATACAGTAAATTTTATGTGAAATTTAGGTATCTTGTCCACATTTTATTCTCAACATTGTGGCAACTAAAATCGACCATACGGAAAGTATACTCTATGGACTTTTACCTCTGCAAACTCTTCAAAATTTCGTGCAATGGTTTACTATTTTTAATGCTGCATAATAACTGCGTTGAACATCGAAACAAAATTAAGTCATTTATGGGGGGAAGGTATCAGTCAAGAAGATGTGTAAAAATCTAATTTTTGGGCCAAATAGTTTTTGTGGAATCGGATAAGTGTGTCAAAGCAGTCGGAACACGATGTGTCTGCACAGGCGAGCAGTGCAGTGACAAAATCGCGCACAGCGCGGAATGCAGGGAGCACGTCTTTGTAGCGGCGAAAGGGTTCATGCGGCCGTGGTGGCTTTACTTCATGAACTGCGCCCTCCCCCCCTGAACGTAAGCTTGCGAACTATGCTATACTATGGTGCTGCTTCTATTGGCGCGTGCGTCGTGTGCAACTGGCAACGCAGCAATCTCCCGCGTCTGGGCGGGCATGCACGAGCCGCCAAGATAAAAGAATTGAACTATAGTAAAGCTAATAACTGAAGAGCGTAATTATGTCATTGTCTCTCAGAGTCTACCAGTACTCTTACTTATCTTTGATTGGCCAAATATTTTACATTTTGGTTTATCAAGAAATATTGAAAAAGTATCTCCACAATTATAGTTATGTGAATGGCTTTTTCACCAAGTGGAAGATAACGAACATTTTGTAACTAACGTGATATGGTGTGACAAAACTAGCTTCACTCGTGATGGTGTTTTCAACCTCCACAACAGCCATTATTGTCGGAACACAACCCACACACCAACCATGAACGTGGCTTTCAGGCACGCGTTGGCATAAAACTGTGGGGTGGAATCGTGAGAGGAGTGCTTTTGGGTCCTTATCTATTGCCGGACATGTTGACTGCTCTCCTGCAGTATACGTTTCTGTGCAATACTTTGCCTGACACATTAGAAAACGTTCGACTTGGTGTTCGGCGACAGTTATAGTTCAGGCATGATGGTGCACTGCTGCACATTGGAATGAATGTGCATAACTATTTAAATGAATCGTTTCCAGAGAAGCGGATTGGTTGTGGAGGTCCAATGTTCTGCCCTCCTCGTTCCCAGGACTTTAAACCAATAGAATTTTATTTGTGGGGATTCTACAGGGTGTTTCAAAAATGACCGGTATATTTGAAACGGCAATAAAAACTAAACGAGCAGCGATAGAAATACACCGTTTGTTGCAATATGCTTGGGACAACAGTACATTTTCAGGCGGACAAGCTTTCGAAATTACAGTAGTTACAATTTTCAACAGCAGATGGCGCTGCAAGTGATGTGAAAGATATAGAAGACAACGCAGTCTGTGGGTGCGCCATTCTGTACGTCGTCTTTCTGCTGTAAGCATGTGCTGTTCACAACGTGCAAATGTGCTGTAGACAACATGGTTTATTCCTTAGAACAGAGGATTTTTCTGGTGTTGGAATTCCACCGCCTAGAACACAGTGTTGTTGCAACAAGACGAAGTTTTCAATGGAGGTTTAATGTAACCAAAGGACCGAAAAGCGATACAATAAAGGATCTGTTTGAAAAATTTCAACGGACTGGGAACGTGACGGATGAACGTGCTGGAAAGGTAGGGCGACCGCGTACGGCAACCACAGAGGGCAACGCGCAGCTAGTGCAGCAGGTGATCCAACAGCGGTCTCGGGTTTCCGTTCTCCGTGTTGCAGCTGCGGTCCAAATGACGCCAACGTCCACGTATCGTCTCATGCGCCAGAGTTTACACCTCTATCCATACAAAATTCAAACGCGGCAACCCCTCAGCGCCGCTACCATTGCTGCACGAGATACATTCGCTAACGATATAGTGCACAGGATTGATGACGGCGATATGCATGTGGGCAGCATTTGGTTTACTGACGAAGCTTATTTTTACCTGGACGGCTTCGTCAATAAACAGAACTGGCGCATATGGGGAACCGAAAAGCCCCATGTTGGAGTCCCATCGTCCCTGCATCCTCAAAAAGTACTAGTCTGGGCCGCCATTTCTTCCAAAGGAATCATTGGCCCATTTTTCAGATCCGAAACGATTACTGCATCACGCTATCTGGACATTCTTCGTGAATTTGTGGCGGTACAAACTGCCTTAGACGACACTGCGAACACCTCGTGGTTTATGCAAGATGGTGCCCGACCACATCGCACGGCCGACGTCTTTAATTTCCTGAATGAATGTTTCGATGATCGTGTGATTGCTTTGGGCTATCCGAAACATACAGGAGGCGGCGTGGATTGGCCTCCCTATTCGCCAGACATGAACCCCTGTGACGTCTTTCTGTGGGGACACTTGAAAGACCAGGTGTACCGCCAGAATCCAGAAACAATTGAACAGCTGAAGCAGTACATCTCATCTGCATGTGAAGCCATTCCGCCAGACACGTTGTCAAAGGTTTCGGGTAATTTCATTCAGAGACTACGCCATATTATTGCTACGCATGGTGGATATGTGGAAAATGTCGTACTATAGAGTTTCCCAGACCGCAACGCCATCTGTTGTTGAAAATTGTAACTACTGTAATTTCGAAAGTTTGTCTGCCTGAAAATGTACTGTTGTCCCAAGCATATTGCAACAAACGGTGTATTTCTATCGCTGCTCGTTTAGTTTTTATTGCCGTTTCAAATATACCGGTCATTTTTGAAACACCCTGTATATTGTGTATTGTATATTGAACAGGGGACCTAGAAACGACGGAGAGGTTTCGCCCCACCTTAGCCTTCAGTGGTCCACAATCCCACAACAGGCCACAGCAGTCCACCTACCCCATCGCCATAGAGTAATTATGGTGCACGTGTACGTCGACACAGTGTTTGTGCAGCAATTGCCGACATATTGTAACTGAGGCGGAATAAGGGAAACCAGCCCGCATTCGCCGAGGCAGGTCGAAAACCGCCTTAAAAACCATCCACAGGCTGGCTAGCACACCTGACCTCGACACTAATCCGCCGGGCGGATTCGTGCCGGGGACCGGCGCGCCTTCCTGTTCGGGAAGCAGCGCGTTAGACCGCGCGGCTAGCCGGGCGGGTATTTGTGGGGATACTTACAGAAACAAGTTTATGGTACTCCACCTACGGATGTGCAAAAAAATGGTTCAAATGGCTCTGAGCACTATGGGACTTAACATCTATGGTCATCAGTCCCCTAGAACTTAGAACTACTTAAACCTAACTAACCTAAGGACAGCACACAACACCCAGCCATCATGAGGCAGAGAAAATCCCTGACACCGCCGGGAATCGAACCCCGGAAACCCGGGCGTGGGAAGCGAGAACGCTACCGCACGACCACGAGATGCGGGCACGGATGTGCACCTACGGCCTAATAACTCGCTTGCATGCCATTTATGCAACCGTGAATGAAGGTGTATAGAGTAGGGTCCAGCAAAGTATGATCCAGCGAGTGGCTAAGTTCAAATGGTTCAAATGGCTCTGAGCACTATGGGACTTAACTTCTGAGGTCATCAGTCCCCTAGAACTTAGAACTACTTAAACCTAACATCCATGCCCGAGGCAGGATTCGAACCTGCGACCGTAGAGGTCGCGCGGTTCCAGACTATAGCGCCTAGAACTGCTCGGCCACTCCGACCGGAAATTTAGCAAAATAATTAATAAAACCAGGAAATTGAAAGTTAATTTAGTGACTGAAACTAATAGTGAACTTTGTTTCTGAAGCACTACGAAATTAAATAAAATAAGGTTAGTCTTGGGCTACCCCAACAATCATCTCAATAGCTACTTGAATCTACGCAATTGAGAAATAAGAGATTTAGCTTTGAACTTGAATTAAATGATTTTGAACAATTAACAATAGTAAAATTTATTACGTACCAAGCTGAGCTGCAGTCACAGGTAACCTAAAATAAGGTAACAAAACTAGCACTCTTAATTTGTTCTTGTGGAATCTAAGTATTGTAGCCAGCTATGAATACTTTAACTGAACTTTGAAATTAAAGCAGTGAAATGGAATATTACTTTAATGCTGGTGTTTGAATTTCAACGACACTCGGGTTCATTTCGGAAAAGGAAGGGACCCTGCTTGGTAATGCAATTGGGACAATAAGCAACAAAGGTTCATGCTAAGTTGCTGTATTTCACTTTCAGACTTCCTTGTTGGTTGATTGAAGGTTTGAAGTCGTCGATCGAGGAGGTGGCGACCATCACTTACTGTCGGCCGTCGCTGTTGCAGAAGCTGGATGTTGGCGCGCCTTCTTCTCGGCACGGTCACCAGGCGAAACGGGCTCTTGATGCGTGCCAGCTAATGTTTCCCGTCCGCGACACCGTACCAGAAACTATCATAGCAAGTCGAGCGCAATTACATGCTGCCAAACCCCGAAAGCGCGGCAACTCGCGGGAGCGTCACTTAACACTCCTGCTCCACCGCCCTACTCCAGCCAGACTCTGCTCTGCCCGCGCTCTACGCGGCAGAGCCAACACTACCAAAGATCGTAAGCACTTTGGTTCTCCACACGAACTATTGATGTAATCGTTCGATAGCATAGTTTTCCCTAAGCAAGACCCAGCGTAAAAATACAAATAGTATTTACAAAACAAACCAATTATACATCGACATAAATGCATAAATATATATATATGGCTCTGAGCACTATGGGACTCAACTGCTGATGTCATTAGTCCCCTAGAACTTAGAACTAGTTAAACCTAACTAACCTAAGGATATCACAAACATCCATGCCCGAGGCAGGATTCGAACCTGCAACCGTAGCGGTCTTGCGGTTCCAGACTGCAGCGCCTTTAACCGCACGGCCACTTCGTCCGGCATATATATATATATATATACAAACTGTAAAACAATTACAGTATATAAAGACACAGAAATGTCATATCTTCAGGTAACAAAATAAGGAAAAAATTTATAGTACAATAGATGGAAATAGGAGGATATTCATTTCTGGCATTGCATAGTACAGCCTGCCTATTGTGTTTTTTATACCTCATTGGATACAGACAATGTTGCTATATCCACTATTATTTTTACTGGCTTCATTTGTGTTAGTGATGAAACAAATTGATCGTTTACGTCTGCATTAAGTATATGTTATGGCTTAATGTTTAAATAAAAGTACTAGTAACAGAAAGAAATACACAAGATACTGCACTGTGCAGGCGTGAACTGAATACAATTTCATGCATTTAACTGAAAAAAAGAATTTTTGGCACGAATGTGACTTAAACATCGGCGAGTCTGCATATCCGCTCCACTGTGTTGCTTCCTCTAACTGAGCTAATGGGACATCTCCAGCACAGTGCAGAGTTCATGCTAGCTGTTTTGGGCCATTTTACACTCACAGCTTTACCAGAGCCTCGTTTTTTAAGTCTCATTTGTATTAAACCTCTTGGTGGCACTAGGTCTTGGTAGATACACTTTTGTCTTGAACTTGGCTACGAAATTGGATCCCGACCAGCAAGTGAGGCATTTTTTTCTTCACCCTGTATTAACCCACCCTATCAAGTATAACTCCTCCCCCCCCTATCCCACTTCTTCGCCCGTTCCTCTTCCCTCCCCATCTTTTCTTTGCCCTCGTAACCTCTTTCATGTTATTGGCCTGCCCATACCTCCAAGCTACTCCTCCTTTCCTTTATCAAATGGCTCTGAGCACTATGGGACTTAACATCTGAGGTCATCAGTCCCCTAGAACTTAGAACTACTTAAACCTAACTAACCTAAGGACATCATACACGTCCATGCCCGAGGCAGGATTAGAATCTGCGACCGCAGTGGTCACGCGGTTCCAGACTGAAGGGCTTAGAACCGCTCTGCCACTCCGGCCGGCTTTCCTTTATCCCGACATCCACTCCAGTAACTTCTCCAGAGACACCACCCATCGGATATCTGTTCTTTTACAAACACCTTGTTACCTTACGAAACACCTAACGTTTTTCCCTTCCCAAACTAAATACGTTCTTGTTTTTAGTTGTGCAGATCCTCCAACTTTTACTGAAGGTGCAGCGCTCCTTGTTTATGTTTCTACAATGTGTTTTAAATGCATTACTGTTGTTTTAATTTTACCTTTTAGTTTTCTTTCCTGTTTTTATTAAGAAATGAGGCAATTAAGTTTAATTTATACAAAATTCTTCATCAAAATCTTTCCTTTACATGTTTTAAAATCGTGTTTACATATTTTACCTTATAATTTATTGTTTTCGTCTTATGTATACAATAACAGTTTGGCTCAAGAGCGAGTTAATTTGTCACTGACAGCTACCCCACACCCACATGGGACGAAGGAGATGAAACAGCCATAAAGATAAAACAACGTTAATTAATCTAATCTCGTCCTCTCAGTCCAACGTAGTACATTTCCAGATTTCCCACTGGATACTGCGTCTTGAATCTTTTGTAAGAAAACGGTCGTGGGACGGTTAACGTCGCTCTTCAAGTTACAGCCAATCTATATTTTACAGCATTACCTTGACGATCTGCCATTAGTCAAGCCAAACTGTGACCATTCGTGCTACCCTTTTTTCTATACATCTACATCTACATCCATACTCCGCAAGCCACCTGACGGTGTGTGGCGGAGGGTACCTTCAGTACCTCTATCGGTTCTCCCTTCTATTCCAGTCTCGTATTGTTCGTGGAAAGAAGGATTGTCGGTATGCCTCTGTGTGGGCTCTAATCTCTCTGATTTTATCCTCATGGTCTCTTCGCGAGATATACGTAGGAGGGAGCAATATACTGCTTGACTCTTCGGTGAAGGTATGTTCTCGAAACTTTGACAAAAGCCCGTACCGAGCTACTGAGCGTCTCTCCTGCAGAGTCTTCCACTGGAGTTTATCTATCATCTCCGTAACGCTTTCGCGATTACTAAATGATCCTGTAACGAAGCGCGCTGCTCTCCGTTGGATCTTCTCTATGTCTTGTATCAACCCTATCTGGTACGGATCCCACACTGCTGAGCAGTATTCAAGCAGTGGGCGAACAAGCGTACTGTAACCTACTTCCTTTGTTTTCGGATTGCATTTCCTTAGGATTCTTCCAATGAATCTCAGTCTGGCATCTGCTTTACCGACAATCAACATTATATGATCATTCCATTTTAAATCACTCCTAATGCCTACTCCCAGATAGTTTATGGTATTAACTGCTTCCAGTTGCTGACCTGCTATTTTGTAGCTAAATGATAAAGGATCTATCTTTCTGTGTATTCGCAGCACATTACACTTCTCTACATTGAGATTCAGTTGCCATTCCCTGCACCATGCGTCAATTCGCTGCAGATCCTCCTGCATTTCAGTACAATTTTCCATTGTTACAACCTCTCGATACACCACAGCATCATCTGCAAAAAGCCTCAGTGAACTTCCGATGTCATCCACCAGGTCATTTATGTATATTGTGAATAGCAACGGTCCTATGACACTCCCCTGCGGCACACCTGAAATTACTCTTACTTCGGAAGACTTCTGTCCATTGAGAATAACATGCTGCGTCCTGTTATCTAGGAACTCCTCAATCCAATCACACAATTGGTCTGATAGTCCATATGCTCTTACTTTGTTCAATAAACGACTGTGGGGAACTGTATCGAACGCCTTGCGGAAGTCAAGAAACACGGCATCTACCTGTGAACCCGTGTCTATGGCCCTCTGAGTCTCTTGGACGAATAGCGCGAGCTGGGTTTCACATGACCGTCTTTTTCGAAACCCATGCTGATTCCTACAGAGTAGATTTCTAGTCTCCAGAAAAGTCATTATACTCGAACACAATACGTGTTCCAAAATTCTACAACTGATCGACGTTAGAGATATAGGTCTATAGTTCTGCACATCTGTTCGACGTCCCTTCTTGAAAACGGGGATGACCTGTGCCCTTTTCCAATCCTTTGGAACGCTACGCTCTTCTAGAGACCTACGGTACACCGCTGCAAGAAGGGGGGCAAGTTCCTTCGCGTACTCTGTGTAAAATTGAACTGGTATCCCATCAGGTCCAGAGGCCTTTCCTCTTTTGAGCGATTTTAATTGTTTCTCTATCCCTCTGTCGTCTATTTCGATATCTACCATTTTGTCATCTGTGCGACAATCTAGAGAAGGAACTACAGTGGAATCTTCCTCTGTGAAACAACTTTGGAAAAAGACATTTAGTATTTCGGCCTTTAGTCTGTCGTCCTCTGTTTCAGTACCATTTTGGTCACAGAGTGTCTGGACATTTTGTTTTGATCCACCTACCGCTTTGACATAAGACCAAAATTTCTTAGGATTTTCTGTCAAGTCAGTACATAGAACTTTACTTTCGAATTCATTGAACGCCTCTCGCATAGCTCTCTTCACACTACATTTCGCTTCGCGTAATTTTTGTTTGTCTGCAAGGCTTTGGCTATGTTTATGTTTGCTGTGAAGTTCCCTTTGCTTCCGCAGCAGTTTTCTAACTCGGTTGTTGATCCTGTTTAGAATGGGCTATGTGGGCAACATTCTAGAATGGATCGCACGATTATTTTGTAAGCAATTTCATTTTGTAGATTTCCTGGATTTTCTAAGTACCCAATCAATTAACGGAAGTCTTGCACTTGCATTACCTATGACTGAAACTATGCGATCATTCGATTTCATATTCCTACAAACTGTTGTACCCACGTTTGCTGTATGAGTTCACTATTCCAGTTGTAGCTCACTGATATTATAATCAGAGGATATGTTTCTAAAATTTGTGATGTTCCAAACTATATATTTGTGAATATTTAAATCAAGTTGCCAATCATTTTGCGCCACTTCAATATCATATCAAGACGCAATATCTATCAGCATTTTCAGATGGTACTTCATGTTAGGTTACTGCATCATCTGCAAAAAGTCTGGCGTTACCGTCAGTATTTTTTGTTTGGTCATCCTGTCGTGACAAACTGGGACACGAACCGAGATTTCCGACTTTTCGCGAGCAGGCATCCTTACCATCTTTAAAAACTGGCTTTCTTTTTTATTTCAGTGACTCTTTTAGTTAGAAACTGACAATGTTGCTTACACAAAATTAGGTCTTAACGAGCAAACAAAAATATCGATTCCAGTGATGGAATGTTGAACACTGGAATAACAACCTTTATGTTGCATCTGAATAAGGAATCACACGGAGACTTCCAAGTACGGCGTTCTTTCTTCACCGTGTATACTAAGGCGCATTTCATAGTCTGGAAGATGGCGGTTAAAATCTTTATTCGGAGAGAATGTAGGGTGTGTATAGGTGGCGTGTGTTTGTAGAAGCGGGGCAGCGTACGAGGATTGGATTTAGAGGAGACACAAGAGGATTACTGGAGTCGAGTTAGCGAATCGTGTAAGACTTTTAGAGGTGAGACAACAGGATTACTGGAGTCGAGTTTGCGGATCGTGTAGGTTCGTTCGAAGGTGCTGATTGCGTGCGTGGAGAGGTGGGCATTTGATAAGATGGCAACGGATCCGTGTGTGGGAAGGTGAACGGATACGGCACGTGAGGTGGGTTAATTGCAGCACACACAGAAGCATTTAAGCATTTATTCTCTCAGAACTTAAAGCGAGAACGCAGCGGGAAGAGAACTTAAAGCGTGTTACATCTAAATCTACATCTGCATTTCACACCTAAGTGCCTGGAAGAGGGGTTATCGAAACACTTTCACACTATTTCTCTACCGTTCCATCCTCGAACAGCGCGCGAATAAAACGAACAGTCAAATCTATCTCTATATTCTCTAATTTCACTTTTTTTCTGGGATCATTTCTCCCAGTTCATATACGGAGGAGAATGTTGAAGAATGAAATTTCGTAAAAAGATCTGGTTGCAGCCTCAAACCGCCCTTCTTGTAATGATTGCCACCACAAATTGCTTACATTAGGGAGAACGACGGTTCAAACCCGCGTTCGGCCATCGTCATTTACATTTCCCGTGATTTCCCTAAATTGCTTGAGGCAAATGTCGCGATGCTGCCTTCGAAAGGGCACGGCCGCTTTCCTTCTCCACGCTTCCCTAATCTGAGCTTTTGCTCAGTACTCATGTGGATGAGTGCTAATCGCCTCCTCCTCCAACTCTCCTAACATCTGCGTGACACTCTCTATCCTGTTCGAAGAGATTTCGGGATTGCAACCGGTCGTCATAAACTTCACTCCACAGTCGAGCGAAGTTTACGACAAGCCTCTGCAATTCCGAAATCTCTTCTATCATTCAATCCGCCGGGAAAATTTTAAATTTCACACTCTCTACCCTCTTTCGCGATAATACAAAACGAGCTGCCCTTCTTTGAACGTTTCTCTCTCCTCCGTCAATCCTGTCTGGTAAGGACCACGTAACGCACAATAATGCTCTAGCAGAGGACGGAGAAGCGTAGTGCAGGAAGTCTCTTTGGAGCATTCGTTGCATCTTACAAGTGCTCTGCCAATAAAACGCTGTCTTTGGTTCTCCTTCTCCACAACAATATTTATGTGATCGTTCCAATGGAAGGTTTTCGTAATTGCTGTCCTTAGGTATTTAGCTGCATGATAGCCTTTCGATTTGCGTGATTAATGGTGTAGCTGAAATCAAACGGCCTCTTTTTAGTAGTCATGTTGACCATCTCCCATATTTAATTAGGGTCACTTGCCTCTTTTCGTACCATACAAATATGAACCATGGACCTTGCCGTTGGTGGGGAGGCTTGCGTGCCTCAGCGATACAGATAGCCGTACCGTAGGTCCAACCACAACGGAGGGGTATCTGTTGAGAGGCCAGACAAACGTGTGGTTCCTGAAGAGGGGCAGCAGCCTTTTCAGTAGTTGCAGGGGCAACAGTCTGGATGATTGACTGATTTGGCCTTGTAACACTAACCAAAACGGCCTTGCTGTGCTGGTACTGCGAACGGCTGAAAGCAAGGGGAAACTATGGCCGTAATTTTTCCCAAGGGCATGCAGCTTTACTGTATGGTTAAATGATGATGGCGTCCTCTTGGATAAAACATTCCGGAGGTAAAATAGTCCCCCATTCGGATCTCCGGGCTGGGACTACTCAAGAGGATGTCATTATCAGGAGAAAGAAAACTGGCGTTCTACGGATCGGAGCGTGGAATGTCAGATCCCTTAATCGGGCAGGTAGGTTAGAAAATTTAAAAAGGGAAATGGATAGGTTAAAGTTAGATATAGTGGGAATCAGTGAAGTTCGGTGGCAGGAGGAACAAGACTTCTGGTCAGGTGACTACAGGGTTATAAATACAAAACCAAATAGGGGTAATGCAGGAGAAGGTTTAATAATGAATAGGAAAATAGGAATGCGGGTAAGCTACTACAAACAGTATAGTGAACCGCATTATTGTGGCCAAGACAGATACAAAGCCCACGCCTACGACAGTAGTACAAGTTTATATTCCTACTAGCTCAGCAGATGACGAAGAAATTGAAGAAATGTATGATGAAATAAAAGAAATTATTCAGATAGTGAAGGGAGAAGAAAATTTAATAGCCATGGGTGACTGGAATTCGTCAGTTAGAAAAGGGAGAGAAGGAAACGTAGTAGGTGAATATGGATTGGGGCTAAGAAACGAAAGAGGAAGCCGCCTGGTAGAATTCTGCACAGAGCACAACCTAATCATAGCTAACACTTGGCTCAAGAACCATAAAAGAAGATTGTATACATGGAAGAAGCCTGGAGATACTGACAAGTTTCAGATAGATTATATAATGGTAAGACAGAGATTTAGGAACCAGGTTTTAAATTGTAAGACATTTCCAGGGGCAGATGTGGACTCTGACCACAATCTATTGGTTATGAACTGTAGATTAAAACTGAAGAAACTGCAAAAAGGTGGGAATTTAAGAAGATGGGACCTGGACAAACTGACTAAAACAGAGGTTGTACAGAGTTTCAGAAAGAGCATAAGGGAACAATTGACAGGAATGGGGGAAAGAAATACAGTTGAAGAGGAATGGGTAGCTTTGAGGGATGAAGTGGTGAAGGCAGCAGAGGATCAAGTAGGTAAAAAGACGAGGACTAGTAGAAATCCTTGGGTAACAGAAGAAATATTAAATTTAATTGATGAAAGGAGAAAATATAAAAATGCAGTAAATGAAGCAGGCAAAAAGGAATACAAACGTCTCAAAAATGAGATCGACAGGAAGTGCAAAATGGCTAAGCAGGGATGGCTAGACGACAAATATAAGGATGTATAAGCTTATCTCACTAGGGGTAAGATAGATACTGTTTACAGGAAAATTAAAGAGACCTTTGGAGAAAAGAGAACCACTTGTATGAATATCAAGAGCTCAGATGGAAACCCAGTTCTAAGCAAAGAAGGGAAAGCAGAAAGGTGGAAGGAGTATATAGAGGGTCTAAAAAAGGGCGATGTACTTGAGGACAATATTATGGAACTGGAAGAGGATGTAGATAAAGATGAAATGGGAGATATGATACTGCGTGAAGAGTTTGACAGAGCACTGAAAGACCTGAGTCGAAACAAAGCTCCAGGAGTAGACAACATTCCATTAGAACTACTGACAGCCTTGGGAGAGCCAGTCCTGACAAAACTCTACCATCTGGTGAGCAAGATGTATGAGATAGGCGAAATACCCTCAGACTTCAAGAAGAATATAATAATTCCAATCCCAAAAAAGCAGGTGTTGACAGATGTGAAAATTACCGAACTATCAGTTTAATAAGTCACGGCTGCAAAATACCAACGTGAATTCTTTACAGACGAATGGAGAAACTAGTAGAAGCCGACGTCGGGGAAGATCAGTTTGGATTCCGCAGAAATATCGGTACACGTGAGGCAATACTGACCCTACGACTTATCTTAGAAGCTAGATTTAGGAAAGGCAAACCTACGTTTCTAGCATTTGTAGACTTAGAGAAACCTTTTGAAAATGTTGACTGGAATACTCTCTTTCAAATTCTGAAGGTGGCAGGGGTAAAATACAGGGAGCGAAAATCTATTTACAATTTGTACAGAAACCAGATGGCAGTTATAAGAGTCGAGGGACATGAAAGGGAAGCAGTGGTTGGGAAGGGAGTGAGACAGGGTTGTAGCCTCTCCCCGATGTTATTCAATCTTTATATTGAGCAAGCAGTGAAGGAAACAAAAGAAAAATTTGGAGTAGGGATTAAAATCCATGGAGAAGAAATACAAAACTTTGATGTTCGCCGATGACATTGTAATTCTGTCAGAGACAGCAAAGGACTTGGAAGAGCAGTTGAACGGAATGGATAGTGTCTTGAAAGGAGAATATAAGATGAACATTAACAAAAGCAAAACGAGGATAATGGAATGTAGTCAGATTAAATCGGGTGATGCTGAGGGAATTAGATTAGGAAATGAGACACTTAAAGTAGTAGAGGAGTTTTGCTATTTGGGAAGCAAAATAACTGATGATGGTCGAAGTAGAGAGGACATAAAATGTAGACTGGCAATGGCAAGGAAAGCATTTCTGAAGAAGAGAAATTTGTTAACATCGAGTATAGATTTAAATGTCGGAAGTCGTTTCTAAAAGTATTCGTATGGAGTGTAGCCATGTATGGAAGTGAAACATGGACGATAAATAGTTTAGACAAGAAGAGAATAGAAGCTTTTGAAATGTGGTGCTACAGAAGAATGCTGAAGATTAGATGGGTAGATCACATAACTAATGAGGAAGTATTGAATAGGATTGGGGAGAAGAGAAGTTTGTGGCACAACTTGAGTAGAAGAAGGGATCGGTTGGTAGGACATATTCTGAGGCATCAAGGGATCACCAGTTTACTATTGGAGGGCAGCGTGTAGGGTAAAAATCGTAGAGGGAGACCAAGAGATGAATACACTAAGCAGATTCAGAAGGATGTAGGTTGCAGTAGGTACTGGGAGATGAAGAAGCTTGCACAGGATAGAGTAGCATGGAGAGCTGCATCAAACCAGTCTCAGGACCGAAGACCGTAACAACAACAACAACAACAACAAATATCTTGTCTAAATCATTTTGCAATTGATTTTGATCTTCTGATGGCTTTAATAGACAGTAAATATCAGCAGCATCTGGAAACAATCTAAGCTGCCTGCTCAGATTGTCTATCAGATCATTTATGTGGGTTAGGAATAAAAAAAATGAAATGATCGTCTGGCACTGATGGCCGGGACGCCACCTGGGAAAGTTCGGCCGCCGAGTCGCAAGTCTTTTCAGTTGACGGCCCACTGGACGACTTGCGTGTCGATGACGATGATATGATGATGAGGACAACACAATATGCAGCCCTCGAGCGGAGAAAATCTCCAAACCAGCCGGGAATCGAACACGTGCCCGCCGCATAGCAGTCAGAAGTTCTGATCACTTTTTGTTGTTTTGTTTCCTTCTTCTTCTTCTTCTTCTTCTTCTTCTCCTTTTTCTTCTTCTTGTCGTTCTGTAGGTAGGTTCGAAGATGACGCACGGTAGTCAGGGGACTTTTCAGTCAAATACGAGGGGAGCTAGCAGCGGGTCGGAGCAAATCCCAGTTGGGAATATTTAGAAGGGGACTGCGAATTCTTGTACTCACTTCATAACCAACGGAACCTCCGGAAAAACCCTTGGTCAGAACCATTCAAATTTGTTTCTGGTTCAATCTTTTTTTTCTCACTTGAAGGAACGTAGTGGACTGTTTGACGTCTTGCGCGTTGAAGAGTGTCTGTTGTTCTCACCCAAATGTGCCTGCATTCTGGGAGTGGGACAGAGGGAATACCAGTTGCAAATACTTGGAAAAGGACGTCCAGTTTCGGCATTCGCTTCACCAAAGGACACCACCAGAAGAAGTGTGGTCGGAACTGGGGGACTGTAATTATTTTTCTTTATTTCTGGGAGAATGTCTTCATTTCTCCCAGACAAGAACTAGTATTTTCTGCGTGTATGTGTATGTGTGTGTGTGTGTGTGTGTGTGTGTGTGTGTGTGTGTGTGTGTGCGCTTGTGTGTGTCAGTGTACTGAAGGAGGGAGTTGGGTGGGGTACCCTATATACAAATACAGGGAGGTTGGGGTGGGGGACAGCTGCAGAGAGAACCACAGCTCCTGTTCCCTTTACTTGTTTCTTCCAATAGTTTCCCCCCTTTTCTCACCAAGACGTCTTTAGCATCACACTGCTGTATTAAAGGTGTTAAAATAACTGAATTTCTTTATTCGTTTGAATTACATAGGCTAATACTTCCAACGAGCATTTGAAGTAACCAGAAAAAAGCATATGCTGCTCGAAATTGCATAGAGAATACCATACGAATTATAATTGAACCCTTAAGCATCGTCTAATGGGCAAAAAGTTGTTCGCTTTTCTGCTGTAGGTGAAGCAATGAGAAAATTATGTACACAGTATCGTTCCTGTTTTCTCTGGCAAATGAGGATGTAGAGAGAATTACATTATTGCTTTAAAAAAAAAGACCATTCCAACATACATCGTTAATTATTTCTGGGAGAATGCTGAATTATGTAGATTGTGAGGAAATGTCCACAAATGATCACAAAAGCTGCTGCAATTTTTCTCCTACCTTCTCATTCTAAATCCCGGTCGACTGCGTTGTTATTAGAGACAGACACAGACTATCCTCTCAGCCAAGGGGGCGTAACTATAGCACTTCCTTGGGGGACACATTCGATGACTTTCCGTGAATTGCTACGAACGGTAACGTTTGTGACAGGAAACGACGGACCTAGTCGCATAACTGAGACGATACTTAATAGGCACCCAGTTTGTCTAGAAGCTGCTTGTGAGGGACGGTGTCAAATACAGTCGGAAGTACCCCCCCCCCCCAGACATCTCGCAATGGCTTTCTTATTTTTTATATTTTTTTAAAAATAATTCTTTATTCAGCCAATAGTATTGATACGTGATAACCCACCACCTTTCACATTAGTGGGTCTTAATTATCTTCAGTACAATTGTTTTCTTAGCAGCATTTGTTACTATGTTCCAGATTTTCTACTTTCCTACTTACAACAGGATATGAGGATTTAAGTTACACTATGGGCAAGTGTTACTATCTACTGAAAAACTATTGTTACCATCCTAGGAAGCTAGCTAGTGCAGCGTTACAAGCGTGCCAGTAGATCTATAAACCTACTATCTCTTGGCCATGCCCACCGAGCTAAACCCAGTGGGCGTGCCCCTGGTACTGGGCTGGCCTTATTTGGAAGTCCCTATAGGTACTATCAGTGATTGTTCAAAAAATTAGCCATCATTAGTGTGCTATGAGTCAAGTCCGGGATTGTTTCGCACCTTCCCCCTGTTCCAAGACGTGGCAGATTCCGACCGTCACGGCGATCGGCCATTCCACGCCCTGGCGGAATGGGATAGGTGCGGGGAATGTCATTTTATGTTCTACGAATCACTGGTTCTCCCTACGGCATTCTTGCAACACTTTTGCTGATACCCCGCTGGCAAGAATGTCAATGATTCTGAATGTGGATGGATTTCTGATTAGGTGATATGTGTCTCTATTTGGTAATTGACGTCTTAATTCGGTGGCTATGTCATCGAAAAAGGAACACTCGTACATCACGTGGTCCGGAGTGCCTATTTCAGCACCATAGTCACACGAGGGGGTAGGCCTCTCCGCGAACCGGCAAAGATATGCCCCATAAGGAAGTGCAGGAATCCTTTACTTGGTTTGAAGTGTGTAAGTTGGAGCTGTTCCTTGATGTTAGGCAGCAGCTGGTAAGTCCTTCTTCCCGTCTCTTCTTTATCCCAAAGTTCTTGCCACAACTCTTCCCCCTTCTTCTGATTGCAAATTTAATCCCTACCCACACACCCCGAATATGTTCAGTCTTTTCAATTTCCCCTCTTCTGACCCAATACCAAGCTGCCTGTTCCCTGGTCTAAGGGACACAGCCCCATGACAAATAGGAGATTTTCGGTAAGCTTCAATCGAACTTAGAAGCATGTTGCGCTGCACCCTCCTCACGGCCATGGCAGGCACGACCGTCATGAACCTGCATGCCCAGACTCCAGACCAATAACCCACGATGGAGGTGAGAATGGTGTTACGATATAATTTGATTAGTTATCGGGGTAGGTGGAATACCCTGTGCCCGATCATAGTGAGGTTATTCAGTGCTTCTAGATATCTTTGGTTCACCGCTTCGATGTGTTGGACGAAGCTCCATCTTTCGTCTATAATGAAACCCAAGTATCATGCCTCGCGACGCCGAATAACTGGTGAGCCCCTGATCTGCACTGTTGCTTTTTTTCTGGGCAGTTGGCCCTTTAATAGTAAGTATGTTGATTTCTACATCTACATCTACATGATTACTCTGCAAGTCACATTTAAGTGCTTGGCAGAGGTTTCATCGAACCACAATCATACTATCTCTCTCCCATTCCACTCCCGAACAGCGCGCGGGAAAAACGAACACCTAAACCTTTCTATTCGAGCTCTGATTTCTCTTATTTTATTTTGATGATCATTCCTACCTATGTAGGATGGGCTCAACAAAATATTTTCGCATTCGGAAGAGAAAGTTGGTGACTGAAATTTCGCCGCGACGAAAAACGTCTTTGCTTTAATGACTTCCATCCTAACTTGCGTACCATATCTGCCACACTCTCTCCCCTATTACGTGATAATACAAAACGAGCTGCCATTTTTGCACCCTTTCGATGTCCTCCGGCAATCTCACCTGGTAAGGATCCCACACCGCGCAACAGTATTCTAACAGAGGACGAACGAGTGTAGTGTAAGCTGCCTCTTTAGTGGACTTGTTGCATCTTCTAAGTGTCCTGCCAATGAAACGCAACCTTTGGCTCGTCTTCCCCACAATATTATCTATGTGGTCTTTCCAACTGAGGTTGTTCGTAATTTTAACACCCAGGTACTTAGTTGAATTGACAGCCTTGAGAATTGTACTATTTATCGAGTAATCGAATTCCAACGGATTTCTTTTGGAACTCATGTGGATCACCTCATACTTTTCGTTATTTAGCGTCAACTGCCCCCTGCCACACCATACAGCAATCTTTTCTAAATCGCTTTGCAACTGATACTGGTCTTCGGACGACCTTACTAGACGGTAAATTACAGCATCATCTGCGAACAACCTAAGAGAACTGCTCAGATTGTCACCCAGGTAATTTATATAGATTAGGAACAGCAGAGGTCTCAGGACGCTTCCCTGGGGAACACCTGATATCACTTCAGTTTTACTCGCTGATTTGCCGTCTATTACTACGAACTGCGACCTTCCTGACAGGAAATCAGGAATCCAGTCGCACAACTGAGACGATACCCCATAGGCCCGCAGCTTGATTAGGAAATGCGGAATCAACTTGAGATCCCCTGTCGATAGCGGCCATTACTTCGTCCGAATAAAGAGCTAGCTGCGTTGCACAAGAACGATGTTTTCTGAAACCATGCTGATCACGTATCAATAGAACGTTCCCTTCGAGGTGATTCATAATGTTTGAATACAGTATGTGCTCCAAAAGCCTACTGCAAACCGACGTCCATGATATAGGTCTGTAGTTCGATGGATTACTCCTACTACCCTTCTTAAATACTGGTGCGACCTGCGCAATTTTCCAATCTGTAGGTACAGATCTATCGGTGAGCGAGCGGTTGTATATGATTGCTAAGTAGGGAGCCATGTATCAGCGTAATCTGAAAGGAACCTAATCGGTATAGAATCTGGACCTGAAGACTTGTCCGTATCAAGCGATTTGAGTTGCTTCGCAACCCCTAAGGTATCTACTTCTAAGAAACTCATGCTAGCAGCTGTTCGTGTTTAAAATTCTGGAATATTCCATTCGTCTTCCCTGGTGAAGGAATTTCGGAAAACTGCGTTCAATAACTCCGCTTTAGCGGCACAGTCGTCGGTAACAGTACCATCGGTACATTGGGACTGTTGGTCGCTATTTTCATTTTTGTTGTTTGGCATCATTGTGTCAGTATAGTCATTGCCCTTTCAATCTTAGGTTCTAGATCTTCGCGGCTATTGCCACCCCACCAGCAGGAGGAGGTCGTCCGCATAGGCTACCGCCTCTAGCACATCTGCACTGCTCTCCAGGCTCGACTCCATATTTATGTCCCAAAAGAGCGGCCCCAGGACGGAGTCCTGTGGACACCCTTTCGTAATATTTTTGCCAACTCTTCCGCTATGGGACGATAGCCAGACCTCTCTTTCCATACAATAGCCCCTGAGACAGCCATACAGCGGCCCTGGACACTCTTTCTGCCGCAAGCTGGAGAAGAGCGAAGGCCACTACAGGATGCCAAAGGCGCCGCTGTTGTCAACCATGATGCCCCTACGTACTTGTGTGGGGACGGCCTCAGACCTCGGCCGCCAGAGCAATTGCGTCAGACGCAGATCGCCCCAGTCGAAAGCCGAATTTCCTGCCGCTCATCCCACACAGCACTCGGTGTGCCGTTAGACTGTCAGCTAAGAATCGCTCTAGCAATTTGCCCAGCAGGTCCAACAGACAGATTGGTGTGTAGGACTTTACTCCTTTTGGGTCTTTGTCCTGCTCTTTCTTGATGATCACTACATTGAGTTGTTTCCAAATGGAGGGAAACATCCTCAGGTGCAATGTCTCGTTGTATATTCTTGTCAGAGGTTTTACCAGTTGAGGAGCGAGGTATTGCACTACTACCGCTAATTTATGCCGTCTGGTCTTGGGGCCTTGCCTCTCTTTAATGATTTTATATGTGCCGCCACTTATTCCTCGGGGAATGGATACACCACAGTGTTGTTTACATATTCCCCCTGAACTGCCTGCCTGATTAGTGTTGCTCTTCTGTATCTTCTTCTTCTTTATCGTCAGGGAGCAGGGATCGGAGGAGGACATCAGCAGTTTCCTGGCAAGATCCCGTCATCCAGTTCCCATCCCTGACAATTGGCGACCGGATTTTCTCTCTTACCATCTTGTAGGGAATGCCCCAGGGACCAAAAGTCAATTGGCTCTGCACGTATTTTTCCCAGCTCTGGAGCTTAACTGTTCTCAGCTCCTTCTGGAAATGCTCTTTGGAGTCTCTATAGATTCGCAGTCAACGTCGTCTTTCTTCCCAGACGACACTTCGCTGGTAGTACCTCCTCGCCCTCCTGACAGACTGACGCGTCTGCGCTAGTTCGGCAGACCATGGCGACGGAGAGGCCGCTACGGCTCTCCTCCTGGTTGGTACAGCTGCCCTCACCGCTCTGGTGAGTGCACTCACCAGTTCTTCGGCGCGCCTGTTGACATCTTCGTCACCTTCCGGCCATATTGGGGCGTCAAACTCACTTGCAAGGCGCTCCCAGTCCTGTTGTAGTTGAGCTGCACTTCCCACCCTATGTCCCAGCGGCACTCTCTGTCGGAGATCGTGAAAGTAATTAGGTTATGGTCACTTGTGTGGCCCTGTCTGTGACCACCCAATTTTGAATATTGCCAGCAATATTTGCTGACATTAACCTGATGTCGATGTTGGTGCCCTCACCCCCTCCGCCAGTATAGGGGGGGGGGGAGGGGGAGGAGGGTTCCCGGTCTGTTAGCGATAAGAAACTGTAAGGACATGATGCTCTCCTCCAGCTTTCCGCCTCTTTCATCCCGAGTAGCACTGAGCTATAGGGGGGATTTAGCATTCACGCCTCCCACCACTACTACATTGCGCCCTCTCAGCGCCGTAAATACCTCCACGAGTTGGTCGAGGTACACTTCTATATTGGTTCCTTACTGAAAGAACATGTTCGCCAGATATATGATGCTCGCAATGGTTTGCAAAATATACACTGCTGGCCATTAAAATTGCTACACCACGAAGATGTGCTACAGACGCGAAATTTAACCGACAGGAAGAAGATGCTGTGATATGCAAATGATTAGCTTTTCAGAGTATTCACACAAGTTTGGCGCCGATGGCGACACCTACAACGTGCTGACACAAGGAAAGTTTCCAACCTATTTCTCATACACAAACAGCAGTTGACCGGCGTTGCCTGGTGAAACGTTGTTGTGATGCCTCGTGTAAGGAGGAGAAATGTGTACCATCACGTTTCCGACTTTGATAAAGGTCGGATTGTAGTCTATCGCGATTCCGGTTTATCGTATCGCGACATTGATGCTCGCATTGGTCGAGATCCAATGACTGTTAGGAGAATATGGAATCGGTGGGTTCAGGAGGGTAATACGGAACGTCGTACTGGATCCCAACGGCCTCGTATCACTAGCAGTCGAGATGACAGGCGTCTTCTCCGCATGGCTGCAACGGATCGTACAGCCACGTCTCGATCCCTGAGTCAACAGATGGGGACGTTTGAAAGACAACAACCATCTGCACGAACAGTTCGACGACGTTTGCAGTCGCATGGACTATCAGCTCGGAGACCATGGCTGCGGTTACCCTTGACGGTGCATCACAGAGAGGAGCGCCTGCGATGGTGTACTCAACGACGAACCTGGGTGCACGAATGGCAAAACGTCATTTTTTCGGATGAATCCAGGTTCTGTTTACAGCATCACGACGGTCGCATCCGTGTTTGGCGGCATCGCGGTGAACGCACATTGGAAGCATGTATTCGTCATCGCCATCCTGGCGTATCACCCGGCGTGATGGTATGGTGTGCCATTGGTCACACGTCGCGGTCACCTCTTGTTCGCATTGACGGCACTTTGAACAGTGCACGTTACATTTCAGATGTGTTACGAACCGTGGCTCCACCCTTCATTCGAACCCTCCAAAGCCCTACATCACAGCAGGCTAATGCACGACCGCATGTTGCAGGTCCTGTACGGGCCTTTCTGGATACAGAAAATGTTCGGCTGCTGCCCTGGCCAGCACATTCTCCAGATCTCTCACCAATTGAAAACGTCTGGTCAATGGTGGCCGAGCAACTGACTCGTCACAATACGCCAGTCACTACTCTTGATGAACTGTGGTATCGTGTTGAAGCTGCATGGGCAGCTGTACCTGTACACGCCATCCAAGCTCTGTTTGACTCAATGCCCAGGCGTATCAAGGCCGTTATTACGGCAGGAGGTGGTTGTTCTGGGTACTGATTTCTCAGGATATATGCACCCAAATTGCGTGAAAATGTAATCACATGTCAGTTCTAGTATAATATATTTGTCCAATGAATACCCGTTTATCATCTGCATTTCTTCTTGGTGCAGCAATTTTAATGGCCAGTAGTGTAGTTCTAGATCATTATTGCGCTGGAGGTTGGGTATCCTGAGGTTGGCTATTCTGAACGGTCTTCGTCCACTGACGTCGGTGGCACTTACCGCAGCCATCTGGCTCCAGCGCGTTCCCTCCAGGCCGCACGGTGTCCGGCTAGCGTCGTGAGCGGAAGATCGGTGGCTGCGCCGCCGCCGCTGTCCCGCCAGCGCCGGCCGCGGCATGCGCGCTCCGGCGGAAGGCCCCATTAACGCACTCATTTTCCAATCGGACGGCGGTCGCTTTCATCAGCACTCTTTGTCACCCGCCGTGGTTGCGCCGCACGTTTTCTGCCCGACAGTCGTTGCATCCAATGCATCGGCAGCACGAATCCAACGGTACTTGACTTTCGTCTGTATAAGTAAAAATGCAAATGTTCGTCTCTTCACAATCGTATATCTCCGGAAGTTCTTCACCGGTTGCTTTGAAATTCTGACACAACGTTGCATTCGAATACGCATGTGCTCTTAAAAAACTACTGAAGTGCCATATACACTACTGGCCATTAAAATTGCTACACCAAGACGAAATGCAGATGATAAACGGGTATTCATTGGACAAATATGTTATACTAGAACTGACATGTGATTACATTTTCACACAATTTGGGTGCCTAGATCCTGAGAAATCATTACCCAGAACAACCACCTCTGGCCGTAATAACGGCCTTGATACGCCTGGGCATTGAGTCAAACAGAGCTTGGATGGCGTGTACATGTACAGCTGAACATGCAGCTTCAACAGGATACCACAGTTCATCAAGAGTAGTGACTGGCGTTTTGTGACGAGCCAGTTGGTAGGCCACCATTGACCAGACGTTTTCAGTTGGTGAGAGATCTGGAGAATGTGCTGGCCAGGGCAGCAGTCGAACATTTTCTGTATCTAGAATGGCCCGTACAGGACCTGCAACATACGGTCGAGCAGTATCCTGCTGAAATGTAGGGTTTCGCAGAGATCGAATGAAGGGTGGAGCCACGGTTCGTAACACATCTGAAATGTAACGTCCACTGTTGAAAGTGCCGTCAATGAGAACAAGAGGTGACCGAGACGTGTAACCAATGGCACACCGTACCATCACGCCCGGTGATATGCTAGTATGGCGATAACGAATACACGCTTCCAATGTGCGTTCACCGCGATGTCGCCAAACACGGATGCGACCATCATGATGCTGTAAATAGAACTTGGATTTATCCGAAAAAAAGACGTTTTGCCATTCGTGCACCCAGGTTCGTCGTTGATTACACCATCACAGGCGCTCCTATGTGTGATGCAGCGTCTAGGGTAACCGCAGCCATGGTATCTGAGCTGATAGTCCATGCTGCTGCAAACGTCGTCGAACTGTTCGTGCAGATGGTTGTTGTCTTGCAAACGGTCCCCATCTGTTGACTCAAGGATCGAGACGTGGCTGCACGATCCGTTACAGTCATGCGGATAAGATGCCTGTCATCTCGACTGCTAGTGATACAAGGCCGTTGGGATCCAGCACGACTTTCCGTATTACCCTCCTGAACCCACCGATTCCAGATTCTGCTAACAGCCATTTGATCTCGACCAACGCGAGCAGCAATGTGACGATACGATAAACCGCAATCGCGATAGGCTACAATCCGACCTTTATCAAAATCGGAAACGTGATGGTACGCATTTCTCCTCCTTACACGAGGCATCACAACAACGTTTCACCAGGGAAGGCGGGTCAACTGCTGTTTGTGTATGAGAAATCGGTTGGAAACTTTCCTCACGTCAGCACGTTGTAGGTGTCGCCACCGGCGCCAACCTCGTGTGAATGCTCTGAAAAGCTAATCATTTGCATATAACAGCATCTTCTTTCTGTCGATTAAATTTCGCGTCTGTAGTACGTCATCTTCGTGGTGTAGCAATTTTAATGGACAGTAGTGTAGGTATAGAAATAAATAAATAAATGTATATTACTTATATAATAAATTAAAATGTTATATATAAAAATTTGTATTTAAACAAAGGAAAATCCAGGATGGAATGTAACAATAGCGGAGTTGCTGAGTGGCAGAAAGGCAAAACAAAAAGACTGACTATAGACGCCAGAGGCTGTGGTCATGTTTGTGTGACGCACGAGCGCTTCGCGCGGGTGTGTATATTGTGTATTTTCGACAAAAGTCTTGTTGACCGAAAGCTAACTTTCCGACAGTCTTTTTATTGCACCTTTCTGCGATTCAGCTTCTCCGCTATATGTTGAGTGGCAATTATCCTTTTCATATTATAAAAATATATTTTTATACATATGATATGGCCTCCCGTAGGTGTATAAAAACACGAGTATATGCTAATGCAATGTTGTCTCAAAATTTCAGAACAATATGTGAAGAACTTTCGTACAGTTAAGATTTTGAACAAACGGAAATTTACGCCTATAGACGAAAATATAAATGCTACTTTGTTTACAAAATTAAATCTCCGAAAGTTCTCCACCGATTGATTTCAAATTTTGACACAACGTTACATTCGAATACGCGCTTATTGGAGAACCACATATAATATACTGTATCAATATTAATGTAATAATTATACTGGAAATTTATATAAAAATGTAAATGTTCATATGTTCAAAGTCTTACATCTCCGAAAGTTCTTCACTTTCTTTCTTTCTTTCTTTCTTGGGGCCTGTGTCCCGCTCCAACGCGGGGTCGGCTTTGTTATGACGGATTTGGCAGTGTTAATGGCAGAGGGTGGCTGGATGGCCTTCCTGACGCCACCCCGAGCCCCCCGTGATGGAACTACTCGTAGTGTACCCCAGCTGTCTGCTTTTAGTGTAAGCCATGGAATAGTGCGAACGTTTTCAAATGTCTGTGAGTCGTGTAACTGAGGCGGAATTTGGGGACCAGCCCGGTATTCACCTAACGGGATGTGGAAAACTGCCTAAAAACCACATCCAGGCCCTCGTCGTTAATCCGCTGGGTGGATTCGATCCGGGGCCGGCGCGCTTACCCGAGTCCAGGAAGCAGCGCATTAGCGCTCTCGGCTACCCTGGCCAGTCTCCGAATGTTCTTCAGTGATTGCTTCGAAATTTTGACACAAAGTTGCATTAGAATATACGCGTCTTTTTATATACCTGTATAAATAAACATATAAACATGTGGGAAAAACCTCTCGAAAAGTTCTTGACCGATTTTCTTCAAATTGTCACACGGTAATCTGATGAACATTCGGACGAATATTGGCTACATATTATTAATATACAGGGTGATTTTTTCCACCGGGTACAAACTATAGCGATTGGTCAGTGAGCGTATACGGAACAAAAAAGGTCTAATGAACCTACGTCCGTAAATGCATGGTTTTCAAGCTAGAGACCATTTATTCAATCATACTTTGCTACGGAAACAGTGGTCTAGTACGCACTGTATCATGCAGCCATAGTTACAGTATGCGTGGTTCCCTCCTAGAATGTTGTACTATCCCTCACATGTCATGCCCTAGCGCTCTCTGCTGCCGCAGTAATTGGTAATGTCGTGTCCGACTCATTTCTCCTTCTGACTCACCTTGTTGTGGATGTGATACAGCGTCGTACACATGGAGGTAAGAATAGAGGGAGATGCCGTGACGTCACAGCTGTGAAGCTATGTGAAGCCGAGGGTAGCCATCTCAGTCCGACCAAAACATTGCTGCTGTAAGCTTACGTGCATAGGCTTGTCGCTCGCTTTTGGAAGGATTTTGCGCTATTATGGTGTGGTGTTCGGATGTACGAATCGTTCTGATTGTGATGCGAAATCGAAGGGAATAACATTTCATGTGTAAGTTGTCTCGTTAAGTGTGATCTTACAACTTCATTGTGAATGAACGTGTGCTACATCGGTACTTGTACTATAGCGTGTTTTTCTCCTGTATGATTTTAGATTTCCTAAAAATGAAAGTCTGAAAGCTCTGTGGGAGAATGCCGTGAGGAGGAAGATTTGGCGTGCATCTAAATGGAGCACTATATGTTCTCAGCATTTCCGAGAAGAGGACATAGACCGAACTTCCCTTTCAACAATAAGGCTCCGAGAAAATGCTGTACCATCAGTTTTCCCTACACACCCAAAACATTTGCAAAAGGTATATTAATTCAAAGAATTAAATTCTTAGTTTTCAAGTTCACGTTTCAGTATAATACGTACGTATCGTCGATAATCGAAGTGTTGAGTAACTCACTTTGTCTTCATCATGTACCAAATTAAAAGCTAACACTACATTAACTGGCGTAAAGTATAGGCCTAAGCAGGACACTGTGTAGATTTGCCATTCGATGTACCGTATTTCAGTAAATATATTGGTGGTAATGAACAGTGTTTCCCAGTAGTGTAACGTAACTGAAATGTCCCAGTACGTATTACAAACAAGATGTATTTATGGGGCTTTGGAGGGAGGGTATAGCTAACTTAGTTTTCAGTTTCTATTATTTAGTTTGTGATACACGTTTATTACTAAATTAACAAAATTGTATCGTTTACATTGAAGACTAGCTATTCGTAATATTACATTAAAAATTATTTTTAATCAGAAGAAACGCGGAATTTCGCCTTTACGACATTTTATTTTAAACAAAAACTTTGAAACAACCAATCTGATGACGTTACATGTGTATATGGTGCAATTAGCGACTGTAATACACGCAGCGCTATAGCACACTGGCAATGTTTTGGTCAGAGTGTCATGGCAGCGAGCCACGCCCCCATGGCTTCAAAACGTAGTACGGCTGGGATACGTAGCGCCATCTCCCCTTATTCTTACCTCCATGGTTGTACACAATAGTTCCTTATTCGAATCGAGAGCTCACCGACATGATGTTTACTTACGGAAAGCCAAATGGCAACGGATGGCGGGGAGCGAAGTTGTATCTGGAGACATATCTCCGCTGACAACATGCACAGCATTCAGTGTTTGCAACAGTGTTTCGCCATTTGTCTGAGACAGGGTCGTTTCAGGAAGCAGAAAATCATGAAAGACGTGCCCGAAATGTTTGGGCACCAGACTTGGAGGAAAATGTGATTAATTTTGTGGAAGGCGACCACTCTGTCATTACCAGGTATTTGGCGCGCCATTACAGGGCAAGCAAGATGATCGGGTGGAACATTCTCCGTGACAATTGTTAGTTCCATTATCACTTACTGCGTGTATAGGGCGTACTAGCGCCAGACTATCCCCAGTCAGTAGCAGTTTTCTCACTGTTTTCGTCACCAAGCAACCGCGATTCCGGGGTTTGTGTCATCCATCCTATTCACAGAAGAGGAATTTGTCTTCCCATTTCGTAGCAGACACGGAAATAACAAAAAGAACTGCAGCACCACAAGATGATCAGACAGTTCATCTTTACATGACTTGAATTCGATTTGGATTGCATATAATCCTATTGTGACAATTACATACATTGGTACCCCATCAATATATTCGATGTCCACACTTACACGATCACGTTCTATAGATTGCGGCACATGTGGAATACAAGTATGAATACGGTGATGTAGCTGGTCCAACTCAACTTCGTTCATGCGCAAAAGGTAATAAAGTCATGGAATACTTTTCTAACATACTGCCGCCAGCAACGCTGTTTGCCCGATGCAATCATTAATGCATACTATAGATCACATAAATGCACTAAACTTCAGTGTCTGTTGTATATAGCTGCATCATTAGCTCTTAACTCGAAAATTGCCTCCCCATACATGTCCACTACTGCTGCTTCACCTTTTAACATTCTGACATTAATTAGTGTAAGCAATGGACTAAACTCATCGGTCATTTTTCTTTCAATGTAATCGATAATACCACATGAGCAGTCTAATGCCAGCCACAAATAGTATACTGTAGTGTCAATTCGCTGCACATTGTGTTTATGGCTGACAACTTCAAACGTCGTCTCTGGTACTAGCTCTGGTTTGAACCACTTGCCGTTAAACTGTCCGTACTGGCGAATAGCAATGGCAGCATTCTGCTAGTAGTAACAGCACTCGACTGCAGTATCGATGCTGCTGCTTCTGCTGTTGGTGATGGCTTTGTGAAGCCACGCAGGTCTGCAACAATAATAATAAGTTAAGTATATACGCACACACACAAAAATAATGGCAACGACAACAATAATAATAAACAACTACTTACTTTCAAATGCAGTGTTCTTATTATTCTTCCTGGCTGTTCGCTGCTGCTGGACGCAATTCATCATGGTTACATCTTGAAGTTGGTTCAAATGGCTCTGAGCACTGTGGGACTTAACATCTGAGGTCATCAGTCCCCTAGAACTTGTAACTAATTAAACCTAACTAACCTAAGGACATCACACACACCCATGCCCGAGGCAGGATTTGAACCTGCACAGTAGTGGTGGTGCGGTTCCAACCTGTAGCGCCTAGAACCGCTCGGCCACCCCGGCCGGCCATCTCGAAGTACTGGATGCATGTGGCGCTGGTGCGGCCCACCCAGTTAATAGTATTGAAACGTCCCCTTAGAAAAATTATATGAATGACTGTGCTGATACTGGCACACAATATTTTTAGCGCAACGCAATCTGACTTTCAATAATCCCTACAAAAGAATGGCCCTGGCTAACATTAACCTATACCTTTCACAAATCATTTACCTCACAAAAATCTTCGTTACTCGAACTACTGCAATAGAGCGAGCGCCACTACTGCCAGCTAAATAGTGTTCAAAAGTCATAATATATATAGCAGTTCATGACATCCAGTCTTACAAATTTACTGTCTCTGATGGACACACGTCCAGATCATCCGCTCTCAAAACTCCGCCGTCTCTCTCCCCACATCCACCACTGCTGGCGGTTCACCTCCGACTGCGCAACGCTACGCGCTGTTAACAGCCAATTGCCTAACACTATAATAGCAAATTCCAACAATGCCACCCAGCCACAGACTGCACACAGCACAGCCAGTGATTTTCATGCAGAGCGCTACGTGGTGTTACCAATATAAAAACCTAAACAGCCTATGAAAAAAATTTTCAAATTTGTATCGGCCACTGCCCAAAACAATTTGTAAAATTTTTTGTGGGGAGCATGGGGGCTATGTAAGTAGGGTAAGGGGACGTTTCAGTATGAATTGCTACTGCACGATGAGTCCCACAGCTCGAGAAACTACTGGGCGAAAGACGCAGATATTCAAACGCTGCTGGACCCCCCCCCCCCCCCCCCCCAAAACATTAGGTGTGGGGCAGAGGGGGAAGGAGTGACAGAGAATGTCCTGGCTGAGACGGAGCACAATTACGTAAGAGACCTATTTGGGACCAATTAATTAAGTTGCAGCCTTCTGAGGGGTCAGAGGTCAAAATCGTAAATTAGATAAAAATGCACCAGCTCTCTCCCTGTCATACTGCTTGGATGTTCCAGTATTTATTCAGAGATGGAGATGCACACGCAGGACAGATTAGCTTGTAGCGCGGAGTGACGCGTGAAACCAGTCTTCGGACTGTCGATCTCAACAACAACAACGTATGAAACTTCCTGGCAGATTAAAACTATGTGCCGGACCGAGTCTCGAACGCGGGACCTTTGCCTTTCGCGGGCAAGTGCTCTACCAACTGAGCTACCCAAGCACGACTCACGCCCCCTCCTCACAGCTTTACTTTTGCCGTTGCCGCATCTCCTACCTTCCAAACATTACAGAAGCTCTCCTGCGAAGTCCCGAGTTCGAGTCTCGGTCCGGCACATAGGACTAATCTGCCAGGAAGTTTCATATCAGCGCACACTCCGCTGCAGAGTGAAAATCTCATTCTGGAAACAACAACGTATTTATGAACAGGGAGCCAAGTTTCTATGAAAATCAGTACTCACAAATGAGTCTGTGTGGTGCAACTAGGGCGAATATCCCTGAATCTGAAGCAGAATACAGGGGTAAATTTTACAAAATCCTAGTATGTGATCGTCGCTGTAAGTCCTCATGCAGGAAAAATTAAAGTCGAGTAATTTTTGAGAAGACATCTCGCAGAGAAACGGCAGTCTGGCCATAAGTACTTTAAAAATGGACGCAAACAGTCTCGACCGCAAAAAATATTTGTTTCGATGGTCATCGTTTTCGGTCAGTATCTGACCATACTCAGATAGCAGTTTATGTTCGTGGAGTTAAACACACACTCCATTTACTGCTGCCGCCTACCGTCACGGTATGAGTGTCTCAGGATGGTCAAAAACTGACTGGTTACCGTCGAAATAAATGTTTTTGCGGTCGAGATTGTTTATGTCCATTTTTAAAGAATTAAAGTCGAGATCACTGCAGCAGAACCACTGTATGAGTTGTTCATTCGTATCTGCATACCATCGACGGTTAACGCATTGATTGTTTGCGTACAATAAGAGCGGCACTTACTGGCACTGAGAGTCTGTGCATTGAGTAATGACTTGATCGGTTACGTCAGAATGTGATACAAGTGACTAACAAGACAAAGGTTTAAGTGAAGTATTTTAGTATCTGTAGGAGGTAACAGCGAACGCTTGTAGGGGACAGGAGCAGTAATTATATTAACGACAGCAGCGGAAATAGCCGTACTCGCGTCCTCCGTATCCATTGTGACGTAAGGTATGGGGCAGAAGAACGGAATAATTGCAGTGTCATCAAATTATAACCTTCCCGCGGTAAAACGAGACAGAGCTGGAAATAGCTGCAAGTGACTGAAGTAGAGTTCAAACATAGGGTGCAGCAGAAATAACTCTCTCATTCTGAAGCGTAATGAATGTGAAGCGAACTAAGGAACATGCGCAGGTTTTATTGTACAAAAGCATTTGTGGAGCAACAGTTTTCAATTACTTCTACAGAGAAAGAGACAACCGATGTTTATCCGTAGCATCTGAAGCCGATCGCCGTAGTCACCAGCGTCTTCGTGGTTCTCTGTGGCAGTAAAGAAGATTCGGCGTTAAATTTTAACATCCCATCAATAAATGGGTCGTTAGAAACATGAAAAATTCGTCTCATACTGCTTCCTTTCATTATCAGACATTGAAAAATAAAAATAGCTAAAGAATAAAGCGCCATTTAAAAACAATTAAGACCAAAGTTACATGGCACTACCCTTCGGTGAGAAGAGGGAAACTCAATTTTGATTAAATGGACATACCTACCTCTAACGAAATTTTTGTCTTCTACGAAGAAAAAATAAGTAATTTGGCACTGGAATGTTTTTCATTTTTTTCTGATTATTTTATAAAAATCTGGAATAATGTCGAAAAAAGAATTACTCCAGTATATGTTCGAAGGAATGTCCTACAACCTCGATATCTGTACTGATGCTTTTTGCATATCGTTCTGACAACACAACAGTATTTCCTCAATAACGTATGTACAGACTTTTCTAATACACTCAGTCAGGTTCGCAAATGTCGCTCGCATTTCTGGCTACAGTGTCTCTTTAAATAACTAACCAAGAAAGAAGTCTCGGAGGTGTGAAGAAACTGGAAATCTAGCGGGCCTTGTTATTGTACCACGTCTTACGATCCAGTGACCATCGTAACTGTGATCTAACGTCTCCTGTACTTGGCAACCATGACGCTAGAACCACATTATTAGAAGCTTACCATCTTCGAGCAATAGTGGTAAGTCGCTCTCTATAAACATATGTTTTCCATCCCAGATAACCACCAAATCTAAGAGGACCAACAAATTTGTCATCCATTATTCTGCACCAGCCACTGGCTGACCAAGGACGCTGGCAAATTTAATTAATTTGTATGACTAGCGAGAACTGCTTTCATTTGAGTTTGAAACGTCCCCTTTGAAAAATTATACATGACTGTGCTTAAACTGACAAACAATATTTTTAGCGCAACGCAGTCTGACTTTCAGTAATCCCTGCAAGAGAATGGCCCTGACTAAATTAACCTATGCGTTTCACAAATCGCTTACCTCACAAAAATCTTGGTTACTCGAACTACTGCAATACAGCGAGCGCCACTACTGCCAGCTAAATAAAAGATTCAAACTACGGAAGGCACTAACTACTGATAGGCATAGTTAGCAAATGAAAGATTTTGATAGAGAACAAACAAATGTATTTACCTTAATAGTGTTGAAAAATCATAATATACATAGCAGTTCATAATATGCAGTATTACAAATTTTAAAACTCCGCCATCTCTCTCCCCACATCCACCACTGCTGGCGGCTCACCTCCAACTGCGCAACGCTACGCGCTGTTCACGTTCAGCTGCCCAACACTACAATGGCAGACAACAATGCAAACTAGCCACAGACTGCACACAGCACAGCCAGTGATTTTCATACAGAGAGTGCTACGTGGCGGCGGCGTTACCAATATAAGAACCTAAACAGCATACTTACAAGTTTAGTATAGTATTGAGATCATAGAGCTTTTTCAATTAACTGTGATTAGCAATTTGCTGGGTTAATCCAATATAAGGCTTACACCAATATGGATATCGTATGTGTGATGAATAGGTGAGTGTGACAGGCAGATAGCACTCTCCAGTGCGAGCCCCGGCATGCCACGCTCGCAGCAACGATCCCTAAGAGCTGCACATTTGAAAATGTCGCAATAACGACTGAACACGTTCACAGCTATCACGACGCATTAGGAAAAAAATATGTATTAAGTTCGTAGTCTAAAAATGAGGATAAATAATTAATTAAGAAATAAGAAGTTTTCGAATCATTTACCTTCGCACATATATATGATCGTATTGTAGTAACTGCACTAATAAAATAATTTCGGAAGTGTTTTGTCTGTTATAGCTTGAAGGCAGAGTTCACTTAGAACATCCACACAGAGCGCTCTTACATGTCTGTTGCAACTACAGATTATTTTCCCAAGCAGCGAAAAATATTCTGACATCATATCTCAAGTCCTGTGTCTTATGGCCCTCGTTCAATGAATGACAAATTTTATGCTGCATATTTTTTGTAAGTAGTTTTCGAAAGCATGACGCACGGTGTATTTCAAATCGAACATTCTTCTAGATGGATTTCACGAGATGTGTTAGAACGTCCCTACAGTTAATTTTCGATTGATAAGAGTTTGAATATTTTTCGAAAGTTCTATTATTTTTCGCTTGATGACATTTGTTCTGTGGGAATTAGGCCACACTGCAAGGCATATTTCGCTGCCTAGTGTTTCATTTTCCAAGGCTGGAGATATCATCACAGGCTATAAAGGCTTAGAGAGCAGTGGCAAACTTAAACAAGCAGAGCAAGTCGAATTGTTTACACAAGGGGCTTTCAATAAGTAAAGCAACACATTTTTTTTGTGAAATCGAGTTAGCTTTATTTGGGATTCCAGCAAATCGTATTATTCCCCACTCTTTTGGCTACAAGACGCTATTTTTCAATATAACCTCCATTGAATGCGACGACCTTACGCCACCCAACTGGGAAGTCTGTATGCCCTCATGGTATCACTCTACTGGTCGACGACTTGCTGCATCAGTTACCTCCCCACTGCTTCCCGCGGAAAGATCCTTAATTGGGCCAGACAGATGAAAGACGGAATGTACGAGATATGGGCTGTTGGGTGGTTGAAGAAGAACAGTGCAATGAAATTTTGTGAGTGCCTCTCGGGTGCGCAGATTTGAGTGAGGCCTTGCGTTGTCATGGAGAAGGAGAAGTTCGTTTGCATTTTTTATGCCGACGAACACGCTGAAGTCGCTTCTCTGATTTCCTGAGGGTATTATAATATGCATCACAGTTGACTGTTGCACCATGATGGAGGGCATCAAACAGAATAGCTTCTCACAGATTGTCCTTCGTTGCTCTTTATGGTCTTCTGTTAGGCGTCGAGGAACCCATCTGGTTGAGCAGCGAAGTGTTTGGTTGTGATCCGCGGAGCACCTGGAATGAGAGTGTCCACACGTTCCAACATTGCAGGATTCACAGCTGTGTGCGGCCGGCCGGCACGCGGGAGATTGGACAGGTTTGCAGGGTCATGTTGCGATGTCGAAAAAAAAAATGGTTCTGAGCACTATGGGACTTAACTGCTGAGGTCATCAGTCCGCTAGAACTTAGAACTACTTAAAACTAACTAACCTAAGGACGTCACACACATCCATGCCTGAGGCAGGATTCGAACCTGCGACCGTAGCGGTCTCGCGGTTAAAGACTGTAGCGCCTAGAACCTCTCGGTGACACCGGCCGGCGCGATGTTGACAGACGACCAACGACTCACCGTGCTTTTGTTCACTGCTAGGTCATCGTAGACATTCTGGAAGCGCCTGTGAATATTAGCGCTGCTCTGGTTTTCCGCGAAAAGAAACTCACTGACAGCTCTATATTTGGAACGCACCTCCGCTACAGACGCCGTTTTGAAGGATAACTATAGCGCCGCCACCTATAGGAACTTCATGAAACTATGCAGGCTGAAGCGGGATTAATCTACGATGTACTACAACAAATTCTGCAACTTTCCAGCCGAAATTCGCCGAGAAAAAAAAGTGTTACATTGCTTACTAAACGCTCCTTGTAGATATCCTCGCAATGGTCAGTTCACATTGTTATCAGACTGCCTAAACTCACTGAGTTTATAGTCGAGTAGAGTTAACGCTGTTTGCTTTATTTACACTACTGGCCATTGCTACACCAAGAAGATATGCAGATGATAAACGGGTATTCTTTGGGCAAATATATTATATTAGAACTGACATGTCATTACATTTTCACGCAATTTCGGTGCATAGATCCTGAGAAATCAGTACCCAGAACAACCACCTCTGGCCGTAATAACGGCCTTGATACGGCTGGGCATTAGGTCAAACAGAGATTGGATAGCGTGTACAGGTATAGCTGCCCATGCAGCTTCAACACGATACCATAGTTCATCAAGAGCAGTGACTGGCGTATTGCGACGAGCCAGTTGCTCGGCTACCATTGACCAGACGTTTTCAATTGGTAAGAGATCTGGAGAACGTGCTGGCCAGGGCAGCAGTTGAACATTTTCTGTATCCAGAAAGCCCTGTGCAAGACCTGCAACATGCGGTCGTGCATTATCCTGCTGAAATGTAGGGTTTCGCAGAGATCGAATGAAGGCTAGAGCCACGGGTCGTAACACATCTGAAAAGTAACGTCCACTGATTAAAGTGCCGTCAATGCGAACAAGAAGTGACCGAGACGTGTAACCAATGGTACACCATACCATCACTCCGGGTGATACGCCAGTACGGCGGTGACGAATACACGCTTCCAATGTGCGTTCACCGCGATTCTCGCCAAACACGGATGCGACCATCATGATGCTGTAAACAGAACCTGGATTCATCCGAAAAAATGGCGTTTTGCCATTCGTGCACCCAGGTTCGTTACTGATTACACCATCGCAGGCGCTCCTGTGTGTGATGCAGCGTCAAAGGTAACCGCAGCCATGGTCTCCGAGTTTTTAGTCCATGCTGCTGCAAACGCCGTCGAACTGTTCGTGCAGATGGTTGTTGTCTTGCAAACGTCCCCATCTGTTGACTCAGGGATCGAGGCATGGCTGCACGATCCGTTACAGCCATGCGGATAAGATGCCTGTCATCTAGACTGCTAGTGACACGAGGCCGTTGGGATCCATCACGACGTTCCATGTTACCCTCCTGAACCCACCGATTCCATATTATGCTAACAGTCATTGGATCTCGACCAACGCGAACAGCAATGTCGCGATTCGATAAACCGCAAACGCGATAGGCTACAATCCTACCTCTGTCAAAGTCGGCAACGTGATGGTACGCATTTCTCCTCCTCACACGAGGCATCACAACAACGTTTCACCAGGCAACGCCGGTCACCTGCTGTATGTGTATGAGAAATCGGTTGGAAACTTTCCTCACGTCAGCACATTGTGGGTTCGCCACCGGCGCCAACCTTGTGTGAATGCTCTGACAAGCTAATCATTTGCATATCAGAGCATCTTCTTCCTGTCGGTTAAATTTCGCGTCTGTAGCACGTCATCTTCGTGGTGTAGCAATTTTAATGGCCTTTAGTGTGGCACTAAGGCTCACAAGTTATCTAATTTCAGACTTCCTTCTTTTCTTTCAAAGTTACTTTTTAGCTTAGGTGATTATATGGCCTCTCTGTTAATCCGGAAATTATAGAACCTAGGTGTCGCAGAAATGAATTTGGTTATTTCCTGTGTAACCTACAGAACGTGCGGACAATAGGCAATGTAATAAGGGCGTAAACAGAAATGACAACCAATGGCGACGAGCATTTCGTTACCTGCAAGAGGATAGGCGGGCCACCGAGCGTGGCTGTATCCGAGGATAAAGCGGCAAGAAACGTTACATTTAACAGCATTTCTAGTAGAGCTAAGAGGACGCAATAGTACTTTGCTTTCGGTGATATCCGCAGTAGGGTTTACTGTAACGTAAGCTCTCGAGAAGCTGTGAAACTGTAATTCTACCAGCGGCAAGAGAATCGACACCTCCACTGTGTGACAGCAAATGTACCGTTAGCGACGACAACGCCTCTGCCCCTGAGTTACTAAACACTGCTTTCTGAAATTTCTTCACCGAAGAATACGCTGTAAAAATTCTAGAATGGGGCTCGAGGACCGCTACCAAAATGACTAATCTGGAAGAAGGTACCGTTGGTATAGTGCAGCAGTTTAAGTCGTCTGGTCGAGAGTGGAACCAGTTAGGTTCCTGGATACGTGTTGCATGAAAGCTTTATGTGAGGTGGCGGTAATTAATTGCACTTACAACAAACTTTCGTCTTGACCACAAAATATTTATCTTATTTATTGCTTACGCGTTTCGGCTAAACTTAAATGCCAATCATTGACTCCGATTTGTAGTTGGATTTTGGAAGATATATTGTTTCTAGTATTATGAGATATGTGGATGAAAATGATCTATTGACACATAAAGATACACTACGTGATCAAAAGTATCCGGACACCTCCGAAAACATACGTTTTCCATACATTGTGCTGCCACCTGCTGCCAGGTACTCCATAACAGCGACATCGTGAGAGAGAGGAATGGAGCGCTCCGCGAAACTCACGGACTTCGAACGTGATCAGGTGATTGGGTGTCACTTGTGTCATACGTCTGTACGCGAGATTTCCATACTCTTATACATTCCTAGGTCCACTGTTTCCAATGTGGTAGTGAAGTGGGAACGCGAAGGGGTACGCTCAGCACAAAAGGGTACAGGCCGACCTCGTCTGTTGACTGACCTAGACCGCCGACAATTGAAGAGGGTCGTAATGTGTAATAGGCAAACATCTATCCAGACCATCACACAGGAATTCCAAACTGCATAAGGAGCCACTGCAAGTACTATGACAGTTAGGCGGGAGTTGAGAAAACTTGGATTTCATGGTCGAGCGGCTGCTGATAAGACATACAAACGACGCCTCCCTTGGAGTAAGAAGTATAAACTTTGGACGATTGAACAGTGGCAAAACGCTGTGTGGAATGACGAATCTCTGTGCACAATGTGGCGATCAGATGGCAGGGTGTGGGTATGGCGAATGCCCGGTGAACGTCATCTGCCAGAGTGTGTAGTGCCAACAGTGGCGGTGGTGTTATGGTTTGGTGGTGTTTTTCATGGAGGGGGCTTGCACCCCTTGTTGTTTTTCGTGGCACTATCACAGCACAGGTCTACATTGATGTTTTAAGCACTTTCTTGCTTCTCACTGTTGAAGAGCAATTCGGGAATGGCGATTGCATCTTTCAACACTATCGAGCACCTGTTCGTAATGCATGCCCTGTGGCGGAACGGTTCCACGACAATAACATCCCTGTAATGGACTGGCCTGAATCCTACAGAACACCTTCGGGATGTTTTGGAACTCTGACTTCGAGACAAGCCTCACCGACCGATATCTATACCTCTCTTCAGTGCAGCACTCCGTGAAGAATAGGCTGCCATTCCCTAAGAAACCTTCCAGCACTTGATTGAACGTATCTCTGCGAGAGTGGAAGATGTCATCAAGGCTAAGGGTGGGCCAAAACCATATTGAATTCCAGCATTACCGATGGAGGGCGCCACAAACTTGTAAGTCATTTTCAGCCAGGTGTCCAGATACTTTTGATCACATGGTGCATCTTGTCTAAATAATTTTACATTTAATTTTGATCGGCGTGACGGGTTTACAAGACGGTATATGACAGTATCATCTGCAAACGGTCTAAGAGTGCTGCTCCGATTGTCTCCTAAGCCTTTTGTCTGCATCAGGCACTGCAGGAGGGCCTATAAAGTTCGGTGGGGAATACCAGATATTACTTCACTTTTAATCGACAAAAATCATATTGTGAGGAAGGGCGAATGAAAGACTGTATTTTGTTGATAGAACACTTCGAAGATGCAACAAATCTACAGACTGCCTACTGCACATTACGTATGTCGTCCTCTTCTACGTGGTGTTGCGCTATATGGTTTCCTTACGTGGGAGGATTTACGGAGGACATCAAAAGATTCAAAGAAGGGCAGCTTGTTTTGTACTATCGCGAAACACGGGTATGATAATCAAGGTTGTGAGGCTGCCTTTAAAAGAAAAGCATTTTCATTTCATCCAGATAGTTAAGGAAATTTCCAACTTTTTCTCCGAATGCCAAAATATTTCGTCGAATCGCACCTACATAAGAATAAATGGCCACCGTAATGAAATAAGAGAAATCAGATTTCGTGCTGAAAGATTTAGGTGTTCATTTTCGACATGTGCTGTTGGAGAGTGCAACGGTCGGCAAATAGTCCGAAAGTAAATCTTTCTCCAGCTGTTAGCAGTGATGGTACAGCAACCAGTAATATACAATGAAGAAACAAACAGTTTTGGTTGCAGGGTTGTAATTTTTATTTGTTTAGCAACGACGCGTTTCGTCTGATTCAGGAATATTCAGATTACCTGACATTAGTTATTGTTACGCACATGGGATACCGAGCATGCAGTGAAGAAACAAACATTCTTGTCTGCAGGTTGTAATTATTATTTATTTACCAATGACGTGTTTCGCGTGATTCAGGCAACTTCAAGTTGGCTGGGATTAAGTGGTGTTAGGGACATGGGGACGTTTTGCTAGAACGTTTTGCATGTTCGGTATCCACGTGCCGAACACCATCTGATATCAGCCATCTGAGGATGCCTGAATCAAGCGAAACGCGTCAATGGTAAACCAATAATAATTAAAACCTGGCAACAAAGACTGTTTGTTTCTTCATAGTGTGAAAGTGATTCCGTCAGTTCTCTGCCAAACACTTGACTGTGAAGTCTTTTAAGAGACGTTACATTCGCGATTGACTGTAGAAAGTTTTTATTTTCACATCTGCAATTCCGGCCCCAATGCCATTTTCAAGTGATGTACTGCAGACGACTGTACTTCAGCGCAAGTCAAATATTAAAATCCTTTCGACCTGTACACATATCGTCGTCGTATCTGAGTTATAAGGCTCAGATACTATGACGACATATGTACAGGTCGGAGGATTTGAGTATTTGACATGTGCTGAAGCACAGTCGTTTGTAGTACAAATTTCAATTGTGTTGTCACGGTAAGTGGAATTCTTCTGAGGTGTTGACCGCATTGGCTATATATAAAATTGTCCGACGTTTCGTCTACTTGCAATAGTGGACGAAACGTCGGACAGTTTTATACGTTGACAGTGCAGTCAACAGCTCAGGAGAATTTTATTGAAAATTTCTACAGTCAGTGGCGAAAATAATCTCTTTTACAAATTGTACATGATGTGAACCGCAGCAATGAGAAGGTAATCATTTAACTATGAACTTCAGAATAATTATATAGATGTAGAGGAAGAATATGAGGATGATCACGCTTTTTATAGCCATGACCTTGTTGAAGAAGTTGTCAGATCATTCAGTAAACGGTATTAGGGAAAGGTAAATCCGAATGGACAGACGGCGCTTGGAACAATGCTTCTCAGGAATGAGGACCCGCTACCTTATGGGCAACGTCTCCTTGCTGGGTGGTTATTCGTGTGAGGAGTTCTGTTACGTTACCAGAGGTGCATTTCCGGGTAGCGGTCTAGGCATGCTTCGCTGGTTCAGGCTCTACGTTCCAGAGGAGGAGGTACAGAACAGCCGTTTATTTATCAAACCGAGAAATCCCGAAGCAACTAAGTATACCACATCCCAAAGCAATTAACTGAGCAACATGCCCCACATTTTTAAAACTGAATTTTATTCTGTTAAGAGTGTGCCCTGTCCAGAAAATGGGATAGAATTCTGGTAAGAATTTTATTTTACAGTTAGGATAACTATTTTAGAGTGTGCATTTGCTACGTTTAAACAGACACCGTTTTCGGAAGATGAGAATCCAGTATCAGAAACCGTTTTTTGCTACTGTGCTTGCATGTTAAGCCCTGAGGTGATTGTGCTGGACCAGTCAACTGTCGTTTTCCCTACCTTCAATGGGCTCTGCAAATCAGCTGTTCCGGTTTGTGATTTAGTCGGCACGGTAGGCTGTTTCTCTGAATTTAAATATCGAGTGTAGACAACTTCATGCTCAGCCTAATATTTTTACTTCTCCTTCACCGTAAAAAAAAAAAAAACTCCGTCCAGATTAGGCGAAAATTCCTTAAAAACGATAAGAAATCTGATAATCCTAGAAAGTTTTATAAACGGTTGTGCATTTACGTGGAAATGAAAATCGGTTGTGTACGAGGAAATCCAGCAACTAGAACAGCATTTCCGGTACCCATATTCGAATGTTTACATATCGAACTAGAAGCAGTATTTGCAAATCGTTTTACAAAATCCGGTTCTGGCAATCCCATGTAAACGTCGTGAAGATGGTTAGCTGACATCAGTACGCACATTGACATCAGCTACTGTGTGACGCATTGCCTTCCCTCCTTGGTCAGTAGATGTAGTCGATTATACGTAACGGCTGTCAGGCGGCTGCAGTATTTCTTGACTCACAGAATGCGGTAGACAGTTTGTCACGTTAAGTCTGACTTCACGGAACATCCAATTAACCGCGACTGTCTCGTAGGTGCAACAAAAAAAGTAATATTTTTCTAATAAAGCCGTCTATAACGCTTAATGAAGCTTTAACACAATATTGACTACAGCCTCATTCCGACAATTTATTTTCTTTACTAATAAAAAAAAGGGATTAAAATTAAGGAAGAATTTCACCGAGGCAACAATAACCAATGCAAGTCGCATGCTACATGTTGTCTAGTGTTGCCATGTTTCGCTGTTCGGCATGAAAGCGTATTACAAAGTTGCAGTTGCTCAGAAAATCTGTAGACTACGTAAGGTTTTTCGCGGTTCGTGCATTTCGTGTCAGAAACTTAGTGGCGTTCCGAAGTGCTACATGTATACTATTCGATCAAAAATACTGCATGGGGGCTTAATTAAATATCAAACTTGAAAACATTTTTAGTAGCTGTCTGTCCGATTACGCAAGTCTCGTAAACGGTTGTCCCTGACTAGTTTTAGTACGCAATCTGACTGCTTAGAACAACAACAAAGAATGAAATGAAAATTTTCTGTTAACACAATTAATTAATTAAGTCCCCAGCAACTATAAAACCTACGAAACCAAAGCACAAGTGTAATTGTTCTGTGTGTGGGAGTGTGACTCAACGCACATCTGGCACGGTTCTTCTTCAACAAGACAAGAATTTTTAAATACCAGTTATACTGACATGATAAAAGAAAATTAGAAATACTATAATTGTGCAAGAAAACCAAAATTACACTCTAATACAAGAACACAAGCCAGATGCTTTGTTGACTGAACCTGTAATGATGCATTATTTGAGACACACAAATAATAAAAGAACATAGTGTTTTATTACCTTCATATATATTGACGAAATGCACTCTGATCATTACAATATCTCCATTAGAATAACATCTGCTATCTCTCCCATCAAATAACTGCATAAAACATGGAACAAACACTCACTACTACCACATCTCACTCCGACTTCACGACAAGCAGTGTCCACCACAACTTCTTGGCAAGAACTCCACTACATCTGAACAAGAACCGCCTAGCACCGCTTCTCGACAAGAACTGCCTGCCGCTACTTCTCAATAATCACTGCCAGTGGAGGCGGCCGAACAAAACTCTCTGGCGCGATCTCTGGCGCTGTGGCTCAGTGTAGCCACCTTTCATATGCCCTTCCTCCACGGGCTAGAATTTGATGGTATTTTTGCCAGCATTGGTGGTGAAAATACCACCAAATTCGTCAAAAAAAATACAGACAAAAATAAAAGATAATATTAATACGTAAATATCATATAACTAGATAAAATTTTGGCTTTGCACTGACCTTTCAATAGCCTAATATATAAAATACACTAAGCAATACAAATTCTTTCATACATATGACTTTACATAATAGTTTACACAAGTATTACGTGGTTAAACAGTTCTATCAATAGCGTCAGCAATGACGAATATGTACAGGTAAGAGTCTCATAACTTTTCACAAACAGTAATACACAAAAAATCAGTTTATACAAATATTCACATAAAATGCTTTCACAACAAGTAGTTGACAGTTCCAGCAGTAGTACCCAGCAATGTTGAATAGGTGCTACAACAACAGTTGACATCATTTCAGTACAAGCAGTCCATCAGTGGCACCCAGCATTGTGGAACAGATGCAGACTCCAACAGGTGACATCATTTCAGTAGAAGCAGTCCATCAGTGGCACCCAGCAATGTTGAGTAGGTGCAGACAGCATCAGGTGACATCATTTCAGTAGAAGCAGTCCATCAGTGGCACCCAGCAATGTTGAGTAGGTGCAGACAGCATCAGGTGACATCATTTCAGTAGAAGCAGTCCATCAGTGGCACCCAGCAATGTTGAGTAGGTGGAGACACCATCAGGTGACATCATTTCAGTAGAAGCAGTCCATCAGTGGCACCCAGCAATGTTGAGTAGGTGCAGACACCATCAGGTGACATCATTTCAGTAGAAGCAGTCCATCAGTGGCACCCAGCATTGTGGAACAGGTGCAGACTCCAGCAGCTGACATCATTTCAGTAGAAGCAGTCCATCAGTGGCACCCAGCAATGTTGAGTAGGTGCAGACAGCATCAGGTGACATCATTTCAGTAGAAGCAGTCCATCAGTTGCACCCAGCAATGTTGAGTAGGTGCAGACTCCAACAGGTGACATCATTTCAGTAGAAGCAGTCCATCAGTGGCACCCAGCAATGTTGAGTAGGTGCAGACAGCAGTCCATAATATTCACTATCACTGATCACACTGTTCATCAGAGTTTATAAGCAGAAGGTAAACATGTCCTATTGGCACCAATCATGTAGAAAAAGTACAAGTAACAGTCCATAATATTCACTATCACTGATCACACTGCTCATCAGAGTTTATAAGCAGAAAGTAAACATGTCCTATTGGCACCAATTATGTAGAAAAAGTACAAGTAACAGTCCATAATATTTACTATCACTGATCACACAGTTCATCAGCGTTTATTAGCAGAAATTAAACATGTCCTAGTGGCACCAATCGTGTAGAAAAAGTACAAGTAACAGTCCATAATATTCACTATCACTGATCACACTGCTCATCAGAGTTTATAAGCAGAAAGTAAACATGTCCTATTGGCACCAATCATGTAGAAAAAGTACAAGTAACAGTCCATAATATTCACTATCACTAATCATACAGTTCATCAGCAGAAATTAATCATTTCTAACTGTCACACATCACTGTTGAACAAGTGCAGGTAACAGTTCATAATATTCACCATCACTACTCAGACAGTTCAGGCATGAACAATAGTTTGAATCCACATACAAATGCTTTTACACTAAACATACAAATTCTAATAAACACACAAATGATATCAGATAATTGTCATATTAACTATTACAAATACACAAATACCAGTAAACCTATAATATTTATGGGTGTCAGTGCAAGCCACTACAAACAAATAAAATAATATTTAGGAGATAGGTGGGTAGGATTAGGAAAGGAAAACACACAAAACACACTCACTCATCTTTCAACCACATTAAGTACTACTGTGTAATTGAATAGTGTTAACTGTGTGAATCCACTTCTGTCAAAATTTCATGTTCATCATGTGTATCAAGTAGTAGTGACAGCAATGTATAACAGTCAATAATAGTTAAGTCAACGTCATAGTCATCATGTCAAGACCAATGTTTGCCAAGCCAGATCAAAATGTACGGTTGCTGAACAACTGTCAGTGACCCAAGATATGCAAATGCTTCCTCTCTCCAAAAAAAAAGTACATACTGCTTAGTGATTTAACGAAGTGTGTGTAGACAATCTTCCTTCCACTTTAGTGTTCTAGTCTGCTATCTTCATCTTCCTTGTTCCATATAAACCAACAAAAAAAAATATGCTCCTCACTTACTTTACCTCTTATCCACCAAAACTCCAATAATCATCAGCATCACATAATCTCAATACTTCAATAATACCTCTTACGTCGATACATATAAATCTTATCATCAATATCATTTACCTTACCTCTTGTCCACAAAAACTCCAATTATCATCAACTTCACATAATCTCAATAATACCTCAATAGTACCTCTTCAATACGTCGATACATACAAACCTTATTACCAATATCATTTCACTTCCATAACAACTCTTTCCTCTAGTCAGTCTCCTCGAACAAGTACAGATAAAATCCTAACGCAAACCTCATCATCCCATACAATCCGAAGACACACTGTCAACACACAACCTCTGTGTAATCCATCTGACCCAAATCTTCTACTCATTATGAATTATAAACAAAAGAAATGGATACATGACCTCTAACAGACTTAGTTCGAATAACTCTCAGTAATTAAGTACGATTCCGGAGTGTGAATGATCCTAATATTTCACAGTTTGTACATCACTTCAAGAATTATGGCAAACAGAAGCAAACATGTGGAGTATTTCTTGTGTCAAGTGTCACTTCCTATTTCAGTTGCTCACGAAAAATGCAGTGTAATAACTGTCAATGGTCTAAACCTGGTTTTGGTATGTCATGTCGTTAGCTTCCTTCCTATTAGCATACATTTATACAGCTTCCATAAAACCTCAGCTCATGTGACTTCTATGAAGTTTCTTGTACTAATGTCGTTCGTCGAATTATAGCAGTTCATTTTCTTATCTTAAAAATATAAGGCACTGAGCGTAAGCAAAACAAGCAATAGCGAGTAAATATACCAGTAGTGAACAGAATGTCAACAAGTGGATGCAGCACAATTCTTACAACGAGGCTCTGCCAAGCGAACAATCTGTAACTAATACCATAGTGTAACCTAAACTCTATGTTCGTACACTGTACATCAGCATTGCTGTATACCAAATTAAAGAGTGGTTGTGACGACAAACAGAAATGTATAAATATGCAATCCATACGCATAGCAGTAAACATATATCTTACGTACTAAACAGGTCATTAGCATCATATCAGCATAAGCAAATAAATGTTCATATGTAATCTTAATAAGTAAACATGAAGGCGCAAGCAGATAAATCACAAAGTATAACTTACATACATAACCATATCAGCACAATTAATCAGGTGACAATTATAATTTAAATAAATAAGCACAGCAGGCACATAATTAAAAAATATGACATCAGTGAAAAAGCAGTGCAGCCAAGCGATGCATAATATACAAAAGTAACAACCCTATTCATTAATCAATCATTGTCAAAATCAGTTAATGTACGCAAGCACGCCGTTTCACAAGTAAATTCATAGAACATGAAATTTAGCACAAAGTATGAATCACGTAATCGCGAGCAGCAAATTACATCTAAAGTACGTACCTAAGTGGAATTATGTTACCTGAAAAATAAACTCAATTAACAGTTACCTTTTTAGTTTATTAGTTTCTTCTTCGAAATTACATTCTTCCTGAAATTTTCTCGATAGCAAGTCCTCTTAACGTCGGACACACACAGAATTTACCTGAAGTTCTTAAATACTTTATACAACCGTATCCTGAAAAATACTGAACGTTAATAACATAATTCATCAAGTCACTGTAGCTTTATACTGAATTTAGTCGGAGAAATTAAACACTGTGTAATTGTTTACGGCTGTCAGTGCATTCGCACTGAGCGCTCGATCAGCTGTAGGCGCGTGACGTAGGAAGCAATTGTTTGCGGTCAACGACAGCCCTGTGCGGCGCGCAGACTTGACTGTTGCTTTGAGTATATGCCGCCGCCAAAACACAGCGCGGTACCCTTGTATTCTCTGCGTGTTTACGTGTAGCTGTCAGTTTCTCTAAAGTACGTCATTCCACAAAAATTTTAACGTTAGATATATGATGTATTCCCTTAGAGCGTCGTGATTTCAGAGTTTCTACTTCGACAGTGTTATCATGAATAATTTTGCGAACCCTATATGGACCGTTATAATGGAGAAAAAATTTGCGACACAAGCCTTTTCCTTTGTGAGACAAACGATGAGACTTAATTAACACTTTTTGACCAACTGACAAGATTTTTAAACGACCAGGACGCTTAGCTGATTTCTCTGTTCTAGCAGCCGCGGATGCAATATTTTGCAGAGCCATATTCACAACTTCAAAATGCCGCAGTTTCCGTGTAGGCGGAAAAGGAACGATTTCAGATATGCGATTTGTCGGTGCTTTGTTTTTTAATATCAATATAGGCGGTAAAGAAGTTGAATCATTAGGGAGTTCATTCAGAATGTTTTGAAAAATATGAAGATACTGATCCCACGTTCTGTGATTCTGATGACAATAAAGACGACACAATTTATTGATTTCCTTCATCCATCTCTCTGAAGCGTTAGATTGGGGGTGAAAAAGTGAAATGAAAATTGGTTTAATTTTACGACGCCGTAGAGTACGAAGCCAAATTTTAGAACGAAACTGTGATCCATTATCTGATATAACCTTATCAACATGACCCACTTCTTTAAGAAAATGTTTGATGAAAGCGTTAGATACTGAACGAGCTGTTGCTTTGCGTAACGGTGTAAAACACACATATTTTGATGTCAACTCCACTGCTACGAAAATGTACGCAAAACCATTAGTAGATCGAACCACTGGACCGAACAAATCAACTGCAGCCATGTCCTTTAATTTCGCTGGAATGATAGGAAACAACGGTGCTCTGTGAGAAATTGTTGGCGGCTTAGCCTTTTGACATAATTTGCATTTGGCAAGAACAGATCGAATACGTTTTTCCATATTACTGAAGTAACAATTTTCTCGTAATTTATGAAAGCATTTTCTGGGACCAAAGTGTGCATAACTTAAATGTGTGTACCAAATCAGCTTATTAACCCACTCATCAGGAATACAAACTAACCAAACAGAGTTGTCGACCGATTTTCGTTTAAAAAGAACTTTCCAGATAGATCGCAAAAACGAGGTGTGACCAAATTGTCCAATCTAACAAAGCGTCTAAGAAAATTACAGACACCAAGGAAACTACGAACATCACGTTTTGTGGTAGGAACAGCATAATTACGAATAGCGTCAAGTTTTTCTGGATCAGGAAGAATACCTTCTGTAGAAATAATGTGACCGAGAAATTTCACCTGAGAACGATCAAATTCAGATTTTTCTAAGTTCACTGTAATGCCAACTCTTGCAAAAATACGTAATAATGAATCCAAAATTTTGTTGTGCTCACTCCAAGAACGTTTAGCAATAAGAATATCGTCAACATATGAAGTAATATTGTTACGAAGATAAATTGGTAAAATTTCATTTAAGCTACGAATGAATGCTGCTGAAGATACAGTAAGTCCAAACGGTAATTTCCGAAACTGGTAACAGTTACCAAAGGCTAAAAAGGCAGTGTATTTTCTACAATCAGGGTGGAGTTCTATTTGCCAGAAACTTGCGCGCATATCAATCGTGGATAAAACTTTAATTCCATGAAAATGTTGAAGAAGTTCATCTAAATTTTGTGGACGGTCAGTTTCAGGAATGATGATATTATTTATCTGTCTGGAATCCAGAACCAAACGAATTGATCCATCCTTTTTAAGAACAACGTGTAATGGGCTAGTATAAGGACTGACTGCAGGCTCAATAATGCCCTGATCTAACATGTACTGAAGTTCATTCTTAACCTTGTCTCTGTAAGCCAAAGGAATAGCGTACGTTTTCCCGCGAAATGGTGTGTGTTCTTTTACTTTAAATAAATATTGTAAGCCTTGTATAGTTCCCGTGTGATGACTAAACACTGTAGCATGTGAAGTCAAAATTTGGTGCAGCTCTTCTCTTGCAACGTCATCTGGCACTTCAGCTTTCTTAACCTTTTCATTAATTAGTTCTTCGCTATTAATTATATCATCCATCGCGTCTCTGTATCTATTGTCATTGTCATGAATAAACACATTGTCGTCATAATGCTAAACGAAAACATCAGAAGTAAGAAACCTTAAACATTTTGCATCTGACTCAGATCTTGCTAAACACTCGAAAAATTTCAAACATATCGGCATTCCGGCAACAGTCAAATTCACACCTCCTTCTTTAAAGTTCAAAATTGCCTTATGTGCGTTAAGAAACTCCATACCTAATATAATTTGTGTACTGAGTAATGGAACAATAATAAAATTAGCAGAAAATTCGTATCCTTGACAAATGAAATTTAAGTTGGTCTGTTGTTTGACTTCCACACTTTTTCCAGAAATCGCTCCTCGAATTGTAGTTTTAGAAATAGGTAACACAGGACAAGCAATAGTTCTTACACATATACGAAAAACTGATTCACTAATGACATTCAGTGGGCTCCCAGAATCTAAAACTGCAGTGAACTTATTCTTACCCACACATACTTCAATAACAGGATGTAAAAATGCGTCTACATTATTTTCCTTTTCGTCTAACAAAATGTCTCTCATGTCTTCCAGGCGTACGTAGTGTAAAGTCGTAGGGTCATTACTTTCTGAACCGTCTATATTGCTGCCAGAAGCCGAAGCTGCAAGTCATTGTCGATTGTTTGCGTCACGTCTTTGATTATTCGCGTCATTTCGCGGATCAATCTCTACTATTTGCACTTGTCTCTCTGAAGTTCTGTCACGTGGAGGATGCCAATTAGGTCCCTCCTGTCTGTTAGATGCAAATTCTGGGTTGTGTCTGTTATTAAAATTTCTGTTTTCCTGTCTGTCTGCATAACTACTTCTTGTGTAATTTCGACTGTCACGTCTGAAATTATTGTTGTATCTACTACCCTGATTATTTCTGTAGTAAGAATTTCTATTACTGTTTGAATAATTTGTGTCTTGATAATACCGATTACTGTTTCCGTATGATTGATCATTCCGGTAGGAATTACCGTTATTATAATTGTCTGTGTAATTTCTGTTAGAACGTCTGTAATTTCTGTTAGAACGTCTGTTATTGTAATAAGGCTGGTATATATTGTCCTGTCTGTTACGTCTGTCATTCTCAAAGTTACCCATATAACGCCCGTTCCGATCACTATCTCTTTTTTCTGAAAATCTATTGTAAATACTGTTACTGAAAAAGTTACAAGAAGTCCCGTCGTCGTTGTCATACTCAAGTTCTTGCAACAAAGTCTTAAAAGTCTCGATGTCGTCTTTACATCTTCCAGCTAAAGCAATTTGTCTTATGGATTGTGGCAGCTTAGTTAAACAAATGCGAATTAATTCAGTCGGGCTGTAAGGGTTGGAAAGGAACTGATTCTTTCGAATCATGTCTTCAAAATATTCTGCTGGCGTGCGGAACTCAGACTGTTTAAAATTACGCTGCAGAATAAGACTGTGTTTGACTCTGTCTTGAGTGTTTTCGGACCAATATGCCGATAGAAATGCATGATAAAAATCATTTAGATTATTACAATCTCTAATAAGTGCGCGCATCCGCGTCGCCGGTTCGTTTTCTAAATATCCACACATAAATTCCAATTTGTGACTTAGTGGCCAATTTGGTGGAAGTGCATACATAAATTGATCTAACCATGCACATGGATGTATGTCATTCTTAGAATTGCGGAAGATCTTAAATTTCCGAACAGTCAAAAAGTGTTTATAGTCAAAGTTTTCGCCTCGTGGCGACAAAGACCTACCGCGTCTGTCCCAGTCCCAATGTTGATTATTGTCATGTTCGCGCGCCTGGCGATCTCTTGTTGCATCCCGTAAATGAAACAAATTATTTTCTTCAAAGCCCTCTGCTATCCGTGATTCTAAATTTCTTCTGCTGTCTTTTCCTACGATTTCGCCTTCAATTTGTTTGACTTGCTTTCGTAATGCCTCAAATTCCCTTTTAACGCGTTCATTAAATTTCCCCTGATTTTCAACATGTTTATTTATGTTCTGGTATTCTTCGGTTTCTGCAAATGGCAATGGTGCTGTATCATCTGAATCTCTGTTCCCACTTAAACTAAGATTTGTCAATTTGTCTGAAATCTCGTCAACTCTTCCCGATAAATCATCTATTTGTTCTTTCTGTTTATTTACGTCTTCCGTAAGTGTCGCGACTCGCGTTTCAGTATTACCACTTTTAGTAGTTAACTGTTCATACTGTTGTGTTAGGTTATTTAATCTGTCATTTGGTACGGATTCCTCGATTCTCTCAAATATTTCTTGCTTATCTCTTGCACGTTGTAAATTTAACTCTGAAAATTTCTGTACTATCACGCGATCTCTTTCTTCCTGTTCTCTATCCTGTTCCCTTTGTCTAATCTCTACTGCAATTAATCTATTATTGTGAGAATTCAAAATCGGTTGTACTTCTTCTCTGATTTCTTTCTTTAATTCATCTTTCATATTTTTGAAACATGTCCCTATTCGTGAATCTAACCGTGTTTCCAAAGTTCCCATCTCTGTTTTTAATTCAGATCCTAACTGTGATCCAAGTGAGTCTAACCGTGTTTCCATTGTTCCCATCTGTGTTTTTAATTCAGATCAAAAACCGTGTTTCCATTGTTCCCATATCAGTTTTTAATTCAGATCGTAAAGTTCCCATCTGTGATCCCAAATGTAATATAGCACCCATCAACTGCTCCATATTATCTGGTTCAAAATTCTTTTCGCCCCTAACATTTCCCGCAAAACTAACTTCCTTCTGCATAGCCATAACGCTATCTGTGTTCGATAATATTTCAGAATCTTCTATCGTTAATCTCGTATTCTGTGAATTTTCTGATTGAGAAAAATTTTGAAATGGTTCCGGACTATTTTCCCGACTTATTAAATTGTTTTCCACTTCATTATTCATGATACTGTTTTCCTCTGTTGGCGAGTTCGCCATGTTAACAATTTCGTCATTCTCACTATCCATCATTTTTGCCTTTTTCATTGATCGCGTAATCATTTACAAAACATACAAAACTCGTCACTGTACGAAAATTACACACAATGACTCTTTATCTCCAACAATACCATTTACATGAAATGTTTCCCTCAAACACGATTAATCGAACAATTGAAATAATTGCACTAAATTGTCAAACGCGTATACAAGACAACAAATCAAATTCTGAGAAAAAAAATACCATTAGAAGACCGACAATTACCAAATCTACACATGCAACATAGACTACAATTACTAAACTACAATACTACAATATTACTGTCTATTATTTCTGCCATCAGAAGAATTCCAAGGGACGATCCTGGCAGGATCGCCACGTGCATGGGGGCTTAATTAAATATCAAACTTGAAAACATTTTTAGTAGCTGTCTGTCCGATTACGCAAGTCTCGTAAACGGTTGTCCCTGACTAGTTTTAGTACGCAATCTGACTGCTTAGAACAACAACAAAGAATGAAATGAAAATTTTCTGTTAACACAATTAATTAATTAAGTCCCCAGCATCTATAAGACCTACGAAACCAAAGCACAAGTGTAATTGTTCTGTGTGTGGGAGTGTGACTCAACGCACATCTGGCACGGTTCTTCTTCAACAAGACAAGAATTTTTAAATACCAATTATACTGACATGATAAAAGAAAATTAGAAATACTATAATTGTGCAAGAAAACCAAAATTACACTCTAATACAAGAACACAAGCCAGATGCTTTGTTGACTGAACCTGTAATGATGCATTATTTGAGACACACAAATAATAAAAGAACATAGTGTTTTATTACCTTCATATATATTGACGAAATGCACTCTGATCATTACAATATCTCCATTAGAATAACATCTGCTATCTCTCCCATCAAATAACTGCATAAAACATGGAACAAACACTCACTACTACCACATCTCACTCCGACTTCACGACAAGCAGTGTCCACCACAACTTCTCGGCAAGAACTCCACTACATCTGAACAAGAACCGCCTAGCACCGCTTCTCGACAAGAACTGCCTGCTGCTACTTCTCAATAATCACTGCCAGTGGAGGCGGCCGAACAAAACTCTCTGGCGCGATCTCTGGCGCTGTGGCTCAGTGTAGCCACCTTTCAATACCTGGAAACCTGTTAGTGAACATTAATGTGGGGTGTATCCACCCTTCGCGTTTACGGCAGCTTGACCTCTGCTGCTGAGGACACCTTCAGTGAGTTGTCTGCATGTCTACGGAGGAATGGGAGTCCATTCTTCCTCAAGAACTGAAACTACACTACTGGCCATTAAAATTGCTACATCACGAAGATGACGTGCTACAGACGCGAAATTTAACCGACAGGAAGAAGATGCTGTGATATGCAAATGATTAGCTTTTCAGAGCATTCACGCGAGGTTGGCGCCGGTGGCAACACCTACAACGTGCTGACACGAAGAAAGTTTCCAACCTATTTCTCATACACAAATAGCAGTTGACCGGCGTTGCCTGGTGAAACGTTTTTGTGATGCCTCGTGTACGGAGGAGAAATGCGTACCATCACGTTTCCGACTTTGATAAAGGTCGGATTGTAGCCTATCGCGACTTTGCTGCTCGCGTTGGTCGAGATCCAATGACTGTTAGCAGAATATGGAATCGGTGGGTTCAGGAGGGTAATACGTAACGCCGTGCTGGATCCCAAAGGCCTCGTATCACTAGCAGTCTAGATGACAGGCATCTTATCCGCATGGCTGTAACGGATCGTGCAGCCACGTCTCGATCCCTGAGTCAACAGAAGGGGACGTTTGCAAGACAATAACCATCTGCACGAACAGTTCGACGACGTTTGCAGCCGCATGGACTATCAGCTCGGAGACCATGGCTGCGGTTACCCTTGACGGTGCATCACAGACAGGAGCGAACCTGGATGCGCGAATGGCAAAATGTCATTTTTTCGGATGAATCCAGGTTCTGTTTACAGCATCACGACGGTCGCATCCGTTTTTCGTGACATCGCGGTGAACGCACATTGGAAGCATGTATTCGTCATCGCCATACTGGCGTATCACCCGGCGTGATGGTATGGTGTGCCATTGGTCGCACGTCTCCGTCACCTCTTGTTCGCATTGACGGCACTTTGGACAGTGGACATTACATTTCAGATGTGTTACGACCCGTGGCTCCACCCTTCATTCGATCCCTGCGAAAACCTACATTTCACCAGGATAATGCACGGGCCTGTCTGAACACAGAAAATGTTCGACTGCTGCCCTGGCCAGCAGGCCAGCACATTCCCCAGATTTCCCACCAATTGAAAACGTCTGGTCAATGGTGTCCGAGCAACTAGTTCGTGACAATACGCCAGTCACTACTCTCGATGAACTGTAGTATTGTGTTAAAGCTGCATGGGCAGCTGTACCTGTACACGCCATGCAAGCTCTGTTTGACTCAATGCGCAGGCGTACCAAGGCCGTTATTACGGCCAGAGGTGGTTGTTCTGGGTACTGATTTCTCAGGATCTATTCACCCAAATTGCGTGAAAATGTATTCACATGTCAGTTCTAGTAGAATATATTTGTCCAATGAATACCCGTTTATCATCTACATTTCTACTTGGACTAGCAATTTTAATGGCCAGTAGTGTAAGTAAGGTAGCGATTTTGTATGCTGGAGTCTGGAGCGAAGTTGACGTTCTAGCTATTCCTAAGAGTGTTCTAGTAGGGACATTAGGCAGGCCACTCTATTTCAGGAACGTTTTGTCCACAAATCATTCATTGTCTTACAGAGGCTGCTTTCTGACAGGATGCAGTCACGCTGACGCAAACCATCATCGTCTCCGAACTGTTCCCTTAATTGGCTCAGAACATAATGCCGTAAATGCTTCCATATCCTCCCACATTTAGCGCATTTTTAATTGCAATGATGTAACCGCACCCTGACCACGAAATACATACCCGTACTGCGACCCCACCTGCTCCGTATTTCACTGTTGTCACCACATATGATGCCAGGCAACGTTCTCCAGGCAGTTGGCAAACCCAAATCCGTCCGTCGGTTTGCCCCTGGTTATAGCGTGATTCGTCTCTCCAAATCATTCATTTTTAGTCGTCCACTGTCCTGTGGCGTCACTGTGTACACCACCTCAAGTACCTCTTCGCAGTGAGTAGAGAAATGTCTGGTTTACGGGGAGCTGCTCGACCACTGTAGCCCCCTATTTTTAATTCCCTTTGCACAGTAATGATGCTAGCTGGACTGGCGGTAGCACTTTGGAACTCAAGAGTGATTCCTTCCGCTAATTTCACGCTATTTTTACGACAGCTGTCTGCGATGCTCGACGGTACCTGTCCGTCAGTACATGAGGTCATCAGAGATGGAGCGCAACCTCTTGTTGAGAAAGGACGGGGAAGTAAATGGACTCACCTTTTCAAAGGAATCATCCCAGGGCTCGTCTCAGATAATTTAGGGAAACTACACAAAAACTACTCGTATGGGAACAGCCAGACAAGTTTAACAAGAATGTTCCTCACGAGCTTTGTTTGGAAAGGAACCCACCTCATTTTGTGATATCAGCTAGATATCCCCATGACACCTGTCCGGACCATATTTTTTGTAGGATGTGTGAATGGAAATTCTTGTTCGGATGTGTCACAGACGTGATTCTCGTAGACAAGGGAATCATGGATAATGTGTGCTTATAGCAGGTAGGAACTCTGGTGCACTTTGCTACACACAAACGATGTGAGTTCCTGGAAGAACAATTTCGAAGCCGCTGGATTGGGCCAGATCCATTGGCCTTACCACGCCAGACAACTTTTTACTGGAAATACACTGTCAGAATCCTGAATAACCATCTATTGCAGGGCTCTGCGCTGAAAGTCGCACACGGAGAGAGTCAGTGAGGTTCTGAAAGGTACCGACAGGGATGTCGAGTCGTACCCACTCCAGTGCCGTTGGCGGATGCGCTAGGTTTCTCTGTTCAGAATCCATAGTGCGACAGCCCGATCGTCCCACAGATTCTTGACTGGGTTTAAACCTGGGGTGTTTGGTGGCTGGCAGGGAGGATGGGGGTTGGGAGGGGGGGGGGGGGGGGCACGGTAAACTCATCCTGGTTCTCTTAGAACCACGCACATACATTGCGAGTGTGTGACACATTGCATTTTCCTGCTGGTAGATGCCATCCTGCCGGGAAAAATCAAACAGCATGGAAGATTGGACACGGTCCCCAAGGAGACATCGTGCCTTCCAGAATGAAGAGATCACTCAGGGAATTCCACGAGCCACCAAAACATTCCCCGTACCATAACGCTTCCTCCTCCTTCGGCATGGATCCTACCGACAATTGTTGTAGGTTGCTTTTCTGTCCGATGGACCACAAAACATGATTCATCTAAAAAGACCGCCTGTCGCCAGTCAGTAGACGTCCAGTCGTGGTACTGGTGTGCAAATTCCACCCTTCGTTGCCGATGGAAAGCAGTAAGATTGGGTGCATGAACCAGGTGCCTGATGTAGAGGCCCATATGCAGCAACGTTCGCTGAACCGTCATTGAAGAGACACTGTCGGTAGCCCTTTGGTTCGTCTGGGTTGTCAGTTGCTCAGCAGTTGACGTCTAATTGGCTATACACATCTCCCCGACTGTCGTTCATCCCTTCATCTATGGCTTGTGGTGTACCACAGCTGTCTCGGTACCAGTTTTGGACAGCGTCATTTTTCAGGCACGGTGTACTTTAACCACACTAGCAAGCAAACAGTTTACAAACTTCGCCGTTTCGGAATTCTTCACCCCTGGTCCGAAATCCAATGAACGTCGGATAAATCGGTCCGTTTCCACATTACAACGACTGCTCTGTTTCCCGCAACCCCCACTGCCCACTGCCATTTAATTACAGACCCATATCACTGACATCTATTTGCGGTAGGATTTTGGAGCATATACTGTACTCGAACATTATGAATCCTCTGGAAGATAATGACTTACTGATACATAGCCAACACGGATTCAGAAAATATCGTTCTTATGCAACACAGCTAGCTATTTATTCCCATGAAGTAATGAGTGCAGTCGACATGGGATCAGAGATCGATTCCATATTCCTAGATTCCACAAGGCTTTTGAGACCGTTCCTCACAAGCGACTATAAATCAAATTGCGTGCAAATGGAATATCGTCTCAGTTGTGTGACTGGATTCGTGATTTCCTCTCAGAGAGGTCACAGTACGTAGTGATAGACGGTAAATCATCGAGTAGAACAGAAGTGATATATGGCGTTGCGTAAGATAGTGCCATAGGTCCTCTGCTGTTCTTGATTTACATAAATGATCTAGGTGATAATCTGAGCAGCCCCCTTAGATTGTTTGCAGATGACGCTGTAATTTACCGTCTAGTAAAATCATCAGACGATCAATTCCAATTACTAAATGATCTAGAGAGAATTTCTGTATGGTGCGAAAAGTGGCAATTGGCACTAAACAAAGAAAAGTGCGAGGTCATTCACATGGGTACTAAAAGAAATTCGATAAATTTTGGGTATACGATAAATCGCACAATTATTAGGGCTATCAATTCGATTAAATACCTAGGAATTAAAATTACGAGCAACTTAAATTGGGTATACGATAAATCGCACAATTATAAGGGCTATCAATTCGATTAAATACCTAGGAATTGCAATTAGGAGCAACTTAAATTGGAAAGGCCACATAGATAATATTGTGGGGAAGGCGAAACAAACACTGCGCTTTGTTGGCAGAACACTTAGAAGATGCGACAAACCCACTAAAGAGGCAGCGTACATTACACTTGTCCGTCCTCAGCTGGAATATTGCTGCGCGGTATGGGATCCTTACCAGGTAGGATTGACGGAGGACATCAAAAAAGTGCAAAGAAGGGCAGCTCATTTCGTGTTATCGCGCAACAGGGGTGAGAGTGTCACTGATATGATATGCTGTGGTGATAGGCTGTGGTGACATTAATGTGACTCGACCATGTAGTAAAGTATCCTATCGCTCGATTTAGGTACTAGACCATTGACGAAATGCCTTCACAGATGGCGGTCTTGTGCATTGTGGATTCTATTCTCATGAACACCCAACTGATGAAAATTCTTCTGCAGTTCATCCTCCCATCAGTCGCTTAGTCTTCCATTTGGACCGGTATCACAGTTCTGGCCCACAAATTGTCTGACCTACTAGCAACGTGCCCCCCACCCCCCACCTGCACAATGGTCGGCTGTTTTATGAGGTTAGTGCAGTTCTTTTTTCCTTCTAGCCTGTAGGCGTTCTCTTCGCCGATTCATCCAGAGGACTTTCCCATGATTTTCCTCCCAAAAATCAACAAGTTCGGATCATCTTGTTTTGTAGCGGTTAATGTCCTGCCCCACGTAACAACAGCATCACAGTATTATAGGCTTTACGTTTGAACTTAATTGACAGATTTTTTGATGACCCTATCTGTTTCAGACTGAAATATGTTTTAGACCTGTCGACAATACTTAGATAAATATCTTGCTTTAAGTTCTTTACTTAATTTTAGAAAGTCAATTGCCATGATAATGTCTTTCATAGAACTACGTTTCTTTGATGGAAAATAACTGTTATTATTTTAGTGCAAGAACCTTGAATCGTCATCTTATTTCGTCAGATTGGTATGGGACTTGCAAGAAACCACCTTGCAGACTGCCTGCCGTCATGTGTAGTGCCAACAGTGAAGTATGCAGAAGGTGGTATCGCTGTACAGGGGTGTCTTTCGTTGTTAGAGTGGAGTGCCCTCATTGCGATTAAGAAACCGGTAAATGTGGAAGAATATGGCCTCATTTACAGCATTATGTTCCATGTGCACTAGAGGAAAAGTTTGGAGACGATGATTGCATCAGCATGTCAGTGCACCCTACCATAAAACAGCATCTACGTCTACATCTACATTTATACTCCGCAAGCCACCCAACGGTGTGTGGCGGAGGGCACTTTACGTGCCACTGTCATTACCTCCCTTTTCTGTTCCAGTCGCGTATGGTTCGCGGGAAAAACGACTGTCTGAAAGCCTCCGTGCGCGCTCGAATCTCTCTAATTTTACATTCGTGATCTCCTCGGGAGGTATAAGTAGGGGGAAACAATATATTCGATACCTCATCCAGAAACGCAACCTCTCGAAACCTGGCGAGCAAGCTACACCGCGATGCAGAGCGCCTCTCTTGCAGAGTCTGCCACTTGAGTTTGTTAAACATCTCCGTAACGCTATCACGGTTACCAAATAACCCTGTGACGAAACGCGCCGCACTTCTTTGGATGTTCTCTATCTCCTCCGTCAACCCGATCTGGTACGGATCCCATACTGATGCGCAATACTCAAGTATAGGTCGAACGAGTGTTTTGTAAGCCACCTCCTTTGTTGATGGACTACATTTTCTAAGGACTCTCCCAATGAATCTCAACCTGGTACCCGCCTTACCAACAATTAATTTTATATGATCATTCCACTTCAAATCGTTCCGCACGCATACTCCCAGATATTTTACAGATGTAGCTGCTACCAGTGTTTGTTCCGCTATCATATAATCATACAATAATGGATCCTTCTTTCTATGTATTCGCAATACATTACATTTGTCTATGTTAAGGGTCAGTTGCCACTCCCTGCACCAAGTGCCTATCCGCTGCAGATCTTCCTGCATTTCGCTACAATTTTCTAATGCTGCAACTTCTCTGTATATTACAGCATCATCCGCGAAAAGCCGCATGGAACTTCTGACACTATCTACTAGGTCATTTATATATATTGTGAAAAGCATTTATATATATTGTGAAAAGCAATCTGTGAGGCAATGGTTTGTTGACAACAACATTCCTGAAATAGAGTAGGCCTAAACTGTATATTGTATACTGGAGGACTTAAATGTAAAACCTTCGCGTACAGTGGATCTGTATGTGCACAATCGTGGCTTAAATCTACACATCAAAAAAAGTTTTGCATCGCCTCGGTTCCGAGAGTTCCGGGACCTGTACAGCAAATTGCAATATAGATCAACATAAACATCATTTCCGCCCTTTTTATTGCTCATGAAAACCCCATATTTCATGTTGTACAACCATACAGTGATCCAGATTGCTGTACACATCGGTACCTCTAACAGCCAGCAGCACGTCCTCTTGCATTGATGCATGCCTGTATTCGTCGTGGCATGCTATCCACAAGTTCATCAAGGCCCTGTTGGTCCAGATTGTCCCACTACTCAACGGCAATTCGGCGTAGATCCATCAGAGTTGTTGGTTGGCCACGTTGCCCATAAAAGCCCTTTTCAATCTATCCCAGTTATGTCCGAGAGGGTTCGTGTCTGGAGAACATGCTGGAAACTCTAGTCGAGCGATGTCGTTATCCTGAAGGAAGTCAATCACAATAGGGGCATGATGAGGGCACGAATTGTCGTCCATGAAGACGAATGCCGCGCCAATATTCTGTGTGCTGCCGATATGGTTGCACTATCGGTCGGAGGATGGCATTCACGTATGGTATACCCGTTATGGCGCCTTCTATGACTACCAGCGGCGTACGTCGGCCCCACGTTATGCCACCGCAAAACAGCAGGGAACCTCTACCTTGCTGCACTCGCTGGTCAGTGTGTATAAGGCGTTCAGCCTCGCCGGGTTGCCTCCGACGATCGTCTGGTTGAAGGCATATGCGACACTCATCAGTAAAGAGAACGTGATGCCAATCCTGAGGGGTCCATTCGGCATGTTGTTGAGCCCATCTGTACCGCGCTGCATGGTGTCGTGGTTGCAAAGATGGACCTCGGACGTCGGGAGTGCAGTTGCGCATCGTGCAGCCTCCTGCGCACAGCTTGAGTCGTAACACGACGTACTGTGGCTGCACGAAAAGCATTATTCAACATGGTGGTTTTGCTGTCAGGGTTCCTTCGAGCCATGATCCGTAGGTAGCGGTCATCCACTGCACTAGTAGATCTTGGGCGGCCTAAGCGTGGCACGTCATCGACAGTTCCTGTTTCTATGTATCTCCTCCATGTCCGAACAACATCGCTTTGGTTCACTTCGATACGCCTGGACACTTCCCTTGTTGAGAGCCCTTCCTGGCACAAAGTAACAATGCGGACGCGATCGAACCGCGGTATTGACCGTCTATGCATCGTTCAACTACAGACAACACGAGCCGTATACCTCCTTCATTGTGGAATGACTGTAACTGATCGGCTGTCGGACCCCCTCCGTGTAATAGGCGCTGATCATGCATTGTTGTTTACACCTTTGGGCGGGTTTAGTGACAACTCTGAACAGTCAAAGGGGCTGTGTCTGTGGTACAATATGCACAGTCAACGTCTGTCTTCAGGTGTTCTGAGAGCCGGGGTAATACAAAACTTTTTTTATGATGCGTGTAGAAGTGTCCACAAACTTGCTGACATTTTGCGGAGCATCTAATGACTCATCTTTCGAAAGGCTTCCTCAATACTTTTGCGCAGTTCATTATTAGTCTTGCACTGACATCGAGCCACAGGGTACTTTATTATTCCCCATAATAAGTTGTCTGGCGTGGTAAGGCTCAGGATGCGTGGTGGCTATTTCAGTGGGTTTGAGGCTCTAGCTGAACCAGGCCAGTCCAGTGGGAATGAAACTGTTCTTCAAGGAACTTACGCACCTGAATAGCAAAGAGTACTGGAGCACTGTCTTGCTGTAGCCGCACATATTCCAGGATCACCATGCATGAACATGTAGGCTGCTGCGGCTGGTGTTAATTTCATTAATATCCTGTTGAGTGTGCTGCTTTGTCACCTTAAAAGACGTAAATTACTTAAATACTTCGGGAGGGCAGAGGCTGATTAGATGGTGTGTGTTTGCACCTGTTTATCCTGGCGATGTCACTAGGCCAGTGACATTTTGTTGGCCCTAAAATAACATTGGTGCATGTTACGAGAGAGAGAGAGAGATGATATGTGGCAGACTATAGCGTTCATTCTCTGCTATGTAGGTGCTAACAGACCTTCCGGTGCTCACAATGTAGCAAAGTACACTATGTGATCAAAAGTATCCGGACACCCCCAAAAACATACGTTTTTCATGTTAGGTGCATTGTGTTTCCACCTACTGCCAGGTACTCCATATCAGCGGCTTCAGTTGTCATTAGACATCGTGACAGCAGGTGGAAACACAAGCGACCAAAGACACTGCTAGCTAGGGCATAACCACCTATGGTAAACTAACATACGCAAACAGCGACAAACGTCGGTAAGCCCCTGCATATCAGCAATACTGACTGGCAACTACCAGCTGCTATTAGAGCCGACCAACAGGCCACAGCAGGGACGCCGACGAGCTCGCCCACAGACGCACGAACAATCTCCCAACACTCCCTCACACTGTGCCTCCGGTATATGACCTATCGGACACAAGACCGATAACAAACATAACTGTTGCAGGTTGCAGGACGCTGAACGAGGACTCTGCACCAGCACCCAGCGCCAGCCGCCGAGCAGCACAAACGCACAACGTCAAGGTATCGACATGCATGATACCCACTACTAACAAAGCCTATCCTTGCACAACCTATCGCAGGCAGCAAAACAACCGCTACTGCTCTTGCCGCCCGACCTAACTTTCGCAGAGGTTTTTTTCCCTTGGCTCTTGCCTTGGCACTTTTTTTCCTCTGCCCTTCAAACCGCTACCCTTCGTCAGATTTCGACCAATCTATCTCCAGATGAGCGCGTATTAATGGTTAATCCTAACCAGATGTACGCAAACATCGCAGTACCCACATCCTGCGACACCTCACTTTAGTGAATACTAACCCTTATGCAGAGATGGCAGTAGACCTTTTGTGTTGGCCATCATGCCGGTGTGGGCGTGGAGGGCTCCACCTCTATTTAAAAAAAGAATGGAGGCACTCTGTGGGACTCACCGACTTCGAACGTGGTCAGGTGATTGGGTGTCACTTGTGTCATACGCTTGTACGCGAGATTTCCTCACTCCTAAAAATCCCTAGGTCCAGTATTTCCGATGTGGTAGTGAAGTGGAAACGTGAAGGGACACGTACAGCACAAAAGCGTACCGGCCGACCTCGTCTGTTGACTGACAGAGACCACCGACAGTTGAAGAGGGTCGTAATGCATAATAGGCAGACATCTATCCAGACCATCATACAGGAATTCCAAACTGCATCAGAATCCACCTCAAGTACTATGACAGTTAGGCGAGAGGTGAGAAAACTTGGATTTCATGGTCGAGCGGCTGCTCATAAGCCACACATCACGCCGGGAAATGCCAAACGACGCCTCGCTTGGTGTAAGGAGCTTAAACATTCGACGATTGAACAGTGGAAAAACGTTGTGTGGAGTGATGAATCACGGTACACAATGTGGCGATCCGATGGCAAGGTGTGGATATGGCGAATGCCCGATGAACGTCATCTGCCAGCGTGTGCAGTGCCAACAGTAAAATTCTTATTCGGTCGTGTTATGGTGTGGTCGCGTTTCTCATGGAGGGGACTGAGCCGTGGTAAAAATTGCTGTTTTGAAGAGCGCGCCGCAGCGCGTATTGTGAAGCAGTCGCCCTCCGTTTCTGGTAGGGGCGCCGCTGTGGCAATCGCAGCTTCGGTGTCTCCCTCTGGTGGGAAAGGGGAAAGGTTGCCTGTTCACGTGCATTTAAGGGGCGCTATGAGCTCGCCAGGGGTCAGTCTGGGTCAGTCTCTCGTCCCCAGCTTGCTAGTCTGTCTCTCGTCCACATTTGTGAGGCAGTTAGTGTCTGTCTGTCGTTCGGAGTGCTAGTATGTCTGTCGTTCGGATCAACCTTTAAAGCCGGCAGAATGAGAGTCTTTCCACTCCGCCAGTAAGAGAACTCAGCGAGTGGTCGCCCTATCGGGGCTTAGTTCCTGTATCTGAGTCTGCGCGTTAGGCCGCCAGTGTGCTCCAGTTTGCTCAGGCAATGGATCGATCGGTTGGTCGGTCGCACACTGAGACACAAGATGACTGGTCCGTCTTGAGCGTCGGCGCATGTGAGGTCGCCACGTGAGTCCAGTGGGCCGCGGCGTATAGCGAGGGGTAGTGACTTCGCGGTCCACACGAGAGCAACAGGAGTCAACCCACGACATCAGTCTGGCCGGTGCGAGCTGCGACGCCGTGGTGTAACTGGTTCTCCGACCGCTTCTGGGCCCCTTCAGTTACCATCTTGTGGAGCTTGGCTCAGTCCTTGCCTGGTGCAGGGATGTCGTTTTGCCAGTGAGCGTGTTTCCTCTGCATGGTTGGGTCCGAACCAGTATTTCCGCTCTCGTGTGTCTGGAAGTAAGTTGGAGACGCACCAGCAGTGCAGTCGCGACGGGGCAGTAGTTGCGGACGGAGCAGCGGGCAGTCGGTCGGTAGGTGCGGACCAGGAGAGGCGGGAGATCGGCGCGCCTTCCTGCGTCCGTTGAAGCGCCTGGCAGCGGGCAGTTCGGGAGAGCGATTTGGAGGTGCTGCGCCAGGTCTTCTCGAGAAATCGCAGTTTATTAGAAGTTAAGTGATTGGTGATATGTTGTGTTATTTACTCTAGTTAAATTCTACTTGTTTTTTTGGTCAGTCTCTCGTCCCCAGGTTGCTCGTCTGTCTCTCGTCCGCATTTGTTAGGCAGTTAGTGTCTGTCTGTCGTTCGAATCAGCCTGTGTCATGTTTGTCGGATTTGGTATGTTAACGAATTTATTGCTTGGAGTGTAACGGCCTAATTCCTGAAACATGTTTTGATCTTGCCTATCATCTTGAGAGGCAGTATCTGTGCACTGTAGAGCATCTTAACTTGTTTGGCCAATCTTGTAGAATTTTATATAAGATTGCATTTCATGGGGTTTTATTTAAATGATCATTTTAGTATATAAAGTTGCCACCCTTTCACCGTAAGACTTTCTTAGAAGTTAAAATCAAGTTGCACCTTCGGTGGCAAAGTTAATATTTTAATTTTAGTGCTTTGTACCATTTCCATCCCTCCTGCGGGGGTGCATAGTTCGTGTGCTTGTGTAAATTGTTAAAACTTTTAGTTTAAAGTAATCTGGTGTGTTGCAGATTTCCACCAGTATAGTCTTTCAAAGGCTGTTGTGAGCGGTCGTAACTACGGCCGTGTCAAAAGGGAGCGGCAAGGTTCTCTGCCCGAAAGCTCATACTGTCAAATCTTGTTTCTTTCTGTCTCTGAATAAATTGTAACTTGATATTAAAAGGGTGCTTTCTAAATATAATTTTAAATCTGTTTCTTTTAAAAAATGCTTTTAGGCACTCGTAAAGTGAATAAAATTCCCATTTGTTAAAAGCAATTTGGTTATAATTTCATCAGTTACTCCCTGGCAACTACTTCCACGTTTACATAGTGTGATTAAACGTGTTAACGTTTCTGATGAATCGCTAGTAAATAAAATAAATTCTTAAGAATATTCTTTGAAAATAAATCACGGTTCAGGAGCTTGCACCCCTTGTTGTTTTGCATGGCACTATCACAGCACAGGCCCAAAATGATGTTTTAAGCTCCTTATTGCTTCCCATTATTGAAGAGCAATTCGGGGATGTCGATTGCATCTTTCAACACGATCAAGCACCTGTTCATAAGGCACGGCCTGTGGCGGAGTGGTTACACGACAATAACATCCATGTAAGGACTGGCCTGCACAGAGTCCTCACCTGAATCCTACAGAACACCTCTGGGATGTTTTGGAACGCCGACTTCGTGTCAGGCCTCACCGACCGACATCGATACCTCTCCTCAGTGCATCACTCCGTGAAGAATGGGCTGCCGTTTCCCAAGAAAACTTCCAGCACCTGATTAACGTATACCAGCGAGAATGGAACCCGTCATCAAGGCTAAGGATGAGCCAACACCATATTGAATTCCAGCATTACCGATGGCGGGCTCCACGAACTTGTAAGTCATTTTCAGCCATGTGTCCGGATTCTTTAGATCACATAGTGTAAACTTCGTCATAGTCACTCTGCATCTAGTATACACCTGCAGAGTTGAGGCATTTTCTGAGCTCTGGAATCCCACGGCTGATCACCTGGCACGGATGCCAGACGCAATTGATGGGAAACAATGGAGCCTCTCACAACTGGCATCGTAGCCAGAAGTTCTGCTGGCTGGCAGTGGTGTCAGTAAAACGCGTGGCGCCTTATCACCACTCCCACTACAGGTCGCCAGCAGAGCTGTCACATGCTGCCTTTCAATAACTCACATGTAGTTTTCCTCAAACTCCCGTGTTTATTGAGTATAGTTTTGACACCAAATCTTTTATCTGTGAGAGTCAGACGAGACCAGCAGTTGGGGACACTTCATCTCAGAACTATTTAAACCGCAAATTGAAAGAAAACGTTATGGGAAAAAGTTATGAAAATTTTCAGAAGAAAACGATCGACATTGGGAGACAAAAAAGAGCCAAGTGTTTTAAAAACATTTTATTTTTATTTCATTTTGGAGAACACAAGCCTTTCCCCAAGTCTTTGCACATGTGCTTGTTTGATACGTATGTTGCCAACATATCTTCGTTGGTTCATCATTTCCTCCCTTCTCTCTCTCAGCCAAACTCATCCTCCCAATTCTTTACGTCCTCCTTGCCCTCTCTCCCCGTCTCCTCCTCCCTCTCTCTTTGTCCACATCCACCTCCCCCATTTCTGTGCTCATAACCTCCTGCCACTCTTCCTTTTCCACTTGTCCACTACCCTCCTACCCCTGCCACCCGCCTCCTACATCTCCCCCATCTCGACTCGTGTGTCTCCTCCTCCTCCCCCCTCTGTCTGTCCCCACCTATCCCAACACTCTACCCATCTCTTCTGACTCCTTCTCTCTGTCCATCCCTTCCACCCTTCTGTCCATCTCTTCCTCCCCCTTTTTTCTGTCTACCTCATCCTCGCCCTTTCTCACTACCTCTCCCCTCCTCTTGCCATATCCCTGCTCAGCAATGCTCATCTGCACATGTAACATCTACAAAGAAGGTCAATACGCCTCTTGTGCATGGCACTCTACACGTTGGTGGCTGGAAAACCGTTCCTTGTCTCTGATGTGTAGGCTGCACTGCAACATAGGACGATAAGGCAGCCCGATACCATTCCCACACAATCCGTCTGTTGTGCAGTACAACCTTTATGCCTATAAAACCAGGGAGCTTAAAAAAAAACGTTTTTGCCCGTATCACTGCCCATACTGGATCTAGGAGGCTATAAGCTTCGTCGTGCTGATAATCGTGAGGCCTGCTCTTTCTGTGGCAAATTTGATTGAAATCAATTGAGGGGTTTTGGAGGAGGTCCAGTAGATAAACACATACACATGTACTATATATAGGGTGTCCCTGCTATCTTGTCCACCCAAAATATCTCTGGAACAATAACAGCTATTGGAAAACGACTTTCACCGGTATCAATGTAGGGCTGGGGCCCATGAACGAACATATTTGGAAACATTCTAAAACGAAAGCATATGTGTTTTTTAACACAAACTTATGTTTTCTTAAATGGACCTCCTATATTTTTCTTCAGCAATACATAGCATGACAAAGCACATACACAATGGCGTTGATTGCATCGCAATATTCCCATTACATCTCGAGATATTGAGACGCGAAGTTGACGCTTGAAACACCCGACATGCGCTGCTAGCGCACGTCCTGAGGCTCAGGCGTGAACCCCATGCTGCCCGTAATCGCGATGTGATTGACATGTGTAATCACACCTCCATACTTATCAAGAGGTCTGCTGCCATCAACTCTCATAAGCATATAATGGTTTCCCTCCTGCACGTTTCACATATCTACGTTCACAATACGAACTAGTACCAATCGGTGTACACCCGTCAGGTTGTCTTATTTATCCTGCACACCCAAAATGAGGTTTATCTAATGCGTTATATGACCCATTGTGCCTGTCGCGCAGGGCCTGGCTCTACCTAGTCAAGTGTCCAACGTAGTTTCCACTACTGCCACAGTTACCACTTCGCATTGTTTATGATTTGCGACCCATGCAAACTCCTGTACTCCACCACCCTCCGAGCATCCCATTTGTTGTTGCTTTGGCGTGCAGTACACCGCTTGCCAGTGTAGTCGTACATCAGAGTAATCTAGTGACGGCGCGGAGGTAGTACACATTGTGAATAAACGTTGTCTTGTGGAACTTATACTGTACAGTGTACACACATGAAGATATGGTAGAAATGCTGCTGATCTATGGAGAATGTACGTTGACGGGAAATACGTTATGAGATTGCTTGTTCGTTGATAGTACTGTTAGCGAACATTATGATTATTAAGTTAATATGTCTGTTTTCTACCCTACTCTACATACCTGTACTGTACCCTGTTGCAGGTGGACGAAATGCTGTTCAGGCAGAACGACTGTACAGAAGACGACTCCCTGACAAGCCGTCGCCTTCGCGCCGGATGTTTGGTCGTCTCACATCTCGTCTACGTGAAACGGGAAGCTTAAATCCAAGACCTCGACATCGTCCTAGAACATGCATGGATGAACGTGCTGAAGTTACTGTGCTCGCTACCATAGCTGTGAATCCTCAAATCAGCACACGTCAAATTGGACGTGAAGTTGGTGTGTCGAAATCAAGTGCACAGCGTATTCTTAAACGTCATAAATTTCATCCTTACCATGTTCATTTACACCAGGATCTTCATGGAAATGCCTTCCGCAATAGGGTAACATTTTGTCGGTGGGCTCAGCAAAAACTTCTGACTAATCCAAATTTTTTTGCAGATGTTCTCTTTACCGACGAGGCATCATTCTCCAACTAAGGAATTGTCAATATGAGGAATATGCATTATTGGTCCGCAGACAATCCAAAATGGCTCCGTCAGGTAGAACATCAACGTCCGTGGAAAGTTAATGTTTGGTGTGGAATTATTGGAGATACCATTATCGGACCTTTCTTTATAAATGACATCCAAAATGGCAGACAATACTCCAGATTTATACGATACAATCTTCCTGTTCTTTTGGACACCGTACCTCTGAACCGGAGAATGGTCATGTGGTATCAGCATGACGGATGCCCTGCACATAACGCCTTACGAGCACGACGACTTCTGAACCGTAAGTTCCCTGGTAGGTGGTTTGGACGAGGTGGCTCAGTTAGGTCGCCTGCCCGATTTCCGGACCTTACACCGCTGGATTAATTTCTTTGGGGAGCAGTGAAGGATGCTGTTTACCAACATGAACCAACAACACCAGAGGACATGAAGCAACGCATTATTGATGCTTGTACAGCCATCAAAGAGGAAACATTAGCACGAAGTAGGGCATCCTTCATCCGCAGAGTGACCCTATGTATGCAAGCCAATGGGCATAACTTTGAGCATGAGATGTGCACACTATGTTTAGTATGTAGTGCTGGTATCACAGTGGAAGTTTCTACAAAGGGCCATTTTACCCAGTGATGTTAAGAAACATTTGTTTGCAACAATTTGTCATTTAATGCATTAGATAAACATAACATTGATAATTATGTGAGAATAAAACTAATTGGTTAAACATGTTTACATTCATCTTCTATGTCCTACCTGAACTTCCCAAATCAAAACATTTTTACCTAAACAACGGTAAAACTTTCAGTCCACTTGCTCGTTTCACTAAAACCATCAACATGAATTATAGTATTACGAGTGAATGATTAACTGTCACTTGCGCTAGATCTACAGTAAAGTACAGTTTTAACGTTGAACGGCTTTACCTTTTTAGTAACGGATTAACGATAAGCGAAGTTAACTTTGTGACTAACGTTGCGGTACACAGATATGTTACAGAACCGCATCACCCCTAGCCTATGGGATAAATACCTGCTGCAATGTACGACGTTAATGCAGGATGGCAGCAGACCGTATTATTCGTTTCGGACCTCTTGATAAGTATGGAAGTGTGATTACGCATGTCAATCACATCGCGATTACGGGCAGCATGGGGTTCACGCCTGAGCCTCAGGACGTGCGCTAGCAGCGGATGTCGGGTGTTTCAAGCGTCTTAATATCTCGGGATGTAATGGGAATATTGCGATGCAATCAACGCCATTGTGTATGTGCTTTGTCATGCTATGGATTGCTGTAGAAAAATATAGGAGGTCCATTTAAAAAAACATAAGTTTGTGTTAAAAAACACATATGGTTTCGTTTTAGAATGTTTCCAAATATGTACGTTCATGCGCCCCAGCCCTACATTGATACCGGTGAAAGTCGTTTTCCAATAGCTGTTATTGTTCCAGAGATATTTTGGGTGTACAAGATAGCTGGGACACCCTGTATATATATATAACAAGGTGGTTGGTAGAGGTAGCACCTTTGCTTGGGGTTGACTCAGTACTGGTCCTCACCACCCCAGGGATGAGCTGAGGAGGTATGCAAGACCTTTGCCTCTGAGGAAGCTACGTCCAAGACCGTCCGTGCGTGGTGAAGAGCCACATCCTACACGAGGTGACCCTGTTAACGCAGAACACGGCGGATCTATAGGAGAAAACCTTGAAAAAAAATCTCACATTCCAAATCCTCAATGCGTCTGTACTCGAGTCGAGCGGCAGCGAGGTCAGCGTCTGTCCATCTAGTAGGTGCGGCTGTATTATATGATCCAGGAACTGACAATCCCTGGTTCTAAACACCCAGTGGAAACACTGGACCAAAACTTACAAGCTATCATGATTCGTGAGAGTAATGACAGAATTACCCCAGGTGGTAACCAATCCACTCGTCGACAGACGACAACTGGGTTTTCGGATTCTGGGGAACCCGGGCCATCACGATCAGAGTTCTCAAGCAAACTTCGTCCCAAGGTTCCCATGTACATTGGTACCTTTAACATTCAGACCCTAATTCAACCTGGAAAATTACACAACTTAGTAACAGAGCTAGACCAACAAAAAATTAAGATCTTAGCGTTACAAGAAACTAGATTCACGGATGAAAATACAATAGACTATGGAAACTATCGCATCTTCAAGAGCAAGACTGACAAACGAATTGCCAATGGTACGCCACTCCTGGGCATGGCATTTGCGGTGCACAGAAATATATTAGGCTCAATTAGAGAGGTCTCTTCCATAAATAATCGCCTCATGACCATGCGTATCCAGTGCGCCAACAAGAAATACACATTGATAAATGTTCATGCACCCACAAACATAGACAACAAAAAACGCCAACTACAAACTGAAAAATTCTGGACTAAACTTGAAGATGTCATGGCCAAAATTCCCCGGGACGATATCAAAATCTTAATGGGAGATTTCAATGCACAAATTGGCAGAGAGAAAGAACACCAAAAAACTGTAGGAAAATATCCAGCACACAGATTCACCAACAGAAACGGACTGAGATTTATTGAACAATGCCAACAAAATAATCTAAAAATAATGTCTACATCTTTGAGAAAAAAATCTAGAAAACAAAAGACCTGGAGGTCCCCCATACAAGAGATCGGCGAATATCAGATTGACCACATTGCCATCTCCTATTTCGTACAGAAAGAGATCCATGATGTCCAAGTCCGCAGAGGGGCGAACATTGACTCAGATCACTACTTAACACGCATTAAAGTGAAATTCACCCCAAAAAATTCTATCCGAAGAAAACACACATGATGAAATTTGACACACGAACAATCAAAGAAACCAATCTGAAGGAGGAGTGGGAAAAGGAACCAGCTGACTCTTGGGAAAAATTTCGAACAAAAATTACAAAGAAGGCAAAAGAACTGATCCCATTGAAAAAGAACACAAAACACCCCTGGTGGGACTCTGGATGTGAAAAAGCGCTGGAAGAAAGAAAGAAAGCCTTTCTGAAGTATAACAGTAAAAAATCCCCAGAAAATCTAGATCACTTCCACAACACCAGAAGACAAGTGGCAAAAACAATCAGACAAGTCAAGAGGAAGTACCTCAAGGAACAGTGTGAGTCTATTGAAGAAAATTTCCGTAACTATAATGTACGAGACTTCTATAAGACCTTTGCTGGGAGAATCAATGGATACGGCTCACGAAATCTATGTTTCAGAAAACCAGATGGAAAACTAGCGCTCACAAATCGGGAAAATTGTGAGGAGCTGGCGAGATACTTTTCCGGACTCCTCAATTGCCCTGAACCTTCTTCAAGATTCCCTCAAGAAACTGCTGCCTACACAAATCCAGAATCCCCACCACCTACACTAGAGGAGATCCAAAGACATATTCATAGACTGAAAAACAACAAGGCATCCGGAGAAGATAATATCACTGCAGAATTACTTAAAAATCTTGGACCAAATTCCCTCCTCAAAGAACTCACTCAAATCATCACAGACATTTGGCAGACAGAAAAACTACCAGAAGATTGGAAATGCGCCCTAATTCATCCACTGCATAAAAAGGGAGACATGGCAGATATAAACAACTATCGAGGAATCTCCCTTCTCCAAGTCACTTATAAAATCCTCTCAGCTTGTCTTCTTCAACGAACACAAGAACAACTCGAACACAATATTGGTGAATACCAAGCTGGCTTTCGCCCTCACCGATCCTGTGCAGAACAAATTTTCAATTTGAAGACAACACTAAAATACAAAGCAGTCAGAAACAGTCCGATCATTTGTTCCTTTGTTGATTTCGCAAAGGCTTATGATTCAATCGATAGGCAATCTCTCTTTATTATCCTTCAGGAGCTAGGACTCGATCCGAAAACCCTAAACCTTATCAAAGAAACGCTCACAAACACAACTTCTAAGATAAAATTCCTGGGTGAAATATCAGAGCCCTTCCTGATCAAAACCGGCGTCAGACAAGGTGACGGCTTGTCTCCACTCCTCTTCAACCTTGTCTTAGACAAAGTCATCCGAGAATGGGAAAAAGAACTGAAGAATCAAAATTACTGGAAGCCTATACAACTAGGAAGATCGAAAGATGGTATTAAAATTTCATGCTTGGCATTTGCAGATGACGTGGCCATTCTAGCAGAAAACGAGACCACAGCAATTAAACAGACAGACATTCTCAAAGAATGCGCCGAAAAAGTTGGGCTACAAATTTCCTTCCAAAAAACCAAATTCATCTGCTCAAAATTTGAAACTCAAAAACTGACTACAAAATATGGACAAATTGAGAGAGTTCCATTCTTTAAATACTTAGGCGAGGTCCTAGAACCCACAGGGGGAGAGAAAACTGCACAAAAAGTTCGACTGCAAAAACTGAAAAGAGCATACTGGAAAACCCACAACATCTACAATAAAAAATGTTTCTCCATTCACTCAAAAATACGATACTACAATACAGTAATCAAGCCCGAAGCACTATATGCCAGCGAAACACTCACACTCCATAGAAAAGGCGACCTGGAAGGCATCCTGAAAGAGGAACGCAAAATTATTAGAAAGATTCTTGGCCCAAAAAGAACTGAAGATGGATACAGGTTACAGTCTCGGAAAACTACAGAAAAATTATCTAACCTCGCCGCAGACATCCGGAAAAGAAGACTAAAATTTTACGGTCATATCCACAGACTCCCAACACCCAGACTCTCCCACAAAATTTTAATATACATTGAAAAATTGAAAACTATACCCTGGATAAAAGAAACCAAAACAGATCTAGCAAATGCACAAATAAATTCTTCAGAAGTTATAAACAGAAATGTATACAGGTAAAAAACCAATAGTTGGAAAGTACAACCCGAGAATGAAGTTTGCAAGAGACAGGGGACAAAATGGACAGAGGAAAGAAAGAGAATTCATGGGGAAAGAATGAGAGAAGTTTGGAGAATTAAAAAATTGAATCGGAAAAGCTTTGCGTGATCCGTATGGGTCGAATCGCACATAATATATATATATATATATATATATATATATATATATATAGCAAATGTGTAATATATATATATATACATAGAGAGAGAGAGAGAGAAAGAGTGAGAGAAGGGTATTTTGCAACTCAAGGGGATCATGTTTGACAATATGTTCTGCAAATCTGTTCCTCACTGCAAGCAAAGGTCATCCTCCTCTGCCTTAAAAGCAAAGCATTCATTATTCGTTATAGAAGAGGAGGAAGGATTTCAGAGGTTCTTTCAGTCATGAACTGCACCATAGCAAATGTGTAAAGTCAAGATGAGTGAAAATACATTTTTGAAAATATTCATTTTCCCAGACCGTTGCAGGCATAAGAGAACAAGAAGTAACTGAAGCTGCACAGAAAGAGCCGCTGCATTACAAAAGAATAAAAGAAGGCACAAAGAAGATGGTGATGACCTGTTAATAAAGAAGCTTTATGTAGGCATACAGCTGAGCCGTGTGCAGCTCGTGTTTGTGCCGTTTATTGCTTGACATCTTGTCTTTGAGGACTGCCGTCCCATTTCTTATTCGATTTACTGGCATCACTATTTTGCTGGCTTGCCGGTCCATGAGTGGCAGCTGCTGTGCTTATCGATAAGAGAACTGTCGTACTATCTTTGGAGGAACCGATAATATTTCTGGGTCGTCGTGTGTCAGGAGTTCAGCCAGGACGGAGCAGCAGCGAGGTCTGGACAGTCATGACTCGCCCGACCATTGCCGACACACATGACTTGAGTGGGAACGACCTTGGCTGGTCGTTCAGTCAGTTGTCTCATCAGATGACGTGTATTTGGTCGCCGACCGCTTCTGGGTTCTCTGTGTGTGTCGACTTGTGATTCCACAATCACTGCTTTTAATATTGTTCGAGTTGTTTGTGGAAGTGTTTCCACGCAACCATGTGTAGCTTGGGTGGTTTCACCTGAGCAGTTATATTAATGCTGTCTGCATGTGTGGAGGTCAGTTTTTTTTTATATGATAAAAGGAACATTTGAACCATTCGAACCTTACAAACAAAACAAAATCTTCCTTTTTCTGAATTTTATTTTTATATTTATTTTTTTTCTTTTTTTCTTTTCCTCTTTTTTTTTGTTTTGTGTAATTGATCAGAGGCCTTCTGCGCCCCGCTGGTAATATGTTGAGTCACGTCTTCTCGAAATTGATGTGTTCCGGTAAATTGTTCAGAAATGTTAATTGGTTCAAACAGGAAACCTTCTTCTCTCTTGGCTTAACACTTTCCAGCTGCGAGGCGGGTCGTGGAAAGCACTCCCAAGGAAGTTTGAGAAAAATTGTCTGTATTTTGGGTGACGGACAACGACATAATGACGGTCATTGAGGTACGTCCAAAAATCGAGTACAGAGTCTACAGTGTGTCCAAATAGGTAGTGAATGGCATGTCCGCGAATCCAATTCATAGCATTGCTCTTTGTCCGAGGAAAATAGTCACGTTCCGAAAATAATAATGAAAGGGGAGTAATCCGATCCGGAATGTCCCGCGTTAGAAAAGCCACAATACGACGAACCAAGTGCCAAACCTCCGCCGCCGGTCCGCAAACAAACCGATGTTCGTCATTGTCTGGCACTCCACACGTGGAACATAGAGGTGATTGGTTGAGGTGGATACGATGAAGGCGAAATTGGTTGATTTGCTTACCATTGACAGTTAGGTACCAGACACATTGAACATTCGTGTCAAGGTAACAGGCGAACACCGCGCGCCATACATGACGCCAGTCAACCTGGGGGAACTTTTGTTCAATCGGGTTAGGTGGACGACCTAATTGGAGGATATTGTATACTGCCTTTGTCTTGAGTAAAAGTGGTCTTGGTAAGGTGAGGCGTAGATAACTGAGTTCAAGAAAGAAGTACCGTATATAATGGAACTGGGCCGGAACATCCGAGATCATCACTGGGGCTGACAGTGAGACCGGCGAATATGCCGACAGGAGGAGACCAGTGAGGCTCGTTGGGCAACGTCTCCATACCGTCATCTGGGATCTGAAAAAATAGGGCGCGAGCTCTATCCGGCACGTGAAACAGACCTATCCCACCTCGTTCACGGGGAAGAGTAAGGGTTGCATAGTTAACTTTGAACAACAGCCCAGAGCTGACGAAAGATGGCATCGCTGCCAACATGCGACGTGCCACAGTAATCGGGAAAGGTAGAACGGTTGGGACAGAGCAGCGAGGAAGTCTCCACGGCGCGGGGCCAGGCCGGGATCGCTAGCGGCGTGCACGCGCTGTCGGGTTGAGAGGCGCTAGATGCGAGAGTGACAAAGTTTGTTGCCCATCGAACCGGGATTCTGAAGTTGAGTGAGCAGTTAACCTGTTATAAAACCCCAACTATTGTGACATCTCTTTGTTCATTTGCAGGTTGTTGCTCCCTGGGCCATTCAGGCTAGCAGCAGTGTATCATGTGCTGGACTCGGCGAAATCTTGCAGCCGTCTTCCTATATTGTGATTAATTATTAAATTGACTGTTACTTGCCAGTGAAGTGCACCAGCGGTATTTTCTGCCCTGCGCCGTTAACGCCCCAGTTACCTGCCCTGGTCGTTAGGGTATTTTTCCGGCAGTGTGCCTTTCCTCGCCATGTTGATGCTGTCTGGCACGGCATGTAGTTTGACAGCCTTTTAAGTTGTTTGGTTCATATTTGCTTAGAGCTGTTTCTAAACGCCAATTTCTGAAGACGTAGTGTTGTTCGTATCCTCGTCCTCGGCCGATATTTTCCATCGTTGTGCCGTTGGTCGGAAGGAAGGGAATTGGTTAAATTGTTGGTCGGTCTTTGGGCCATCCCTAGTTTGGGTTGCAATCCAATTATTTAACTTCAACTCCTGGCTGCCTGTCTCACCTCACCTTACGTTTGAGCTACCTTCTCAGGCCATCCCTTGGAACACTTCTGAGCACCATTTATTCTGTTTGATTTAGATTGTAATTTTTATTTTAGTGTCAAGTATTGTGCGAGGCCTCCGGCCGTGTATTAATTCAGTTCTTTTAAATTTTACTTAAAGTCCTTCAGCCATGTTAAATTAAAAATTTTGATAATTGATTTTATTTTTAAAAATTTTTTCTTAAAATTTGTTCTATCTGAAATTGTTTGTAATCCACGCCGTAAGCCGTCAGTTGTTCGATGTGCTATGTGTGGCCTCCAGCCGAGGGTTTAAGTGAACCCCTTTAATAAGGCCTTTCAGCCGTGTGTATTCTTTAAAGGAACTTTTTTTTTATAAGAGAGAAGGGGTTCATTTTAAATTGTTTGTCTGACTTGTTGTTCAGGCCTTCAGCCGTTGCTTTAAATTTGTTTGTGGCCTTCTGCCGTGAAATAAGTTAATATTTCTTTAATTAGGCTTTCGGATTTTCTGTTGTAAGTTATAAAAGAAATTTCTTGGTTGGGAAAATTGCTTATTAATGTGTTTTAATTATAGTTGTCCTCCAGGCGTGTAGTGTAGGCCTTCAGCCGCTAATTGTTTTCAATTAGATGTTTTTTTTTTAAAAAGAAAAAAAATACTTTCTATTTTTAATTGCTTTTGATTTCTAATCCAGGTCTTCAGCCTTTCTTGTTTTTGGCGTGGTTTTGGGTCTTCAGTCCAGAAAGCATCTCAATGAGTAGTTCTTAGAAATCAGTCGTTCTTAGAAAATAAAGTTGTGTCTTTGATTGTGCAACTCACAGTAACTGTTTACAGCCCCATCCATGGTCATAACCTTATCCTGTGAGCTCTCTGAGTACCTACCAACCTGGTTTGAACAGCAAAGGGAACTATGCGTGCGGCAAGGAGAAGAGAACGAAGACAGAACGTTTTTATTGTTTCTACCGAAGCAACTACAAAGTATTCCTAAGGAAAAGAAATGACCAATAAAACTAGAATCGTGAGCGTCATAAAGGACGCCCAGTTGCAAGAAATCGCCTCTCCTCGTTACAGTCACATTCAAAGTACTTACAACAACGCACTTTCATTCAATTGCCAGTTAGAGAACGTGTAAATTATCGCCCTCAGTTTCCTCGCACCTTGTTCCCAGGGTTCCTTTCCAGTTACAAGAACTGCAGTACACAGACAAAGCGCATCACATCCGTAATGGAGCTGCTGTGTCTCCTTCTGCAGCGAGTGTCGATAAAGGATCCGATACACCAACGCAGGAAAATTAGTTTAAGAAATAAGTCGTTTAAACAAATAGGGTAAGTCTCCTATTTTTTGTCTCAAATACAAGCAGTATAGAATTTGAGGTATTTTCAAGTGTTTTTCAAACAAAACTGAAAAAGCACTTTATGTATACGTTAGAGTTATAACTAAAATTGTAAAAATGATTGCAAACGACAAATAATTACCTACGGATTAGATCTTAATGTCACGAAATCTTTTCCTCTGGCTAGCAGATTTTTCCATAAAACCGTACCCTTCTCCCTCAGATCATCTCGGCAGATTTCCAATAGCTCGTCAAATCAACGCACTGACATTCTCATCTGAATGAAAAATTTATCACATTAATTTCTTAAATTGTTGTACAGTCTGTAAAATAACCCGTTTACGTCACAATTAGGAATAATGGATGTACTCGTAACTACTGAAAGTTCTTTATTTAAATGAGTGCGTCTGTGCTTAAATTGCAGAATGACTGAGAAGATGAAACTTCTACGTCATTTGATTCTGAAACAGCTGAGTAAAACTGAACGTACTGAGCCTATTTTCTCTTTACTTTTTCTTATCATGTCAACACTGACCCACAATATTCTGGCGCAACGCAATCTCACTGCTCAAAAAATAATTACAACCTGACTTCAAATAATTAATTCAAAAGAATGGCCCTGACTAAAACGGAATCTTAACAATAACTTATACATTTCATTAAGAAATTACCTCACAAAAATCTTCATCACGGGAACTACTGTAATACAGCGAGCGTCGATACTGCCAGCTAAATAAAAGATTCTAACTATTAAAGCGACTAACTACCAGTAGACATGTGATGTGCAACGGAAAGTTTTTGTTGCAAACCAAATAATGTATTTTTTACCATAATAATGTTACATCCAGTCCAAACACGAATACAAATCGTCATTGACATCTAGTACAAAGGTATATAATCATGAATAAAATTCAATCTCCAAGTCGAACATGTACAGATCGTTAGCTTACGCTAACACTTCAGACCTCTACCCTCCATCAATACTAACTTCTCACATCTAACATTCATCATTGCTGGCTGTTAACCCAAACTGCCCAACAGTACTTCCATCACTGCTGGCGGCTAACTTCCAACTGCCCAACAGTGCTGGCGATTAACTTCCAACAACGAGTCTGACCAGCCACAGAGTCTCTTACAAAGAAAGCGCAGTCAGAGGTCCAATGCTAAGCGCTACACGGCGCTGCCAATACAGAAGCAGCCCACTTATACTACTTACTTTGCCGCATTCCCTTTTTATTTCGGCGTCGCACAAAAGACAGGTACAAGGTCTTCTAAATCCATTTCTATACTGCGCTTAGGCAAAAAATTTCTTTACTGTCTCTGCTAGCGACACGCACTGTATCTGGCTTCCTATTAAACTTAGTAAATCTCTTATTGTTTTATGACATTCCCATTTTGCTTATCTAATATCTGAAGATTTTTCTCTCAAAGGTGTTGTATTACTAATTATAATTTTATCATTATGTAATTATAATTCCGGCCGCGGAAGGCCGAACTGTACCGACCGACCACAATGTCATCATCAGCTGACAGGTGTCACTGGATGCGGATATGCAGCGCCGGCTTTAGGGTGGGGCGACCCGGGCGGTCGCCCAGGGCGCCGGGGCCCAAGGGGCGCCACGTACTAAACGCATGTAAAAAAAAATTACAATGATCAAATAACTGACCCAAAAAAGAAGTTTAAAGTAGAGTTTTTCAATGCACTGTTGGACACCGTGCACATATCCATGAAAGAAAGATTTGAACAGATGCAAGAATTTTCTGCGACGTGGTGTTTCTTGTTTGACATTTAAAAAAATCAAAATAAAGAAGAACTAATACAATGCTGTTCTAAATTACAAGAAAAGTTAACTGTCAACATGAAGTAAGATATTGATGGAAATTTGCTGTGCGACGAAATTTTAGGCCTGCAACACTATCTCGAAGACAGCCAGGCAACGCCTATTGAAGCCTTAAACTTCATAAAAAAGCATAATCTTCAAGAGTTATATCCCAACATCTGGATAACGTTACGTATTTTGCTAACAATACCAGTGACTGTCGCAAGCGGCGAACGCAGTTTTTCCAAACTGAAGTTGATAAAAACGTACTTGCGGTCTACAATGTCTCAAACAAGACTAACCAGTTTGGCCTCACTGTCCATTGAAAATGAAGTTGCAGAAAACCTGGACTTTGCTAATCTGATCAGAGACTTTGCCGACAGAAAAGCGAGAAAAGTAAAATTTTAGTTGTTTATAATTTTTTTTCATTAGGCGTAATATGTTTTGTGTTCAGATGACTGACAGAAAATATAGGTTTATGGCTTACAGTTATATTAAATTCAATAAAAATATGGTACCCAATTCAAAATTAGTGTTTTTTCGTTATACATATTACCTCCTATATATAAAAATCAATTGTTGTGTGTTAGTCTCACCAAAACAAAGAAATGGCTTGACCAATTTGAATAATTTTTGTTTTGTTTTGTTCGCTTTAGTACAGGGGTGCTTCAGAAAAGAAAAGAAATATTTGGGATATACGGGCCTGTTTCAACCACATTTTACCCATCTTTTCTTTGTTTGGAACACGCAAAAACAATTTTCTGGAGTTTTTGTAGATGTACAGTGCAGTACTACGCAATATTTTTAGATAATTTCCAAAAATGTGAATGCCCAAACAATATATCACTGCTATACTGACTGTTACGGCAGCGACAGCAGCATGCTGGACTGACGTCACAGGCTACACAAGACTCACATGGAGCGTCTTAGCGGGCTTTCAGATTATTTGGATTTCATTTCCATTTAAAAAAATAAAATACTCAAATTTACGATGGAAAAAACCATGTTATGATCATAAGATGACGCCATTAACCACTTAAGACGATTTCTAGAAAACAGTCAAATACCGTGTTGCAAAGCACTGCCAGGTTCGCTATTTATACAATAAAGGGCGCCAACTGGACGACTCGCCCGGGGCACCTGGATGGCTAAGGCCGGCCCTGCGGATATGGAGGGGCGTGTGGTCACCACACCGCTCTCCCGGCCGCTGTCGGTTTCCGAGACCTGAATCGCAACTTCTCAATCAAGTAGATCTTCAGTTGGCCTCACAAGGGCTGCGGGCACCCCGCTTTCCAACAGTGCTCTCTAGCCTAGGCGGTTACCTGTCGCAGTGGTAGCCAAGCCCGACAGCGCTTAACTTTGGTGATTTGACGGGACCTGGTGGTACCACTGCGGCACAGCCGTTGACGTTAAGTACGAGGGTCACTCAAAAAGAAATGCACACTATTTTTATTTTAAATCCCTCTTTTATTCTACATGTTCAAAAGTTTTACAGTGTGTAGATACATCCTTTAGGAACAATATTCTCATTTCTCCACATCATTTCCATCCCTCTCAACTGCCTTAAGCCATCTTGGAACCAGCGCCTGTATCCCCGTACGGTAAAATTCTGGACCAACCTGTTGGAGCCACTGTTTGGCAGCGTGCACATGGTAGTCATCATCTTCAAACCTTGTTCCACGAAGACAGTCTTTCAGTTTCCCAAAGAGATGATAGTCACATGGAACCAGCTCAGGACTGTAAGGCGGGTGTTTCAGTGTTGTCCATCCGAGTTTTGTGATCGCTTCCATGGTTTTTTGACTGACATGAGGCCGTGCATTGTCGTGCAATAGCAAAACATCCTGCTTTTGCCGAAGCAGTCGAACACGACTCAGTCGAGCTTGAAGTTTCTTCAGTGTCGTCACATATGCATCAGAATTTATGGTGGTTCCACTTGGCATGATGTCCACAAGCAAGAGTCCTTCGGAATTGAAAAACACCGTAGCCATAACTTTTCCAGCAGAAGGTGTGGTTTTGAATTTTTTTTCTTGAGTGAATTTGCATGGTGCCACTCCATTGATTGCCTCTTCGTCTCTGGTGAAAAATGATGGAGCCATGTTTCATCACCTGTCACAATTCTTCCAAGAAATTCATCTCCACCATTCTCGTACTGTTCCAAAAGTTCGCTGCATACCGTTTTTCTTGTTTCTTTGTGAGCCATTGTCAACATCCTGGGAACCCACCTGGCACAAACCTTTTTTAACGCCAAGACTTCCAGTATTCTGCAGACACTTCGTTCCCCTATCCCAACGTAGCGTGACAATTCTTTCACTGTGATGCGTCTGTCAGCAGTCACCAATTTGTTAACTCTGTGCACATTGTCTAGAGTGTGTGCAGCACGAGGCCTGCCACTGCGAGGACAATCCTCAATATTGCTGTGCCCGCGTTCATCACGTAACCTGCTTGCCCACCGACTAACTGTACTGCAATCGACAGCAGCATCTCCATACACATTTTTCAACCTCTTGTGGATGTTTCCCAGTGTCTCGTTTTCACAGCACAGGAATTCTGTGACAGCACGTTGCTTCTGACGAACGTCAAGTGCAGCAGCTATCTTCAAGACACGCTGTGACGGCGCCACTCACGGGAACAAGTTGAACTAAATTTGAAAACAAGCGGGAAGGATGTATCTACACACTGTAAAACTTTCACACATGCGGAATGAAAACTGTGTTTTTACAAAAATAGAGTGCTTTTCTTTTGGTGTGACCCTCGTAATTGTACTGTGAACAATTATTTTTGTATGTGTTTAGCCTTGGTCCGATGCCATTTGGGGCCGGAAGGACCTAATTCAAACAAATACGTGAACTTCTTCGGATAACTGTATAAACGTATAATATCGCGAGACCTTACATTTGGAAGACGCACAGAGGCCTGCGCATCCAGACATTGTATACTGGTTAGAAATGGAGTGGTGGGGTGACGACAGCAGGAGTACGGTGTCGTTGTGGCTGTTAGTATGTACACCGCGCAGTCTGCGAGTGCCTAACTGGGTTGCGAGGCGGCGGGCGGCGTGCAGCGCTCCCGGAACTAGTGGCTATCGCGGGAACTACCGATAGGCTGCGGTCGGCCACCTCGCGCTGCTCTCGCCGTCTGCCAACTGCGTGATACGCAGCGCCCCAGGGGGAAACGTGACTCTCTGGCCCGTCCGCCGGCTGTATTTCTCGGCAATCAAGATAGAAAACAAGCACTAGGTGGACATTTGTTATCGTTTCAGGGTAACCGTACCGTTTTGTCTGTGGTCGGTTCGTCCAGCGAAGAGAGAGATAAATGAAATGGTAACTAACCCCTGATACATGGTATATGAAAAGTATTCGTAGCTGGGAATATAAACAACCATCAGTTGTATAATGGAATAAACCCGGATTTCCCGCTTATCACGAACAGTCGCCACAGCATCTGGCTGTTCTAGTATGACCTACAACCGGACCCAAACTTCCATATGTTATCAACCGTTTGTCTACAACCTGCACTAGTACTTCCGTTATGTGTATTCCGTACGAGTGCATCTACATCTACGTACATACCCCGCAATCCACCACACGGTGCGTGGCGGAGGGTACCTCGTACCACAACTAGCATCTCCTCTCCCTGTTCCACTCCTAAACAGAACGAGGGAAAAATGACTGCCTATATGCCTCTGTACGAGCACTAATCTCTCTTATCTTGTCTTTGTGGTCTTTCCGCGAAATATAAGTTGGAGGCAGTAAAATTGTACTGCAGTCAGCCTCAAATGCTGGTTCTCTAAAATTTCCTCAGTTGCGATTCACGAAAAGAACGCCTTCTTTCCTCTAGAGACTCCAACCGAGTTCCTGAAGCATTTCCGTAACACTCGCGTGATGATCAAACCTACCAGTAACAAATCTAGCAGCCCGCCTCTGAATTGCTTCTATGTCCTCCCACAATCCGACCTGATAGGGATCCCAAACGCTCGAGCAGTACTCAAGAGCCGGCCGCCGTGGCCGTGCGGTTCTAGGCGCTGCAGTCTGGAACCGAGCGACCGCTCCGGTCGCAGGTTCGAATCCTGCCTCGGGCATGGATGTGTGTGATGTCCTTAGGTTAGTTAGGTTTAATTAGTTCTAAGTTCTAGGCGACTGATGACCTCAGAAGTTAAGTGGCATAGTGCTCAGAGCCATTTGAACCATTTGAAGTACTCAAGAATAGGTCGTATTAGTGTTTTATAAGCGGTCTCCTTTACAGATGAACCACATCTTCCCAAAATTCTACCAATGAACCGAAGACGACTATCCGCCTTCCCCACAACTGCCATTACATGCTTGTCCCACTTCATATCGCTCTGCAATGTTACGCCCAAATATTTAATCGACGTGACTGTGTCAAGCGCTACACTACTAATGGAGTATTCAAACATTACGGGATTGTTTTTCCTATTCATCTGCATTAATTTAAACTTATCTATATTTAGAGTTAGCTGCCATTCTTTACACCAATGACAAATCCTGTCCAAGTCATCTTGTATCCTCCTATAGTCACTCAATGACGACACCTTCCCGTACACCACAGCATCATCAGCAAACAGCCGCACATTGCTATCCACCCTATCCAAAAGATCATTTATGTAGATAGAAAACAACAGCGGACCTACGACACTTCCCTGGGGCACTCCAGATAATACCCTGACCTCCTATGAACACTCACCATCGAGGACAACGTACTGGGTTCTATTACCTAAGAAGTATCCGAGCCACTCACATACTTGGGAACCAATCCCATATGCTCATACCTTAGTTAGCAGTCTGCAGGTTGTAGACTCTCGAATTACGACATATGGAAGTTTGGGTCTGGCCGTGATTTGTGCTCGGATAGTCTACTGATAAAGTGACCGCTCGCAGTAGGTGGGAAATCCAAATTCGAGTCCCGGTCAAGACAAATTTTCTTTGTCGCAATTGCATTCTAGAGCTGATTGTTGTCCGTATTCGTAACTGCGAATTCATTTCGTGTATTTCATAACGGTCGAAGTGGCAGCACGCCTCTTCCTTGGGACATGCACATTACTTCTGAACAACATATGCATATCGCATAATATGAAACGTCCCCTTAGAACAATTGTACATGTGAAACGTCCACTTAGAACAATTGTACAAGACTGTGCTTAACCTGGCACACAATAATTTTAGCGCAACGCAATCTGACTATCAAAATTCCCTGCAAAAGAATGGCCCTGACAAACTTTAACCTATACCTTTTACAAATCACTTACCTCACAAAAATCTTCGCTACTCAAGCTACTGCAAAACAGCGAGCGCCACTACTGCCAGCTAAATAAAAGATTCAAACCACTGAAGGTACTAACTACTGATAGGGATAGTTAGCAAATGAAAGATATTAATAGAGAACAAACAATGTATTTACCTTAATATTCATAATTGACATTCAGTCTTACAGATTATCAAAACTCCGCCATCTCTCTCCCCACGTCCACCACTGCTGGCGGCTCACCTCCAACTGCCCAGCGCTACGCGCTGTTCGCATCCAGCTATAGCAGTTCATGACAATAATGGCAGACAACAATGCAAACTAGCCACATACTGCACACAGCACAGCCAGTGATTTTCATACAGAGTGCTATGTAACGTTGCCAATAAAAAACATAAACAGCAAACTTACATAAAGAAAGCCTAAACAGCCTACTTACATAGCCCCCATGCTCCCCACAAAAAATTTTACAAAATGTTTTTGGCCGGTGGCCAATAATGATTTGATAAAATTTTTCATAATTACACTAACAAAGATATGCAATGCACACACTTATTGATACAATGTTGGTCAAAAGCTAAAATTTTCTCACAGTCCATAAAGACAGTCCAGATTGTTCATCATAATAGTAATTACAGGTGTTTGTTCACAAAGTCTCATTAGTAAAAAAAATTGCACACAGAAGTAGTGGATTTCCATGCAGTCTTGAAGAAGTAGTGTTGTCCTTACAACGGAAAGACAGTGCTGACTCTTGACATGCTGACAGGTAATGGGCCACAACAGAGCAAACCCACAGCAGAGTCATTCGACGTTTTGAAGAAGATTGGTAGGTAGGTCATCACAGAGCAGACCCACTGTAGTCCTGGTAGAGAGTATGGTATTGGTGGGCCACCAGAGGAGCAGACCCACTGTTGTCCTTGTAGAGATGGCCAGCAGCCATCTGTTGCGACTGTGCAGGTGCACAATCACCATTGAAGAGTCTTGAGGATAATAGAGCAAGTCCATAACCACCACTTGTGCACTCACAAAGTTTTTGGAATTGTCCTTAGAACCAGCAATGCTGTTATCCAGTCCCTTGCTGAATTATTAACACACGTGCAAACACTAACAGTCCCTACTTCTCACATATTGTCCATATACTATGACCAACAGAAATGTGTGCAGTGAAATGAATGCTTACAAGTTACTTAATTTGAGTAACTGGTGTCAATTACAATTATATAACATAAGAATACAATTACAAAGATACAAAATACATCATTAAAAACATAACAATACAGATAATATTTGTAGTGCAGGCTTTACAAAACAATAGAAATAAACATATACATCAGTGTTACAGGAATGATGACATGAGTACAAAAATAAAAGATCAGAATCACTTTTGAAACGTCAACTTCACACATGAGCATTAAAACAACACAGAATAAATAATGTCTAAGCATCTTTACAAAGTAAATAACATATTATTAGAAAAAGTCTACAACAGAGCTCTCATCAGCTAAACACATAAAGACAGGAAAAACACAAATACACAAGGGTACCCAAACACATAGTGGGATAACACAAAAGGAAAGGACAGGGTTTGTTTTCAGTGTAACATTTGGTACTGCAGTCCACCCCACAACTTCATTCGATAGATCTTTCGTCTTATTTCAACATTTGTTTCCACCAAAAAAATCCTATCCAAGCATGCTTTCTGTATTTATATGTTCACACATTGCTTACCTCATCATTTATTTCCAAGAAAATCCTACCTATACCTCGTTCCTGTATTCTATCCATATTTCTTTCAAAATAATTATTTCTGATTGTACAATACTCATTGGGGCCCAAATCTTTCTTCGCAATGCATTCTTTACCTTCAGTTTCTTATATAGTCTACCCCCTCTTAAGCTAACTTAAATCTACTGAGCTCAGATATATATACCAAAGGACGAGGCAATGCAGCATCACAACAAATCAACACAAACAGAAATGACAAAGAAATGCAAATTGGCAAAGCTAGCAGCATAAATTAGCAAAAGTCAAATTCAATAACACTATGCCTTGCAAACAGCAGCAACTTATACCTAAACATGACATAGCGCAAGCAGAAAAAATATTACAGTAAAAACAACAATGCAGACAAGGGAAATGCATATTCACATCTTAATGTCTATGTAATTAAAGTGGTCATCTTAATGTCTATGTAATTAAAGTGGTGCACCATAACAACTTATTGTAAAAAAAATATTACCATGTACCTGAAAAGAAAATTAAGTGTTACTGTTACGAGTTACTTCTTATTGTTCTTTCCTTTCCAAGTGCTCCTTTTTTAAAGAATGTGGATTACAAAATTATCATTTAATAGATCTGTTGACAGAAAGAGTTCACATTAGCAAATGCATCTCATTTTATAAAAGCAATGCTGCAACACAGCTGGAAACCAGACATCAAATGAAATAAGCAATTACACAAACCAAAGCATAAAAATGTCATTCAGTAGTCATGTGACATTTCATTTCATAAGTTAATTGCTCTCAACTCTCGTACAAAGACTCTTGTCATAATCAGGTGTGCAGATGTAAAAATATTTCTTGTCATTTTGTTAGGCATTTCAGTAAATATCATAAATTTTTAAGTAACGAGGGTGTCGCATTAGCGATGAAAGGCACATCCTAATGGTTTATTCTCCAGGTGTTTGACACAGCTGTGTGCCCACAACGCATTACAAAAATCATATGTTTTCAAGTAACGAGCGTGTCGCATTAGCGATGAAAGGCACATCCTAATGGCTTTCTTTTCTACCTGAGCGTCTGAAAAGGCTTGTTCTCCAGGTGTCTGACACACCTGGGTGCCCACGTCGCATTATGTGCAGGTGGTCACTTAACTTTCTTACGGAAATATTTACGACAGCAGTTTCCGCTACAGAGACAGTCTCATATAAAAACATTTCATAGGTCAAGAATTTTATTGACATAAACATACCTCAACAGCATAATACACATCGTCGTCGTAAAAATAACATCATAACACCTCAGTCAAATGTCAAAAACGTCGTAGCTTCCTCCAATGATTTCAAAACCTAAAGAAAATTCTCTGCTCATTTCAGTAGTGTCATCTACCTCAAACGTACTTTAAAAATTATACTCCCTTACCAAATACATCATTCAAAGTTCTCATAGTATCACAATGGTTCCAAAAAAATATGAACAGTGCACAAAGTACAGACAAAGTACAATTTCGTAAGTGTGAAGTAATCCAACTCTGTAATTGCGTAAACATGTGTCACTGACGTAGTAAAAGGATGTTTGTTTCTCTGTTAAATGATCAGATAGGTGTGTAATTTATGTGTTAGAGAAATATGGTACCGATGTGTAAAGTTGTATAAGCAAATACCATATTAGCTAGGGCTCCTTGTGCTTGCCAAACACATGGTACACAAAGTAGGCGTGTACCCCCCTGAGGTTTATTGTAATTGTATCCTCAGGTATTACAGCTTACAGCAATGAAATGAAATGTGTCACGAAAAACTTTCTTTGTAATTCAAAAATCTCTAAAAATAAATGTCTTAAGTACAAAATTAATCACTCAAATACGTGTCCAGTAGCGCTAAATGTGCGTCTTGCTCTAAGATAATCTCTGGGAAGTGTCGTAGTTATTGTCCTCCGAAAGCTAAGTTCTGCAGAAGTCAATGTACTTACCTCATGATACACAAAAGTGAAATGCTTTGCGTATAGATATCATACTTATTACGCTTATTGCCGTGATGAGGAAAGTACTGTGCTGTAACGTATTGTTGTCCTACGGAAAAGGCTGTCTCCTTGTAGCAATAGCACAAAAGTCACCACTAAAACATGTTTTACTTTACAGAAGAATTCAGAAAACTGTGCAGATATCAAACAGATACACCGCAAAAGCAACATTGTAAATTGTCACTCATTAGTAACGTCGTGATATAATCGTGTAGCTGTCACACAAACCAACCACTGTGTCATCTGGCATTTCACAGAAAGCACCTCAAATCCAGAATCCACTCGTAAGCAAACCAAAATGTTGCATGTTAACAGTTTCTTAACTCTGACAAATTGTACAAGTAGCGTGAAGTGAAAATTGCAAAGACTAAGTTAAAAAGCAAATTATCTGTCAATAAATGGTTTGACATGAGAAATGTGGTGTAAACCTTTACTCTTCCTAGTACGCAGAGTTTCAACTTCAACGCAATTATCATGTGGTATACGTCGGATTCTGTAAGGTCCATTGTAAACTAGAAAGAATTTGTGACTCAAGTGTTTCTTCTTATGTGACAATGAATGAGCTTTAATGAGAACTTTCTGACCAATATATAATTTCTTTGCATTTGCTTTACCGTGTAGTTTTCTCCTTTTCTCTGCTGCAGATTTTATATTTTTAAGAGCCAAATCAATTATGTCTTTGTGTCGAAGTTTACGTGTATTCGGGAAAGGTACAAGCTCTCTGATTCTGTTCGGAGGTTCTACATTCTTCAGTACAAGAGTAGGTGGTAAACCAGTGGAATCATGAGGCATTTCATTCAGCACATTTTGAAATAAGTGTAAATATCTGTCCCAATGCTGATGCTTTCTGTGACAATAAAGTCTGCAAAGCTTATTGATTTCTTTCATAATCCGTTCAGACGGGTTACAATGTGGTGAATACAATGAAATAAAAACAGGTTTGATTTTATGATTCCGAAGCATGCGTGACCAAACAGCAGATCTGAATTGCGGTCCGTTATCTGAAATGACTTTACTAACGTGTCCAACTTCACGTAAGAAATTTTTAACAAAGGCGTTGGATACAGACCGTCCAGTGGCTTTACGTAACGGAGTGAAAGAAACAAATTTTGAAGTAAGTTCAACAGCGACTAGAACGTATGCAAATCCATTAGATGTTCTGACAAGCGGTCCCAAGAGATCAACAGCAGCAAATTCTTTTAATTTAGAAGGAATGATAGGAAACAGCGGAGCACGATGTGAGATAGTAGACGGTTTCGCCTTTTGACAAAGTTTACAAATAGACAAGACTCTTCGAATTCGCTTTTCCATATTGTTAAAATAACAAGTCGTTCGAAGAATATGAAAACATTTTCGTGGGCCAAAATGTGCTTAGCTGAAATGAATGTACCAAATGAGCTTATTAACAAAATCGTCTGGAATGCAAAGTACCCATAGCTTGTCATCAACAGTGCAGCGTTTGAAGAGTATGTTGTTTCTAACCAGGTAATAATGCCGAATCTGAGTGTGTGTCTTTTCATGCCATTTACCTTTGATGTCTTTCCAAATCGGATCTTTATCTTGTTCATGAGCAATGTCCTTTAAAGATGTGGTGATGAAGTTTTCAAAGGACACTTTCTGAATGTAAAGAATACTGAAATTTTTCTCGAGGTTGCCTTCTGTGTTACTTTTCTCAAGCCCAGCCGGTGCGCGTGACAGTGCGTCCGCAACAATGTTCTCCTTGCCGGGAATGTAGACTATTGTGAAGCGGAATTCTTGCAGAAACAATGCCCAACGTTTTAACCTATCATGATTTAATTTTGAAGACATAAGAAATTGTAATGCACGGTGATCACTGTATACTTTTACGTGCTTACCAGAAAGAAAGAAACGGAATTTGTTAAATGCCCAAACGATAGCTAAAGCTTCTAATTCAGTAACGGAATAATTTTTTTCAGATTTTGTTAGCACTCGGCTAGCAAAAGCAATGGTTTTCTGAACAGTAATGTCATCTTCTATGGCTTCTTGAAATAAATGGGCACCAAGACCAACTTTGGAAGAATCAGTGCTAAGGCAGAAATCTTGTGACAGATCTGGATGAGCTAGTATTGGCGCGTGAAGTAACGCTTCTTTCAAAGAATTGAATTCCAACTGTGCTTGTTCGTCCCAGTTCCAAATAGTATTTTTTCCAGTGAGAGAACAAAGTTTTGGTGTAACTAGAATTTGCATATTCAGAAAACGACGGTAAAAATTTACGAGACCTAGAAAACTGCGGACTTGTCTTTTTGTGGATGGAACTGGAATGGCTCTGATTGCTTCTAACTTTTCAGGATCCGGCTGAATGCCTTCAGAAGAAATAATATGTCCTAAAAACTTCACCTTTGACCTACCGAATTCAGACTTTTCCAAGTTAACTGTAATTCCAGATTCTGCAAAAATACGTAACAAACTGTTGAGGATGCGGTTATGTTGTTCCCATGAGGCTTCTGCTATTAGAATATCGTCCACATATAAGGTGATGTGACGTTTTAAGAACTCAGGTAATATGGAATTTAACCCGCGAATGAATGCTGCTGAAGAAATGTTCAAACCAAAAGGAAGTTTCCGAAACTGATAACAAACGCCGAAACAAAGGAAAGCTGTATATTTTCTACATTCTGGATGTAGTTCGATCTGATAAAAGCTGGATCTGAGATCAATGGAAGACAACACTTTTACACCATTAAAATTTTGAAGAAGTTCTTCCATCGTCTGCGGCCTGTCTGTTTCAGGAATAATGATAGTATTGATTTGTCTCGAATCTAAGACAAGTCTGATCGATCCATTTTTCTTCTCAACAACATGTAACGGATTGTTGTATGAGCTTACTGCAGGCTCAATAATGCCCTCGTCAAGCATAGATTGTATTTCTGTTCTAACACGGTCCCTATAATGTGCTGGAATTACGTATGGTCTTACACAAAATTTAGTATGCTCACGAACACGAAATTGGTATTGAAATCCCTTGATTGTTCCTGTTTTGTGAGTAAAAACTGTGGAATGTGCTTGTAAAATCTCAAAAAGGTCCTGCCTATCAGTGTCATTACAATTCTCAATTGTTTGAATTTTATTCTGAATTAACTCATTAATTTCAAATATGCCGTCGATGTCATCCCTGTCAGTACTTGCAGAGTGATTGTTAGTGTCTAGTTCCGTAGAAAATTCCGAACTGTTATCTAACAGAAGGTAAAGCCGATTAATTTCCTCATCATGGTTTGAGAGCCAGTCTTCAAATTTCAAAGCTATTGACTTACCTTCTTTCTCTAAACTTATTTCAGCATCGTGAAAACTTAAGATTGCTTTATATTCATTCAAAAAGTCTACTCCCAGTATAATTTCCGTCGACAATAATGGAACAATAAGGAAGTTCATAGAGAAGCTGTGGCTTTGACAAAAAAATTCTAAGTTGGTTTGTTGGCGTACATCTACACTTTTTCCAAAGATTGCACCTTGTAATTTAATCTTACGTAACGGAAGTGTGGGGCAATCGTTCGCTTTGTTGCATTTGCTAAAAGCTGTTTCGCTAATTACTGAAATGGGACTGCCAGAGTCAAGTACTGCCGTAAATTTTACGTCATTTACAGTAATATGAATCACAGGATATGCAATGTTGTTATGTTTTACGTCGTGTTCTTGGAGTAAGATGTCCCTAATGTCTTCCATTTTTACGTAATTACTAGCTACGGCAGCTGCGTCGTCAGTTTCATAAGTACGTCTTGTGGCTGCCAGTGGTGTGAGTCATCGCCTATTGTCTCTTTGTTGGCGCGCGTCGTTATTGGGATTTGGAGACCTAACTTCTACAAATTCATCGTGACGAGAGTGCTCTGCTCTGTTTAAATCTCGCCAGTTCTGATGCAATTCAGGTCTGTCGTTACGATCATATCGTCTGTCGTCATGTCGGTAGATTCCATAGTTTCTTTCTTGTCGGTCACGTGGTGGAGAATTTCTCCTTGAATCGTAACTATGCGCTGGACCGTTGCGTCTAAAGTTATTCTGTCTCCCTTGATAATAGTTATTTTGGTTCCCATATTGTCTGTTTCTCTGATTGTCTCTGTGATAGTCATTACCGCGGAAAGGTGATCTTTCCCTGTAACTATTACTCTGCCAGTGGTTGTCATATGGGTGGTGTCTGTTTTGGTCACGATTTACGTTGTAAGAATAGACTTGTCGTGTCCAGTTATTATTTCTGTCGTCACGGAATTGTGACGGATGTGACCTGTAGTGATTGTTTTCCTGTTTTCGCATCCCGCGACTGTCTGTGTCAATTTCCAGTTCTTGTAACAGTCCCTGAAAAGCTTCAATGTCGTCTTTGCAACGTCCTGCTAAAATAATGTGTCGTAAATGTTCAGGCAGTTTGATTAAGCAAATGCGGATGAGTTCTGAGGGGCTGTATGGGTTTGATAGGTACTGATTCTTGTGCAACATGTCTTCAAAATATTTGACAAGACTGGAAAATTCAGATTGTTCAAAGTGTTTCATCATCATGATGCTATGTTTTACGCGGTCTTGTGTAGCTTGAGACCAATATGCTGAGAGGAAGGCATGGTAAAATTCTCCTTCACTGTGGCAATCGTGAATGACCGATCGCATTCTTACAGCTGGTTCATTCTCCAAGTAGCCACACATAAATTCTAATCTGTGTTCTAATGACCAGTTGGGAGGAAAACAATGAGAGAATTGATGGAGCCACGCTTGTGGATGAATGTCGTTGCCAGAATTCTTAAATGTTTTGAATTTACGTGTAGTAATGAACAGCTTATAGTCAAAATCATCATGTCGGCGAGTCACATATCGGTCATTGTTACGTCGTGTCGGCGGTTCCATCTCAAAATTCGGTGCACCTTGCCAATTTCTTTCATAATTACCGAAATGCTCTGTGTTATTATATTGTGGCTTTTCCGTATTTCTATGTCCCTCTTCCAGTATTGGGGCGCGAGTGTCCTCTGAAATACGTAATTCTTGTATCACCTGCGTCAACTGATCTTGTACTTCCCGGATTTCTCTTTTATACTGTGTATTAATTTGATTTTGATTTTGTTTGAATTTTCTTATTTGTTCATAGTCTTCTGTGTCAGTGAAGGCTACGGGTCTTGTGTCATTCAGATCATCATCTACCTTTGTAGATAAGTTAGTGACCTGATCCGAAAGTTCAGCTACTTTCTCCGATAGTGAACACATTTCCTCAGTGTGTTTTTCTGAACCAAGTTTCAGAGTGTCCATTTGTGTTGAAATCGAATCTACTGTGTTCTTTAAGTTTTCCTGAGTTTTTGCCAGTTGCGTAACCGAATCGGTAGATGCAACTGAGTCAATTTTAGCCCACAAGGTCTCATGATTTTCATGAACAATGGTTTGCAGTTCTTTTATGGCTGCTTCGTGATTCTGTAATACATTCTCATGACGCGAAAAAATAGGTTGGAAATGCTCACAAATTTGTGTTTTTACGTCATTACAGACTTTCTGACATTTCGATTCTATTTTATGTAACTCAGTAGTTAAATCTTCACGTGTTTGTTCAAGCATATGTTCCACTGAGTCTAACTTTTGAAGCTTTTGTTCCATTGTGTCTAACTTTTGAAGCTTTTGCTGTGTTTGTCTCTGATTTTGTTCCATTGTGTCTAACTTTTGAAGCTTTTGCTGTGTTTGTCTCTGATTTTGTTCCATTGTGTCTAACTTTTGAAGATTCTGTCCCATTTGTTTCTGATTTTGTTCAAGCGTTGTGTCTAACTTTTGTAGCCTTTGTCCCATTTGTTGCATTAACTGTAATAACAATGCACTGGTGTCTGAAACATGTTCCTCAGTGCTTTTCGGCAGTGAATTTGCACCGGCAACATTCACATTTTGACAAGCGGAAAATGTGTCTTGACTCATTTGAGAAAACGGTGAGGACGCAAAACCTGAATCTACAGTATTTGCAAAATTGTGTCCTATCATTTCGGATTCCTGAGGCGAGCTGTTGCCGACCGATCGATCGACAATGCTTCCCTGTTCACTACCTGTTTCACTGCCTACGCCATTGTCTGACGCCCGCTCCATTTCCCTATGCACAGTTACCAAATTACTACTTTGAATATTAGTTAATTCACTACCCAGTGGTGCTGATAAGCTACGCTCGTCGTCACTATTATTTCTCAATTTAGTTTGGAGCCTAGTGTTACGTTTTTCACACGCCATTATTGTCACAATATTTCACACGACAACACAGAAAAGCACAACTTGAATAGCAAAAACAAGAGAACACATTAACATAGCACTGAAAATAATATCTAGTTAATTGCAGCAGCGAAATACTTGGCGCAAAGCTACATGCATGCCACAACTGTTTTACTGTACAACTATGAAAGACTGCAACTACAAAGGAGATTCTCTCTACAATTACGCGCTAGCAATAAACAAAAGCTACACTAAATACACAAACTACAAGAAAAAAATCAGAAGATTCCAGTGAGGTATCCTAGGCTAAGGGTCGACATATGAAACGTCCCCATTGAACAATTTTTACATGTGAAACGTCCACTTAGAACAATTGTACAAGACTGTGCTTAACCTGGCACACAATAATTTTAGCGCAACGCAATCTGACTATCAAAATTCCCTGCAAAAGAATGGCCCTGACAAACTTTAACCTATACCTTTTACAAATCACTTACCTCACAAAAATCTTCGCTACTCAAGCTACTGCAAAACAGCGAGCGCCACTACTGCCAGCTAAATAAAAGATTCAAACCACTGAAGGTACTAACTACTGATAGGGATAGTTAGCAAATGAAAGATATTAATAGAGAACAAACAATGTATTTACCTTAATATTCATAATTGACATTCAGTCTTACAGATTATCAAAACTCCGCCATCTCTCTCCCCACGTCCACCACTGCTGGCGGCTCACCTCCAACTGCCCAGCGCTACGCGCTGTTCGCATCCAGCTATAGCAGTTCATGACAATAATGGCAGACAACAATGCAAACTAGCCACATACTGCACACAGCACAGCCAGTGATTTTCATACAGAGTGCTATGTAACGTTGCCAATAAAAAACATAAACAGCAAACTTACATAAAGAAAGCCTAAACAGCCTACTTACAAATACTAATACATGATTCTTTTCTATATTAATACTCGTTTCGTAGCCTAATGCCTATCGTCCGGCGGTCTGTCGTTCGCTTACTTCTATTCTCGGCAGGGTAAGATCCAATCACGTTCGCAATCCGCAAGCCATCGAAGGCATGTACACAAGTATCTTTCCCCCTCCCTTTCTATTTCATACCCCAATGACGCACGAGAAGGCCGACTGACAGTAGGACTAAGCTTCAGCGTAAGAGCCGGCCGAAGTGGCCGACTGGTTCTAGGCGCTACAGTCTGAAACCGCGCGACCGCTACGGTCGCAGGTTCGAATCCTGCCTCGGGCATGGATGTGTGTGATGTCCCTAGGTTAGTTAGGTTTAAGTAGTTCTAAGTTCTAGGGGACTGATGACCTCAGAAGTTGAGTCCCATAGTGCTCAGAGCCATTTGAACCATTTCAGTGTAAGAGCCAAATACTAAGGTTTTTAACATGGCTCATATACGTATATTAAAAAACTTTCTTGGTTTTTACTGCATATCTATTATAGCAAGCAGTAATGTCATGTAATGGATTATTTCGTATATGTCTTCTTTATGCATTTATTCTGGAATTTTTGTACTACAGCCAGTCATTCATTAGTTCTATTTTATATCATGCAGTATCCTTCTATTTAATTACTTCATGTACACCGTTCAGGTGTTTGTTTATTTCCCTCTCTGCAGTTACGAGAGATGTTTACAAAAGAGCTTGTTTTACCAATTAGCCACCAGATTGCGGTATTGTCTTGAAGTTGCCGTGACGTACAAGTCACACGATGTTTCAGTTTTGTGTTGACTGTAGCAGAGTACACATGGCAGCCCCTAGTGGCTTGCACCTCTGTTGCATTTTATTTTAATTCTGACTATCTGACGCTGCCAGGTATGACCGCAGCTTTGGTATTTTTTGGTACGTTATGCTGTAACATTTAGTTTTAATTTTGTCTGAAGAAGGTGTTCCTTTTGACACCGAAACCTAGGTTACAAATTAATTGTGTTCGCGACTGAGGGCTGTGTTTTTCAAAATTTTGTAGAGCCAAATAATCCAATTGTACCGTCGAGGGCATTCCCGTGCTTAGATTTTAACAAAGAATAGTTTATATAATGTTTAATGGTAGCGACACACCAAAATCACAATAGTAATCCGTTGTAGTTGCTACATATTTAACTACAATCAAAAGCATTATAAAATCACAATCACAATAATACAGGAGACTGCCTTACAAGGGCAGATCATTTGGACAAATAACAAATAAATTTCTTTAACCAGAACAAGACCCATAAAACTTGAAATTTGAATATGACTACGTAAATATACTCAGGTAAAGCTTTACTTAAATAGTACAAATGTCCATACAATTCCCATCAGAACTCTCATTACTTCGCCGGCCGGTGTGGCCGAGCGGTTCTAGGCGCTTCAGTCTGGAACCGCGTGACCGCTACGGTCGCATGTTCGGATCCTGCCTCGGGCATGGATGTGTGTGATGTCCTTAGGTTAGTTAGGTTTAAGTTGTTCTAAGTTCTAGGGGACTGATGACTTCAGATGTTAAGTCCCACAGTGCTCGGAGCCCCTCTCATTACTTCCAATCAGCTGAGGAACAGATTAAGGGTAAGAACACAGATCTTTGGCTAGCCAACTTTCCTAAACAAAACTATATACAAATGACTAAAACAGTTAAGGAGGTGCTTTAATTTTGACCAAAACAATCTTCAAATTCACTTACTCAGTTGATTAATCAACAATATTCTTAGAATAATTACAACTAGAACATGACCATATGACAATACTCCTAAAATGAGGTCGCTTCAATATTGCGTGTGAATTAGCGATAGACGCGAGCTGACCAAGGAATCAATACGAGAGATCCACAAGACAGGAAATGACATAAAATGTACTCTACTTTGCACTGCAAGTTCTCTTAAGAAGCTATAATTCTCCACCGCAAAGATGGAATCACGCAACAATGACAACCTAACCCAAGATGTAAAGTAGAGCACAGGGCCTTAAATATCTCTCTGCCCCCGTGGTGCTTTTCTCCCAGTATGCTCGCGTCGACCGCTGCCAATTATCTTTAACACAACACACGTCAACGGCAGACAATATTCTGAGACATAATCTACACAATCTTATGTAGAGAAAAGGTGATCAATACAACTGAATAGAAACAAATTAGCCTCCGTGAGTTATTTGGCCAGTGCCAGCCCTTAAACTTTGATTAACAAGTTCGATAAAAATCATGCTCTAAAGTTAAGATGACAAGAATTATCTCGGCGCACACTTACACGCCAAAGTACCAAATGAACTACAAGGTAGAATAGAGGACGTATCTCGGCGTGTCTTGAAACGCCAGAGCCGGACTTACTACTCGTTGTACTTCTAGCTACGTTTTTAACCACGCTTCATGTCAGTTGGTTGAGCCTGGCCACACTTCCTCAACTGCCGTCAAGATGATTGGTCACGACACCGCGGTAAGTGATAAACAACTAAAACAATTCCAAAGGATTTTTAGTACACTTGTATATTCAATTAAGCCGCACGCAACCCACCGAAGCAACTCGGTGACTCCAATTCAGTCGGCCGGCGTAGCTTATAACAGACTCGAAGGAGCTTGTCCTTCCGATCACTAGGAAAACCAAATCACCACGGGCGGTGGATCTGCCCTCACGACTCAACACGCTGTAGCCGCTGGCTCCGCTCCTTCGTTGTCCGACTCGTCCTCTTGCCGCCCTGCCTACGTACACAGTCCCACGTGACTCTCGCTCACCGCCGATCCCGGCACACCTCCCCAACAGAGCGACGCGCAGCCGTTAAATCCGCGCCGCCAAAGATGAGCAGAAGACAAATAAGCATCGAAGTCGACTCAAAGATCAAAATGGCGATCGATGGAAACTGGCGCCAGTAGCGCACCAACTCAGTTTATAACGGTGATCAATGGATTGTTCTAGGACGAAATAAGACTAAAATGTTAAATTTCAAAATACAGTGTGATTTATCAAAATTTTTTGGCATGTTCCAAGTGAATACATGTTAGAAAATAACAAAAAGATTTGCAGTATTCAGAAAACTCAATGTCAAACACCTAAAAAACAAGAAAACCGTGCAACTGGAATGCGGAAGCGTAAGACGATGCAGAATGTAGACCCATTGTTACACCTAAAAAAAAGTCGCTCTACTGTGGTGATGCAATAAACAACGACTTTTTCTATAGTGTGGGGTACCTCAGTATATTACAGCGTCCAGTAAACACATACTAGAGCAAAATAATAAAAACAAAAGGATATTAACGTAATTTCTCGAAGACTCGTTGACACTGCGATAAACAGCCTTATTCAAGCAGATGCTGCCACCTACTGGGAACATGCAGAAATGAAAACAAGTGATGGACAGAAAGCACATGCTGTAAAGTAGATGCCACAATCAGGCACATCGAGATTATTTTACGTCCTAAGCGGAAAAAAATAAAAGTTAGTTGTAACACATGTGCTATATAAAGACGGAGGAGGTTAAGTGAGACGTACGTAGGAGGAATTAATATGCGGACTCACTCGTCGAAGCACGCCTGTTTTCTGAATTCTGAGCGTAAGCCGTTCCATCCTTCTTAACTTTACTCCTAGTAGCAGCTCCCCATGAAGTTCGTTGAGTAACTCTGCGACGTGCTTGCACTGACTAAACAGCCCCATGATGAATCTACGTGTTCTTCTCTGAATCTTGTCTGTCTCCTCCGTGGCAAGCAGTCGACGAATACGTACAAGCAGTCTCCTCTGCGGGTGACTTATACATTATTACCAGTGAATCTCAGATTCGTATTTTCCTTGCCCGGAACTAGTTATTTTGTCATTCAACCTTAACCATTCTGGATGAATACTTTTAGATATTAGAATGTTGTGACTCTGCAAACGTTTGCACATGATGCTGTCATTTACCGTCTTGTAATGTCCTCAGATAATCACAACCAGTTGCAAAATGATTTAGACAAGATATCTGTTTGGCGTGAAAAGTGGGTATTGGCTCTAAATAATAAAAAGTCTGAAATCATCCAAATGAGTACTAAAATGAATTCGGTAAATTTTGGTTACACGATGAATCACACAAATCTAATAGCTGTAAATTGAAGTAAATACACAGGTATTACAATAGGGAATGACTTAAATTAGAACGATCACTTAGATAACGTTGTGGAGAAAGCGAAGCATGGTCCACGATTTATTGGCAGAACACTTACAATACACAGCAGGTGTATTACTGGACGGTGTGGGATCCGCATCAGGTGGGTTTGACGGAAGTCATCGAAAAAGCTCAGAGGTGGGCAACTAGTTTTGTATTATCGTGAAATAGGGGAGAGAGTGTTAATGAAATGAACCAGGATTTGGGGTATACATCATTAAAATAAAGGGATCCCCACAAGAAATTTCAGTCACCGGATTTCTCCTCCAAAGGAGAAAAAATTTTGTCGGCGCCCACCTACTTCGGGAGAAATGATCATCATAATGAAATAAGAGAAATAAGAGCGCACAACGGAAAGATTTAGGTACACGTTTCTTTCCGCGCGCTGTTCGAGAGCTGAAAGGTAGAGAAATAGCCTGAAGATGGTTAGATGAACTCTCTGCCAGTCACCTAATTGCGAATTGCAGCGCAATTACGTAGATGTAGATTCACCCGTAACTGGCTGGATAAGTTATTCCAAAGGTCGTAGGTAGCCAAGCAAGTAATTTATAAATAAAACAGAAAAAATTACAACTAAAATAAAAAAAAAGATTTAAAATTGTATACCATCGTGACCTAAATTAGCTGTTTCTGAAGATTTAAAAAAATTGCAAAACTTTGCTAACTTTTCAATTACAATTTTTAAAGCAAGTATTACCAGTGCCTGATTTTCAGTCAATGTTCAGGCGTGATTCCGTAATAACTTTATCTGGCTCAGAAAGTTTGATGACAACGGTCGTCTTTCACAAGCGCAACGAGAAATTCATTGAAACGCTTTTGAAGGAAACAGATTAGTAAATTTTTATTGAGTTAATCAAAGCATTCAGATGAATGCCTTTGTGTAACAGTGGCTTTGTCCAGCCTTGCCGTGTTCTGTGTGCATGCCTGTTCACGTCGCATTATGTAGCACTGAGTGCAGATAATGTGCAAGTTTCTGTTAACATGGAGTGGTCTAATAAACTGTTCAGTAGTATGTCTCCAGGAGTAGATAATCGGCGGAATCCACATGCTGTAGAACTCTCAATAGGCTATAGGCCCAGCTACCCAGGTATCCAGATAATTGTCGGTTAAGAAGTCTAGGATGTTATTATTCAAAGCAAGATTTATTTTACTATACAAAGATGGCAATAATTTATTTTATTGGGGTGCCGTAGCTGAAAGGATTTGACAAGTACGGATACTGAACTTTTGCAAACGAGAATGTGCTTTTATCGAAGGACTGGAGAAGTGTGTCTCGTGAGTTATTGAAAAAGAAGATGCTATGGCAAAAGCGAAAATAATTCTTATTATTGATCCATCTTTGTATGTGTATGCAAAAGAAGGGTAAACGACAGCGGACTAGTAACACAAACTGAAATTGTTGTTTGACGGCTCTGACGAGGTTCAAATGGTTCAAATGGCTCTGAGCACTATGGGACTTAACATCTATGGTCGTCAGTCCCCTTGAACTTAGAACCACTTAAACCTAACTAACCTAAGGACATCACGCAACACTCTGACAAGGAAGAAGTTATTTTGTATACGTGCAAAAAACCACTTAAACTTTAGTGTCTTAACAGTGAGGGTAATCACTTCGGACAAAACAGAAAATTAATTGCCTTCATTGCGCTGTTTTTAAGTGGTTCTGTTAACAGAAGTTACTGGTGTATATTTCAAAAACGAAAATGATGAAACCTGTGAAGAAATTCAAGAAATTAAAAAAAATGGCAGAAAAGCAGCAAGAAAGAAAATCAAAACAGTGAGAACAGATAATGGCCAGCAATTATGTTGTGTGAATTTTGACAGTGTACTGAAAAAGCACAGGGTTATATATCAGATGACTAATAGTTACACCCCAGAATAAAATAATTTATGGCTATAATGTGGAGGGGCAATAACATTGCCACTTCCTCGTGCAGACAGAGCTAGTGGGAATATGATCATTTCGTCTTGTCAACGCATCTCTATAATGTGTCGTCTTTTCACTTTTAAAACGTATATATGCGTACGTAGTGTCATTCTCCCCCATGTATCTAGTCGTTACATTAATGACCTTCAGCTCCCCTATACCGCGTATTACTCTGTCTGTATGATTTTTTAAAATTATTTCTGCATGTGTGTTATTTAATGCCTCTCCCGCGTATATCCAGTGCTTATGCCACAAATTGCGACTACTCCCTCTGTCTAAATAACAAACTGCATATTTTCATATGTTGTGAGCTCTCTCAACCTTTTAGCGCAGATCTCTGTCATTTTGGGAACAGATTGTGATGTGGTTCTAATAGTTCTCTTCCTCGGCACAAACTTGTAGCTTTCTCGGAAGGTGTCCAACACCTCGTCAGGTACTTTGATCTAGCGGCTATGCCTCAAATTTCTACTCTTCTTTTATATAAATATTTCGTATTACCGTTTCGCATTTTTCAACTTTTTCCATTTTTTCCAGATTTTCCCATTTTCCAGTTTCTCATATTTTTACATAGTTTTCCTCATTCTCCACACTTTTCCATTTTCCGTGTTTTTCCATATTTTCTGTTTTTTCCATTTTTACTTATTTTCCACATTTTTGATGCATATGTAAATTTATGAGTGTATACACTCTTATTGCTTGCCTTACGTGGTGGGCTGCTATTTTTACCATCCAACTGTGATACAGTTTACTCACCCAGCCACATTATCTACACACTGCGCTTCTTCCAAACGCCAACTCACACAATGCTAACTGTCAAAGCAAACTCTCATACATGAGCAAATACGCTTATGTTAATAACACGGAATACAGTCTAATTAGGCTGTCAAAGATTAGTGTATACTGTAAAGATACAACATGGAACTAATGTTTCTAACACTAATCAATTACAGCTGTCAAAGTTAGACCCAGGATGTATGTATACAGGGTGGCCCATTGATCGTGACCGGGCCCAATATCTCACGAAATAAGCGTCAAACGAAAAAACTACAAAGAACGAGACTTGTCTATCTTGAAGGGGGAAACCAGATGGCGCTATGATTGGCCCGCTAGATGGCGTTGCCATAGGTCAAACGGATACCAACTGCATTTTTTTAAATAGGAACCCTCATTTTTTATTACATATTCGTTTAGTGCGTAAAGAAATATGAATGTTTTAGTTGGACCACTTTTTTCGCTTTGTGATAGATGGCCCTATAATAGTCACAAACATATGGCTCACAATTTTAGACGAACAGTTGGTAACAGGTAGGTTTTTTAAATTAAAATACAGAACGTTTGAACATTTTAATTCGGTTGTTCCAATGTGATACATGTACCTTTGTGAACTTGTCAAGCCGGCCGGTGTGGCCGTGCGGTTCTAAGCGCGTCAGTTTGGAACCGCGTGCCCGCTACGGTCGCAGGTTCGAATCCTACCTCGGGCATGGATGTGTGTGATGTCCTTAGGTTAGTTAGGTTTAAGTAGTTCTAAGTTCTAGGGGACTGATGACCTCAGTAGTTAAGTCCCATAGTGCTCAGAACCATTTTGAACTTGTCATTTCTGAGAACGCATGCTGTTACAGGGTGATTGCCTGTATATACCACATTAATCCAATAAATGCTCAAAATGATGTCCGTCAACCTCAGTGCATTTGGCAATCCGTGTAACGACATTCCTCTCAACAGCGAGTAGTTCGCCTTCCGTAAGGATCGCATATGCATTGACAATGCGCTGACACATGTTGTCAGGCGTTGTTGGTGGATTACGATGGCAAATATCCTTCAACTTTCCATACAGAAAGAAATCCAGGGACGTCCGATACAATTAACGTGCGGGCCATGGTATGGTGCTTCGACGACCAATCCACCTGTCATGAATTATGCTATTCAATACCGCTTCAACCGCACGCGAGCTATGTGCCGGACATCCATCATGTTGGAAGTACATCGCCATTCTGTCATGCAGTGAAACGTCTTGTAGTAACATCGGTAGAACATTACGTAGGAAATCAGCATACATTGCACCATGTAGATTGCCATCGATAAAATGAGGGCCAATAATCCTTCCTCCCATAATGCCGCACCATACATTAACCCGCCAAGGTCGCTGATGTTCCAATTGTCGCAGCTATCGTGGATTTTCCGTTGCCCAATAGTGCATATTATGCCGGTTTGCGTTACCGCTGTTGGTGAATGTCGCTTCGTCGCTAAATAGAGCGCGTGCAAAAAAATCTGTCATCGTCTCGTAATTTCTCTTGTGCCCAGTGGCAGAACTGTACACGACGTTCAAAGTCGTCGCCATGCAATTACTGGTGCATAGAAATATGGTGCGGATGCAATCGATTTTGATGTAGCATTCTCAACACCGACGTTTTTGAGATTCCCGATTCTCGCGCAATTTGTCTGCTACTGATGTGCGGATTAGCCGCGACAGCAGCTAAAACACATACTTGGGCATCATCATTTGTTGCAGGTCGTGGTTGACGTTTCCCATGTGGCTGAACGCTTCGTGTTTCCTTAAATAACGTAACTATCCGGCGAACGGTCCGGACACTTGGATGATGTCGTCCACGATACCGAGCAGCATACATAGCACACACCCGTTGTGCAATTTGATCAGAATAGCTATACATCAACACGATATCGACCTTTTCCGCAATTGGTAAACGGTCCATTTTAACACGGGTAATGTATCACGAAGCAAATACCGTCCGCACTGGCGGAATGTTACGTGATATCACGTACTTATACATTTGTGACTATTACAGCGCCATCTATCACAAAGCGGAAATGTGGTCCAACTGAAACATTTATATTTCTATACGTACTACACGAATATGTAATAAAAAATGGGGGTTCCTATTTTAAAAAACGCACATAGCTCTGTTATGCTGTTTGCTGGAACCACTTCTGGATGCTGCTCGCACATAATACTGGTAGACCACCTCCAGACATTACCCCGCATCCTACATGGGTGGATCCACCCCAACAAAATCTGAAGCGTTAACTCTGGTGCATTCATCTTTGTAGGCTACCCCTCACCAAGCTTGCGTCCATCCATTCTGAACAATATCCCCGCTGTAACGCTGTTGGATTCACCTTCGGATCTTGCTCCAGACTTAATGCAGGTGAATCCATCTTCAGATGTATCCTTGGACTTAACACATGTGGATCCACTTCCAAACCTTATCCCTATACTGAGTCTCCAATGGACAGTGGCCAATGAGATACTGTTTTAAAAGAGCAGGACAACACTCGACCAAGTAAATGCTGTATGAGTTGTCCAACGAGCTGCCTTCAGGCATATCCAAATCTGAGAAAACCAACATTCAAATTTCCACTTCACATATCTTTTTATGTCTCCCAATGAGCTGTTTTTTCACGTCTGAAATTTTAGAAAATGTCGTTCTGAACTCCCATTTACACACATTTTCTTAGATCACCTAATGAGCCATTTTCCCAGCTTGTGTGTGAGAGAAATATTTACTCTGGGGAGGAGCATCTGGTTATAGCACATCCTGCCCAGCAAGGGGAAAAGAAAAGACTTTTAAGGATAAACAATAGCTGAGCTTCCCATGGAAAGCAGAGATGAATATCTACTGAGCAGCTGGGCACCCTCCTCTCTTAATGCCGGCCAGTATGACCAAGCGGTTCTAGGCGCTTCAGTCTGGAACCGCGCGGCCACTACGGTCGGAGGTTCGAATCTTGCCTCGGGCATGGAAGTCCTTAGGTTAGTTAGACTTAAGTAGTTCTAAGTTCTAGGGGACTGATGACATCAGCTGTTAAGTCTCATAGTGCTCAGAGCCATTTGAACCATTTCCCCTCTTTCTAGGAAAGTGCTACATGCGAAAAGCAATATTCCAGCAAGCTGTTCTTTGAGCAGAGGGACTGACTTGTAAAAATAATTTATTGCGCACTGGCTGGGCGGGTGACATGGTTCATTATACTGTCCATTTTCTGCCAGAATCCAGGACCACACAGTTCACATCAGCTGTCTGCATAGTGTTGATCACTGGCGCATGGTGGTACTGAACTGGGCCGATAAATATCTGTCAGTGTCCGGGACTGGCCTGCCCCAAGCGGTGTAGTCCTTAGAAGCCAGTTATTATCCCAAGGAATCTCCTGGGGCTGACCATCAACTGTCCGTGCCCCATCCTATCGTGAGGCCAATCCATGACTCTGTCAGATACATACAGGACAACTAATATAGGACATGCAATTAGCTACAGTGGAAGAGGGAAATTAAGACACATACACTCCTGGAAATTGAAATAAGAACACCGTGAATTCATTGTCCCAGGAAGGGGAAACTTTATTGACACATTCCTGGGGTCAGATACATCACATGATCACACTGACAGAACCACAGGCACATAGACACAGGCAACAGAGCATGCACAATGTCGGCACTAGTACAGTGTATATCCCCCTTTCGCAGCAATGCAGGCTGCTATTCTCCCATGGAGACGATCGTAGAGATGCTGGATGTAGTCCTGTGGAACGGCTTGCCATGCCATTTCCACATGGCGCCTCAGTTGGACCAGCGTTCGTGCTGGACGTGCAGACCGCGTGAGATGACGCTTCATCCAGTCCCAAACATGCTCAATGGGGGACAGATCCGGAGATCTTGCTGGCCAGGGTAGTTGACTTACACCTTCTAGAGCACGTTGGGTGGCACGGGATACATGCGGACGTGCATTGTCCTGTTGGAACAGCAAGTTCCCTTGCCGGTCTAGGAATGGTAGAACGATGGGTTCGATGACGGTTTGGATGTACCGTGCACTATTCAGTGTCCCCTCGACGATCACCAGTGGTGTACGGCCAGTGTAGGAGATCGCTCCCCACACCATGATGCCGGGTGTTGGCCCTGTGTGCCTCGGTCGTATGCAGTCCTGATTGTGGCGCTCACCTGCACGGCGCCAAACACGCATACGACCATCATTGGCACCAAGGCAGAAGCGACTCTCATCGCTGAAGACGACACGTCTCCATTCGTCCCTCCATTCACGCCTGTCGCGACACCGCTGGAGGCGGGCTGCACGATGTTGGGGCGTGAGCGGAAGACGGTCTAACGGTGTGCGGGACCGTAGCCCAGCTTCATGGAGACGGTTGCGAATGGTCCTCGCCGATACCCCAGGAGCAACAGTGTCCCTAATTTGCTGGGAAGTGGCGGTGCGGTCCCCTACGGCACTGCGTAGTATCCTACGGTCTTGGCGTGCATCTGTGCGTCGCTGCGGTCCGGTCCCAGGTCGACGGGCACGTGCACCTTCCGCCGACCACTGGCGACAACATCGATGTACTGTGGAGACCTCACGCCCCACGTGTTGAGCAATTCGGCGGTACGTCCACCCGGCCTCCCGCATACCCACTATACGCCCTCGCTCAAAGTCCGTCAACTGCACATACGGTTCACGTCCACGCTGTCGCGGCATGCTACCAGTGTTAAAGACTGCGATGGAGCTCCGTATACCACGGCAAACTGGCTGACACTGACGGCGGCGGTGCACAAATGCTGCGCAGCTAGCGCCATTCGACGGCCAACACCGCGGTTCCTGGTGTGTCCGCTGTGCCGTGCGTGTGATCATTGCTTGTACAGCCCTCTCGCAGTGTCCGGAGCAAGTATGGTGGGTCTGACACACCGGTGTCAATGTGTTCTTTTTTCCATTTCCAGGAGTGTAATTTATTGCGCACTGGCTGGGCGGGTGACATGGTTCATAATACTGTCCATTTTCTGCCAGAATCCAGGACCACACAGTTCACATCAGCTGTCTGCAGAGTGTTGATCACTGGCGCATGGTGGCATTGAACTGGGCCGATAAATATCTGTCAGTGTCCGGGACTGGCCTGCCCCAAGCGGTGTAGTCCTTAGAAGCCAGTTATTATCCCAAGGAATCTCCTGGGGCTGACCATCAGTTGTCCGTGCCCCATCCTATCGTGAGGCCAATCCATGACTCTGTCAGATACATACAGGACAACTAATATAGGACATGCAATTAGCTACAGTGGAAGAGGGAAATTAAGACACATATTAGCAGGTCGCTCTTTACAATCACTAGTATCATGCATATTGTCATCAATTGGTAGAATCATGATATGCATTTCGATCAGTTGAATCAATAGGAATGATACATGAGACATGTCAGTTCACCATTTGAGTGACTCATTTCAAGAGGAAACTAGAGATGATATACAAGACATCAATATCACAGAAGAGGACGCAATAAATTGTCTAGCCTTTGGAATACTAGTAACGAAACACAAACTGACGGGAAAACAGAAAAAGAAGACTGGCAACAAACAGTCAGAAGAACAGAAGAAAAACCTTAGTGGATTCATGACGAGATTTTGGGAGGATAAGAAGGCAGAAAACCTGAAGCCAACTACCAAGTTTAAACAAAAACCGTAAGTGGGCGAAACGAAGAAAGAAGAATTGATATGCACTACAGATTCATGGAGAAAAGTAAAGTCTGAAAGACTTAGTGGCACATAGAGTGGTGAGCCAAAGTATTATGACCGACTGCACACCACCGCTTTATACAGCAGCACGGGCGGTGCTCTGTGAAAGATCTGACGACAGAGTACTGTACTGGTGCATGGACAGTTGTTTCGCAGCACACAGTTAAATGCATATTTATGAACGTGGTACTCTGCAGCCCCTGATTCATACGTGTTCCAGTGTTCACTCACGAAGTCATCCACTGAGTATGGGGTAATCGAAACTGGGTCGTGCCTCAATGGAAATGTGTTGTTTGGTCTGATGAGTCATGTTTCTTGTTACGGTAAGTCCGGAGTAAATGGACCACCGGTATGGAAGGACCAGTCGAATATTTGGCTGGTCTGTCACAGCTTCGCTGCAGTCGGTGTTTGTAGTTAGTTGTTCTTCTTAAGTAGACGGACCCACGCTTAGTTTTCCTCGTGCGTTTCATGTGTATGTTAGAAGAAATCTTAGTTTATTTCTTTTGGTGAGCTAAAAAATATTTTATACTAGATTTATTTATTATGTGGTTAAGTTATTTTAAATGATTTCGACGTAAGGTCAAACCTATAACTTAAATCTTTACTGGGGTACAATCTTAATCTAATACTACATACCGGTAGCGTTGTTTGTATGAACAGGGAGCTGGTCCCTCTTTCTCTTGAGAATAAGGAAATGGGAATAATGCTGCAGCAAAAAACCACTTTAAGAAGACGCCTTAAATCACAGAGTTTTAATAAAGATTCCATGGGGAAAACTCATTGTGAGTAATTCAAAACGAAAAGAAAGAACGTTGAACATATTAACAAATTAAAATGAAGATTTACTCCAACGAGAGATTCAGTATGTTCCATGGCTTATTGTTTAGCAGAAAGCCTACAGTTAAAACATAATTTTAATCATAAAACCAAACAAGCAGGCTGCGACTGGCTTCCGTCTTATCTTGTACGCAGTCCTGAACTTCCCATCCGGTAATCTAGAATGTCTATTTTTTTATATAAAACAATACCAGTATACCTTCTGTGATTAAAATAAAGAGCAGTGATTGACTGTACCACAGACTGGTAGTAACGTTTGATGTAATAATTTACAAAAGATAAATTTGTGATCTGTTAGTTCATGAAAATATCTGCGTCGGTGACTATTATCAGTTCAGCGGAAGATGTTACTACCAATAGTACATTGCATAGTTAAGACGATAATACACATGTGCCACGCATTTTTATGGTATGTTCATGTAGACCTAGCAACAGTGGGCAACTTGAATGACACAACAACTATAGCAGTGCATAATGTAGCTGCTGTAAGTTAATAGGATATGTCAAAGTTTTACATCTACATACACTTAAAAATCTTAGGATTGAGTGGTGACACTGTGTCATCTTTGTAATTATATCTCACGGATTAAATCTAGGGTACCGAGACTTGTTATCCTTTGTCGTCAACGCTCTTACTTTAGTTAAAAATGATGTACTGAAGATCTGATGTTTTCTGCTCGTAAAGACCAATTGTGGACCTTGATTTAAAGAAAATCATTGTCTACTAGTTTAGCATTCCCAAGAACTGATTCGGATCCCCCGATAAATGCTTCGTTGCTGATCTGTGCTGCAATACGTCACACACCGCACACACACCGCACATCGTTAGCAGCGCCTGGCACACTGCGGCACAACAGCATCTCCTGGGACGAGTCGAAGGAGTGTTACAGCGGTTGTCGCTCATCGACATCAAACACTTAGACTTAATTTGTAGATAGGTATTGTATTCTATCACCTGAAGGGATGTGTGCTACCCCAATGGCTAAATGGATCATTACACCTGACCTTTCTGATACACATGCTGCCTTTACTACTAGTAAGGGTACCCCTGCAACACATTTCTTGATAAATTTATATCCCTTTTAGAACATTGCTTCCAAAAGAAAATTGATAATGTAACATCACACACTTTTCAAAGAAACGTTGGATTACTACAGGTATTAAAGTGTCTCCAGAAAGAAAAAGAAAACTGTATGAGATAGCAAGAACTAGTAAAGATCCAGAAGTAGTTTTACACTATAAAAATTATTGCAACATACTGAGAAAAGTTGTAAGGAAATCAAGAAATATGTGTGTTAGAGAAGAAATTAACAACTACAGCAATAAAATCAAATCAATATGGAATGTTGTTAGAAGGGAGACAGGAAAAGTAATCACTGGGATAGGTAGTATTACTGTTAAAGAGAATGAGACCATCTTAACCAACAGTACACAGGTAGACAATGTATTTAACAATCACTTCTTAAGTGTAGGAGAAAAAATTGGTGAGAATAGTTCAAAAGAAAAAGCCAGGCATTACATGGAAGAGTCAGTTTTGACAAATTTTAGTCAGATTAAGTTACATCTAACAACCTCTTGTGAAATAAGGAAAATTATTAATTCTCTCAAAAATAAATGTTCTGTTGGAGTAGATGACATCTCTGATAAGAAATTAAGACAATGTGGAGCAATTACAGCTAAGGTTCTGAGTCATATATATGGTATTTTCCCAGACAGGTCAAATATGCCATTGTCAGGCTTCTCTGCATAAAGGGGGACACCACAGATGTCAATAATTATCTGCCAGTAACCTTTCTTACAGCATTTTCAAAAATCTTTGAGAAAGTAATGTACTCAAGAGTGGTTAGCCATCTCAACAGTAATGGGATACTTAGTAAATCACAGTTCGGATCTCAAAAATGCTGTTTCACTGAGTCAGCAATATACAGTATCACTGTCCACGTAATATAGTCTTTAAATAGCAAAATGTCACCAATAGGAATTTTTGTGACTTGTCCAAAACATTTGATTGTATGAACCATGACATTATGCTACATAAATTACAATTCTACGGTATAAATGGAATAGAATATGAGTGGCTTAAGTCAAACCTACAGAACAGCTAGCAAAAAGTTTCCTTATATGGGTCAAGTGATTTAAATAAGTTTGCCACTTCATCTAACTGGGGTGAAATTACCTTAGGTGTTCCACAGAGTTCAATCGTGGGTCCCCTCCTGTTCTTGATATATGTGAATGACCTCCCTTCCTATCTGGATCAGGAAGCTGAACTGAAACTCGTTGCTGATGATACAAGCATCATTATTAATCCAGTAAATGAACAATTGAAAATGATACAAATAAGGTCTTTGGAAAAGTCATTAATTGGTTTTCTGCAAATGGGCTTGCTCTAAACTTTGAAAAAACATAGTACATCCAATTTTCTGCTGCAAAAAGTGCAGTTCCTTCAATAAATATAAAACATCAACAGAAGTCAGTAGACAGGGTAGAGTTTACTATATTTTTGGGTGTACATAAAGATGAGAATCTTAATTGGAGAATTATTTTGAATCTTTTAAAGCGAATAAGTTCAGCAACTTTTGCAATCAGAATAATTGCCAATTTTGAGGATATAGAAATTAGTAAGGTAACATACTTTGCATACTTTCAGTCTCTGGTGTCATACAGAATAATATTTTGGGGTAACTCAAGATTTAGATAAAAAATATTTACTGCTCAAAAGAAAGTGGTTAGAATAATGTGTGGGGTTCATTGTCCCACATCTTGTAGGCATCTTTTTAAGAGATTGGGAATTCTTACAACAGCCTCACAGTAAATTTACTCACTAATGAAATTTGTTCTCAACAACATGGACCGGTTTAAAAACAACAGTGACATTTATGATTATAATACCAGAAAAAGAAAGACTTACACTATCCTTTACTTGACCTATCTTTGGCACAGAAAGGGGTAAAATATGCTGCTATAAAAATTTTCGACAAATTACCAGATGAAATAAAATGTCTGACAGACAGCAGTAATAGCTTCAAAAATAAATTGAAATCATATGTCCTTGACAACTCCTTCTATACCATACATGAATTCTTGAATAGGAATAAATAAATATATAAATATAGTATATGCATTTTGTGCCATTTAAGGGATGGGGTAGATAATAGAAATATTAATCTACTCTGTATTGTAATATAGATATATTAAAAAATCTTGTTTCATACATCAGTTTCTTGTGCACTTGACACGTTCCACATCATAACGGCGACTGATCAATGGCACACGCAACCATATAACTAACTAACCTGGTCAAGGTACCCATAACAGTTCGCATCATGTGATTCGTGCAAGTGGGACTCCAGCTCATTTCGTGTTGGGTGCATGCGTGTGAGGTAACGTCTGCGTAAGAAGGAGAATCGGTAGTCGACGTTCAATGTGATGGTCTATACAGTTTCTTGACCATTATAAGCTCGACTTCCAGTTTGCGGAGCCACATAAAAAATGACGTATTCGAGAATCCTAGGAACAGTACCAACGACCTGGAACAGGGTATTCATAACACCCGTGCAGATTTTAATCAGAACCCAAAAACAAGCGAACCGTTTTGTCGAAGCAGTGTCGCAAGTACAGAAGATTGACTGAAGAAACGAAAACCTACATTTATAACACTTGTAGATTAAGAGAGAGCTTTCTTTGCCAGTGTTGACTGGAATATCAATGGGTCAAATGGCGGTAACCACTATGGGACTTAACATCCGAGGTCATCAGTCCCCTAGACTTAGAACTACTTAAACCTAACTAACCTAAGGACATCACACACATCCATGCCCGAGGCAGGATTCGAACCTGCGACCATAGCAGCAGCGCGGTTCCGGACTGAAGCGTCTAGAACCGTTCGTCCACTGTGGCCGGCACTGGAATATCATCTTTGACAATGTGAAGGTAGCAAGGATAACAAGCGACAGGAAAGTTATCTGCAACTTGTGCAGAAACCAGACGGATATTAAAAGGTTGAAGGACGTCAAAGGGAGGCAGTAACTCAGAAAGAAATGAGACAGATTTGTAGCCTATCCTCCCCCATCCCCCAACTCCCGCTCAGTCTCCAATGTTATTCATTCTGTACACTGTGCAAGCAGAAAAAGAAACTAAAGAAAGTGAAATCAAGTTCAGGGAGTAGAAATAAAAACTTGGAAGTTTGCCGATGACATTGCAGTTCCGTCACAGACGACAAAGTTTTGAAGAGCGGTTGGATGGAAGTTACGGTATCATGAAACGAGGTTATAAAATGAACAGCAACAAAAGTAAATCAAGAGCAATGGAGTGTAGTCAGATTTCATCAAGCGATGCTGAGGGAATTAGATTAGGAAATAAGACACAAAAAGCAGCAGATCAATTTCGCTATGTGGGGGGATAAAATACATGACGATGACAGAAGCACAGAGAACTGCACAAAAGCAAAAAAAAGTAATTCTGAAAAAGAGAAATATTTTAACATCTGACATGAATCAAAGTGTTAGGAAATCTTTTCCGAAAGTACTTATCTCGAATACAGGTATGTTCGGTAGTGAAACAAGGACGACAAAAAGTGCAGATAAGAAGAAAAATAAGCGTTACTCATTACAATTTGTAGCGTACCATGTATGGCTGAGTGGATCACGTCCGAAGGCCACAAGTAAAAACAAACAGAAACGTAATGTTGAAATGTGATGCAACAGAAAAATGTTGAAGATTAGATGAGTAGATCTTATACGTAATGAAGCGCTAATGAATCGAATTGCGGAGAATGGAAATTTGCTGGGCAGTTTGCCTAAAAGAAGGACTATCAGGAAGCATCAATATACACTGAAGAGCCAAAGAAATTTGTACACCTGCCTAAAATCGAGTAGGGTCTCCGCGAGCACGCAGAAGTGCCACAACACGACATACCATGGACTCGACTAATGTCCGAAGTAGTGCTGGAGGGAAGTGAATCCTGCACGACTGTCCAAAAACTAGTAAGACTACGAGAGGATGGACATCTCTTCTTAACAGCACATTGCAAGGCGTCCCAGATATGCTCAATAATGTTCATGTCTGGGGAGTTTGGTGGCCAGAGGAAGTGATTAAACTCAGGAGAGTCTTCCTGGAGCCATTCTGTAGCAATTCTGGACGTGTGAGGTGTCGCATTGTCCTGCTGAAATTGCCGAAGTCCGTCAGAATGTTCAATGGCCATGAACGTATGCAAGTGATCAGACAGGATGCTTACGTATGTATCACCCATCAGACTCGTATCTAGACGTATCAGGGGTCCCTTACCACTCCAACTGCACACGCCCCACACCATTGCAGAGCGTCCACCAGCTTGAACAGTCCCCTGCTGACATGCAGGATCCATCGATTCATGAGGTTGTCTCCATACCCATACACGTCCATCCGCTAGATACAACTTGAAACGAGACTCGTCCGACTAGGCAACATGTTTCCGGTAATCAACAGTCCAATGTCAGTGTTGACGGGTCCAGGCGAGGTGTAAAGCTTTGTGTCGTGCAGTCATCAAGGGTACACGGGTGGATCTTCGGCTTCGGAAGTCCATATCGTCGATGTTTCGTTGAATGGTTCGCACGCTGACACTTGTTGACACAGCACTGAAATCTGCAGCAGTTTGCGGAAGGGTTGCGCTTCTGTCATGTTGAGCGATTTTCTTCAGTCGTCGTTCGTCCCGTTCTTGCAGGATCTTCTGCCAGCCGCAGCAATGTCGGAGATTTGATGTTTTGCCGGATTCCTGTTATTCACGGTACACCCGTGAAATAGTCATACGGGAAAATCCTCACTTCATCGTTACCTCGGAGATTCTGTGTCCCATCGTTCGTGTGTCGACTATAATACCACGTTCAAACTCATTTAAAATGTTGATAACCTGCCATTGTTGCAGCAGAAATCGATTTAACAACTGTACCAAACATTTGTTGTCTGACATAGGAGCTGCCGATTGCAGCGCGGTATTCTGCCTGTTTACATATCCCTGTATTTGAATACGCATGCCTATATCAGTTTCTTTGGCGCTTCAGTGTACAATAGTGGAATCAGTAGAAAGGCGTGGATATTTAAAGTACCTTTAACATTGCCAGCTGGAATTGTTGTTAACAGTGTATATGCAGTCGTATGAATCCAGCGTAAGAACAAATGCAGTCAAATGGTATCACTTTTGATGTCAGTAGGAGAGTATATGACAAGACATCAACGATTAAGGTGCAGAGGGTGCCCCCCTTCTAACAGCCGTGTACCGCAAGTCTCTAGAGGAACGGAAGGTTCCAAATGATTGGAAAAGAGCACAGGTAGTCCCAGTCTTCAAGAAGGGTCGTCGAGCAGATGCGCAAAACTATAGACCTATATCTCTGACGTCGATCTGTTGTAGAATTTTAGAACATGTTTTTTGCTCGAATATCATGTCGTTTTTGGAAACTCAGAATCTACTATGTAGGAATCAACATGGATTCCGGAAACAGCGATCGTGTGAGACCCAACTCGCTTTATTTGTTCATGAGACCCAGAAAATATTAGATACAGGCTCCCAGGTAGATGCTATTTTTCTTGACTTCCGGAAGGCGTTCGATACAGTTCCGCACTGTCGCCTGATAAACAAAGTAAGAGCCTACGGAATATCAGACCAGCTGTGTGGCTGGATTGAAGAGTTTTTAGCAAACAGAACACAGCATGTTGTTATCAACGGAGAGACGTCTACAGACGTTAAAGTAACCTTTGGTGTGCCACAGGGGAGTGTTATGGGACCATTGCTTTTCACAATATATATAAATGACCTAGTAGATAGTGTCGGAAGTTCCATGCGGCTTTTCGCGGATGATGCTGTAGTATACAGAGAAGTTGCAGCATTAGAAAATTGTAGCGAAATGCAGGAAGATCTGCAGCGGATAGGCACTTGGTGCAGGGAGTGGCAACTGACCCTTAACATAGACAAATGTAATGTATTGCGAATACATAGAAAGAAGGATCCTTTATTGTATGATTATATGATAGCGGAACAAACATTGGTAGCAGTTACTTCTGTAAAATATCTGGGAGTATGAGTGCGGAACGATTTGAAGTGGAATGATCATATAAAATTAATTGTTGGTAAGGCGGGTACCAGGTTGAGATTCATTGGGAGAGTCCTTAGAAAATGTAGTCCATCAACAAAGGAGGTGGCTTACAAAACACTCGTTCGACCTATACTTGAGTATTGCTCATCAGTGTGGGATCCGTACCAGATCGGGTTGACGGAGGAGATAGAGAAGATCCAAAGAAGAGCGGCGCGTTTCGTCACAGGGTTATTTGGTAACCGTGATAGCGTTACGGAGATGTTTAACAAACTCAAGTGGCAGACTCTGCAAGAGAGGCGCTCTGCATCGCGGTGTAGCTTGCTGTCCAGGTTTCGAGAGGGTGCTTTTCTGGATGAGGTATCGAATATATTGCTTCCCCCTACTTACACCTCCCGAGGAGATCACGAAAGTAAAATTAGAGAGATTAGAGCGCGCACAGAGGCCTTCAGACAGTCGTTCTTCCCGCGAACCATACGCGACTGGAACAGGAAAGGGAGGTAATGACAGTGGCACGTAAAGTGCCCTCCGCCACACACCGTTGGGTGGCTTGCGGAGTATAAATGTAGATGTAGATGTAGATGTAAAGCTAATCAGTTCTGTGTGGCGTTAATGTGTGCTTACGCGCCTTTACTGCAGACAGGAAACAGACACCATTAGTAACTGTGCGTGTTTTGTACCTAAACGACGACTGTGACAATGCCAGGCAGAAAACAGTGATCAAGATAATTTTAAAAAATCAATCGGTGCGTAGAAGGAAATGCAACTCTGTGTAATCGTCAAATCACCAAGAAGTTCAACCGAGCGCTTCTAGGCGCTTCAATCTGGAACCGTGCTGCTGCTGCTGCTGCTGCTCCTACCTAGGGCATGGATGTGTGTGATGTCCTTAGGTTAGTTAGGTTTAAGTAGTTCTAAGTTCTAGGGGACTGATGACCTCAGATGTTAAGTCACATAGTGGTCAGAGCCATTTGAACCCGAGTAAAGTGATTCATAATTTCGTTACATTGGATACACGATATGAACAAAATAGGAAATTATCTGAGGCATCAAAACGGATTTCTTTGTGCAAAGCAAGGGCCACGAACTTTTATTTTGCTCAACTTGTCGGCAACTGGCAGATGTGTACGGCGAATTTTGTCACATGACATACGTTTTGCAGTCAAGAAATGACTCGACTGCGGAAACCTGCTTTAATACCCAAACATAAACAGGCTGGAGTGGAGTTGGCCGTAAAACCTATGTCAGTGACTTCAGAGTGGGATAAAAAGATCTTCAGTGATGAGAAGTAGTTAAATTTATATGGACCGGAGGGATTTCAGTATTACTGGCATTATCTGAGAGCAGAGTAGCAGGTGTTATGATTGAGGCAGCCTTCTGCACTAAACATGAATCACGCATTGCTTGGCTGAACACTAGAAGAAACTCTAATATGTGCACTGAGGTGCTAGAAATACAATTTACTGGAATGTATGAGGACATAGGGGAAGAAAGTCTAATCTTTCAACAAGATAATACATCTGTGCATCTTTCCGCTATAACCAAAAAGTGGTTTGTAGATAAAGATATCGAAGCCTTGAACTGACCAGCACGTAGCCCGGGTTTAAAACCCGAGGAAATCCTTTGGGGAAAACATGCAAGGCGTGTTTATCGCAATGGGAGGCAACTTAGTGCCGTATATAAGCTGAAAAGAGCGACACGAGAAGAATGGGCGGCAATTTCACTGCAGGAACTACAAACCGTAACAAAATCAATTCCGAAGAGAATTTTTGAGGTAATTATCAAGAAAGGAGGATGGCCAATGTACTAAAAATGCGATAACTAAACAGGACAGTGCGTATCTTTATACCAGTTTCCATCTAGGAAATGCAGATCCCTTATTTTGTTCCCTGTGTTGAAAGAGAGTATGTAATTGCGTCATGATTATTTATGTCTTATATATATCTACTATTTCCATAATAATTTCGATACATGTTTCCTTCAGGCGTTGTACTATTATTTTCGTAGGAACCCTGTCTTTATACTCATTTCCACTAATGTGTAATCAGTTTGGTAGGAATGGAATTGTGTGTGTGTGTCTGTGTCAACGGAAGGGAAGGAGTGGGGAAGGGGTGGTAAAATCAGAGAGTGAGACTAAGACTTCTCTACGGTAGGTAGATTTGGAATAGATCTAGGTTGCAATATTTACACAGAGATGGGCTGCAATGGAGGCAAATCAAACCAGTCTTTGACTGAAGACTACAACAATAGTATTTCTGCTAATGGTGGACATTTCTTAACTGTTATCTAAGGACTGTGTGACAACGGTTTGTGCGACATATTTACTGATCAAGCTTTTGTCTTATTTTAACCTAGGAATTATCCCATAATGTGTATTTTACAAACGTTTAGTTATACCATGTATATTGTGGAATAAGTATGACGGAAATCGCTGTTTACCTAAGAGTTAGAGCCGCGGTCTCCTCGACCAACCGAATAGATTACTTTGACGTGTGACACACCAACCGAATAGATTACTTTGACGTGTGACAGAAAAGAACAGACGATTATGAAAATGTAAAAATTACGGTCAGCTGATTTTCGGTCTCGGTTGAATAATAACCATCCTCATATCTAGGGCAATAAACAGAAAATTGTCTTTTACTTAATATGAACATTTAACAATCTTTTAAAAAACGTGCATTGTTTACACAAGTATTGAAACACGAGCAGCAGAAGTGTACCATTTTTCTAAGAAATCCGTACCTATGTACAATGCTGGTCACACGCCAACGTTATTATGTGTAACTCAGACCTATGGAAATCGAGAGAAAATTTCCTTTCAGTTAATGTGAATATTTAATAATCTTTCAAACAGACGAGTACGTTACCTAAAAGGTGGGCTCAGTCAAGCACGAACGGAAAGCCGTTTTCCATGGTTTTAGATGTTCGCAGCCATTGTGTAAGCAATTTTTTACTGTTGACGTTTTGCACTTCCTAACAATAATGTTTCTTTTATTTCCACAGATCTGAGTTACATTCAGTAACGATGGTGTTACGGGCAAATTTTACTTGGGTACTAATTACTTACTACGCATACCATGTATTTTTGTCTTTTTAAACTATGCACGTTTTAAAGATTGTTAAATGCACACATTAACTGAAATTTATTCATTAGTATGATTATAATACTTTACCATTAAGTCCTTAATTAATATTAGCAATTTTAACCACTGCTTATGTGCTAGAAACAAATAAATTATCATTATTGTTGTAATAATAAATATATATGTCTGAAAGAACAGATACGTTTTGATCCTGCAGCCGTAATGAATCAAGACACAAAGGAATTAATGGCATTAGCTTCTAGTGGAAATCGATTTAAATCAATGGAGGAAGTTGAAAATTTGTGCCTGACAGAGACACGAAAGAACAGAAACAACACATACAGTTAAGGTGAGGACGACCAATGGATCACTTCGACGCGGATCACACCAAGCTCGAGCTCTGAAGGGAATCGGCGAAATGCCATGGGTAATGAGGATAGTGGGCAAGGGGCACTGCATCAATAGTCGAGGGACAGGCTGAGAATTTGGGTCCGCCAGGAGGCGTGCTAGAATAGTGCACGCAATTACAAAGACTGCTATGGTGCAGTGGTCATCGCATCTCTCTCCCAAAAGGGAGGACCATTCTCGAATCGTGGTCCCAAACATATTTTTAACTTTCCTCATTGATTTAAAGCAATGCCTGCTAGCAGCTAATATCATTAATTCCCTTGTGTGCAATAATAAATGTTGGATTATTAAGTATTTTCCTAAAGACATTATTATTTCACGGCAATTAATTTTGCGTCTGTTACCATAGATCTGACGCACAATTAGTACTGATGACGTTGTGGCTTATATTGTAGATAGGCACATATTCTTTATAAACACGGTTTTACTGTTTTTATGTTTTACCTTTTAATAATGTATCTTTTTTAAAAGGTTATTACATGTTCATACGAGGCGTGTTTTTTAAGTAAGTACCGTTTTGAAATTAAAAAAGACGTGCTAAGATATCTCAATAATTTTATTTTTACATGAAAGCCTGTACCTTAATCTACGCACTGACGCCATTACAGTCTGATTCTTCCTTGTTTACGTTGTGTACTGAGTGTTTAAAAAACCTCCGATAATCGTGAGTCCCGCCGACTGTGAAGTACGGGGTGTTATAAGATTTCTTAGTGCTAAAGGCCTAAAAGCGATCGATATTCATCGTGAGACCTGTGCAGTTTACGGAGAAAACATTATAAGTGATGGAATGAAAAGTTTAGTGCAGGAAGTGGACAATAAGGTGAGAGAAAACAGACGCTTTATGATTTCCTCCTTGCGGGATGACTTTCCTAATGTTTCTTGTAGTGTTTTGTATGCTACTGTGATTGTGACCGAGCACTTGAATTACCGAAAATTGTGCGCACGTTGGCTACCGGAAATGTTGACTGATGTGCACAAAAACAAACTTTTAGACAGTGCATTGACTTTCCTTGAGCGGTACGACAACGACACCGATGATTTCTTAAGCCAAATTGTTACGGGCGATTGAACATGGGTGCCCTACGTCACACCAGAATCAAAGCAACAGTCCATGGAAGTTGAGCAAGGGCATCGTTTCGCTGCAAGACAATGCCCGTCGGCATGTGGCGAATCAGACCAAAGACCTCATCACATCTTTTCGATGGTAAACTCTAGATCATCCTCCGTACAGCTCCGATCTTGCGCCCAGTGACTACCTTCTGTTCTGCACTTGAAGAAACACCCGGGCGGTCAGCGTCTTCAAGACGATGACGAAGTCAAAACAGTGGTGATGCAATGGTTAACAAGTCAGGCGGCAGACTTCTATGAGGAGGGTATTCAAAAACTAGTATAACGTTATGACAAGTTCTTCAATATTGACGGAAATTATGTAGAAAAGTAGATTAAGGTACAGGCTTTCATGTAAAAATAAAATTATTGAGATACCTTAGCACGTATTTTTTTTATTTCAAAACAGTACTTACTTAAAAAAACACGCCTCGTAGTAGACGAAAGGCTATTTATGTTTGTTTTTATAAATCTGAGGATGCTTGTTAATCAACCGAAGCCAGTATCACTGATTTGTTATATTTTTTTCTTGCGATTAAGGCTATTCGTGTTTTTAAAACAATAGTGGTAATCGCTATATCTCCTTCACCCGATATCGGAGCTTACAAATTCCAAAGATCCATTTACATCTACATCTACATTTATACTCCGCAAGCCACCCAACGGTGTGTGGCGGAGGGCACTTTACGTGCCACTGTCATTACCTCCCTTTCCTGTTCCAGTCGCGTATGGTTCGCGGGAAGAACGACTGTCTGAAAGCCTCTGTGCGCGCTCTAATCTCTCTAATTTTACATTCGTGATCTCCTCGGGAGGTATAAGTAGGGGGAAGCAATATATTCGATACTCATCCAGAAACGCACCCTCTCGAAATCTGGCGAGCAAGCTACACCGCGATGCAAAGCGCCTCTCTTGCAGAGTCTGCCACTTAAGTTTGTTAAACATCTCCGTAACGCTATCACGGTTACCAAATAACCCTGTGACGAAACGCGCCGTTCTTCTTTGGATCTTCTCTATCTCCTCCGTCAACCCGATCTGGTGCGGATCCCACACTGATGAGCAATACTCAAGTATAGGTCGAACGAGTGTTTTGTAAGCCACCTCCTTTGTTGATGGACTACATTTTCTAACGACTCTCCCAATGAATCTCAACCTGGTACCCGTCTTACCAACAATGAATTTTATATGATCATTCCACTTCAAATCGTTCCGCGCGCATACTCCCAGATATTTTACAGAAGTAACTGCTACCAGTGTTTGTTCCGCTATCATACAATCATACAATAAAGGATCCTTCTTTCTATGTATTCGCAATACATTACATTTGTCTATGTTAAGGGTCAGTTGCCACTCCCTGCACCAAGTGCCTATCCGCTGCAGATCTTCCTGCATTTCGCTACAATTTTCTAATGCTGCAACTTCTCTGTATACTACAGCATCATCCGCGAAAAGCCGCATGGAACTTCCGACACTATCTACTAGATCATTTATATATATTGTGAAAAGCAATGGTCCCATAACACTCCCCTGTGGCACGCCAGAGGTTACTTTAACGTCTGTAGACGTCTCTCCATTGATAACAACATGGTGTGTTCTGTTTGCTAAAAACTCTTCAATCCAGCCACACAGCTGGTCTGATATTCCGTACGCTCTTACTTTGTTTATCAGGCGACAGTGCGAAACTGTATCGAACGCCTTCCGGAAGTCAAGGAAAATAGCATCTACCTGGGAACCTGTATCTAATATTTTCTGGGTCTCATGAACAAATAAAGCGAGTTGGGTCTCACACGATCGCCGTTTCCGGAATCCATGTTGATTCCTACAGAGTAGATTCTGGGTTTCCAAAAACGACATGATACGCGAGCAAAAAACATGTTCTAAAATTCTGGAACAGATTGACGTCAGAGATATAGGTCTATAGTTTTGCGCATCTGCTCGACGACCCTTCTTGAAGACTGCGACTACCTGTGCTCTTTTCCAATCATTTGGAACCTTCCGTTCCTCTAGAGACTTGCGGTACACGGCTGTTAGAAGGGGGGCAAGTTCTTTCGCGTACTCTGTGTAGAATCGAATTGGTATCCCGTCAGGTCCAGTGGACTTTCCTCTGTTGAGTGATTCCAGTAGCTTTTCTATTCCTTGGACACTTATTTCGATGTCAGCCATTTTTTCGTTGGTGCGAGGATTTAGAGAAGGAACTGCAGTGTGGTCTTCCTCTGTGAAACAGCTTTGGAAAAAGGTGTTTAGTATTTCAGCTTTACGCTTGTCATCCTCTGTTTCAATGCCATCATCATCCCGGAGTGTCTGGACATGCTGTTTCGAGCCACTTACTGATTTAACGTAAGACCAGAACTTCCTAGGATTTTCTGTCAAGTCGGTACCTAGTATTTTACTTTCGAATTCACTAAACGCTTCACGCATAGCCCTCCTTACGCTAACTTTGACATCGTTTAGCTTCTGTTTGTCTGAGAGGTTTTGGCTGCGTTTAAATTTGGAGTGAAGCTCTCTTTGCTTTCGCAGTAATTTCCTAACTTTGTTGGCCAACCGCGGTGGTCTAGCGGTTCTGGCGCTGCAGTCCGGAACCGCGGGACTGCTACGGTCGCAGGTTCGAATCCTGCCTCGGGCATGGGTGTGTGTGATGTCCTTAGGTTAGTTAGGTTTAAATAGTTCTAAGTTCTAGGGGACTTATGACCTAAGATGTTGAGTCCCATAGTGCTCAGAGCCATTTGAACCTAACTTTGTTGTTGTACCACGGTGGGTTTTTACCGTCCCCCACAGTTTTACTCGGCACGTACCTGTCTAAAACGCATTTTACGATTGCCTTGAACTTTTTCCATAAACACTCAACATTGTCAGTGTCGGAACAGAAATTTTCGTTTTGATCTGTTAGGTAGCCTGAAATCTGCCTTCTATTACTCTTGCTAAACAGATAAACCTTCCTCCCTTTTTTTGTATTCCTATTAACTTCCATATTCAGGGATGCTGCAACGGCCTTATGATCACTGATTCCCTATTCTGCGCTTACAGAGTCGAAAAGTTCGGGTCTGTTTGTTATAAGTAGGTCCAAGATGTTATCTCCACGAGTCGGTTCTCTGTTTAATTGCTCGAGGTAATTTTCGGATAGTGCACTCAGTATAATGTCACTCGATCCTCTGTCCCTACCACCCGTCCTAAACATCTGAGTGTCCCAGTCTATATCTGGTAAATTGAAATCTCCACCTAAGACTATAATATGCTGAGAAAATTTATGTGAAATGTATTCCAAATTTTCTCTCAGCTGTTCTGCCACTAATGCTGCTGAGTCGGCTGGCAGTTCACTGGAAGCCACCACCACATTTGTGTAAGCACTAGGTTTTCTCATGGGCCATTGCGCCAAGAGTATATCGTGACTGCCCCTGAGGGCCACCAGAACGGCAAAACTTCGGGGAATGGTAGTTAACGACGTCTAACTCAGTTCCAATAACTCGCCTGACATAACTTTACCGCTTGGTGGTCAGTGTTTGCTGACACAGTTATTGCACCACGCTGGGACGGGGAGGGACTGCCGGTACACTCCCTTCCGAAACGTTGTTGAGACTGGGGAAATACGAGAATAACAGTGCAGCCTATTCGTCGAAGAACAGGGTTTTTATCACTGATAATACTCATTATTGACTACCGTAGATAGTCATAAATTCTATAGAAAATCTTAAGGCTCTAAATTGTGATTTCATCAGCTGTAGATTTTGTAGGCATATCGGTAGAGCTTACTTTCACCCGCTGCATGAAAGAACGCCAATGTCTTGGGTACTTTCTTCGTCACTACCTGTAGGTGAAGCCTTTTCAAGTTTGAGACCCATTTTGTTTGCTTACATGTAATCGGACCCATATCCACAGATTTACAAATCAGTAACTCCCGTGGATACGCCGATATAACTGTTGTCGTTACATCCAGGGTTTCAGGCCCTCGGCTTTATACGATGTGTGAGTTCATCTTGACGGTTTGAATAACGAACCAAAACTTTACGAAATTAATTCTCAGTTACTGTTCCATCTGATTTGTAAATTTTTAATTAGATTACACGTTTCGCCGGCCTGAGTGTCCGTGCGGTTCTAGGCGCTACAGTCTCGAACCGCGTGACTACTACGGTCGCAGGTTCGAATCCTGCCTCGGGCATGGATGTGTGTGATGTTCTTAGGTTAGTTAGGTTTAAGTAGTTCTAAGTTCTAGGGGACTGGTGACCTCAGAAGTTGAGTCCCATAGTGCTCAGAGTCATTTTGATTACACGTTTCGATCACTCTGGATCATCTTCAGATCTAAGTAGTTGCGTCAACAAGGTGTTCTGTCGACTCAGAAGCACATATCAGAGTACTCTGTGGAAACATGTAATCTAATTCCAAATGTGGAACTGAGTTTGAATAATAAATGGAAATTATTTTAATTATTTAAACAGCTGCTCTCCCAAGACAAGTATGTCGACTATGTTAACTTTCCGCTGTGATTGCTTGTTATTAGCCTCCAGCACAAATGAAAACATGTACTTAGTTCGTTCAGTATAGGTTGGCTGTCCCCCTTTAACACTTGGAGAGTAGCAGTTTGAAATGTTTGTCAATGTACACGTGAATAAAGACTACAGTACTGTCTACGTGTTCTCCCATTCGCCTAAAGTTGGCAGCGGCCTCTCTGGCTTCGCCGCCGTGGCCTTTGGCGGGGTTTCTTCTAGCGGTGAGCTGAGACGCTCCCGAGGAGTCGGCTCGGGAAGCGAAACTGTGCCCCATGGTTACGACTTGTTGTCAGCATCAGTCAATGTTTATCTGTGTAATTGCACGCAGAGTCCGTAAGGATTATAGGCACAGTCGTGGTAACGCTGATGTCCGAGTGTTCTAGGTACGAGGGGCAAACCCCATTCTCACTCAGCTGTGGTCAAACTGTGAATCCTCGTGCCCGACATCACTCGCGATTTACGTGACGCGATGGTCTCTTGGTAGAGTTGAGGCAACCAGATACTCATATGGGAATACCTTCTTCACTGTCACAAGCCAAAATTTTGAACCACTGGGATATACATCTCTGGTGATGTGCATATCTTCCTCAGGTAGAATTTCAAAAAGTTTCTGAAGTGGTGTCTGCATAAGGCATAGCGAGTCCAGGAAGCAGAACGTAATTCTTGGCGTCACTCGTTTGGCGAATGAAGTATATTTCGCGACACTCTCAGGTAGGACAATGACCTTATCATTCTTAGAACCGAATTTAGCCAAATTTTCAACGAAAAAGTGAGCATCATATCCGCTCGGAGTGCGCAAAAAGATGTGTATGTGTCGTGGTAACTGATACTTCAAGCTGCATGTCTTCTGAGCCGCGCCACAGAACTTCCCCGTTAGACGACAGTGGTCCCTAAGAGGAGTTTATACTTTGCATTTCAAGGGCAGCCCAAAAATATGGCAGTCAACAACCTTCATGTACGAATCATCATTCTCCTTTGATTTGGTAATTTTGGAAATTTGTTGTAAGGTCTTATGGGACCAAACTGCTGAGGTCATCGGTCCCTAAGCCTACACAGTACACTAACGTACGCTACGGACAATACACACACCCATGCCCGAGGGAGGACTTGAACCTCCGATGGGGGAAGCCGCACGGACCGTGAGAAGGCGCCTTAGACCGCGTGGTTATCCCACAAGGCGGAATGTTGGTGCTGCAATGCTTATCAAAAAATGGCTCTGAGCACTATGGGACTCAACTTCTGAGGTCATCAGTCCCCTAGAACTTAGAACTACTTAAACCTAACTAACCTAAGGACATCACACACACCCATGCCCGAGGCAGGATTCGAATCTGCGACCGTAGCGGTCTCGCGGTTCCAGACTGTAGCGCCTAGAACCGCACGGTCACTTCGGCTGGCTACAACGCTTATCAACCTCCCATGAAAGTTCCCTGAGCTCAGTGAACAACCATATCGCAGTATTATCCCCAGCATATGATTTATGATGGATAAGATTTGAATCATTGGACGATATAGATTGGTTGGTTGCCGCATATGGTACGTGATTTTCTGTGAAAGTGGTATGTGAGGTTGTAGGATCGCCTTCACGTCCTGTGACAGGAACGAGGAGGCATTCAAAATCAGCATAAACTACAAACTAGCATTGCTCCTTGTGGTGAGCATTCTTAAACTTCAAGAATTTGTTTTCCTCAGTAGGCATTATAACAAGTGCGAGTTTCCTGGTACAAAATCAACTTGACGCTTTGCTAAAAACTGGTTTGTGGAAAAAACATTCAGACCTCTTAAGCAAATATGCTGTTTACACCCATGTTTACTCAGTCGGAGGAGAGGACACAGGACATAACCCTAATCCAGTAGTAGTGATAACGTCTTTCCTCTTATTTCCCTCATCTGAGAATAACAGCGTGTTGGCATGCATCTTATATTGATCTGAAAATTCCGAGAAATGGACGGGTTTGACGACTCTATTCTAAATTTTACCATCATCTGTCTTGTACCTAACCAGGGTATAAACACAAACCGATATATCTGTACTCGGTCTCTGAAATTTGGCTATGTCCTGGGTTTAATGGGGAACTCGGTACCATTAAAGTTATAAAACCTATGAATATCAATACCTATGCCATATGAAGATGTACGCTGCTGATGATCCCTATAACTCTAATTTCGCTCAGAAGCCAGGATTCACGACACAAAGCAATACTGATCGTCATTTTGGACATTAATATATGCCTGCTTGGCCGCTGTGTCATCACAAAGCTTGATATAGCTGGATCCTCCATTGTCTGGATCAAACCACGTAGCGACAGAGTTGTTCCACGATACCACTAAATTTCTCCCCAAAGTGTAGATAATGCTGGTCTCCCCTGCACCACCAACTAGTTTGGGAGTTACGTGAGCTCACAGCAGATCAGTGCACAGCACTTAATGGCGGGGTACTCTGGATGATTAATAAGTTGAGTAAGTTCTATCTCCAGCAGGGGAGCCATGCTTTCAGAAACCCTACTGGGTCTCTGTACCCCCTCCCTGCTGTCTTCTCAAATCGCGAAAATGAGATTCGCTCATAAAAAACGTTTTCAGTGACCACGTAGTTGAGCCCTGGTGAAAAGGAGCTGCTTCCAGCCACAGAAATACTACAACTAGTTGTTGGTAGGGCAGGACGATGCTGTCGGTCTACGTCGCCCCAGTGGAAGCATCTGGGCAGAGATGATGTAGGCCAATGCGATGTACCAACAGCAGTGACTACCACTGCTCCACATGGTTGTGGTAGTGGTTATGTGAGTCGAGGATGCTGGGTGTCTGCGTCAGGCCAATGGGAGCAGCCAGGCTCTGGTGAAACAGGTGGGCGACACACACACGCACACACACACACACACACACACACACACACACACACACATGGTATGAGCAGATAGGACAGCATCCTATCACTGAAGTGTGGGGAGAGTTACCTCCTACCTGTCTACAAGCGAAATACGCACATCAAAAAAATGTTTTGCATCACCCCCAGTTCCCAGAACTCCTGAAGGTAGACGTTGACTGTGGATATTGTATCCATGGGTGTGTGTGTTTGTCCTTAGGATAATTTAGGTTAAGTAGCGTGTAAGCTTAGGAACTGATGACCTTAGCAGTTAAGTCCCATAAGATTTCACACGCATTTGAACATTTGATATTGTATCACAGACACAGTCCCTTTGACTGTTCAGAGGTGTCACTAAACCCGCAGAAAAATTTAATTTACCATGCATGAGCAGCGCCTATTAGACGGAGGGGGTCCGACAGCCGATCAGCTGCAGTCATTCCACCAGGAAGAAGATATACGGCTCGTATTGTCTGTAGTTCAACCACGCCTAGACGGCCAATACTGCGGTTCGATCGAATCCGCATTGTTACTTTGGGCCAGGAAGGGCTCTCAACAGGGAACTGTCCAGGCAACCCGGAGTGAACCAAAGCGATGTTGTTCGGACATGGAGGAGATACAGAGAGACAAGAATTGTCGATGATATGCCTCGCTCAGGCCACCCAAGGGCTACTACTGCAGTGGATGACCGCTACCTATGGATTATAGCTCGGAGGAACCCTGACAGCAACGCCACCATGTTGAATAATGCTTTTCGTGCAGTCACAGGACGTCGTGTTACGACTCAAACTGTAGGCAATAGGCTGCATGATGCGCAACTTCACTCCCGACGTCCATGGCGAGGTCCATCTTTGCAACCACGACACCATGCAGTGCGGTACAGATTGGAGCAGCAACATGCGGAATAGACCGCTCAGGATTGGCATCACGTTCTCTTCACCGATGAGTGTCGCATATGCCTTCAATCAGACAATCGTCGGAGACGTGTTTGGAGGCAACCCGGTCAGGCTGAACGCCTTAGGCACATTGTCCAGCGAGTGGAGCAAGGTGGAGGTACCCTGATGTTTTGGGGTGGCATTATGTGGGGCCAACGTACGCCGCTGGTGGTCATGGAAGGCGCTGTAACGGCTGTACGATACGTGAATGCCATCCTCCGACCGATAGTGTAACTATATCGGCAGCATGTTGGCGAGGCATCCGCCTTGATGGACGACAGTTCACGCCCCCATAGTGCACATCTTGTGAATTACTTTCTTCAGGTTAACGACATCGCTCGACTAGAGTGACCCTCATGTTCTCCAGACATGAAACCTATAGAACATTCCTGGGATAGACTGAAAAGGACTGTTTATGGGCGACGTGACCTACCAACTACTCTGAGGGATCTACGCCGAATCGCAGTTGAGGAGTGAGAATATCTGGACCAACAGTTCCTTGATGAACTTGTGGATTGTATGCCACGACGAATACAGGCATGCATCGATTCAAGAGGACGTGCTACTGGGTATTAAAGGTACCGGTGTGTACAGCAATCTGGACCACCACCCTTGAGGGTCTCGCTGTATGGTGGTACAACATGCAATGTGTGGTTTCCATGAGTAATAAAAAGGGTCGAAATGGGGTTTATGTTTATCTCTATTCCAATTTTCTGTACAGACTCCAGAACGCTCGGAACCGAGGTGATGCAAAACTCTTTTTGAGGTGTGTAGTTGCTGAGGAAATTATACACAGATAGATTGTAATAAGGGATAGGACAGCAGCCTATCACTGAGGTGTAGGAAGGGTAGCCTCCTACCGATCTACAAGTGTACAGCAGACGAGCAAGCTGTACACAGATGCATGGCAAGAAGGGACAGGGTGGTAGACTATCATTGAAATGTAGGATGTCACACACAGTAGCCGCACGGTCTCAGACGCCTAGTCATGGTTCGCGTGGCTCCCACCGTCGGAAGTTCGAATCCTCCTTCGGGCATGTGTATGTGTGTTGTCCTCAGCGTAAGTTAGTTTAAGTTAGATTAAGTAGTGTGTAAGCCTAGGGACCGATGACCCCAGCAGTTTGGTCCCATAGGAATTTACCAAAAAAATGTAGGAAGAGTAGCTTCCTACCAATCTACAAGTGTAGAGCTGCTGAGAAACTTACACACAGACACACAGATACACGGCTTTAACGAAATCTGAATTGTTGAAAACGAAAATATTTACTTTGAGACAGTTTTTCTTCATCCAGTCTCAGGCATTTGCCACTGACACTGCCGGTGGAAGGGGAATTTCTCATGGTTATCACTTAAAGGCAAACAGTCGCAGCTGAAGACTTAGGGAAAATGAAGACGACACATATGGGAGGGTTTGTATGATCACAAATGCCTCCGCCTATTTTCGTGGCCTCCAATAGGATTGTAGAACTCTGACAAGCAATTTGGAGCAAGTCTGCTAGTGTACCTGCGAGTCTTTGTCCTGCCAACATACAGGTGTTACTATTGTTTTTTTGCAGGCAGAGACCTGCCGCTTCTACTGGGTCATTTCATTCTTCGCAGTCGGTAAATACCTAGTGAGATAAATGACTAATGTTTCAGGCAAAACTACAAAGCGGTTTTCGATGTGTAGGCGAGTTTCAGTTATTGATTTTCCATCATCTTGTCAGTTTTAAGCACTTTTATTTGAATTCCAATCGACAAGGCTGTAGGGTAACTGTTGGTTTTGTTTCCCCATAAAAAAAATAGGAATTTATTCTGGCAGGATAATACACATAAATAAATGAACACAATTTCCAAGACAGTACCTTACATTCCTCCTCTCCAGCAGCTCAGTGCAGACTGAGTTTTTTTTGTCAATTCACAAGTAGGGGAGTGGAAGGGAAGTGGGTAAGGGAATGAGGCAGGGGGGGAGAGGAGGGGAATTGGCAGAGAGGTGGTGGAATTGGGGTAGGGAGGGGAAGTGGGGGAGGGGAGAGGAATTGGCAGAGAGGTGGTGGAAATGGGGCAGCAAGGGGAAGTGGGGGAGGTGAGGTGAGGAGAGGAGGGCAAGTTAGGGAAGATGGAGGAGTATGGATGGTGACATAAAAATGTGACCTTGCTGCATCTACCCCCCAAGAAGAAGAGTTTGGAGGACCACCGAGGGAGAACCACCATCTTGAACAAATTTGGCAACAATGGAGACTGTCGTCACATTGGCTTCATTCGACTACTGATACAAACTCGGCGAGTTTATGGCTCAGTCAATGCATCACTCATATTTACAGATACAATATTTTGGAAAATATATAATTTTCAATATGAATGAATCACTTATAGTAGTACTGCATTAACAGCTGTCAGCACATGCCTCGTTTGGAATTGCAATTATTACGTTATGACTTAAGGCTGAGATATTTCGTCTGTCTCACATAACTTGCATGTCAGGTGGAATAGTTTTTTAATGGTTGGTTCTCCCAAGGACTTTAATAATCGCTAGGCATTGTCGACTACTCCAGGTGCGTTGTTCCGACTTAGATCTCTCAGTGTGCTGCCAGATTCTTTTGTTGAATGCTATGTTCTACATCTGTATCTGCAATTAGTAATGTTGTCTTTCAATCTAACTCATACTGTAAACTTTCCAACTAGGATCACTAAATCCTCAAGGACAGCCATTGATAACATTTTTAAAGACAAATCAAAGGAACAAAATCATATCATAAAACCTGTTATAAATGGACTATCAGATCATGACATGCAGCTCCTTGTTTTAGATGTAAATTCTAAGCAGATTATCAAGACTGCTAAATCTGAGTACAGGAGAGTAGTCAATCAACCAAAAATTGAGTGTTTTAGAAAACTGCTCAAAGATATGAACTGGAAAGATGTTTATAGTGCTCATGACATGAATGAAAAATATAACACATTCATGAAAAATGTCAGTACCATGTTTGAAAACTGTTTTCCTCTAAAAGTTACTCAAATCAAACAGAAATCTATAATAAAACCATGGATTACACAAGGAATAAAGATTTCCTGTAAGACAAAAAGGAAAATGTATCTGTAGACCAAGAATAGCTCCAATGCTGATGACTTAGCTAAATACAAGGAATAGTGTAAAATATTTAAAAAAGTAATTCAGACATCTAAACAAATGCACTACGAGAAGAAGATAGCAATGCGAGGGAACAAAATAAAAACAATATGGGATATAGTGAAAGAGGAGACTGGTAGAACTAGAAAGGAACGGGAGCAAATAGCACTAAGGGCAGATGACACGTTAGTAACCGATGGGCATAGTGTGGCAAATCTATTTAACAAGTACTTTATATCCATTACTGATACAATGGGATTGTCAGGATCAGTAAGTAATGCCCTTGAATATCTGAAACTAGCCTTTACAAATAGCTTCAGGTACATGAATATGTCACTCACTTCACCAAAAGAAATAACTTCCATAATAAAATCTTTAAAAACAAAGCATTCTAGTGGTTATGATGAAATATCAACAAAGTTAATTAAGGCATGTTCTTGTGAGTTTAGTACAATTCTAAGTTACTTGTGGAACCAGTCAATTATAACTGGGACATTTCCTGACTGGCTAAAATATGCAGATGTTAAGCCTCTATTCAAGAAAGGGGATAAAGAGATACCATCAAACTACAGACCGATTTCACTTTTGCCAGCATTGTCAAAAATTTTAGAAAAAGTAATGTACAGGCAGCTTCTCAATTATCTGACCACAAATAACATATAATCAAGAACATAGTTTGGATTTCTGAAGGGTTCTGATATCGAGAAGGCTATTTACACCTACACTGAAAATGTACTTAATTCATTAAATAACAAGTTACAAGCAGCAGGCATTTTCTGTGATTTGTCACAGGCATTCGATTGTGTGAACCACAACATCCTTTTAAATAAATTAGAATTCTATGGTGTCACGGGCAGTGCTGAAAAATCATTCAAGTCATAGCTCGCTAACAGGAAACAAAGGGTGTCAGTGCAAGGGACTATTGAATTAAGTCATCAGTCATCATAAGACCGGGAAGAAATTACATGTGGTGTCCCCAAGGATCCATCTTAGCGCCACTGCTTTTTCTTGTGTACATTAATGATCTCTCATAAGTTACACTGCCAGAAGCAGAGTTCGTTGTGTTTGCAGATGATACAAGTATTGCAATAAATAATATATGTCGAGTGTAGTTCTAGAAAGATCTGCTAATGATATTTTCATGGATATTAATAAATGGTTTAAAGCCAACTTACTGACATTAAACTTCGAAAAGACTCACTATATGCAATTCAGAACCTGTAAGAGGTTTCCATCCAGCATATGCATAAAGTGTGAAGAAGAGCAGATAGAAGAGGTTGACGGTCTTAAATTCCTGGAATTACAACTTGATAATAAATTCAGTTGGGAGGAGCACACCACAGAACTGCAGAAACGCCTTAACAAATCTGTATTTGCAATTCGAGTGTTAGCAGACATAGGCGACATAAAAATGAAAAAGCTTGCATACTTTGCCTACTTTCATTCCATAATGTCATATGGTATAATATTTTGGGGTAACTCTTCAAGTCAAACAAAAGTTTTCAGTGTCCAAAAGCGTGTAATACGTATTATTTGTGGAGTAAATTCACGGATGTCCTGTAGAAACCTCTTCAAAGAACTGGGTATACTAACTACTGCTTCTCAGTATATTTACTGCTTAATGAAATTTGTCCTAAATAATATATCTCTTTTTCCAACAAACAGCTCAGTTCATACATACAATACCAGGAACAAAAATGATCTGCACAAGGACTTAAAAGCACTTACTTTAGTTCAAAAAGGGCTCCACTACTCAGGAACACTCATCTTCAATAATTTGCCAGCAAACATAAAAAATTTAGTTACAAATAAAGATCAGTTTAAAAGGAGCCTGAAAGACTTACTTGTGGCCAACTCCTTCTACTCCATCGACGAATTTTTTAATAGAAACAAATGATGTATTGTATATTCATACTATTAGTATTGTTATTTCAGCTTCAAAAAAAAAAAAAAAATTGACATGTTCCACATCCACGAGGACCTCCTCAGCACGGATCTATGGAACGAAAAACTAATCTAATCTAATCTAATCTCCATATATACTTCGCAAGCCAGCATATTGTGCGTGACGAAAGATACTCTGTACCACTACTGGTGTTTCTTTTCCTGTTACACTATCAAACAGAGCGAGGGCAATTTGACTGTCTATATGACTCTGTACGGAGCCTAATTTCTCTTACCTTATCTTCGCAGTCCCGTGAATTGTCCATTAGCGGCAGTAGAATCGTTCAGCATTCAGCTTCAAATCGCTGTTTTCTAAATTTTCTCAGTAGTGTTCCTCGAAAAGAACGTCGCCTTTCCTCAGGGGATTCCCATTTGAGTTGCCAAAGCATCTCCGTAATACTTGGGTGTTGTTTGAACCTTCTGGTAAGAAATCTAGCAGCTCGCCTCTGAACTGCTACGATGTCTTCCATTAATCCGACCAGGTGGGGATCCCAAACACTCAAGCAGCACTTAAGAATAGGTCGCAGTATTATCCTACATGCCGTCTCCCTTACGGCTTCAATATCCATTTTTGTCAATATATGATTTTATGAGTGAGTATGCTCTTCTAAAAATTTACTTAATTATTGTTTATACAATTTGATTCTTTCTCTGGTTTATATTTGTAGCTATTGGTAAAAATTTGTTCAGTAGGTCCATTTTCCTTCTGATGAAGACAAATTTATATTTGTCGAAACCATGGTAAAGAGTTAATAGACCTTTAACCGTGTAACTGGTTCGCTGTTATTTTCCATTCCTATCAATAGGTTGTTTATCCTCCTCATCTACATTGAACTACATTTTTCTACATTTAGAGCTAGCTGCCATTCATCACACCAAGTAGAAATTTTGTCTAGACTTAGGTTCATTAACCCTTTGCCATGGTCTTATTTTTATTTTGGCTCTGACAAATTATTCATCATATTATAAATAAACTTGCCAATGATACGCAGAGCCAAGTTGCATGGGGGCTTAATTATAAAAAAAATAAGAATGCAAATATTTTTGGTAGCTGTAAGTCCGATTACGCAAGTCTCGTAAACGGCTGGCCCTAACTAGTTTTAGTACGCAATCTGACTGCATGGAATAACAACAAACAATGAAAGAAAATTTTCGTTAACACAGTTAATTAATTAAGTCCCCAGCAACTATAAAACCTACGAAACCAACAAAGCACAAGTGTAGCTGTTCTGTATGTGGTAGTATGACTCAACGCACATCTGGCACGGTTCTTCTTCAACAAGACAAGAATTTTTAAATACCAATTATACTGACGTGATAAAAGAAAATTAGAAATACTATAATTGTGCAAGAAAACCAAAATTACACTCTAATACAAGAACACAAGCCAGATGCTTTGTTGACTGAACCTGTAATGACACATTATGCAGGACACACAAATAATAAAACAACATAATACTTATTACCTTCATATATATTGACGAAAAGCACTCAGATCGTTACAATATCTCCATTAGAACAACATCTGCTATCTTTCCCATCAAACCACTGCATAAAACATGGAACAACACTCTCCACTACCACATCTCGCTCTGACTTCACGACAAGCAGCGTCCACCACAACTTCTCGGTAAGCACTGCCTGTCGCTGCGTCTCAATAATCACTGCCGGTGGAGGCGGCGGAACAATACTCTCTGGCGCGATTTCTGGCGCTGTGGCTCAGTGTAGTCACCTTTCATATGCCCTTCCTCCACGGGCTAGAATTTGATGGTATTTTTGCCAGCATTGGTGGTGAAAATACCACCAAATTCGTCAAAAAAATACAGACAAAAATAAAAGATAATATTAATACGTGCGTATCATATAACTAGAGAAAATTTTGGCTTTGCACTGACCTTACAATAGCCTAATATATAAAATACAGTAAGGAATACAAATTCTTCCATACTAATGACTTTACATAATAGTTTACAGAAATATCATGTGGTTAAACAATTCAATCGATAGCGTCAGCAATGACGAATATGAGCAGGTAAGAGTCTTATAACTTTTCACAAACAGTAATACACAAAAAATCAGTTTATACAAATATTCACATAAAATGTTTTCATAACAAGTGGTTGACAGTTTCAGCAGTAGCACCCAGCAATGTTGAGTAGGTGCAGACACCATCAGGTGACATCATTTCAGTAGAAGCAGTCCATCAGTGGCACCCAGCATTGTGGAACAGGTGCAGACTCCAACAGGTGACATCATTTCAGTAGAAGCAGTTCATCAGTGGCACCCAGCAATGTTGAGTAGGTGCAGACAGCAAGAAGTAACATCATTTCAGTAGAAGCAGTTCCATCTGTGGTACCCAGCAATGTTGAAGAGGTACAGACAGCAAGAAGTAACATCATTTCAGTAGAAGCAGTTCCATTTGTGGTACCCAGCAATGTTGAAGAGGTACACACAGCAACAAGTCACATTTCTCAGTAGAAGCAGTTCATCAATGGCACCCAGCAATGTTGAGTAGGTGCAAACAGCAACAGGTGACATCATCTCAGTAGAATCAGTCCATCAGTGGCACCCAGCAATGTTGAGTAGGTGCAGACAGCAAGGAGTAACATCATTTCAGTAGAAGCAGTTCCATCTGTGGTACCCAGCAATGTTGAAGAGGTACAGACAGCAAGAAGTAACATCATTTCAGTAGAAGCAGTTCCATCTGTGGTACCCAGCAATGTTGAGTAGGTGCAGACTCCAACAGGTGACATCATTTCAGTAGAAGCAGTCCATCAATGGCACCCAGCAATGTTGAGTAGGTGCAGACACCATCAAGTGACATTATGTCAGTAGAAGCAGTTCCATCAGTGGCATCCAGTAATGTTGAACAGGTGCAGACAGCAACAAGTGACATCATTTCAGTAGAAGCAGTCCATCAGTGGCACCCAGCAATGTTGAGCAGGTGCAGACATCAGTCCATAATATTCACTATCACTAATCACACTGTTGATCAGAGTTTATCATGAAACATGTCCTAGTGGCACCAATCACGTAGAAAAAGTGCAAGTAACAGTCCATAATATTCACTATCACTAATTAGACAGTTCATCAGCAGTAATTAAACATTTCCAGGTGGCACCCATTATGTTGAACAAGTGCAGGTAACAGTCCATAATATTCACTATCACTAATCAGACAGTTCATCAGCAGAAATTAAACATTTCTAAGTGTCACACATCCATTTGAACAGGTGCAGGTGTGAACAACAGTTTGAATGCACACACAATTGCTTTTACAAAATTATTATAAATGCTCTTACACTAAACATACAAATCATAACAAACACACAAATGATGTCAGATAATTGTCATATTAACTATTACAAGTACACAAACATCAGTAAACCTATAATATTTATGGGTGTCAGTGCAAGCCACTACAAACAAATAAAATAATATTTAGGAGATAGGTGGGTAGGATTAGGAAAGGAAAACACACAAAACACACTCACTCATCTTTCATCCACATTAAGTACTACTGTGTAATTGAATAGTGTTAACTGTGTGAATCCACTTCTGTCAAAATTTCATGTTCATCATGTGTATCAAGTAGTAGTGACAGCATGTATAACAGTCAATAATAGTTAAGTCAACGTCATAGTCATCATGTCAAGACCAATGTTTGCCAAGCCAGATCAAAATGTACGGTTGCTGAACAACTGTCAGTGTGCCAAGATATGCAACTTCCTCTCTCCAAAAAAAAAGTACATACTGCTTAGTGATTTAACAAAGTGTGTGTAGAAATCTTCCTTCCATTTTAGTGTTCTAGTCTGCTATCTCCATCCTCCTTGTTCCATATAGACCAACAACAAAAAAAAAAAAAAAATATGCACCTCACTTATTTTACCTCTTATACACCATAACTCCAATCAACTTCATATAATCTCAATACCTCCATAATACCTCTTCAATACGTCGATACATATAAACCTTATTGCCAGTATCATTTCACTTCCATAACAACTCTTTCCTCTAGTCAGTCTCCTCGATCGAGTACAGATAAAATCCTAATGCAAACCTCCTCATCCCATACAATCCGAAGACACACTGTCAACACACAACCTCTGTGTAATCCATCTGACCAAATTCTTCTACTCATTATGAATTATAAACAAAGAATGCATACATGACCTCTAACAGACTTAGTTCGAATAACTCTCAGTAATTAAGTACGATTACGGAGTGTGAATGATCCTAATATTTCACAGTGTGTACACCACTTCAAGAATTATGGCAAACAGAAGCAAACATGTGGAGTATTTCTTGTGTCAAGTGTCACTTCCTATTTCAATTGCTCACGAAAAATGCAGTGTAATAACTGTGTTGGTATGTCATGTCGTTAGCTTCCTTCCTATTGGCATACATTTATACAGCTTTCATAAAACCTCCAGCTCATGTGACTTCTATGAAGTTTGTTGTACTAATGTCGTTCGTCGAATTATAGCAGTTCATTTTCTTATCTTAAAAATATAAGGCACTGAGCGTAAGCAAGGCAAGCAATAGCGAGTAAATATACCAGTAGTGAACAGAATGTCAACAAGTGGATTCAGCACAATTCTTACAACGAGGCTCTGCCAAGCGAACAATCTGTAACTAGTGCCATAGTGTAACCTAAACTCTATGTTTGTACACTGTACATCAGCATTGCTATATACCAAATTGAAGTATAGTTATGACAACAAGCAGAAATGTGTAAATGTGCAATCCATACGCATAGCAGTAAACATATATCTTACGTACTAAACAGGTCATTAGCATCGTATCTTAATAAGTAAACATGAAGGCGCAAGCAGATAAATCACAAAGTATAACTTACATACCCAACCACATCAGCACAATTAATCAGGTGACAATTATAATTTAAATAAATAAGCACAGCAGGCACATAATAAAAAAAATATAACATCAGTGAAAAAGCATAGCAGCCAAGCGATGCATAATATACACAAGTTACAACCCAGTTCATTAATAATCATTGTCAAAATCAGTTAACGTACGCAAGCACGTCACTTCACAAGTAATTTCATAGAACATGAAATTTAGCACAAAGTATGCATCACGTAATCGCGAGCAGCAAATTACGTCTAAAGTACGTACCTAAGTGGAAATATGTTACCTGAAAAATAAACTCAATTAATAATTACCTTTTTAGTTTATTACTTTCTTCTTCGAAATGACATTTTTCCTGAAATTTTCTCGATAGCAAGTCGTCTTAACGTCGGACATGCACAGAATTTACCTGAAGTTCTTAAATATTTTATAGAACCGTATCCTGAAAAATAACAGAATTCATCAAGTCACTATAGCTTTATACTGAATTTAGTCGGAGAAATTAGACTGTGTATTTATTTACGGCTGTCAGTGCATTCGCACTGAGCGCTCGATCAGCTGTAGGCGCGTGACGTAGGAAGTGATTGTTTGCGGTCAACGACTGCCTTGTGCGGCGCGCAGACTTGACTGTTGCTTTGAGTATATGCCGCCGCCAAAACACAGCGCGGTATCCTTGTACTCTCCGTGTGTTTACATACAACTGTTAGTTTCTCAAAAGTATGTCATTCTACAAAAATTTTTCAAAAGTATATCATTCCACAAAAATTTTAACGTTAGATATATGATGTATTCCCTTAGAGCGTCGTGATTTAAGAGTTTCTACTTCGACAGTGTTATCATGAATAATTTTGAGAATTCTATATGGACCGTTATAAAGCAGAAAAAATTTCCGACACAAGCCTTTTCCTTTGTGAGACAAACGATGAGCCTTAATTAACACCTTCTGACCAACTGACAAGATTTTTAAACGACCAGGACGCTTAGCCGATTTCTCTCTTCTAGCAGCCGCAGATGCAGTATTTTGTAGAGCCAGGTTGACAACTTCAGAATGCCGCAGTTTCCGTGTAGGCGGAAAAGGAACGATTTCAGAAATGCGATTTGTCGGTGCTTTGTTTTTTAATATCAGTATAGGTGGTAAAGAAGTTGAGTCGTTAGGAAGTTCATTCAGAATGTTTTGAAAAATATGAAGATACTGATCCCAAGTTCTGTGATTCTGATGACAATAAAGACGACACAATTTATTGATTTCCTTCATCCATCTCTCTGAAGCGTTAGATTGAGGGTGAAAAAGTGAAATGAAAATTGGTTTAATTTTACGACGCCGTAGAGTACGAAGCCAAATTTTAGAACGAAACTGTGATCCATTATCTGATATAACCTTATCAACATGACCCACTTCTTTAAGAAAATGGTTAATGAAAGCATTAGATACTGAACGAGCTGTTGCTTTGCGTAACGGTGTAAAACACACATATTTTGATGTCAACTCCACTGCTACGAAAATGTACGCAAAACCATTAGTAGATCGAACCACTGGACAGAACAAATCAACTGCAGCCATGTCCTTTAATTTTGCTGGAATGATAGGAAACAACGGTGCTCTGTGAGAAACTGTCGGCGGCTTAGCCTTTTGACATAATTTGCATTTGGCAAGAACAAATCGAATACGTTTTTCCATATTATTGAAGTAGCAATTTTCTCGTAATTTATGAAAGCATTTTCTGGGACCAAAGTGTGCATAACTGAAATGTGTATACCAAATCAGCTTATTAACCCACTCATCAGGAATACAAACTAACCAAACAGAGTTGTCGACCGATTTTCGTTTGAAAAGAATGTCATTGCGAACTAAATAATGCTGTCTAATCGCTACGCTTTCCTTTCTCCTCCACTTCTCCTTAATGTCCTTCCAGATTGGATCCTTATTTTGCTCCTTAGCGATGTACTGGAGCGAAGACGAAATAAAGTTCTCAAACGCAACACCTTGAATATACATCAAACAATAATTGTTTTCCTTGCAGTCCTCTTCAGCACTTTGTTTCAAACCCATAGGTGCACGTGATAAAGCATCGGCAACAATATTTGAAGAACCCTGTATGTAAACAATACTAAAATCAAACTCCTGTAGGTACAACGCCCATCGTGACAATCTGCCATGAGTTAATTTTGTCGACATAAGAAACTCCAGAGCTCGATGATCGGTGTAAACCTTAGTATGTCTGCCAAACAAAAATGTGCGAAATTTTGTAAAAGCCCAAACAACAGCCAAAGCTTCAAGTTCCGTAATCGAATAATTCTTTTCTGATTTCGAGAGAACACGACTTCCAAATGCAATAGTCTTTTGTACTACAACGCCGTTTTCTTCTATCTCTTGAAATAAATGTGCACCTAGGCCTTTGTATGATGAGTCCGTCGCCAAACAAAAATCTTTAGATAAATCCGGGTGTGAAAGAAGTGGAGCAGCAACTAAAGCATCACGAAGTTGTTCAAATTCTGACTGAGCTTCCTCATCCCAACACCAATTAGATTTCTTTCCGGATAGTTCACATAAACGAGGTGTGGCCAAATTGTCCAATCTAACAAAGCGTCTAAGAAAATTACAGACACCAAGGAAACTACGAACATCACGTTTTGTGGTAGGAACAGCATAATTACGAATAGCGTCTAATTTTTCTGGATCAGGAAGAATACCTTCTGTAGAAATAATGTGACCGAGAAATTTCACCTGAGAACGACCAAATTCAGATTTTTCTAACTTCACCGTAATGCCAACTCTTGCAAAAATACGTAATAATGAATCCAAAATTTTGTTGTGCTCACTCCAAGAACGTTTAGCAACAAGAATATCGTCAACATATGAAGTAATATTGTCACGAAGATAAACAGGTAAAATTTCATTTAAGCAACGAATGAATGCTGCTGAAGATACAGTAAGTCCAAACGGTAATTTCCGAAACTGGTAACAGTTACCAAAGGCTAAAAAGGCAGTATATTTTCTACAATCAGGGTGGAGTTCTATTTGCCAAAAACTTGCGCGCATGTCAATCGTGGATAAAATTTTAATTCCATGGAAATGTTGAAGAAGTTCATCTAAATTTTGTGGGCGGTCAGTTTCAGGAATGATGATATTATTTATCTGTCTGGAATCCAGAACCAAACGAATTGACCCATCCTTTTTAAGAACAACGCGTAATGGGCTAGTATAAGGACTGACTGCAGGCTCAATAATGCCCTGATCTAACATGTACTGAAGTTCATTCTTAACCTTGTCTCTGTAAGCCAAAGGAATAGCGTACGTTTTCCCTCGAAATGGTGTGTGTTCTTTTACTTTAAATAAATATTGTAAGCCTTGTATAGTTCCCGTGTGATGACTAAACACTGTAGCATGTGAAGTCAAAATTTGGTGCAGCTCTTCTCTTGCAACGTCATCTGGCACTTCAGCTTTGTTAACCTTTTCATTAATCAGTTCTTCGCTATTAATTATATCATCCATCGCGTCTCTGTATCTATTGTCATTGTCATGAATAAACACATTGTCGTCATAATGCTCAACGAAAACATCAGAAGTAAGAAACCTTAAACATTTTGTATCTGACTCAGATCTTGTTAAACACTCGAAAAATTTCAAACTTTTCGGCATTCCGGCAACAGTCAAATTCACACTTCCCTCTTTAAAGTTCAAAATTGCCTTATGTGCGTTAAGAAACTCCATACCTAATATAATTTGTGTACTGAGTAATGGAACAATAATAAAATTAGCAGAAAATTCGTATCCTTGACAATTGAAATTTAGGCTGGTCTGTTGTTTAACTTCTACACCTTTTCCAGAAATCGCTCCTCGAATTGTAGTTTTAGAAATAGGTAACACAGGACAGGCAATAGTCCTTTCACATATACGAAAAACTGATTCACTAATGACGTTCAATGGGCTCCCAGAATCTAAAACTGCAGTGAACTTATTCTTATCCACACATACTTCAATAACAGGATGTAAAAATGCGTATACATTATTTTCCTTTTCGTCTAACAAAATGTCTCTCATGTCTTCCAGGCGTACGTAGTGTAAAGCCGTAGTGTCATTACTTTGAGACCGTCTATATTGCTGCCAGAAGCCGAAGCTGCTAGTCATTGTCGATTGTTTGCGTCACATCTTTGATTATTCGCGTCATTTCGCGGATCCATTTCTACGATTTGCACTTGTCTCTCTGAAGTTCTGTCACGTGGAGGATGCCAATTAGGTCCCTCCTGTCTGTTAGATACAAATTCTTGGTTGTGTCTGTTATTAAAATTTCTGTTTTCCTGTCTGTCTGCATAACTACTTCTTGTATAATTTCGACTGTCACTTCTGAAATTATTGTTGTATCTACTACCCTGGTTATTTCTGTAGTAAGAATTTCTATTACTGTATGAATAATTTCTGTCTTGATGATACCGATTACTGTTTCCGTATGATTGATCATTCCGGAAGGAATTACCGTTATTATAATTGTCTGTGTAATTTCTGTTAGAACGTCTGTTATTGTCATAAGGCTGGTATCTATTGTCCTGTCTGTTACGTCTGTCATTCTCAAAGTTCCCCATATAACGCCCGTTCCGATCACTATCCCTTTTCTCTGAAAATCTATAGTAATTACTGTTACTGAAAAAGTTACAAGAAGTCCTGTCGTCGTTGTCATACTCAAGTTCTTGCAACAAAGTCTTAAAAGTCTCAATGTCGTCTTTACATCTTCCGGCTAAAGCAATTTGTCTTATGGATTGTGGCAGCTTAGTTAAACAAATGCGAATTAATTCAGTCGGGCTATAAGGGTTGGAAAGGAACTGATTCTTTCGAATCATGTCTTCAAAATATTCTGCCGGCGTGCGGAACTCAGACTGTTTGAAATTACGCTGCATAATCAGACTATGTTTGACTCTATCTTGCGTGTTTTCGGACCAATATGCCGATAGAAATGCATGATAAAAATCATTCAGATTATTACAATCTCTAATGAGTGCGCGCATCCGCGTCGCCGGTTCGTTTTCTAAATATCCACACATAAATTCCAGTTTGTGACTTAGTGGCCAATTTGGTGGAAGTGCGTACATAAATTGATCTAACCATGCACATGGATGTATGTCATTCTTAGAATTGCGGAAGATCTTAAATTTCCGAACAGTCAAAAAGTGTTTATAGTCAAAGTTTTCGCCTCGTGGCGACAAAGACCTACCGCGTCTGTCCCAGTCCCAATGTCGATTATTGTCAAGTTCGCGCGCCTGGCGCTCTCTTGTTGCATCCCGTAAATGAAACAAATTATTTTCTTCAAACCCCTCTGGTATCTGTGATTCTAAATTTCTTTTGCCATCTTTTCCTACGATTTCGCCTTCAATTTGTTTGACTTGCTTTTTTAATGCCTCAACTTCCCTTTTCACGCGTTCATTAAATTTTCCCTGATTTTCAACATGTTTATTTATGCTCTGGTACTCTTCGGTTTCTGAAAATGGCAATGGAGCTGTGTCATCTGAATCTCTGTCCCCATTTAAACTAAGATTTGTCAATTTATCTGAAATCTCCTCCACTCTTTCCGATAAGTCACCAATTTGTTCTTTCTGTTTATTTACGTCTTCCGTAAGTGTCGCGACTCGGGTTTCAGTATTAACACATTTAGTAGTTAACTGTTCATACTGTTGTGTTAGGTTATTCAATCTGTCATTTGGTACGGATTCCTCGATTCTCTCAAATATTTCTTCCTTATCGTTTGCACGGTGTAAATTTAACTCTGAAAATTTTTGTACTATCGCGCGATCTCTTTCTTCCTGTTCTCTATCCTGTTCCCTTTGTCTAATCTCTACTGCAACTAATCTATTATTGTGAGCATTCAAAATCGGTTGTACTTCTTCTCTGATTTCTTTCTTTAATTCATCTTTCATGTTTTTGAAACATGTCCCTATTCGTGAGTCTAACCGTGTTTCCATTGTTCCCATATCTGTTTTTAATTCAGATCGTAACTGTGATCCCACTGTTTCCATATCTGTTTTTAATTCAGATCGTAACTGTGATCCCAGAGAGTCTAACCGTGTTGCCATTGTTCCCATATCTGTTTTTAATTCAGATCGTAACTGCTCCATTGTTCCCATTTGTGAGTCTAACCGAGTTCCCAAATTTAATATTGCACTCATCAACTGCTCCGTGTTAACTTGTTCAAAATTCTTTTCGCCCCTAACATTTCCCGCAAAACTAACTTCCTACTGCATAGCCGTAAGGCTATCTGTGTTCGATACTATTCCAGAATCTTCTGTAGTTAATCTCGGATTCTGTGAATTTTCTGATTGAGAAAAATTTTGAAATGGTTCCGGACTATTTTCCCGACTTATTACATTGTTTTCCACTTCATTATCCACCATACTGTTTTCCTCTGTTGGCGAGTTCGCCATGTCAACAATTTCGTCATTCTCACTATTCATCATTTTCGCCTTTTTCATCGACCGCGTAATCATCGAGGCAGCGGTCGCCACGTGCATGGGGGCTTAATTATAAAAAAAATAAGAATGCAAATATTTTTGGTAGCTGTAAGTCCGATTACGCAAGTCTCGTAAACGGCTGGCCCTAACTAGTTTTAGTACGCAATCTGACTGCATGGAATAACAACAAACAATGAAAGAAAATTTTCGTTAACACAGTTAATTAATTAAGTCCCCAGCAACTATAAAACCTACGAAACCAACAAAGCACAAGTGTAGCTGTTCTGTATGTGGTAGTATGACTCAACGCACATCTGGCACGGTTCTTCTTCAACAAGACAAGAATTTTTAAATACCAATTATACTGACGTGATAAAAGAAAATTAGAAATACTATAATTGTGCAAGAAAACCAAAATTACACTCTAATACAAGAACACAAGCCAGATGCTTTGTTGACTGAACCTGTAATGACGCATTATTCAGGACACACAAATAATAAAACAACATAATACTTATTACCTTCATATATATTGACGAAAAGCACTCAGATCGTTACAATATCTCCATTAGAACAACATCTGCTATCTTTCCCATCAAACCACTGCATAAAACATGGAACAACACACTCCACTACCACATCTCGCTCTGACTTCACGACAAGCAGCGTCCACCACAACTTCTCGGTAAGCACTGCCTGTCGCTGCGTCTCAATAATCACTGCCGGTGGAGGCGGCGGAACAATACTCTCTGGCGCGATTTCTGGCGCTGTGGCTCAGTGTAGCCACCTTTCAAAGTATCTCACTTGAATTTTTTCGGCATTTTTGATGGCGCATATTATAATTTTTTCACATGTTTAATACCTTAAAATTAATTAGTAGGCCTACAAGTTTTGGTCGAGAGAAAATTGTTGTGTACTTAAAACGGTTCATTCTGACTAAAGTGTTGGTTTGTGCTTAAAGATTTGTGAATTTTTAACTCAGTAATCTCTAAATGCACTTATTTGCTTGTAGCAGATCGCATGACAAAAAAGGTTGAGCACCCTGCTCTGAGAAATCTGATCATCAGTGACTGATTTCAGCTGTAGACGGCATACGTAACGAAATTTCTGGACTCTCTTCTTCACCAAACCAGGGCCAGTGTTACAGGACCTTAGCCTACGGAGGTGACAAATTTGTGACCGTTGTGCTTTGCTTGCTTCATGTAACTCGAAGGTCAGTTATTCTTCATAAAGTACACTACGAACCTTCATATTCTGTGTACCCATAGGACGTAGGTACCAAATCCCGGTGCCTGCACTTATCAGGAAGTAACACTCCAACATAAAACAACCGCAGTTTCGCTTTTTCCGAAGACGCGGCTACAGCTGGGCTTGCAGCGGGTGGGACCCGCTCTTGGTTTATTTATCGCCCCCTCCGTCTCCGACGCGTAATTAAGATACACGAGACCCCAGGTCGGCGGCGTATAAATTTTCCACGGGGAAAATCGTGCTAACTCGCGATAGGAGCTGCTGAGCGCGCCGTTTCACGTGTCTCGTTGCTACAGCGTTAATCCGTCGCGTTCGATACGTTCTACGTACACAGGGTGCTCCAGGGGGAATGGTCAATTTTAAGGTACATAAGAGCAGCGATCATTCGAGACAAAACATTCTAGTAAACATGTGCTCTAAGTTGTGTACCTCAAGTGCAGTGAGCGCTTGTTCAGTAGATGTGTTTCATGAACGTGGCTGCAGGGATCCGCATTCGTTATGAAAAAGTAAAGAAAAGTATGGACAGATTTAATCTCAATAGTAAATTTCTGCACTGTTGAGATTTAATTCAGCCCATAATTTTCTTCAATTCTTAATAATGAATACAAATATTCCACAGCAGCTAAGATGAACAAATGCTCATAGCTCTTAAGGTATGCACTTTAGAGTCCATCTTTACTAGAAGTTTTTGTTATTTTTGCCCAATCTATCATCTTTCAAAATACGGAAAGCAACGGACTTGCAGTAGAAAAGATTTGTTTCACAGACAAGTGCGCATACCTCCGAAGGTATGCACTCTAGAATCAATATTTACTATACTTTTTCTTCGAATGAACGTTTCTGTCCCATTTCTGAAGACTGATTATTCCTCCTGGAAGCGCCTATATATGACAACGAGTGTCTGGCGCAGTTGCTAGATCGGTTATTGCTGCCACAATGGAAGGTTACCAAGCAAGAGTTTGAACGTGGTGTTATAGACGGTGCACGAGCGATACGACACAGCATCTCCGAGGTAGCGATGATGTGGGGATTCTTCCGTACGACCATGTCACAAGTGTACTGTGAATATTAGGAATTCGGTAAAACATCACATCTCTAACATCGCTGCGGCCGGAAAAATTTGGTGGAAGAACGGGATCAACGACGACTGAAGAGAATCGTTCAACGTGACAGAAATGCAACCCTTGCGCAGATTGCAGCAGATTTCAGTGCTGGACCAACAAGTGTCAGCATGCGAACTATGCAACGAAACATCATCCAAGTGGGCTTTTGGAGCCGAAGGCCCACTCCTATACCCTTGATGACTGGACGACACAATGCTTTACGCCTCACCTGGTTCAAAATGGTTCAAATGGCTCTGAGCACTATGCGACTTAACTTCTGAGGTCATCAGTCATCTAGAACTTAGAACTAATTAAACCTAACTAACCTAAGGACATCGCACACATAGGTGCCCGAGGCTGGATTGGAACCTGCGACCATAGCCGTCGCTCGGTTCCAGACTGCAGCGCGTAGAACCGCTCGGTCACCACGGCCGGCGCCTCACCTGGGCCCGTCAACACCGACATTGGGCTGTTGATGGTTGGAAACATGGTGCCTAGTCGGACGACTCCCGTTTCGGATTGTATCGAGGGGATGGACGTATACGGGTATGGAGACAACGTAATGAATCCATGGACAATGCAATTTCCATCCCTTCCAAATTAACAATGTAAATGTAGGCCGGATGTGGCTTGGACTCAGAGATACAGCATCGACAGCAACTGAGAGATTTATACAAAATAAATTAATAAACGATGGAGATAGCTTCCTTGGTACCAAAAACGGGTCAGAACATTGATGCAGAGACCACGAAAAAAGGATACCAAATTCGAACGAACTCAAAATCTCCAAGGTTGGTGGTCTTTTACAGAAGCTCGAAATTTAGCGCGGAAACCAATGCGAGATGCTTATATTATTTTCCACAATGAGACTTTGTCTCGAAACCTGGCAGAAAAACCAAAGAGATTCTGGTTGTATGTAAAATATGCTAGCGGCAAGACGCAACCAATGCTTCCTCTTTATGATAGCAATGGAAATACTATCAGCGACATTATTGCCAAAGCAGAGTTACTAAACACAGCCTTCCGAAATTACTTGACCAAAGATGACGAAGGAAATAATCCGGAATTCGAATCAAGAACAGCTACCAACATGAGTAACTTAGAAATACACTACTGGCCATTAAAATTGCTACACAACGAAGATGCGCCACAGACGTGAAATTTAACCGACAGGAAGAAGATGCTGTGATACCACAAATGATTAGCTTTTCAGAGCATTCACACAAGGTTGGCGCCGGTGGCGACACTTAAAACGTGCTGACAAGTTTCCAACCGATTTCTCATACACAAACAGCAGTTGACCGACGCTGCCTGGTGAAACGTTGATGTGATGCCTCGTGTGAGGAGGAGAAATGCGTACCATCACGTTTCTGACTTTGATAAAGGTCGGCTTGTAGCCTATCGCTATTGCGGTTTATCGCATCGCGACATTGCTGCTCGCGTTGGTCGAGATCCAATGGCGGTTAGTAGAATATGGAATCGGTGGGTTCAGGAGGATAATACGGAACGCCTTGCTGGATCCCAACGGCCTCGTATCACTAGCAGTCGAGATGACAGGCATCTTATCCGCATGGCTGTAGCGGATCGTGCAGCCACGTCTCGATCCCTGAGTCAACAGATGGGGACGTTTGCAAGATAATAACTATCTGCACGAACAGTTCGACGTTTGCAGCAGCATTGACTATCAGCTCGGAGACCATGGCTGCGGTTACCTTTGATGCTGCATCACAGACAGGAGCGCCTGCGATGGTGTACTCAACGACGAAGCTGGGTGCGCGAATGGCAAAACGTAATTTTTTCGGATGAATGCAGCATCATGATGGTCGCATCTATGTTTGGCGTCATCGCGGTGAACGCACATTGGAATCGTGTATTCGTCATCGCCATGCTGGCGTATCACCCGGCGTGAAGGTATGGGGTGCCATTGATTACACCTCTCGGACACCTCTTGTTCGCATTGACGACACTTTGAACCGTGGACGTTACATTTCAGATGTGTTAGGAACCGTGGCTCTACCGTTCATTCGATCCCTGCTAAACCCTACATTTCAGCAGGATAATACACGACCGCATGTTACAGGTCCTGTACGGGCCTTTCTGGATACAGAAAATGGTCGACTGCTGCCCTGGCCAGCACATTCTTCAGATCTCTCACCAATTGAAAACGTCTGGTCAATGGTGGCCGGGCAACTGGTTCGTCACAATACGCCAGTCACTACTCTTGATGACCTGTGGTATCGTGCAGCATGGGCAGCTGTACCTGTACACGCCATCCAAGCTCTGTTTGCCTCAATGCCCAGGCGAATCAAGACCGTTATTACGGCCAGAGGTGGTTGTTCTGGGTACTGATTTCTCAGGATCTATGCACCGCAATTGCGTGAAAATGTAATCACATGTCAGTTCTAGTATAATATATTTGTCCAATGAATACCCGTTTATCATCTCCATTTCTTCTTGGTGTAGCAATTTTGATGGCTAGTAGTGTAGATGTCGTTGGAGAAGTGAAGCAAGTTAAATAACTTAAAGAAGCAAGTCTTCCGGTCCAGGCTAAATACCACTTACGTTCCTTTCAGAGTATGCTGGTGCAATAGCTCCATACTTAACTACCATTTACAACCGCTCGTACTACGGAAGATCCCCACCCAAAGACTGGAAAGTTGTACAGGTCACAGCAGCATTCAAGAAAGGTAGTAGGAGTAATCCACTCCATTACAGGCCCATATCGCTAACGTCGATATGCAGCAGGATTTTGGAACATATATTGTGTTTGAACCTTATGAACTACCTCGAAGAGACACACAGTCAACACCAAGACGTCGTTCTTGTGAAACACAACTAGCTCTTTACACACACAAAGTGTTGAATGATATTGACAAGGGACTTCAAATTGATTCCGTATTTCTAGGTTTCCAGAAGGCTTTAGAAACTGTACCAGACAAGTGGCTTGTAGTGAATTTGCGTGCTTATGGAATATTGTCTCAATTATGCGACTGGATTCGTGATTTCCTGTCAGAGAGGTCACAGTGCGTGGCAACTGACGGAAAGTCATCGAGTAAAACAGAAGTGATTTCTGGCGTTCCCGAAGGTAGTGTTATAGGCATTCTGCTGTTCCTTATCCATACAAACGATTTAGGAGATAATCTGAGCAGCCGTTTTAGGTTGTTTGCAGATGATGCTGTCGTTTATCGTCTAGTGAACTCAACAGAAGATCAAAACAACTGCATAACGATTTAGAAAAGATATCTGTATGGTGCGAAAACTGGCAGTTGACCCTAAATAATGAGAAGTGTGAGGTCATTCACATGAGTGCTAAAAGGAATCCGTTAAACTTCAGTTGCACGATAAAGCAGTCAAATGTAAAGGTCGTAAATTGAACTGAACACCTAGGAATTACAATTACAAACAACTTAAATTGGAAAGAACACATAGAAAATGTTGTGGAGAGGGCAAACAAAAGGCTGCGTTTTAAAGGCAGAACACGTAGAAGATGCAATAGATCGACTAAAGAGACTGCCTATAGTACGCTTGTCTGCCCTCTTTTGGAGTACTGTTGTGGGGTGTGGGATTCTTACCAGATTGGATTAACATCAACAAAATTAAAAAAAGGGCAGCATGTATCGTATTATCGCGAAAGAGGTTCGGGATCAACAAAACGAAGGCATTTTTCATTGCGGCGATATCGTGTCACGAAATTTCAATCATCAACTTTCTCCTCCGATTGCGAAAATATTTCGTTGACGCCAACCTACAAAGTGATAAACGATCATCATAATGAAATAGAGGGAAATCAGAGCTCGGACGGGAAGATATAGGTGTTTCTTTTTCCCACGAATAATAGAGAATTATTGTGAAAGTGGTTCGATGATCCCTCTACCAGGTACGTAAGTGTGAGTTGCAGAGTACCTACGTGAATGTAGATGTAGATAATGACGAAACGCGAGAACTCTAAAGTTACTGCACGTTAGCGTTGAGCTGAGTGGCGCATTGCATTCTTTTGTACTTGCATTCAGTGATTAAACGGAATAAGTAGTCACATATTCGGTCGTGTTTCGCAAGTATAGAAATCTACTGCTGAGATATACTTACCGCAAAGTACGTCGGCTATGTCGAGGGAAACGCCTGGAAGATTCAAAACCCGCTATTGTTGAATTTCTGAAGGTAAAAGGACACTAGGATCGATAATTAGAGCATCCAGAATGGATTTGTAGATTTCTCAATTTTAGTGGAATTGATTGCCCCCTGCCCACTGCAGGACATTCCGAAGTGAGAAACAATTTATTTCTGGAACGAAATTTTCACTCTAGAGGACTTTGCGCTGATATGAAACCTGCTGGCAGAGTATAACTGTGTGTCGAACCCAGACTCGAACGCGGGACCTTTACATATCGCAGTAAGTGCTCTACAATGTGAGCTACACAAGCACGAATCACAAGCTTTCCTCACAGCTGTACTTCCGGTAATACACTCCTGGAAATGGAAAAAAGAACACATTGACACCGGTGTGTCAGACCCACCATACTTGCTCCGGACACTGCGAGAGGGCTGTACAAGCAATGATCACACGCACGGCACAGCGGACACACCAGGAACCGCGGTGTTGGCCGTCGAATGGCGCTAGCTGCGCAGCATTTGTGCACCGCCGCCGTCAGTGTCAGCCAGTTTGCCGTGGCATACGGAGCTCCATCGCAGTCTTTAACACTGGTAGCATGCCGCGACAGCGTGGGCGTGAACCGTATGTGCAGTTGACGGACTTTGAGCGAGGGCGTATAGTGGGCATGCGGGAGGCCGGGTGGACGTACCGCCGAATTGCTCAACACGTGGGGCGTGAGGTCTCCACAGTACATCGATGTTGTCGCCAGTGGTCGGCGGAAGGTGCACGTGCCCGTAGACCTGGGACCGGACCGCAGCGACGCACGGATGCACGCCAAGACCGTAGGATCCTACGCAGTGCCGTAGGGGACCGCACCGCCACTTCCCAGCAAATTTGGGACACTGTTGCTCCTGGGGTATCGGCGAGGACCATTCGCAACCGTCTCCATGAAGCTGGGCTACGGTCCCGCACACCGTTAGGCCGTCTTCCGCTCACGCCCCAACATCGTGCAGCCCGCCTCCAGTGGTGTCGCGACAGGCGTGAATGGAGGGACGAATGGAGACGTGTCGTCTTCAGCGATGAGAGTCGCTTCTGCCTTGGTGCCAATGATGGTCGTATGTGTGTTTGGCGCCGTGCAGGTGAGCGCCACAATCAGGACTGCATACGACCGAGGCACACAGGGCCAACACCCGGCATCATGGTGTGGGGAGCGATCTCCTACACTGGCCGTACACCACTGGTGATCGTCGAGGGGACACTGAATAGTGCACGGTACTTCCAAACCGTCATCGAACCCATCGTTCTACCATTCCTAGACCGGCAAGGGAACTTGCTGTTCCAACAGGACAATGCACGTCCGCATGTATCCCGTGCCACCCAACGTGCTCTAGAAGGTGTAAGTCAACTACCCTGGCCAGCAAGATCTCCGGATCTGTCCCCCATTGAGCATGTTTGGGACTGGATGAAGCGTCGTCTCACGCAGTCTGCACGTCCAGCACGAACGCTGGTCCAACGGAGGCGCCAGGTGGAAATGGCATGGCAAGCCGTTCCACAGGACTACACCCAGCATCTCTACGATCGTCTCCATGGGAGAATAGCAGCCTGCATTGCTGCGAAAGGTGGATATACACTGTACTAGTGCCGACATTGTGCATGCTCTGTTGCCTGTGTCTATGTGCCTGTGGTTCTGTCAGTGTGATCATGTGATGTATCTGACCCCAGGAATGTGTCAATAAAAGGAAAATTGAAGAGACCTTTGGAGAAAGGAGAACAACTTGTATAAATATCAAGAGCTCAGATGGAAACCCAGTTCTAAGCAAAGAAGGGAAAGCAGAAAGATGGAAGGAGTATATAGACGGTCTATACAAGGGCGATGTACTTGAGGACAATATTATGGAAATGGAAGAGGATGTAGATGAAGATGAAATGGGAGATACGATACTGCGTGAAGAGTTTGACAGAGCACTGAAAGACCTGAGTCGAAACAAGGCCCCCGGAGTAGACAACATTCCATTGGAACTACTGACGGCCTTGGGAGAACCAGTCCTGACAAAACTCTACCATCTGGTGAGCAAGATGTATGAAACAGGCGAAATACCCTCAGACTTCAAGAGGAATATAATAATTCCAATCCCAAAGAAAGCACGTGTTGACAGATGTGAAAATTACCGATTAATCAGTTTAATAAGCCACAGCTGCAAAATACTAACAAGAATTCTTTACAGACGAAAGGAAAAACTAGTAGAAGCCGACCTCGGGTAAGATCAGTTTGGATTCCGTAGAAATACTGGAACACGTGAGGCAATACTGACCTTACGACTTATCTTAGAAGAAAGATTAAGGAAAGGCAAACCTACGTTTCTAGCATTTGTAGACTTAGAGAAAGCTTTTGACGATGTTGACTGGAATACTCTCTTTCAAATTCTAAAGGTGGCAGGGGTAAAATACAGGGAGCGAAAGGCTATTTACAATTTGTACAGAAACCAGATGGCAGTTATAAGAGTCGAGGGACATGAAACGGAGGCAGTGGTTGGGAAGGGAGTGAGACAGGGTTGTAGCCTCTCCCCGATGTTATTCAATCTGTATATTGAGCAAGCAGTAAAGGAAACAAAAGAAAAATTCGGAGTAGGTATTAAAATCCATGGAGAAGAAATAAAAACCTTGAGGTTTGCCGATGACATTGTAATTCTGTCAGAGACAGCAAAGGACCTGGAAGAGCAGTTGAACGGAATGGACAGTGTCTTGAAAGGAGGATATAAGATGAACATCAACAAAAGCAAAACGAGGATAATGGAATGTAGTCGAATTAAGTCGGGTGATGCTGAGGGAATTAGATTAGGAAATGAGACACTTAAAGTAGTAAAGGAGTTTTGCTATTTGGGGAGCAAAATAACTGATGATGGTCGAAGTAGAGAGGATATAAAATGTAGACTGGCAATGGCAAGGAAAGCGTTTCTGAAGAAGAGAAATTTGTTAACATCGAGTATAGATTTAAGTGTCAGGAAGTCATTTCTGAAAGTATTTGTATGGAGTGTAGCCATGTATGGAAGTGAAACATGGACGGTAAATAGTATAAACAAGAAGAGAATAGAAGCTTTCGAAATGTGGTGCTACAGAAGAATGCTGAAGATTAGATGGGTAGATCACATAACTAATGAGGAAGTATTGAATAGGATTGGGGAGAAGAGAAGTTTGTGGCACAACTTGACCAGAAGAAGGGATCGGTTGGTAGGACATGTTCTGAGGCATCAAGGGATCACCAATTTAATATTGGAGGGCAGCGTGGAGGGTAAAAATCGTAGGGGGAGACCAAGAGAGGAACACACTAAGCAGATTCAGAAGGATGTAGGTTGCAGTAGGTACTGGGAAATGAAGAAGCTTGCACAGGATAGAGTAGCATGGGGAGCTGCATCAAACCAGTCTCAGGACTGAAGACCACAACAACAAACCTATAAACTCAGTAGAGAGGCACATATGGAGCACTTGTAGTATGTCAAGAAAAGATTTGAGTTCTTCTATGACTGTGCAAAGCCCTGTGACAATACATTAAATAATATACCTACAGCAAATTGTGGAATCGCTTCAGTCATTTATAATAACCTTGTATGTTTTTCAAAACTTAATTACAGTAAACAAAGACGTAAAACAAAATACTCTCTAAGATTATATTACAGTTAGCTTGATAATAAACACTTTTATCTCTGATCCAAGTGCAAGAACAAAAAAAGTCTTATGTGAAATATTTAAGCAAACAATAGAAATCTCCAATTCAATTACACTAATCCGTACCTTCTTCACACACACAGTCTTTTGTCGTTGAAAATTTTTTTCAAGTATAGGTCTCAAAGTAAAATAATTACGCATCATACTTTAAATGAAAGCTAATATCATGGTTACGGAAATGAAGCAGATCTCGCTGACTTCGCAGTGCCTGGAAACATATTGGCACTGATATTGAACTCGTTCTGTTGGAATTTTTTTTCAGAACGTAGTGTCCTTTGGAGAGGGTCAAAACGACAAATTCGTAACAACGTATGAAATCTTCGTGGTGCAGTATACAAAATGTTGAAAAAATAATTGCAAAATCCTCAAATAAAACTTTGATGATCTTCTGAATTGCAAGAAACCCACAGACTAATTAACCTTCCAAAAGGCCACAGCCAACCCACATTCTAATCCACCTGCAATAGAAGAGATAGAGACAATCATCAAACAAATGAAGAATAACAGAGCAGCAGGAGAGGATTGTATTATTGCCAAGATATGAAAGCTCCAAGATGAAAACATCACGAAGCAAATTTGTAAGAGTATCTCAAAAATTTGGGTCACTGAGAAGTTGCCAGAGGAATGGAAATGTGCTTTGATACATCCTCTAGATAAAAAGGGTGATAAATCAGATCCAAATAATTACAAAGGTATTTCTCTAGTACCAGTCACATATAAAATTCTCTCAAAGGTGTTATTGAACAGACTAGAACCAGAAGCAGATCAGCAAATAGGGGAATACAAGGCAGGCTTCAGAAGAGGCAGATCAGGCATAGAACAGATATGGAACTTGAGAAAACTTTTGAAAATCAGACAGACAAGAAACACTGTAGTTACCTTTGTTGGCTTTAAAAAAGCATATGACTCCATAGACCGACAAACGCTCTTTGACCTACTGGAAAAATATGGCTTCGACAGAAAAACCAGGGAAATTGTACAACAGACGCTCACAGACACCACCTCGAAGATTAAGTTTATGGGAGAAATTTCGAAACCCTTCCAGATACACACAGGTGTCCGACAAGGAGATGGGCTTTCACCAGTCCTGTTTAACATAGTCTTAGACAAAATTGTCAAACAATGGGAAGAACAAGTTAAAGGAATACAGCTACGAAGAACACGTGAAACAAGAACAGTCATAAAACGTCTGGCATTTGCAGATGACACAGCCATACTTAGTAATAACACACAGGAGGCAAAGGAAGCACTGGAGCAGCTACATGAAATAACTGCCAAAACAGAGCTAGAGATATCGTATGGGAAGATTCAATACATGGAACGACAAACCAACAATGTAGACATCGTGCAAACGATGTATGTATCCGTAAAAAGAGTCGAAAAATTTAGATATTTAGGGGAATACATACAAATAGGAGGATAAAACAAGGCATCCAACATAGAATGAACAGAAAGACTCTAGAAAGCATACAAACTTACATCGTCACATTATAATGAGAAAAGCATATCAAGATAGGCCAAAATTAGAAACTACAAAACAGTTGTATTACCGGAAGCACTATATGCGTCAGAAACGACCACAATTGGAGCATCTGGCATTATAGAGACAGAAAACATAGAACGCAAAATTCTCAGGAACGGATCACAAAGATGGCATATGGATGAAAAGACCTACCAATGAGTTATACCAACACACTGACAGACTCACAGACATGATCAGAAAACGCACACTAAATTTCTACTGACACATGCAGAGACTGGACAACACCAGACTTACAAAGAGAATCTTTGATGCAGTATAACATTCAAATCTTAAAAAACAAGCTGGAGATCAACAAACAAATGGTAAAAGACAGAAAGGAATTCAGGAACAAAATTAGGAACGCAAAGTTTATGGTAAATGAGAAGAGGAAGATGGGATCATTATGGACAGAACAAAGGAAACAACAGCATAGTCAAAGGATGAATTGATTTTGGGAAGAGAAAAGGAAGAAAGGAAAGAAGTCAAAAATTCTGTCATCATGAGATATTTGAGTTCAAACACAGTCAATAAGGGCAAAAAAGACCACATGCCCATCTCCTGGATTACGGAAGACCAACTACATTGTACAGTACTTTGTCTCTAGCGCACAGTGTTATGTATGAGCTGATGGAACTACTGTCTTTTCAATTGTACTTTCCTTATGTACACACAGGATGTTCCTTCCAAGCGTAATCACGCGGTTTTTTAGGGTATTTAGGCAGGTATCTGCAGTTTCATTTTTGCAATGTGTATCTGGAGTCACCCCAAACGAACAGCCCTGCTGTTCACCACGTATTTCATGCGACGTCCAGTTTCGACGGAAAATGTCGGTTTGTTTCCCATTACAAACAAAATGATTCTAAAGTGGCATTTTATGAGTCCATTCGACAGAACGGTCCCAAGTTAGTCTAGTGCGACAGTCGTTTTATCGATACGTGATAAGAGGGCCAGTAAAAACCTGAAGAACGACTAGTGCTCCGGCAGCGAATGAGCAGCGCTGCTGCACGGCAGGGGCAGTCGGCGCTGGCCAGGGCGACGCTGTCGCTGCTCGAGTGCTCGTTATTCTTCGTTTGTTACTGTCCCTGTTAATGCATTGCACTAATTTGGGACCGCTCTATCTAATGATCACGCAGAACCCAGCTTTACAAATAATTTTGTTTTTAACGAGAAATAAACCAACGCTATCCGTCTACACTGGACGTCACTTCGAAGATGTGACGTGTAGATTTTGTTTAGCCTGGCTGCAGATACATATTGCATAAACGGAATTGCAAGTATCTGCCGAAACACCAGAGGAAAAGCGCCTGACGTCTCTTAGCAAGCAGAAAACATGGAGCAATCTTAAGGACTATGTTCAGCGACATCAGGATATAATGAGTTCATACTGAGTGGTTTACCATTAGTGATTCATTTGTTACGGTTATCGGTAATCAGATGGGGCTTAGAAGACCTGTCTGTGTGCCCTCCGCCGGCCACTGTGGATGAGCAGTTCTAGGCCCTTCAGTACGGAACCGTGCTGCTGCTGCGGTCGCAGGTTCAAATCCTGCCTCGGGCATGGATGTGTATGATGTCCTTAGGTTAGTTAGGTTTCAGTAGTTCTAAGTCTAGGGGACTGATGACCTCAGTTGTTAAGTCCCATAGTGCTCAGAGCCATCTGAACCCTTTTTTGTGCGGCCTCCGTTTTGACACTACTGGCAGTAACTATGCTGAGCTTAGACGTGAACAGTGTGTAGGGAACCAGCCTACTCACGCCATATAAAATTCATATGCTTTCCATTGTGTGCCAGCCTAGTCATCTGTAACTAGCTATGACATCATGAATGTTGCGCAATATCTTAAAAATAAAATAAATGATCTGAAAAATTAATAGCATGTCAGGAGTGATGCTAAAATAATAATGTGTTAAGTTTCAGTTTGGTAACTTAAACAGTTTTCGAAATTTGGACGTTTTACGTAAAAATCATCAGCGCAACAGGAAGGAGCTAGAAAGTTCAAAATTTATATTCAGATTCCTTTTTCATTGTAATTTAATGGAAACACCATGATGGATCTCACAAAGTAAAATTTTGGTTGAAATTCATGATTTTCTGTTTTTGTGTCCTTAAAGTTCGGAAGCAAGATAGATTAAGTAAGTGATTAGATAAAGCTAGGATGTTTAGATTTAGGTAGAACTGAGATACGCTATAATAGGAAAGATGTGAGAAGTTTCAAAAAGGTAGCTATAAAATTATACCTGTAGCGTCTTTCGAAAGGGCAAGTTCAGATCTCATCTATTGCGGGCAGTACAACTAAAATAATTCTCTCGCTAAAAGTATTTAACGTAGCCATTTCAGAGTTTTATTACAGATACTTACCTGTGTGCCGATTGTACAATTAAATCGAGAGCTTCATTGGCCTTCAGTGAATGAAGCAATTAATTATTTAGTAACTTGAAAAGGTGTTTTACTAGCCCGAGCGGCTGGTCAAGAAGGCAAATGTTGTCGGCTGCGCCTTCGGCGGTCCGCACCGCAGCTATGTAAATAGGAGCGTGCGAGCTGCAGAGTCAGCTTTGGGGTAAAGTGTTAATTGTGGAACGACTTCAGTGATTTATCCTCAGTTTGCGTATGTCGTATTTTCACGTGCCACCGCAGGACAGACTTTCTACCATTACTATCGTGGCATTTGATGAGTATTAACAGCAAATTTTTGCGAGCATTCACTTTGAACATTTACATCGATAACGATTATTGAACAGTTTCGTTATCTAGGGATAAAGGATCAGCGCAATAGACTCTGAACAGCTCTGATAGTGCAATAGCTGATAAGGGTAATCATTTGTCTGGAAATGTCTGTTTTCGGAATATAGTGAAAATTGTTATAGCAAACTGCATTTTCTATGAATCCAAGACATTATCCTAAATCCTCAGAGTGATGAACTTCAATAACCAATTACTTTTAATCTGCATCAGAGTGGGCACAGTGAACTTTAATTGCAGGCATCACGTTTTTGCTAATCACTTTCTGGTTGCCAACATTGTACAGAGAGCCTGTGTAGAGAATGGCAACATACAATAGTAATATTAATAACTTAAATTTTCCACCCGCCGCACGACAAGTGTTTGAAACATTCATTTTAGGATACAACCATACCTCAATGACGAGAACGTACTCCCACTGAACAGCTTCAACCTTTTGAACACTGTCACATTGTGAGCCTGCGAGATCCATGGTGTGTCGCTACTTTCAACAGTGGAGCATTTTCACATCAGTAGACCAGTTCTGGACATCCATGTAGTACACAAGCACGTCAAGATCTGCGCATTGTGCGAGCTGTGGTGGCCGACCGACATCATCCAGGGACGAAATCGGGTACATTTTGCACCTTTTGCGTCATCAGAGGCCATTGCGAACCGTCTTCTTAGAGCAAGTATAAGATCACATGTACCTCTGGCCAGGTACCGTCAAGCGTGGCTGCTTGGTATCATGAAAGAGGTGACTGGAGAGTGGGACGGCGCTCTGTTGTCTTCAGTGATGCGAGTAGGTTCTGCCCGTATGAAAATGATGGATGTAACCACGTGTGGTGCATACTTGATGTGCTGCCTATTCCAGGGTTCATCCGATCACAACACACAGATCCAGTCCAGTCTCAGGCTTCATGAAGGCGGAGGGGGGAGGGGGGGGGGGAGGGGAATGGGGGCATCAGTTGCAGCTCGTGGTCACATCTGGTCGTTCTGCAGAGTAAAATAACCAGTGTCAGCTACATCACACAGACTGTTATCTCCGTGCTAGTGCCATTTCTTCATCAGCAAGGTTTGGGACAAGATGAAGTGGGAACTTAATTGTTCTCCAGGGCTGCAAGAACCACTGCCGAACTGCAAACAAAAGGCACAAGATCCCTGGCCTGGCACTCTCTATCGCAGGATGCCATTTTTTAATCCTTTTGTAACGTCCCCTTAGAAAAATTTCTGAATTACTGTGCTGATAAACCTCTTACATTATTTGCTTTTCAAACAGCTGAGCAAAACTGAACGTACTCAAACATTCACTGAAGTGACACACAATATTTTTAGCGTAACGCAATCTGACTTTCAAAAATCCCTACAAAAGAATGGCCCTGACTAACATTAACCTATACCTTTCACAAATCACTTACCTCACCAAAAATCTTCGTTACTCGAACTACTGCAATACAGCGAGCGCCACTACTGCCAGCTAAATAAAAGATTCAAACTACTGAAGGCACTAACTACTGATAGGCATAGTTAGCAAATGAAAGATTTTGATAGAGAACAAACAATGTATTTACCTTAATAGTGTTGAAAAATCATAATATACATAGCAGTTCATGATATCCAGTCTTACAAATTTCAAAACTCTGCCATTTCTCTCCCCACATCCACCACTGCTGGCGGCTCACCTCCAACTGCGCAACGCTACGCGCTGTTCACATCCAGCTGCCCAACACTACAATGGCAGACAACAATGCAAAGTAGCCACAGACTGCACACAGCACAGCCAGTGATTTTCATACAGAGCGCTACGTAACGTTGCCAATATAAGAACCTAAATAGCCTACTTGCACTTTGAATGGGAGAACATACTTCTGCATTGTTGCCAGAGAGGAAGGTGGAGGAGGGGGGGGATGGGAGGGCCAATGTGTATTGATGCGACTGTTCGGTCACCTTTTACTGTAAATGTGGGTTTCATTTCATCTGATTTTGTTGTCATATACTCCTATAGTGGTGAACTGGTGTCACCCCACATTTAAGTAAAATGACCTTGTCCTTGGAGGGTCGAACTTTTTTGCAGTGTATATATTAGCACATGCCAAAGACATTTACTGTTATCATTCATGCAGTTTTTCAGTTATATGTCTGTGGCAATTAATATATACATTATTTTGTGCCACGCTGGGTAGCCACGCGGTCTAAGGCGTCTTGCACGGTCTGCGCGGCTATCCCCCCCCCCCCCCCCCCCCTTCCCGAGGCAGGTTCGAGTCCTTCCTCGGGCATGGGTGTGTGTGTCGTCCTTCACGTAAATTAGTTTAAGCTAGATTAAGTAGTGTGCAAGCTTAGGGACCGATGATCTCAGTAGTTTGGTCCCATAAGAACTTACCACAAATTTCCAAATTTTCCATTATTTTGCTGTGGAATTGGCAAATTCGATATGCTGTATATCCATGGATTATCCATGGATTATCAACAATGATTTGTTGGTACCATAGACTGTATATACTTTTAATTTATTTAGTTCGGTTTATCGGGAGATGACAAATCGACCAATTTTGTGGGGGCCTCCACACTGTCAGATCAATGGCACTTGGCGATCATAGCGCCGCCCTGTTCCTGTCACTGGATACTGGCTGTCTGAGTTACGTTCGGTGTGGTTGCGCGTTCGAGATGCTGCTTGGCATAACAAACACACAAAAACTAGAATAAGCCTTGGTGTTTTAGAGCCGAAAAGGCCAGAAAAAGGCGAAAGAATGCTGTGGGCATAGAAATTGCTTCTTTAAAGGAAGAAATTCATCCAGGCTTTATTAGTGAAGGAGACTGGCTCCGATGATTCCTGAAATTAGTTCTGAATTGACGAGAAATGCTCTTCTGGGCTACTAAATCTCGTCAAGCCATTTTTGACGAAAAGTGATACCAGTACTGCGATGAGAGAAGCTGTAAGCTGTGATGAGCGGCTCCTAGCTATGCTAAGGTTCCTAATTAGTGGTAGAACTTATCAACGCAATTCAGTGCAGCTGTATCCTCACAGTTATTGTGTGGAATTAGTCCTGACACTTGCAGTATCATTTACAGGAACCTCAGGAAATAAATCATGACAAAGTAAAACAAATAAAACAAATGATATTCATGTAAAGTGTACGTAATTATATATGTAGCACACAAGATGTCTCTTGTAAGCTTAAGAAAATGATCTCAAATTAGAAACCAAAACACTGCAAATGTTTGAAGGACGTATCATGTAATGAATACAGCAGCAGCCACTCAAGAAATGAAGATCTCCTTAGAGGAACAGCTGAAAGAAAGCAATGTCAGACTAAAAGTTCATAAGAATGTCGGTGAAATTTTCGATCGTCTTTTTTTTTTAATTGAGGGAATTGGTGTAGTAATATGTCTACTTAGGCAGAAGATGAGATTTTCCTACTCTTGGATAGTCTGAAGATTGCTCGATCGTATGAGAATGAGACTTGTCCAATGACACCAGTTCCGAAACATAATGGCATAGCCTTTTGACGTCCGCTGTTTGGGACAAGAAACATACGTGTCTGCGACTTGCCTTGTCATTGCATCACAGTAGTCAGATTCTGGCACATAAAAGGAGCAGAACATAAGGCAGGTACTTCTGCAGTGTCATCTTCGTGGACATAATGTAGAAACTTCTCGTTCTACCTGAAAAAATTGCTTCGGGCTAGCATTCAGAGTGCTGATAATGAGAAGTTTTCTGTTGCAGAGTAATGGTTCTTTGAAAACTCCACTGAACACAAGCACGTAGTTCTCTATAGTGCTTCATTATCACATCTTATCTATCACGATTTCGTCATTCAGAAAGCCTCAATGATGTTGAATTTTCCTGAAGAAGAGTTTTAGAAATAGCTTGTGACAATAAAATGTCTGACAAATATAAAGATGTCATTAAGCTTACCTAGAAGTCTGTGTCAAGCCCAGAAATGAAATGTTATAATAAACTGGCCTGTGATAAAACTGTTAGGGATTAGAAGGAGAAGCGCAGTGAACTTCTTATTAACATTCTACAGCAATAGATTTTACTAGCCTATCCTTTTTTCTTCTAGTTTTCAGACTCCTCACAATACACTGATGTGACAAAAGTCATGGGCTAGCGATATTCATGTATACAGATAGCGGTAGTGTCGCGTATACAAGGAATAAAAGGGCAGTGCGTTGGCGGAGTTGCCATTTGTATTCAGCTGATTCACGTGAAAAAACTTCCGACGCGTGTGGCTGCACGACGGGAATTAACAGATTTTGAACGCGGACTGGTAGTTAGACGCATAGGACACTTCAGTGTCGAAAATCGTGAGGAAATTCTGTGTGCCGAGAACAAAATTCACGCATTAACTCTCACCACGGAGAATGCATTGGCTGACGGCCTTCACTTAACGACCGAGAACAGTGACGTTTGCGTAGAGTTGTCAGTGCCAACAGACAAGCAACATTAGGTGAAATAACCACAGAAATCAGTGTGGAACGTACGACGAACGTTTTCGCTAGGACGCGAGTGCCTTTGCTAACAGCACGAAATCGCCTGTAGCGCCACTCCTGGGCTTGTGACCGTATCGGTTGGACCCTACAGGACTGGATTAGCAGGGCCTTGTCACGTGAGTCCCGATTTCAGCTGGTAAGAGCAGATGGTAGGGTTCATGTGTGGCGCAGACTCCACGTAGCCATGGACTCAAGTTGTCAACATGGCACTGTACAAGCTGGTGGCAGCTCCGTAAGGGTAAGGACTGTGGTTACGTGGAATTAACAGGGTCCTGTGGTCCAAATGAACCGATCATTGATTGGAAATGGTTATATTCGGTTATATGGAGACCATCTGCGGCCATTCATGGACTTCATATTCCCAAACGACAATGGAATGTTTATGGATGACAATGCGCCAAACTACATTCCTGGAAATGGAAAAAAGAACACATTGACACCGGTGTGTCAGACCCACCATACTTGCTCCGGACACTGCGAGAGGGCTGTACAAGCAATGTCACACCCACGGCACAGCGGACACACCAGGAACCGCGGTGTTGGCCGTCGAATGGCGCTAGCTGCGCAGCATTTGTGCACCGCCGCCGTCAGTGTCAGCCAGTTTGCCGTGGCATACGGAGCTCCATCGCAGTCTTTAACACTGGTAGCATGCCGCGACAGCGTGGACGTGAACCGTATGTGCAGTTGACGGACTTTGAGCGAGGGCGTATAGTGGGCATGCGGGAGGCCGGGTGGACGTACCGCCGAATTGCTCAACACGTGGGGCGTGAGGTCTCCACAGTACATCGATGTTGTCGCCAGTGGTCGGCGGAAGGTGCACGTGCCCGTCGACCTGGGACCGGACCGCAGCGACGCACGGATGCACGCCAAGACCGTAGGATCCTACGCAGTGCCGTAGGGGACCGCACCGCCACTTCCCAGCAAATTAGGGACACTGTTGCTCCTGGGGTATCGGCGAGGACCATTCGCAACCGTCTCCATGAAGCTGGGCTACGGTCCCGCACACCGTTAGGCCGTCTTCCGCTCACGCCCCAACATCGTGCAGCCCGCCTCCAGTGGTGTCGCGACAGGCGTGAATGGAGGGACGAATGGAGACGTGTCGTCTTCAGCGATGAGAGTCGCTTCTGCCTTGGTGCCAATGATGGTCGTATGCGTGTTTGGCGCCGTGCAGGTGAGCGCCACAATCAGAACTGCATACGACCGAGGCACACAGGGCCAACACCCGGCATCATGGTGTGGGGAGCGATCTCCTACACTGGCCGTACACCACTGGTGATCGTCGAGGGGACACTGAATAGTGCACGGTACATCCAAACCGTCATCGAACCCATCGTTCTACCATTCCTAGACGGGCAAGGGAACTTGCTGTTCCAACAGGACAATGCACGTCCGCATGTATCCCGTGCCACCCAACGTGCTCTAGAAGGTGTAAGTCAACTACCCTGGCCAGCAAGATCTCCGGATCTGTCCCCCATTGAGCATGTTTGGGACTGGATGAAGCGTCGTCTCACGTGGTCTGCACGTCCAGCACGAACGCTGGTCCAACTGAGGCACCAGGTGGAAATGGCATGGCAAGCCGTTCCACAGGACTACATCCAGCATCTCTACGATCGTCTCCATGGGAGAATAGCAGCCTGCATTGCTGCGAAAGGTGGATATACACTGTGCTAGTGCCGACATTGTGCATGCTCTGTTGCCTGTGTCTATGTGCCTGTGGTTCTGTCAGTGTGATCATGTGATGTATCTGACCCCAGGAATGTGTCAATAAAGTTTCCCCTTCCTGGGACAATGAATTCACGGTGTTCTTATTTCAATTTCCAGGAGTGTAGTTCACGATTCGTTTGAAGAACATGCGAACATATTCGGGCTCACATACGGTTCCTCTTCGTCGAAATGTCTTGGCTCAAACTCGTCTAGGGGTTGAACCACACGTGTCGTATTACACGCCCTAATTTAGACACTTGTGATCCTTTGGGTAAAGTGTCTGGCTGATGGCAAATTTGCGAAGTACAAACTTAATATAACATATAATAACGATAATAATAATAATAATAATAATAATAATAATAATAATATCGGGAACTAAATTAGCGACCCATAAATGATTTAGACCACACAGTTGAGATTTGGTTAGAATAATATTTATTCAGAAAGCAAACTAATAGCGAAAGTGGTCGTATTTAGAGTTACTGTTACACTCGAGCGCATATCCATTTGACACAGTTCGACCATTGACAATCTCATCGCGAAATGCAAGTTATCTACGCGAAAAGTTAAGAGTTCACACCAGGCGCGCGGCTGCTCACCGCTCAGAGACAAAGTCCCGCGATACCACACAACGCGAAATTTTCTAAGTTGTTTCACTTCCTAGCCGCCTAAACACCGACCGTCCGCTTTCGCGTTTGCATCCGAACTGTACCCTTTGGTGTCTCCAGCCGAACTGCAATCTTTGTGTCTAGACCAGAACTGCCCTCTGGCCGTCTCTGAGCGCGTTTCCCACGCGCCGAACATCTTCGCTCAACTGACTAGCGCAGTTCCCTTTCCTGAAGCCGTCCATCTGATTGGCTACAGATTATTCTATATTATTTTTCATTTTAACATATTTAAATAATCAAAGCGTGACCACTTTCACGTTCTAAATTAAGTAACAATAATATTCATTACATAATAATAAACGTTAAATTCTGTTACATAAACCAATACAATTTCCTATTTAACTTTGAATGTCACGGCCAGTTGGCTTGCACCAATGTATTTTCTGATAAATAAATAAAGAACAAAAGTAAGTATTACGCACTAAACTTTACGACAAATATTCTATTACCTAATGATTTAATAAGGTGTCATGCTGTCATCGTTCATTGTGTTTTGTGTGGAGGAAATGATGATCTGAAGCTTAACTGAAAATAATGGTAATTTAACTTTACTATGTCTTTTAAACAAATAAAGTTACAAAGATAATATTTACAACGTTTGTCAGTTTAATGATGCGCTTCTATATGAAATATAGATCGTTAAGATCGACCAAAGCGTTCAGACTTTAGCATTCAGGTCTTTGATACAAAACTTGTTAATTTCACTTTAACAGTAAATCCTATACTATTATAGATATGATCAGTATTCAAGATTTATTGGGATCACCATGAAAATTTATGGTGAATGGCAGATTAAAATTACTGTGGCTTCATTCCCTGCATCACTAAGGAATTAAATAGTTTCCATAAATGTTTCCCTTTATAGCGGATTTTAGGTCCGCCATATTTAACACTGTTACGTCTCCTCAGCCAGAAACGGCTTCTACTGGGTTTCCCTACGACGGAGGTTCCCGTCTGTCTCACTCGCACACGACAGCGCTTAGGCATGAATAGAAAATAGACGCCTGTGAGTTTCCCCATCTCGTGGTGAATCTGCGCCGTTTGTGGCACGCGGTCCTGGACGAAAGGGTTCGTTTCACAATTCCTATAGGCTGACTCTTTCGGCCATATATTTAAATGAGAGCGCAATGCTCGGTAACTCACAAACATTCTGGACAATGCGAGCAAATGATTTGGCCTGCCAGATCGTCAGACATGAATCCCATCGAACATTTATGGGACGTAATCGAGAAATCAGTTCGTGCAGAAAATCCTGCAACGGCTACACTTTCGTAGTTACAGACAGCTAAAGAGGCAGTGTGGCTCAGTATTTCTGTAGGGACTTTCAACGACTTGTTCGGTCCACGCTACATCGAGTTGCTGTACTACGCTGGGCAAGTGGAGTTCCAATATGATGTTAGGACGTATCCCATGACTTTTGTCACCTTAGTGTATCCACTAACCGGTTGAGTGCGAATATATATTTTCCTAGTTACTCCTTTATGCATTTGACATCATACAAGCAAAAAAAGTTGTTTCGTCCAAGAGAGAGACAAGTCCAGTCTTTTTTTTTTAATTCAATAAATAAAATAAAGATGTTTGTTTGCCTATGTACTAAGATATTAAGGCGTACTGGTGACCTATACAAAGACTGAAAGAAGACAAGACCACTTAATTTTTTTCCCTTGGTATGCACAGTTTTTTGCGTTTTACTTGAAATTGCATAAACGTCACTTACCTGGTCATTGAACAATGCCTTAAATGTTTGTTCAAAATTGTCAGGATGTTTCGGCAAACATGTGAAAATTTCTATTTTTTTTTAGAATTTTTGGTAGTCTGGCATTTTCAGCGGTGTCTAAGATTGAGAAGCATTGAGCTACGTCACCGGCTTCCTAGTTCTGTTCCGTCAAGGGTGAGATGAATGAAGATAGGCTCGATACAGTGAGATTAAAAGGTTCTCTGAATCTTGTTTCGAAACTTCTCCCTGTCTGTCCTACAACTGTGGGCAAATTACATACGGAAGACTTGTATATACACTCCTGGAAATGGAAAAAAGAACACATTGACACCGGTGTGTCAGACCCACCATACTTGCTCCGGACACTGCGAGAGGGCTGTACAAGCAATGATCACACGCACGGCACAGCGGACACACCAGGAACCGCGGTGTTGGCCGTCGAATGGCGCTAGCTGCGCAGCATTTGTGCACCGCCGCCGTCAGTGTCAGCCAGTTTGCCGTGGCATACGGAGCTCCATCGCAGTCTTTAACACTGGTAGCATGCCGCGACAGCGTGGACGTGAACCGTATGTGCAGTTGACGGACTTTGAGCGAGGGCGTATAGTGGGCATGCGGGAGGCCGGGAGGACGTACCGCCGAATTGCTCAACACGTGGGGCGTGAGGTCTCCACAGTACATCGATGTTGTCGCCAGTGGTCAGCGGAAGGTGCACGTGCCCGTCGACCTGGGACCGGACCGCAGCGACGCACGGATGCACGCCAAGACCGTAGGATCCTACGCAGTGCCGTAGGGGACCGCACCGCCACTTCCCAGCAAATTAGGGACACTGTTGCTCCTGGGGTATCGGCGAGGACCATTCGCAACCGTCTCCATGAAGCTGGGCTACGGTCCCGCACACCGTTAGGCCGTCTTCCGCTCACGCCCCAACATAGTGCAGCCCGCGTCCAGTGGTGTCGCGACAGGCGTGAATGGAGGGACGAATGGAGACGTGTCGTCTTCAGCGATGAGAGTCGCTTCTGCCTTGGTGCCAATGATGGTCGTATGCGTGTTTGGCGCCGTGCAGGTGAGCGCCACAATCAGGACTGCATACGACCGAGGCACACAGGGCCAACACCCGGCATCATGGTGTGGGGAGCGATCTCCTACACTGGCCGTACACCACTGGTGATCGTCGAGGGGACACTGAATAGTGCACGGTACATCCAAACCGTCATCGAACCCATCGTTCTACCATTCCTGGACCGGCAAGGGAACTTGCTGTTCCAACAGGACAATGCACGTCCGCATGTATCCCGTGCCACCCAACGTGCTCTAGAAGGTGTAAGTCAACTACCCTGGCCAGCAAGATCTCCGGATCTGTCCCCCATTGAGCATGTTTGGGACTGGATGAAGCGTCGTCTCACGCGGTCTGCACGTCCAGCACGAACGCTGGTCCAACTGAGGCGCCAGGTGGAAATGGCATGGCAAGCCGTTCCACAGGACTACATCCAGCATCTCTACGATCGTCTCCATGGGAGAATAGCAGCCTGCATTGCTGCGAAAGGTGGATATACACTGTACTAGTGCCGACATTGTGCATGCTCTGTTGCCTGTGTCTATGTGCCTGTGGTTCTGTTAGTGTGATCATGTGATGTATCTGACCCCAGGTATGTGTCAATAAAGTTTCCCCTTCCTGGGACAATGAATTCACGGTGTTCTTATTTCAATTTCCAGGAGTGTAATTCCGTTGTGATCTCTCAAATTAGCTTCGGATCTGCGCCAAATGCAACGTTAATTGACAATACGGAGTGTTCTTCTGTTCGCTTTTGCGATGGTAAGTGGTGGGAACACGGTTCTGAAGGAGAGTTGTCTTGTAATCCTATAGAAGATAAGATACCACAATCAGCAACGACCATTAGACATTCTGGCGCAGCCGCCAGTATAGCGGCTTCTGGCATATCTATTGGGTGCGTCCTACTCAGTTTAAGTCACAGCATATGGAAAAGACACTATGAAAGAACATTTATCTTTTACGCTGCTATCCAAAAAATCAAACCAAACTCCGAAAGGGCTCATGATTGTTATCAGGATTCGTACTGTGCGCTACACCGAGCTGACAGTCCTTCGCTGTAGTTCCTATTCGGTCCATTATCCTGTAAAGATATACTTGCACAGCACTTTAGTCACTGTTACGAGTGTGTATTACGTAGCACTCTTGTTGGGAAAGTATTTAGGCAGTAATCTCTGCGTCAGAGCTAGCCTTAGTGCTGCCTCGTTATCAGCCTTGAAGAAGATGGAAGTAAATGACGCTTGGACAAACATGTCAATTGTCCAGATAAATACGAAATTGCGCTTCCTGTGTTTTTAAGACGTACGATGCAACGTTTCTTCGAACATGTATGCATGTGCGAAGGAATAGGCAATGCGGCAGCTACAGCCTTTATGAACTCCAGGAAATGTAACCGCAACTACGTTGCGGGCAACATCCAACTGTAGACGACACTGAAGATAAGTGTCGAACCGGGACTCGAACCTGGATTTCCCGCTTGTCGTGGACGGTCACCTTAACAATTTCGACTATCGGCGCACACTTCACGGCCAGATCCAAACTTTCGTATGTCGTCGCCATGTACACTCCCTGTAATTCACGTGCAGAGGAGACACATAATGGAAAGTCTCTAGCCTGATATAGCACTCCGTCTTTAGGCCACAAGTGGCCCATCGGGACCATCCGACCGCCGTGTCATCCTCAGTTGAGGATGCAGATAGGAGGGTCGTGTAGTCAACACACCGCTCTCCCGGTCGTTATGATGGTTTTCTGTGACCGGGGCCGCTACTACTCGGTCGAGTAGCTCCTCAGTTGGCATCACGAGGCTGAGTGCACCCCGAAAAATGGCAACAGCACATGGTGGCCCGGATGGTCTCCCGACAGCGCTTAGCTTCGGTGATCTCACGGTAACCGGTGTAACCACTGCGGCAAGGCCGTTGCCCCTCTATCCTGATACCAGCGAATAAATGCGATTTGGAGTGCCTGTGTTTTTAAGGAGTACGATGCAGTGTTCCTTCAGACATGGCTGAAGGAACAGGCATTGCAGCGACTGCAGCCATTATGAAGTACATGAAATGTATTCACAGTTGCGAATACGGGCAGCCTCCAACTGTAGAATGGAATGAAGGCATGGAAAACTCGTACTGGATCTGGCGAACCTAGATTTCCCGCTTGTCGTGGGCAGTCATCTAAACCATTTTGGTTATAAGTGCTTGCATTTCTGAGGGTCACTGCAATATCTTATTTATCCGCCGATACCAAGCTAGCGACTTTCGATTAAACGTCTCTCTGTACGTGAATTTGAGTAAGTGTACGACCAGCAGGAAATCTACACTCCTGGAAATTGAAATAAGAACACCGGGAATTCATTGTCCCAGGAAGGGGAAACTTTATTGACACATTCCTGGGGTCAGATACATCACATGATCACACTGACAGAACCACAGGCACATAGACACAGGCAACAGAGCATGCACAATGTCGGCACTAGTACAGTGTATATCCACCTTTCGCAGCAATGCAGGCTGCTATTCTCCCATGGAGACGATCGTAGAGATGCTGGATGTAGTCCTGTGGAACGGCTTGCCATGCCATTTCCACCTGGCGCCTCAGTTGGACCAGCGTTCGTGCTGGACATGCAGACCGCGTGAGACGACGCTTCATCCAGTCCCAAACATGCTCAATGGGGGACAGATCCGGAGATCTTGCTGGCCAGGGTAGTTGACTTACACCTTCTAGAGCACGTTGGGTGGCACGGGATACATGCGGACGTGCATTGTCCTGTTGGAACAGCAAGTTCCCTTGCCAGTCTAGGAATGGTAGAACGATGGGTTCGATGACGGTTTGGATGTACCGTGCACTATTCAGTGTCCCCTCGACGATCACCAGTGGTGTACGGCCAGTGTAGGAGATCGCTCCCCACACCATGATGCCGGGTGTTGGCCCTGTGTGCCTCGGTCGTATGCAGTCCTGATTGTGGCGCTCACCTGCACGGCGCCAAACACGCATACGACCATCATTGGCACCAAGGCAGAAGCGACTCTCATCGCTGAAGACGACACGTCTCCATTCGTCCCTCCATTCACGCCTGTCGCGACACCACTGGACGCGGGCTGCACTATGTTGGGGAGTGAGCGGAAGACGGCCTAACGGTGTGCGGGACCGTAGCCCAGCTTCATGGAGACGGTTGCGAATGGTCCTCGCCGATAGCCCAGGAGCAACAGTGTCCCTAATTTGCTGGGAAGTGGCGGTGCGGTCCCCTACGGCACTGCGTAGGATCCTACGGTCTTGGCGTGCATCCGTGCGTCGCTGCGGTCCGGTCCCAGGTCGACGGGCACGTGCACCTTCCGCCGACCACTGGCGACAACATCGATGTACTGTGGAGACCTCACGCCCCACGTGTTGAGTAATTCGGCGGTACGTCCACCCGGCCTCCCGCATGCCCACTATACGCCCTCGCTCAAAGTCCGTCAACTGCACATACGGTTCACGTCCACGCTGTCGCGGCATGCTACCAGTGTTAAAGACTGCGATGGAGCTCCGTATGCCACGGCAAACGCTGACACTGACGGCGGCGGTGCACAAATGCTGCGCAGCTAGCGCCATTCGACGGCCAACACCGCGGTTCCTGGTGTGTCCGCTGTGCCGTGCGTGTGATCATTGCTTGTGCAGCCCTCTCGCAGTGTCCGGAGCAAGTATGGTGGGTCTGACACACCGGTGTCAATGTGTTCTTTTTTCCATTTCCAGGAGTGTATGTTCCATTCTACAATTGGAGGCTGCCCGTATTAGCAATTGCGAATACATTTCCTGTATTTCACAACAGCTGTAGTCGCTGCAATGCCTGCATCACTACCTTCTTTGGGAGGGTGCGTCAGTTCGTGTCCGAGAACTGCTGTGCACATAACGGCTCATTGACGATTTTGGGGAGCTACCTTTCCTAAACGGCTTGACAGGCATTGAGGAAATTGGCACGATCTCGTTATCCTGTGTTAGTGTAGTCAGTACGAGTTTCTAACTGCCTACCACAAAAGCACCACAACCACAGAGAAGTCCAAAGCGGATGCTCGATTTACCCGGTGATCCGTAACAGAATAGGTAGGATGCTGCTGCTATTAGGTCCAGGCTGGTCCACGATGATTTTAAGATTGTCAAGGGCACGGAGGGTGTGGCCCAGACAATGACAATCGAGCCAGAGTCGTCAGTTCATGCCACGATGTTGACAGAGCGGACTGCGGCGTTTGTGGGCACGGCAAAAATGCAATGTCGTGTTTGTGGCCAAGGCAAACGCAATGTCGACGGCGAATCTATGAAAATCGCGCCCAGTGAGATTCGCGCCCAACCAGAAATGTGTGAGATTCGCGTCCAATACCTCCCTCCCTTCGTGTCGGGCTTACCCGCTCCCGGACCGTCCTAATCACCCTAAGCTACCTGCTCCTCGGACACAGGGAGCCCCCCCCCCCCCCCCCCCCCCGGTACTAGGCACAGCCGCCGACTGTCTGATAGACAAACACAGCCTCGTGCATGCCTGCCGGCTTGCAGGGAAAGGAGCCGGCTATCTTCCAATCTTCCATGCCGAAGCTCTCCCACGGTGCAAGATCGGCAGCTAGTTGTGTTGTGATCGGCTGCATGTTGTATCGAACGAAGATGACTGCTTCAGGTTCAAATGTTATTAGCGGTGTTGGTGCTAAACGATGCAGAAATGCATGCTAATGAGAGAAGAAGAAAGAAAGAATGGACGAAAAACTGGATTAAGAGGAGAAACGCTGGAAAAGGTATGCTCTCCACGCTTCATAAAGAGTTGAGGCTAGTTCGCATAGCTTTTGTGTGCTTCCAAAAATCAGGTGAGTATTCACTGTGATATTTCTAGGAAATAATCTTAAATGTGGCCGATTTTTGCAAGTAGTAGATTTCTACATGCAACGCAAAATTCATAGTTTTGTACTTACGTCGTTCATCCCAGCGCCACTGCTTTTCGATGATTTTACTTTGGCGTACTCCACTTTAAATTGAGTAAATAAACTGTGCAGTTTGCTATAGCACTCCTAGCTCGTCGTAGTTGGTCGAACAAGACACACGGCACTTGCAACTCTTTCGAGTGCTTCTGCACGCAAGTGTTCTGTTGTGGCGTAGCAAGACAGCCACGCCACTCGGAGGTAGCCGAAAGGCACGCGTACACACACGCCGGCTGGCGTGAGTTCTGGAACAGGATACTTGGTGAATGCTATAGAGAAAAATATGCAGTTCCTCGGATACTTAACTTTATTGCATCCTTGTGATACATCGGTCTTGACTATACAAATTAGACTATCTTCAGATACAGTTAATGGCGCCTTGCTAGGTCGTAGTCATGGACTTAGCTGAAGGCTATTCTAACTGTCTCTCGGCAAATGAGAGAAAGGCTTCGTCAGTGTAGTCGCTAGCAAAGTCGTCGTACAACTGGGGCGAGTGCTAGTCCGTCTTTCTAGACCTGCCATGTGGTGGCGCTAGGTCTGCAAGTACTGACAGTGGCGACACGCGGGTCCGACATGTACTAACGGACCGCGGCCGATTTAAAGCTACCACCTAGCAAGTGTGGTGTCTGGCGGTGACACCACATGTTTATTATAATAGTTTGCGCTTTTCACGACTTACAGACACTGTTCTTCCCTATAAGTACATATCAATGCTTCAGTCGCTTCCTTGGACCACTGCGGTGCCATTATTTAATAATTATAAGAACTTCTTTCCGCACCTCACAACAGCAGAAAAGCGACTATCAACAAAGGCTTCCCGCCCAAGCTTTCCGTGTCTGACGACACAAACGAAACGTCTCATAATTGGCCAACGCAGGTAGCACGCAGGGAACCTTACAAGAAAAATAGCACCGGACCTATCCTGGAAATCTTACAAGGTTCCCAGCAAGGTAGCCCGCTAGCAGACGACGGAGCCCGCAAGGTAGCCGCCGCGTGAGCCAGCAAGCAAACTTACAGCGAATCTTGCTCCGTGTGAGACGGGCTTTAGTGCCGCTCTGGCTGTCGAAGAGTTCACATTGCGCGATTCGTGTATTTTTGACACAGTAGTTCAGATATGGAATTTTCAACCACTAATCACGGTAAGCCATGTTGCCACTACGAAAGTTATTCTTACATAGTGAAGAGAACTAAAGAAGATGGAACAGTAACGTGGCGCTGTTCAAGACAGAGAGCAAACCACTGCTGACGAATGCTGAAAACGAAGAATTCGACAGTGCTTTTTTCATTCGAGCATCATTGTGGACCTCCGGATGTCGCTCGGTTGGAAGTAAGGAAGACTTTGAACCACGCAAAGAAGAGGGCAAGAGACGAAGGGACGCCTATTTCAAAAATATATTCAGAGGAGCTGGGTTCAAAAAATGGCTCTGAGCACTATGGGACTTAACTTCTAAGGTCATCAGTCCCCTAGAACTTAGAACTACTTAAACCTAACTAACCTAAGGACATCACACACATCCATGCCCGAAGCAGGATTCGAACCTGCGACCGTAGCGGTCTCGCGGTTCCAGACTGTAGCGCTTAGAACTGCTCGCCCACTCCAGCCAGCCAGAGGAGCTGGGTTGCCTGCATAATCGAGGCTACGATTTCGTCACTGAAATGCCAGAGCAGCAAACAACGAAGAGATCTTTGTACTACCAGCGGGCAAAATCACAGGGAAATGAGAGAGATCCACCGACAAGAGAAGAAATTGACCTAAAGGCAGATTTACTAGCTATGGACGATGGCAGCAGTTTTCTGTTAAGCGACGACAAGCTAGGAGAGAGGATAATTGTTTTTAGCGGAAGGGCACGAAGAGAGGCTCTAAGGAGTGAACAAGACTTTTTTATGGATGGTACGTTCAAGTGCTGCAGCAAACAGTTTTCGCAAATATACACCATTCACGCCGACTTTGCGAATACAAATAATGACACAAACATCTAACCAGTTGCCTTTGCAGTACTGTCAAACAAAACTTTTCCGAAATTTGATGGAAAAAATTCAGAATGGAAACCCGCAAACGTGACCGTAGACTTCGAATCAGCTGCGATTTCAACAATTAAAGTTGTATTTCCGACAGCTGAAGTGCATGGATGTTATTTCCATATGAAAAAATGTGTCTGGAGAAAAGTTCAAGAGCTCGTGAATACAAAGAAAACGAAGAAGTGAGACAACATGTTAGCATGTGTGCTGCGCTGGCGTTTCTACGGCCTGAAGATGTATGTGATGGTTGGCTGGAGATACATTCACATGCACGGGATATCCCCAAACCTTCTGAATTTTTTGACTACTTCGTAGATAGATGGTTGGAAAATGAAGAAACCCCTATCAACCTTTGGAGTTGCTACAAACGGCGCCACCGAACAACCAATGCTGTAGAAGGTTGGCGCCACAAAACTAATAACATGCTTGCTAAACCAAATCCGAAAATTAATGATCTTATTAGGTGTTTGAAAAGAGAAGCAGAAAATTCAGCGTGCACCTTAATGAGGTCAGAACTGATTATGGAAGGTAAACGGAAAAAAAGTCTACATGAAACGTGATGAAAGGTTGGGGAAAATAGTAAAAAAATACAAAGAGGATGGTGAGATCAAGGATTGCTTGAAAGCCATATTCTACCTACAGAAACTTGACTGAATTTATCAGAAGATGTATATAGATACAATAATGTTCAAATATAAATAGCAACTTATATAAAAAATAATAAAAATTAAAAAAAATATTGACGATGGTTATAAGCTGATTTTAAACACGCCTAAATGACTTTCGCTCTTTAGCCAGTCCAAAGCCTGGATAAAGTGTGATGGAAATCAGATTATTTTTAAAATACTGTATATGTGTTTTACAATACACCAAAACAAACGCGAACCCTTTTCAGAGTCAACCCTTTACAATTATACTTCTCATTCAGGAGTCACCACTCCAATTCCTCGCTAGTTTTTATAAATTAAGAGTTAAAATTAAGTGACATTACTAATCGCCAAGTGTAGAGTCACTTGATATTTCTGAGTATTCAAGAAGTGTAGTTGTTATAATGGAAACGATATTGATAATGACTGCTGAATGGTACTGCAAGTGAAGCAAAAGAATGTAATCTCTTGTATTTACTGCAGTTTGAAGTGGTGTGTGGTAGAAACTTAATTCTCTCTCTCTCTGTCTGTCTGTCTGACGGCTGAAAACTCCAGCTCGGAAGCCTACAGGTAGCGTCCCTCAACTCTTTTGTCTACCGGGACAGGGGATTAGCGGACCCGTCCTAGACCCTTTCTGGGCGCGAATCTCACAGCGCGCGTTTTTCAGTACACCGTCGACGGGCCTTGCCGCAGCAACAATTGCATCATAATCAGGTCAGGTCGTGGAGTTGCAGGCATAAGTCTGAGTTAGCACACGTCCATCACACCTGCAAACAAAAAAGCAGATTGATATTGGTAAGTATTGTGGTGTCACCGCCAGACACCACACTTGCTAGGTGGTAGCCTTTAAATCGGCCGCGGTCCGTTAGTATACGTCGGACCCGCGTGTCGCCACTATCAGTGATTGCAGACCGAGCGCCGCCACACGGTAGGTCTAGAGAGACTTCCTAGCACTCGCCCCAGTTGTACAGCCGACTTTGCTAGCGATGGTTCACTGACAAAATACGCTCTCATTTGCCGAGACGATAGTTAGCATAGCCTTCAGCTACATCATTTGCTACGACCTAGTAAGGCGCGATTACCAGTTACTATTGATGCTGTAAAACATGTACCGTCAAGAGCGATGTTCACCAATTATGGATTAAAGTTAAGTATTCCACAGCTATGTCCTTTTTTTGCTAGTCTCATTTCCTTGACCTGTTCCAGACCTCACGCCAGCCTGCGTGAGCTAAAACGCGTGCCTTTCGGCTTCCTCTCATAGTGGGTTGGCTGTCTTGCCAATCCACAACAAGTATTACGTATTTTTTGAGATAGATGTTTGCAGATATCTACAATAATACATCGTAGTAGTACTTACGCACAAAATTGTCAGTATCTATCTGATTCACTCAACTGGGATCTCATCACATTATCATTATTATTTGGTATAAAGCCGGCTAATACTTTATCCAATTCTGCCTGTGGGTCAACATTCATCTGAATCAACCTATCATTACCATCAAGAGCTCCCAGGGAAAGAAACGATAAGTAATGAATGCGACTGTGTGGGTAATAAAGTTGTTATTATTATTAGTGTGGAACAGAAAGAAATCTGAAGCACTACTACGTATTTGCCCCTCGATGTTTGGTGTCATCCCCCACAAACCAGTACTGGAAAATGGAGTCACTGTCTGTGTTAATTCATGTAACTGTGTGTCCACAGTTGCTGCATCAGCCCATTTACCCATATTATCACTATCATCGAGTGCATCTAGAAAGAAAGAAAATCACATAAGTAATACACACAGAGTGTGTAACAAATGTATTATTGTAGAGTATTATATTTGCCCCTTATTGACTGACACTGGAGAAAGACGTCAGCTCAATACTTGCTTGTTCCATATAGATGGACTAGGAGTTGGCTCAACTGAATGTACGTCCAAAGTAGGCGAATTTGTAACTGAATCAATGTCTAAAACAGACTGTGGCTTGGAGGATATAGTTCTTGGACTGGCTTGCACCTCATCAATACCCATAGGAATAATGGCACTTAAAAGTTCTACAGCAAACAAGGGAATGACTGCAAAGTGCAGGAGAGTCTTTACAAAACCAGGGTTTGGGAGCATAGCAGCTCTTAACTCTAGCACTACAGAATGCTTTGGCCAGTCTAGTTAATAATCGTTGATTGTAGGGAGGGGACAGATGCTATTAAACCTAGCATCAGGCATTGTTTCCTGTAGGGAGTTTGCTGGTCTCCCATCGGGCGCCTCCCACGTGACGGATAGGGGAAAGCTCATCAGATATAGTGGGTACCGAGGAAATAAAATACTCGGGATGGGCCAAAATTAGCACAGCTGCCTTGTAGTAAGTAGAGGAATCTACGAAGGCTAATGGAGGAACACCCCTACAAAAAAGACCCGGTCCTCCAGGTTCGGGGTTGTAGATAGAGCCAATAACCCAGCTACGGAAAACTCTAATATTACGAATATCTCCATGTGCCGCGGATGAAAAATGGACCACAAAATATGACGACCTTGCAATGGAAATCAAACTTTAAAATTGGAACATGGAATGTACGGAGTATGTTTAAAACATGATCCTTCCGAAGGCTCAGCAAACAACTAGACATTAACAACGTAGCAATAGCAGCAATACTGGAAACTCGACTATTAGGTCGGAACATACAAGATACGGATAAGTACACAATATTCAACAGTGGTAAAGAAAATGGTTATCACGAATTTGGAACGACCTTCTGTGTACTAAATGATATTCTACCTACAGTAATAAAGTCTGAAGCCATTGATGAAAGACTATGCTATCTTAGAATCAAGTCCAAGTGGTTCAACTTGTCACTAATAAACTGTCATGCACCAACTAATGACAAAGATGATGTAACAAAGGATAACTTCTATAAAAACGTATCAGACCTGTGGAACAAACTACCAAACAATGATATCAAGATAGTAATAGGCGATTTTAATGCAAAAATAGGAAAAGAGGATATTTTCAGACCAACTATTGGAAAAGAAAGTTTGCCTGAGGAAAGTAATGACAAAGCCATTCGGCTGACAAATTTCGATGCAACAACAAATACGATCATTACCAGTATTACCTCCCCACATGAAAGAATACATAAAGAAATATGGCACTCAAGTGATAAGAGAAGAGCAAATCAGATTGAGGATGTTCTCATAGATAGCAAACACAGAAAAACAATTAGTGACGTACGATCCTTCTGAGGAGCTGAAATGGGGTCAGATCAAATCTAGCAATAAGCACAATGAAAATCAAGCTGAAGGCAGCACCAAAAGTGAAATCTAGAGCGGAAGACTTGAACAGATTTGTTTTGCAAAATGCGATAGGGACAGAAGGAATAATGAAGTACAAAGTTGAAGTTTCAAACCTATTTGAGGCCTTAAGTAATATGGAAGAAAGTCTTGAAATGATCAGTGATAAATACTGGAACAACGTGAAAGAAGTCGTCGTTATAGCTGCAAATAATAACCTGGAGAAATGGAAGAAATGGTTCGATGAAGAGAGTGAAGAAGCTGAAGACAAGGTTATGAAACTGAGGAAAACATGGTTGCAAACAAATAAGTATCCTGAGATAGAACTTGCTTATCGGTAGGCTCAAACGCAGGCAAACAAAATTAACTAGAGAAAAAAATTCCTAAAACAACAGATTGAATCTATTCATGAACATCATCAAAATAACAACATTCGGAAAATGTATGGTACAATCAACAAAATTAGAAAAGGTTTTAATTACAAAACCAAGGTAATGAAGAATTTAAATGGCAATATGATGATTGAATCAAGAAAAATTTTAGCGACAAGCAAGGAGTATTTTGACAACCTACTGAATTGTTCTGATTAAGAAGCACCAATTACTAGTTCCAGCAACAACCACAACTGTGAGGAAACTCAAGAAACCACATATGAGGAAGTGGTAGAGTGTATCAAACGCCTAAAAATGGTAAAGCACCTGTCAGTGACAGCATCCCAGCTGAGATACTAAAATATGGAGAAGAACCTTTACACTAACGATTATTTCATCTTATATAAATAATCTGGAAAACAGAGAACATTCCACCAGAGTGGAGAGAATCATTAATTGTCCCTGTACATAAAAAAGGAAACAGGGAAGATCTCAGAAGTCATAGAGGAATATCATTAGTGAATACAGGTTATAAGATCTTACCTTCTTTATTGCTATGCCGCTTAAAGCCATATGCAGATTATATAATAGTGAATTATGAAAATGGCTTCTGCAAAAACAGATCCACCACTGACAACATATTTGCAATCAAATCAATAAATGAAAACGGTTGGGAATATAAACAGAAAATACACTATCTGTTCATCGATTTCATGAAAGCTTATGACTCCATCCATAGACCAAGCTTGTGGAATGTAATGACTGAATTTAATTTCCCAATTCAATTGATAAATTTCTGCAAATTATGCATGGATGAAAACACAAGCAGGGTCTTACTAAATGGATTGAAGACTGACCATTTTAAAAGTAAAACTGGGTTAAGACAAGGAGATGTTTTGCCCCCCCCCCCTTTTCTTCAACATACATTGCTGGTCATTAAAATTGCTACACCACCAAGGTGACGTGCTACAGACGCGAAATTTAACCGACAGGAAGAAGATGCTGTGATATGCAAATGATTAGCTTTTCAGAGCATTCACACAAGGTTGACGCCGGTGGCGACACCTACAACGTGCTGACACGAGGAAAGTTTCCAACCTATTTCTCATACACAAACAGCAGTTGACTGGCGTTGCCTGGTGAAACGTTGTTGTGATGCCACGTGTAAGGAGGAGAAATGCGTACCATCACGTATCCGACTTTGATGAAGGTCTGATTGTAACCAATCGCGATTGCGGTTTATCTTATCGCCACATTGCTGCTCCCGTTGGTCGAGATCCAATGACTGTTAGCAGAATATGGAATCGGCGGGTTCAGAAGGTAATACGGAACGCCGTGCTGGATCCCAACGGCCTCGTATCACTAGCAGTCGAGATGACAGGCATCTTATCCGCATGACTGTAACGGATCGTGCAACCACGTCTCGATCCCTGAGTCAGAAGATGGGGGCGTTTGCAAGACAACAACCATCTGCACGAACAGTTCGACGGCGTTTGCAGCAGCATTGACTATCAGCTCGGAGACCATGGCTGCGGTTACACTTGACGCTGCATCACAGACAGGAGCGCCTGCGATGGTGTACTCAACGACGGACCTGGATGCACGAATGGCAAAACGTCATTTTTTCGGATGAATCCAGGTTCTGTTTACAGCATCATATTGCTCGCATCCGGTGACTGCACATTGGAAGCGTGTATTCGTCATCGCCATACTGGCGTATCACCCGGCGTGATGGTATGGGGTGCCACTGGTTACACGTATCGGTCACCTCTTGTTCGCGTTGACGGCACTCTGAACAGTGGACGTTACATTTCAGATGTGTTACGACCCGTGGATCTACCCCTCATTCGATTCCTGCGAAACCCTACATTTGAGCAGGATAATGCACGACCGCATGTAGCAGGTTCTGTACAGGCCTTTCTGGATACAGGAAATGTTTGACTGCTGCCTTGGCCAACACATTCTCCAGCTCTCTCACCAACTGAAAACGTCTGGTCAATGGTGGGCGAGCAACTGTCTCGTCACAATACGCCAGTCACTACTCTTGATGAACTATGGTATCGTGTTAAACCTGCATGGGCAGCTGTACCTGTACACGCCATCCAAGCTCTGTTTGACTCAATGCCCAGGCGTATCAAGGCAGTTATTACGGCCAGAGGTGGTTATGCTGGGTACTGATTTCTCAGGATCTTTGCACCCAAATTGCGCGAAGATGTAATCACATGTCAGTTCTAGTGTAACATATTTGTCCAATGAATACCCGTTTATCATCTGCATTTTTTCTTGGTGTAGCAATTTTAATGGCCAGCAGTGTAGCTTTAGAAAGAGTTGTGAGGAAACTCAAACTGATACCTGCTGGGATCCTCCAAGAAAGCAAAATTAACGTGTTAGCATACTCAGATGACATAGAGCTCATTGGAAACAGTGAAATACAGATTAGGGAATTATTTGTGGAGCTTTCAACAGAAGCATCAAGTCTTGGCCTGAAGGTAAATGACGAGAAAATGAAATACATGATAGTTCAAAGATGCAGAGATCAATGAGATAAACAATCACATCTAATAGTTGATGAACACAAATTCGAGCGTGTTGAACAGTTCAGATTTCTGGAATCAGCGATAGATGAACAAAATCAGAGACAGGTAGAAATAAAAGCGAGACTGCAAAACGCTAACCGCGCCTATTATGCAATACAAAACTGTTAGGGTCCAAACTGCTGACTAGGAAAACTAAAATAAAGTTATATAATACAATCATCACACCAGTTCTAATCTATGGGGCAGAAACATGGAGCCTAACGAAAACAGAACACCACCATTTACTCGTAAAAGTGCTTGAGAATAAAGTTTATAGAAAAATCTTTGGTCCATATTATGACAATGAATCACAATGCTGTAAGAGAAGACACAACATAAAAATCCACGAGCTATCACAACAACCAACGATAGTAAACATAATAAATGCTAGAAGACTGCAATGGGCTGAACATCTGATGAGAATGAAAGAAGACCAAATTCTGTTAAAAATATTCTGGGAGAAGCCCTATGGGAAAACACTAAGGGGGAGACCCAGGAGTACTTGGTGCAATGAAATTGAATTGCATTTGGGAAAGACTGGGAATAAATAACTGGTAAGAGGCAGCACAACACAGGAGCATATGGAGGAATCATATGCGATCGGCATGGGAACCTCGAGTCCCTTAGAAGCTTGCTACTACTACAGGGTTATTACAAATGATTGAAGCGATTTCACAGCTCTACAATAACTTTATTACACTCCTGGAAATTGAAATAAGAACACCGTGAATTCATTGTCCCAGGAAGGGGAAACTTTATTGACACATTCCTGGGGTCAGATACATCACATGTTCACACTGACAGAACCACAGGCACATAGACACAGGCAACAGAGCATGCACAATGTCGGCACTAGTACAGTGTATATCCACCTTTCGCAGCAATGCAGGCTGCTATTCTCCCATGGAGACGATCGTAGAGATGCTGGATGTAGTCCTGTGGAACGGCTTGTCATGCCATTTCCACCTGGCGCCTCAGTTGGACCACCGTTCGTGCTGGACGTGCAGACCGCGTGAGACGACGCTTCATCCAGTCCCAAACATGCTCAATGGGGGACAGATCCGGAGATCTTGCTGGCCAGGGTAGTTGACTTACACCTTCTAGAGCACGTTGGGTGGCACGGGATACATGCGGACGTGCATTGTCCTGTTGGAACAGCAAGTTCCCTTGCCGGTCTGGGAATGATAGAACGATGGGTTCGATGACGGTTTGGATGTACCGTGCACTATTCAGTGTCCCCTCGACAATCACCAGTGGTGTACGGCCAGTGTAGGAGATCGCTCCCCACACCATGATGCCGGGTGTTGGCCCTGTGTGCCTCGGTCGTATGCAGTCCTGATTGTGGCGCTCACCTGCACGGCGCCAAACACGCATACGACCATCATTGGCACCAAGGCAGAAGCGACTCTCATCGCTGAAGACGACACGTCTCCATTCGTCCCTCCATTCACGCCTGTCGCGACACCACTGGAGGCGGGCTGCACGATGTTGGGGCGTGAGCGGAAGACGGCCTAACGGTGTGCGGGACCGTAGCCCAGCTTCATGGAGATGGTTGCGAATGGTCCTCGCCGATACCCCAGGAGCAACAGTGTCCCTAATTTGCTGGGAAGTGGCGGTGCGGTCCCCTACGGCACTGCGTAGGATCCTACGGTCTTGGCGTGCATCCGTGCGTCGCTGCGGTCCGGTCCCAGGTCGACGGGCACGTGCACCTTCCGCCGACCACTGGCGACAACATCGATGTACTGTGGAGACCTCACGCCCCACGTGTTGAGCAATTCGGCGGTACGTCCACCCGGCCTCCCGCATGCCCACTACACGCCGTCGCTCAAAGTCCGTCAACTGCACATACGGTTCACGTTCACGCTGTCGCGGCATGCTACCAGTGTTAAAGACTGCGATGGAGCTCCGTATGCCACGGCAAACTGGCTGACACTGACGGCGGCGGTGCACAAATGCTGCGCAGCTAGCGCCATTCGACGGCCAACACCGCGGTTCCTGGTGTGTCCGCTGTGCCGTGTGTGTGATCATTGCTTGTACAGCCCTCTCGCAGTGTCCGGAGCAAGTATGGTGGGTCTGACACACCGGTGTCAATGTGTTCTTTTTTCCATTTCCAGGAGTGTATTTGAGATATTTTCACAATGCTTTGCACACACATACAAAAACTCAAAAAGCTTTTTTAGGCATTCACAAATCTTCGATATGTGCGCCTTTAGTGATTTGGCAGACATCAAGCCGATAATCAAGTTCCTCCCACACTCGGCGCAGCATGTCCCCATCAATGAGTTCGAAAGCATCGTTGATGCGAGCTCGCAGTTCTGGCACGTTTCTTGGTAGAGGAGCTTTAAACACTGAATCTTTCACATAACCCCACAGAAAGAAATCGCATGGGGTGATGTCGGGAGAGCGTGGAGGCCATGACATGAATTGCTGATCATGATCTCCACCACGACCGATCCATCGGTTTTCCAATCTCCTGTTTAAGAAATGCCGAACATCATGATGGAAGTGTGGTGGAGCACCATCCTGTTGAAAGATGAAGTCGGCGCTGTCGGTCTCCAGTTGTGGCATGAGCCAATTTTCCAGCATGTCCAGATACACGCATGAAACTTGCCCACACGCGTTCAACTGTTTCCTCGCTCACTGCAGGCCGACCCGTTGATTTCCCCTTACAGAGGCATCCAGAAGCTTTAAACTGCGCATACCATCGCCGAATGGAGATAGCAGTTGGTGGATTTTTGTTGAACTTCGTCCTGAAGCGTCGTTGAACTGTTATGACTGACTGATGTGAGTGCATTTCAAACACGACATACACTTTCTCGGCTCCTGTCGCCATTTTGTCTCACTGCGCTCTCGAGCGCTCTGGCGGCAGAAACCTGAAGTGCGGCTTCAGCCGAACAAAACTTTATGAGTTTTTCTACGTATCTGTAGTGTGTCGTGACCATATGTCAATGAATGGAGCTACAGTGAATTTATGAAATCGCTTCAATCATTTGTAATAGCCCTGTACTGCTACTACTATCAGACATTGTTCTGAGCAGTCTCTTCAGTAACCACAGAGTGCAATGGGATGGTAGCTGGTATTGAATCAAGTACCAGGGAATGCTTTGGCCAGTCAAGTCAATAGTCGCTGCGTGTAGAGAGGACTGCTGATTAATGCAGCACCAGGGAGTTGCCCAGACCAGTCCAGTCAATAGCAGCTGAAAAAGTTAAAAAGTTTCCAGAATGGAATGAGGCTCCACGCTAATGTGGCTTGTTTTTGTAGGCAAAAAATGGTTGCAGCATGATTCTTTCGTTTATTTCAACCAACAGAAATTGAGTAAGGTTAAGTGGACGTAGACAGATGAGTACTTGCGTGTATGGGTGCAGGGTATTTGGTACCCACCTATGGCAGTACGAAAGCGACAATATCTTACACAGCTTCTACCGACATTTTTAGAAAATATTATTTATCTCCCCAGTTCTGTGCGTAGATTTCGTGAATGTAAAGTATATATTTTGTTAGTCAAAGCATTGTTATGGTACAAAATTGGTAAAAAATATGTTTAACCCACCTGGGGTGAATATGACTCCATATGCACTTTGGAAATTTATATCTCCTTTGTTTTCAAAACTGTTATTTTCAAAATATATCACTTGTTCCCTCCGAGTCAATTGTATTCACTGATGTTTCATTTACTTTTGTATTTGAAAAAATGGTTCAAATGGCTCTGAGCACTATGGGACTTAACTGCTGAGGTCACCAGTCCCCTAGACCTTAGAACTACTTAAACCTAACTTACCTAAGGACATCACACACATCCATTCCCGAGGCAGGATTCGAACCTGCGACCGCAGTGGTCGCGTGGTTCCAGACTGTAGCGCCTAGAACCGCTCGGCCACTCCGGCCGGCATTTTTGTATTTACATCACATTAAAACTTATTCCTGATTTTCCCACTGAGCACCACTGGGGTTAGTACCATCCCAATTTAAATTGTTGTTTCTTTAATGGAACATTTACGAAATTAGAATGATGAATGTTGTGTCGAATAGCTGTTATACGAAACATCAAAATCAATGAAAATGTTATTTACTACTTATTTTGTATACATTGTTTGAAGAATGAGATTTTCACTCTGCAGCGGAGTGTGCGCTGATATGAAACGTCCTGGAAGATTAAAACTGTGTGCCGGACCGAGACTCGAACTCGGGACCTTTGCCTTTCACGGGCAAGTGCTCTACCATCTGAGCTAACCAAGCACGACTCGGTCCGGCTCACAGTTTTCATGTGCCAGGAAGTTTCATATCAGCGTACACTCCGCTGCAGAATGAAAATCTCTTTCTGGAAACAGCCGACAGGCTGCGGCTAAGCCGTATATCCGCAATATTGTTTCTTACAGGAGTGCTAGTTCTGCAAGGTTCGCAGGAGAGCTTCAGTGAAGTTTGGAAGGTAGGAGACGAGGTACTGGCAGAAGTAAAGCTGTGAGGACGGGTCGTGTTTCGTGCTTGGGTAGCTCAGACGGTAGATCACTCGCCCGTGAATTGTGCCCAATTAAGATTTATTCATGGTTTTTTTGCTCTCAGTACCACTGGGGCCAATATGGCCCCATTCTAAATTTCTTTTGGTCCCATAAACTTAATATTTATGAAAACAAGCTCTTTACTCTTATACAGAACAATTACAAAGTATGTTTTTATGTTAGTTCATTAAAATACTGTCAGTATACCAGTGTAAATTAGTTGGCAGAACAATTATAAAGTATGTTTTTATGTTAGTTCATTAAAATACTGTCAGTATACCAGTGTAAATTAGTTGGGGTCTATATGACCCCAGTGGTAATCTGTGAGACAAAAGATTCCTGATAATACGAAGGTTAAAGTCAGTATTAACCATAGAAGTTATAAAATAACTGAAATACGCGCAAGACCCTGAAACACCCAAAAATTGTGAAAACAAAGTCAATGGAATGTGAAAGCATGGGTCGTTGGCGAACGCAGTCTCAGCCGATAATCGAAAAAATATATCGCTGCATTGTTGTAGTAAAATAAATAACCACTTACTCAATAGTGTATGGTATACTAACACATTACTGCATCTTCTACAAAATTTCTAGTGGAAACTTACTAACAACAAACAGAAATTCTCTTTATTTCTTGAAGACATGTAGACAATACAGTAAACAGATTCGTTTATCAGTTGCTGCCGTTTACTGGGCACATGCAGATACGAAAACAAGTGATGCAGAGGAAACATGTGGTGTGAGGTATATTCTACAATCAGGCAGAGCGCTTTTATTTTATTCCTTGAACTAGAAAAAAATTAAATGCAGTTGCTTGAGTCTTCGAATAGATGGGTAGTTGGTCTTTTTGAGATTTCTATTTGAGGCACTCTTGAAGATTTTGTAGAACCACAACACTTTTTTAAACCCTTTGATGTAAACTGTGTTGTATGTGTAATCGTAGTTTCCAAGTGATGCCACCATATTTTCAGATAGCATTCCATCATCATTCCATCGTTTTCCACAGTGGAATCACATAATCCATGCTGCTGTATATCGAGTTTTGGTACACATTACTGTCGTAAATGGTTTAGAGGAGATGTCTGTGGTCGAAAACTTTGGAGATATACATACAGGCGAATGCTAAATCAAGATATCTCCAGTCATCGTAAAGCCTTGTACAACTGCAACAATGTTGACACTTCGAGGTGCCATCATGGAATGCCTCAGATGCGAAGCAGCATCTCTGCAGATATACCAGTCAATGTACGATCATTGTGAGAAATGAGTAATTTATTACACAATCATGCAACATAGCTGCTTATGCTGCTGCGCTCGGAGGAAAACTGAATATTCAGATTCATTACAGATGTCTATAGGTCCTGACTTAACACAATTTTGCTTCAAGTAACAGATAACGACAACATGTGGTAAATCTTTAACCTGCTTTTGACTGAGCAGGCATCCCAACTCATCATCAACGTAGTAAGAAGAGCTAAAGTTAGCATATATGTATCGTACAGTGGGCCAACATTGTTATTGCCCCAGTAGAGTTGTATATTATTGCACAGGTAACATTTGGAATTCAGGTACACTCTTGCAATGGTTAGAATACAACTGTCGAATATGCTGGAATCTCTCTTCACATTCCCTCTTCTGTCTGTTTGCAGTGCCAGAATAACGATTCAAAGCGTTTCTAGTTAACTAATGTTTTAATCGCCAGGACCGTCTCGATGTTGTCAGTAGAACTTAATAGATTGATACTCATAGAGTTCCCATGACCGGAAAATTAATGGCAGCTGAACTCCAGAAGTCAATACACTTAAAAGTTTCGAATGTTTCTCATCCGATACTGATATATGGGGCACTTTCTACACCAATTGATCCAAGACAGGTTTATTTTGTTCTGGCACTTCTTGAATGTACGCACTATTATCTGTCACACTTCGAATGAGAATCAGTTCCCGTTGGGCAGTCGTACTGGTGTGGTTATGATTCTCAAAGAAACCCATAAACATTCTGAAAGGTGTACACACACTAAAGTCATTACTTTTCAGTTTGTGTGCGAACTGTCCTCTATTGTATAAGCCATTCATGTCTGAAGTTCATGTGAAGAATGTCGATGTTATTCCACATTTTCAGTGCATTCAAACTCTATGCCATTAAGGTCGTATCTTATTTCTTGAAACAGGAAGCCAAATGCATTAGATGTAAGCCACGATGTTACTGTTTGGACCTGTTCTTGAGTGACGTTACTGCGTGTATTCAATGCTATCAATTCAAGGAACTTCTAATCCTGATATATTACCACATATTCCTTCCATTTCAGAGTGGAATAATGATGGGTGTATGGGTCAGTTTCATACTTTACACCCATTTTGCTGCTGCTGCTACAAGTGATGTTGTACAGACATTTACTCTCCCTGAAAATCGAGTAAGTTCCTGTCCTGGTCAACAATGTTCCACTCAAGATGGCCTAATGTTGGAACATATATTGGGAGGTATGTGGGCTGTTCAGCATTTCAGCAAGTTTGTATCCTGGTTTTACTGTAGGGAAGAATCCGTAGATTGGGCGTTTAATCGATCGTAGTAATAAGAATCCGTTGTGAATGACGCTGAACACAAATGATTGATCTGACTCATAAATTTCCTAGATATTATTCTCCAAAACTTGGCTCCTTGAAAAACCCACTATTGATTCTATTCAGTCTTAATGGTCCGTTTTGTCATTTTACATCTGTTTTAAACACATTAACGTTTGCATATGAGTCAAACCCTTATACAGACTGTTCTATAATTTCATTTAAATCTTCAGTATTATGTGAACTTCTCCTCGCCTACACACAATTTATTGTTTGCCTCACAGATATAAAAAATGCTGTTGTATATTTCCAGATCGATCAATGAACTACTGCATTCCTCCTTGCATTCCTTGGGGGAAATAATCCGCGCTTAATACTGACAAGTGTTCTTTTAAGGTCAGAGCGTAAGTCATCACATCTAAACCTCAAATTATGCACTGATGTGCATGTCCACAGAGATATGAACTGAAGTCTTGGTAGCGCCGAAAATTCTAGAGCATACAGTTGTTGATGAAGTAAAAGCGAAATTGTTTGGGCATACAATTCAAAGTAGAACACACTATTCCACTTTTTTAACATAGACAACCCAGTGTTATACTGATCCTTCTGCAGCGTCTAAATTTACTATCCCCCAATCCTCGGACTTCCACATCATCTTTGGCAAAAGATTTCACATAAATACACCACAGAATTTCGGGATTTTGAATTTTTTTGACGTATTTAAGCAGATGTGTACTTGGGAGAGGTCTGTACAGTACTATGTTCAAGGGGACTTTAAAGCAATAAACAGTCCAACTCATTTTTATATGGTTTTAAATATAGTCCTTGACTGATAGCGATGTCCTTCATCATCTTATTATACCTTTTAGCTTCCTGCACTTACTCCTCTGAGTTTTTGTGCATTATTTACTTTTTGGTCTATAGTAGTCGCTCCTCCTACTAATGAACCAACTTCTGATAATCCCAAAAACCCTAGATTCAGAAATGGGGTAATTCCACCTGGAATCTTAAGTGCTGACACAGCCCTATTTCTTGTAACGTGTCTTTTTCTTCCTCCTACTCCTTTCTGATTCGAGCAACTTTATGCCACTGTCACCAGTCGTTGGTTGCAATTTTTTTAAAATCCTACAGGTTTTTTCTCCTGCTTCCTTAGTGTATGATGAGCTTTGTTCATAATTTGTTTGAAATTAATTCCAATACCCTACTTAAACGTGTCACACATTGATTTATCAACTGCAAATGTCACCGTACGTTGCCCTATACCTACATCCATTCTTCGACATATTTCCATGACTTTATCCGATAAAAGTCTTTCGTCCACCTGACGTCCTGTCAACCTTTTATTCGCAGCATATACTAAATCATGCTCCTTGTAGGCCTCACCTAGCATTTGTATCATCTTTTCACCACGAGCTGTACTATTTTCTGCTTCTTTCCAGGTCCACAGTAGTTGTATCCATTGACATGCAGTTCAACTGGTAACTTATCGAGAATACTGCCTTGCACTTCCTAGCACTCATGATCTGCTACTGCAGTGTCTGAGGTTTTGTGTACTCTGTCACATACCGCATAGTGAGTACTCAGACAACGTTTCCAATGATGGAAAGCCAAACTGTTTCACTCAAGCTTTGTTCCCTTGATATCTTGTCACATGCTCTACGCAAAATACCTGCAAGTCAGAGCTTATTGTGTACTGGCAATTTCTTTACCTTCGCTGCCCTTTAAGATGTAAGTTCTCTGTCTTTTGCACTGCACTTTGGAAAATATAAGTATCTTCATTGACTCGTTCTGCAGGTAAGACATCTCAAACACAATTTTATGTTTCGAAATACAAACTAAATCGCCAACACTGAATTTCTTATTGTATGGATCAAGCATATTGCAGTAACACGATTGTAAGCTGTATCTAGAAGCCCGTTATCATGAATATTAACAGGTCTCATTTTTTTGTATTATTTGTAGTCTAGTTATAGTCCTCAATAATTTGTGGGAGAATGTTTAGCGATTTGCAGTAACCATAAGAATTAAATTGCATCCATACACAATCTTTTTTTACCATCTACAATACTGGCTCTGATGAGGGAGAATATCGAGTGATGATTTATTTCACATTGTTCCATTACTGACTTGAAATAAATATTGCAAAAATCGCATCCATGGTCAGTTTGCTGGTTGTCAGGACACCGATTCATCCCAATCTGCAGCAATTGTTGAAACACCTCTGCAGTTTCCTTCCCAGGAACGGCCGAGGAAAATTTGGAATATGTATCTATGATCATTAAAATATATTTGAATCCTTTATTTGATCGTGAATATTCCCTCATATTTACGAGATTTACCTACCATAAAAAATCCAAATCGCATTTTATGACTTGTCTACATGGGTAATTCTTTGTGTGCAGAACTTTGGAGTTCACGGACCACCATCTCCATAATTATTATTATTCAGTAATGCATCTTCCACATAACTCTGAAATGAATGATATTATTTCAGTTGTGCGAACTGTACTCCCTGTGTCAGCTGTTACCATGAGCTGTTCTAGCTATTCCATTATTTCGTTGTCTTTTCTCCGCAGTTCTGTTCAGTAGCTGCTACTTAGTTATGTGATCTACCCATGTAACCTTTAACAATCTTCTGTAACACCACATTTCATAAGCTTCATTCTCTTCTCGTCTAAACTCTTTATTGTCCATGTTCAACTTTCATATTTGGCTAAACTCCAGACAAATACTTATAGCAAATACTTTCTGACCCTTGGATCTATATTCGATGTTAACTAACTTCTCTTCTCCAGAAACATTTTTCTTGCCAGTCTACATCTTATGTGCTCTCTACTTTGGCCACTATTAGTTATTTTGCTGCCCAAACAGCAAAACTCATCTACTACTGTAAGTGTCTCAGACCCTAATCCAATTCCTTCAGCATCGCTGATTTAATTTGATTACATTCCATTATTCTTGTTTTGCTTTCGTTGACGTTCATCTTATATTCTCCTTTCAAGATACTGTCAGTTCCGTTCAACTACTGTTCCAAAACCATTGCTGTCTCTGAAAGAATTACAATGTCATCAGCAAACCTCTAAGTTTTTAGTTCTTCTCCCAGGACTTCAATTCCTACTCCAAATTTTTATTTTGTTTCTTTTACTGCCTGCTCAGTGTACAGCTTGAATAAGGTCGAGGATAGCCTACAACCCTGTCTCATTCGCTTCTCAATCACAGCTTCTCTTTCGTGCGCCTTGCGTTTTATAACAGCCATCTGGTTTCTATATAGGCTATAAACACCCTTTTGATTACTGTGTTTTTCCCCTGCTACCTGCAGAATATCAAAGAGAATATTCCAGTCAACATTGTCAAAAGCTTTCACTAAGTCTGCAAGTGCTATAAACATAGGTCTGCTTTTCCTTAACCTACCATCTAAGAGAAGTCGTAGGGGTCAGTATTGTCTGACATGTTCCTACATTTCTCCAGAATCCTCACTGATCTCCCTCGAGGCCACCTTCTACCAGTTCTTCCATTCTTCTGTAAAAAATTCGTGTTAATATTTTGCAACCATGACTTATTAAACTGATAATTTCGTAATTTCCACACCTGTCAACAACTGCTTTCTTTGGAATTGGAATTATTATATTATTCTTTAAGTCTGAGGGTACTTTTACTCTCTCACACATATTGCACTCAAGATGGAAGAGTTTTGCATGGCTTGTTCTTCCAAGACTGTTAGTAATTCTGACGAAATATCTTCTTCTCCTGGAGCCATGTTTCGACTTAGGCATTTCATTGCTCTGTCAAATTCTTCTCACAGGATCATGTCTCCCATCTCATCTTCATCAACATCTTCTTCTGGTTCTATAATATTGCATGCAAGTACATCTTCCTTACACAGACCCTCTATTTACTCCTCCCACCTTTCAGGTTTCCTTTCTTTGCTTAGGACTGGTTTCCCATGCGCGATATTGATGTTCATACAGCTGCTTCTCTTTTCTCCAAAGGCACTTTAATTTTCCTGTAGGCGGTATCTAACTTTCCCCTAGTGACAATGTTTCTAAATCCTTACATCTGTTTTCTAGGCATTCCTGATTATCTTTTTTGCACTTCCAGTCAATCTCATTTTTTATACATCTGGATTCCCTTTCGTCTGCTTCATTTACCGGACTTTTATATTTCCTCCTTTTATCAATAAATATATTTCTCCTCTGTTAGTCAGGAATTTCTACTTGGCCTTGTCTTTCTACATATCTGACCTTTCCCTATGACATTGTAAGATAGCAAGAACTATGCCCCTTACATGAAGTCATTAAAGATCACCTAACTCACGTTGAGCGAACAGTAGGGCTGAACAAAAATGACTGACAAGGCACAATGCATCTTGTAGAGGGTATAGTATGGACGTATTGGAATAATTAATGTCAGGTGATGGTTTTAAAGTAATTCACACGACATGAAAACTTTGTGGAAACGAGTCGATTTGCTGGAGGCTAGTTTACCCCAGGGAAGTATTCGAGTTGACTACTGTGGTTGGCGAGGGGGGGGGGGGCGAAGGGAAGCGACAATAGGCAGCTTAGTGCGGCTCAAACTCTTGAGAAAGCGGTAACGGTGCACAGCCTCCAGCCGCCTTAAGATGAGTGACAGTGAGTGGGTAGTTGACCCCAACTCCATGCTGCTGTACCGGGAAACAGATGGAGAACTTGTACGCCTGTTGATAATTGTCCGTCATCCCGTTGCGACAAAGCCACGCAAAGCTACGGTGGAGTGGTCAACAGAGGTCAAAATATGCGCGTTCATGACTGTAGCAACTTCACGCTGAATTCACGGTCCGCAGAGCCTGAAGTAAATCAGGTGAAGAACGACAGCATGAAATACGCCGGCCTCCGATGGAACGTAGGACCAAGGAATTTGAAGTACTCTCCTGGGAGTCAGAATTCCGGAAAACTTGGTGTTTGTGCAGACGCTAACCTTGATGGGTGGCCTGGGGGGAGCTAAATGAAGAAGTTGAGAGGAAGGGAAATTTTGTGGGAATTTGTTCACTTCCCAGAGCAGGCATTGGTTGGCGCTGGGAAGCGACGCATAATTAACGCGACTTGCGCCGCAATTGGCGTAAGTGATTTGCTGGAGGGGAAACCGAGGCGAAGGGTGGACTGGCAGAAGTCTCAGTAGAGGTCTTCCGTTCCCAGCTTGCCTAGAGTGCGGACGTGGCGTTCTTTACTCAGCTTGCATGAGAAAGAGTGAGCATCTCTGCAGTTTAGGACTTATCAAATGGAACGATTGAGCTTGGAGATAGAAAGTTTTGGTTCAGCTATGTACTGAGCAAGATAGCTAGGAGTGAATAGACGAGTGCAGCCTTGCAGCAACACGAGGTCGGCCAACATCCACACAACGACGCCGCTCCGCCATGCTGTATTCGGTGATATTGCGCCCGCTCCGGCCACTGATTAATTTGTTGGATCATGTCGGTAAAGTTTCCACAAGGGTTTCATGGGCCGTGTACTGTAGAATTCTTCTCACACTTCGCATTACGCCTGGGTCAGTCGATAGGAATTACTTTTGAGTTGTCGAGCTTTACTCCACGCAAACGCAATTTATTACGACTGCCTGGTAGGAGAGTCATGTAATGTGATGATTGAAGGTCGTGAGTTAAAATAAATTTGTGATAATCGACTGCATCTGTTTTCAATCAAGTAGTTGAATTCCCAAGTCACTTTCTTAATTAATTTTATGTTCATCATTTGCATCTGGTGCTCAATAGCTGCATATAACATCAATGTGCACCCCTTTTTAATTAAAAGTGATCAATTCTGAATCAATTAATGTCAACACTGACACCGCAGTTCAGTCAGGAGTCACAGGGCCTTATTACTTTCTTTGCGTTATCCGATACTGCGGCAGTTTTGCACTCTCTGTTGATCTGTTAGTCAATTAGCTGGGGTGAACACACGCCAAAACCAGATAAGTTATGCACTCTTCTTCTACTGTGTTCCTTTCCCCTGTTCTTGTCAACAGTTACCTAAGAATCCCTCTGAAACTTTCAACAACCTTCGGGTCTTTCAGCTTATCCAGGTCCCATCTCCTTAATATCGAACCTTTCTGCAATTACTTCAGTTTTAATGTACAGTCCATAATCAATAAATTGCAGTCAGAGCCCATATCTGCCCCTGGAAATGTCTTACAAATTGAAATCTGGTTCCTAAACCTTCTTCTTACTATCATATTATCAGTCTGAAACCTTCCAGTGGCTCCAGGTCTCTTCCACATGCACAACCTTCTTTCACGATTTTTAAACCAGGTGTTAGCGATAATGGAATTGTGCACGTGCAAAATTGTACAAAGTGGCTTCCTCTTTCATCCCTTTCCTCCAGTCCATATTCACCTTCAATTTTTCCTTCTCTTCTTTTCCCTAGCATTTAATTCCAGTCAGAATTTTCATCTCTCTTAACTATCTGAATAACTTCTTTTATCTCATCATACATTTCTTCAATTTCTTCATCATCTGCAAATCTAGTTGGCATGTGAACTTGTACTACTGTGGTGGGTGTGGGCATTGTGTTTATCTTGGCTATAATAATGCGTTCACTATACTGTTCATAGGAGCCTACAAGAATTCCTGTTTTCTAACTCATTATTAAACCTACTCCTGCATTACACCTATTTGGTTCTATATGATTTATTCATCTGACCAGAAGTCCTGTACCACTTGCCACCGAACTCCACTGATTCCCAGACTATCTCACTGTAACCTATTCATTTCCCTTTTTAAATTTTCTAGCCTAACTGGCCGATTAAGGAATCTAACTTTCCATGCTCCAATCTGTAGAACGGCAGTTTTGTTTCTCCTAATGACGACATCCTCCTGGCTAGCCTCGCTCCAAGATCCGAATAGGGGACAATTTAACCTCTGGCATATTTTACACACGAGAACGCAATTATCATTTAATCACACAATAGAGCTGCAAACCCCCAGGAAAAGTTATGACGGTAGTATCCCCTTGTTTTCAGCCGTTTGCAGTACCAGCACAGCAACGTCATTTTGGTTAATGTTATAAGGCCTGATCATTCAAACATCCAGATCATCGCTCCTGCAACTACTGAAAACGTTGCTGCCCCTCTTCAGCAAGCATACGTTTGTCTTGCCTCTCAACAGATAACACTCCTCTGTGATTGAATCTACAGTACGACTGTCTGTACTGCCAACTGCCTTCACACCAACGGCGAGGTCCATGGTTTGTCAGGGGCAGGTTTCCAAGAATAAAGGAATAAATTCGCTAGGTTTTACAGTCCGTTCATTGATATCACATTCAACAATGAACAAGGTTATAATCCTTGATGCTAAGCCAAGTAAGTCCAAAGCAATAGCACTGGTTGTTAATTTCAGTGAGGGCAGTGGATCTATAGATCTGCACAACGAAGAATCTGCCAAACTTTGAGTACATCCTGGAACGTACTCTTAAAAGAGAATGATGACTGCACGATGCTGATGTATTGAAGAAATCTGCTTGGCCCAGATGTCCTAAATATTCTTGGACTAATTATCCCCAAATACATAATGATGCTTCTACGGTAGGCCAACAGATTGAACAAGAAGGCGGAAGAAGCTGTTAATACTTGTTACCTGTTCAAGTGACTTAAATCTAAAACGGATTGTAGTGTGAACTTAACTGAGTAATATTAGTGTCCTAAACAACTTATAATATTGTTATTTGGTATTTCAAACAGATTTCACTGGCTATCTAGAGTGTTTAAGAGCGCTGCACTTTTTTCGAAGTATGAACTCTGCTACAGCCATTATGATCTAAAAGCACGATGTCAAATTGTTTGCCTTCCTCCAAGTAAACTGCACTGTGAAAATTGTAAAAAGGAACAAATAAGAAATGTTTTCTCAATGTATTATTTTCTCTTTTTTAAAAGGATTAATAATACATGTAGTCAACACAGCCAAGCAAGTTGGTTGGAAACTATTTCTGTTTAGGAATAAAGCACCATACCCACTGAGACACGATGTCTATGGTATTTATTAACTTTTAATTCTCATCTGAATCCGACAGATGCTGCTGTCAGAGGAAATGAATAAATTATTATCTCTTCCACGTATTTGTTGAAATAATCAGCAACCAGTTGCACAAAAGAAAAACTTCTTGCTTTATGAGTTTCAGACATCTTCAGAAAGTTATAATTACTGTATTTTCTGTGAGCGTCTCAGGTATGTGTCTGTACGATCACTACGGGAGGCTATCTCCTGTAGCGCTATCTAGGAAGTATGTGTGTGTATCTAGGAAATATGGGTGTGTAGACACAGGCTGTATGTTGCATTTCTTTCATATGCTTCATAGCTGACAGAATGGTACCCCTGGACGTTAGCAGGAATGACACAAAATGGCGATGCTCCATCTCTTGCGTGCTTACAATGCCCCTTACCATTGGTGTCTTATATGTGGGCGGTGGCAGTTTGTGATCACTATGACCTGTGGGATTATTGAGACTGGAGCTTAACACATAGGCATGATCGCAGCTCTATATTTCTCTCCAGGTGGAACAAAAATGGCTGTGATAGTCCTTGGGCCAACTATTTAGGATGTGTCACGTGTGAACCCCAGTTCCTTGTAGACTTCGTACAAATGCTATTTCTGACATGTTATTGGAGACCTCTCTCTCCCGTGAGCTGTGGCCACGCGTTTGAATGACAGGATGTGATGGGGAAAATAAAAACAATTATGTACGATATTATATTATATATATATACTTATATACAGTTCAATCATAACAAAATTACAGTTACAGTAGAGCGTCGATTATCCGAAGTAATTGGGGGACCTGGGTGCTCGGAAAACTGATTTGTTCGGATAATCGAACTGTACATGTTTATTTGCCAAAAAGAAGTACTGTACAGTAAATTTATTCATAAAAACAGGCATATATTTTAGTATTGCGGAGCGGCAAGCCTCAACTCTAAGCTGGCGCAGCTGTTGCTGTGAACAGCTTTGATACTGCCGCTGCTTCTACTGCCATTGCCTAGCCGACAGAAGTGTGCTGGTTGTTGAAACACAGCGACTGGCGGCTTGGCCGGTCAGTAGCGCCTTGTCAAGGCCCCATTAGAAGCAATGTTCCGCCAGCGGTGGCTCAGTGAGGCGACTACTGCGGGAAACTTGGTTGGGAGTGAGGAGGATGATGGACGGCAGGATGGGAGAGTAACAGGTGCGAGCAAGTACACAGTTCGGTTAAGCGGTCGTTCGGTTGACCGACGTTCGGATAATCGACGCTCTACTGTATTACGTTCTGCAATATTTTTCAGACAATTGTTTACTGTAAAATTTTCACATTGTATCACATTTAACCCTATAGGAGCAAAAAAATTCATGGGTATTAAGTTAGCAAATTCTGCTTCTACGGATTTTATCCTTATGGAGGCAAGAATTGCATACATTGGCACTGGATAAACACAGAAATTTACATATTGTTCTAACTGACACATATTTCGTTATGTTGACGCAAATAGCTTACAAAGTCATGGAATACAGCTCTGATATTTCACTGCCTGCAATTCTATCTGTTTTCTGGGATTGGTAATGCACTGTATAGTTCATACATGCCCACAAAACTATGTTTTATATAAATGCACGTCTCCAGAAGTTCATTCCAGCATTACTTGTCCATACATATCGACTACAGACACTCTTCCAGACATACACTCCTGGAAATGGAAAAAAGAACACATTGACACCGGTGTGTCAGACCCACCATACTTGCTCCGGACACTGCGAGAGGGCTGTACAAGCAATGATCACACGCACGGCACAGTGGACACACCAGGAACCGCGGTGTTGGCCGTCGAATGGCGCTAGCTGCGCAGCATTTGTGCACCGCCACCGTCAGTGTCAGCCAGTTTGCCGTGGCATACGGAGCTCCATCGCAGTCTTTAACACTGGTAGCATGCCGCGACAGCGTGGACGTGAACCGTATGTGCAGTTGACGGACTTTGAGCGAGGGCGTATAGTGGGCATGCGGGAGGCCGGGTGGACGTACCGCCGAATTGCTCAACACGTGGGGCGTGAGGTCTCCACAGTACATCGATGTTGTCGCCAGTGGTCGGCGGAAGGTGCACGTGCCCGTCGATTTGGGACCGGACCGCAGCGACGCACGGATGCACGCCAAGACCGTAGGTTCCTACGCAGTGCCGTAGGGGACCGCACCGCCACTTCCCAGCAAATTAGGGACACTGTTGCTCCTGGGGTATCGGCGAGGACCATTCGCAACCGTCTCCATGAAGCTGGGCTACGGTCCCGCACACCGTTAGGCCGTCCTCCGCTCACGCCCCAACATCGTGCAGCCCGCCTCCAGTGGTGTCGCGACAGGCGTGAATGGAGGGACGAATGGAGACGTGTCGTCTTCAGCGATGAGAGTCGCTTCTGCCTTGGTGCCAATGATGGTCGTATGCGTGTTTGGCGCCGTGCAGGTCAGCGCCACAATCAGGACTGCATACGACCGAGGCACACAGGGCCAACACCCGGCATCATGGTGTGGGGAGCGATCTCCTACACTGGCCGTACCCCACTGGTGATCGTCGAGGGGACACTGAATAGTGCACGGTACATCCAAACCCTCATCGAACCCATCGTTCTACCATTCCTAGACCGGCAAGGGAACTTGCTATTCCAACAGGACAATGCACGTCCGCATGTATCCCGTGCCATCCAACGTGCTCTAGAAGGTGTAAGTCAACTACCCTGGCCAGCAAGATCTCCGGATGTGTCCCCCATTGAGCATGTTTGGGACTGGATGAAGTGTCGTCTCACGCGGTCTGCACGTCCAGCACGAACGCTGGTTCAACTGAGGCGCCAGGTGGAAATGGCATGGCAAGCCGTTCCACAGGACTACATCCAGCATCTCTACGATCGTCTCCATGGGAGAATAGCAGCCTGCATTGCTGCGAAAGGTGGATATACACTGTACTAGTGCCGACATTGTGCATGCTCTGTTGCCTGTGTCTATGTGCCTGTGGTTCTGTCAGTGTGATCATGTGATGTATCTGACCCCAGGAATGTGTCAATAAAGTTTCCCCTTCCTGGGACAATGAATTCACGGTGTTCTTATTTCAATTTCCAGGAGTGTATGAACATTAATGTGTGTGATAGATCTCATAATTGCTCGTCATTTTCCCCTAAGTGAACTTTGTCGTGCTATGTAGGTAGTCCCACTCATACCACATATACTGCATTCTAACAAGAACTTACTGTATATCTTAAATTTCAATTATTGTATCTAAGTCACTATCAGGTGCCAGGTCTATGTTAATGTGTTTTGATCTGCTGGCAGTTATATTATAATTATTGGTAAACAGTAGCATTCTGGAACCACTTATTTCACATATTTTGATACTCACAAACTCCCTCATTAAAATCTTCAGGGTACTTCCCCTTGATGTAAGATCACGAATTTGGCAAGAAGGAAGGATTCATAGTACAAGTAATGGAAAAGAATCAGATAATCGTTAATTGGTAATTATATAACAAAAATATTGTTTTGTATTTTGTTATCTGGCTTCAAACTTGAAATTAAAACATTCTCAAAAGTCTGGGGATTTATGGGGCTGGCATCTTGCCAGCATCAATGTTGATAACAGTTAAAAATCTTCAAGATCCTCTATTCCTGAAATGGATAAACTGTCTATATACATAATTAAGTTTGTGTGGCACCCTCAGTACTTGATCCTACTTGCAATTCCATGGGGACACATGACAGGTATCAGGTAATATCCTGATCTAAAATGTACCTCATACAATTTCCTGGCAGGTGTTGGCAGACAGGGAAGATTCCCCAGAAGTGTGGGTATGACCCTGAGATAAGATTGTTATCTCGGACAGAACTGGTACTGCTCCTCTACTTGAGTCTCCTTTTGAACTGTGTAATTATTTAGAGAAAGCTTCAAACGTCCATACAGTCTTCTCTCCTGTTATTTATTGTGCCATCTGCCATTTAATTGTGTAAACGTATTACATATTTCAAAATAATACAACGAAATTACTTAATCTCGCCATTGTATCAACGCCATCTAGAATTATTACTTAGTTTTCAGCATGAAACCTTGCTGAATAGCACGTTAACAGTGAAGAAGCCACTAGAAAGCGACAGCCTCTTAACGACATCATTCTCTATTGTGAGCAGCACTGTTTCTTTTTCATTGATTCTGTGGTGCCTGGGTAACATCAGCGAGAGTGGAAATGAGGTAAGACAACAGGGTATCAGTAACTGTGCGAAGCGCTTTGAAAACAAAACGACAAGTCAGAAAGAACACTACGGCAGGAAGAGTTTATAAAGCGTTGATTGCGCTGGAGGGTAGATCAAATTTTGTTCAATGTCCTCATAAATTACAATATCGAACTACACTGTATGTGCTCTTTGCTACATCGTTAATCAGACGGTATACTTTAATAGCGAAAGATTACTGTAGCAATATTTCTTAATATTTCACTGATGTAACACTCATCGCTCTAATAGGGAAAATCTTACTTAATTTATACACTTATATCTAATAAAGTATGCGTAGAATTAAAAAAAGCTTTTGATAACATTGTCTGGAATACAGTCTTGGAAATTCTGTAATTATCAGGGATGAAATATAGGAAGCTTATACGAATGGAAGGAGAAACTGGAAGTGAAATTAAAGGTCATGCATGACAAATGAAAACTTTAAGGTTGACTGATGACACTGTAAGTTCGTCAGAGACGAAAAATGAATAGGAAGGTAAGCTAAATAGAACAGATTGAAACAGATTGAACGGGCCAGTGAAAGACATGCTGCCACTCATTTTGATAAGGATGAGTCTGATTACGTAATCTGTTGTATAAGCACCAGGAGTTGGTATCAAGCAGTAGCACATGTGTAGCTAAAAGAACTGCCTTCTGTATAAATTACTTTGTCTTATTGTATTAATACTGACTACTTACCTGAAGTCTACAGCCATAGACAATAGCAATGGCAAGAGATCTGGGGTGTATCCCACTAAACATTGCAATCTCAAATTTCTTCAAGGCCATGGTTTACGAGGACGCATTTGGACCGATCTACCATTTCCACTGTCATTCGACTCCGCTTTACCCATGCCTCGTTTCTTGTATCTCTGGAGTCAATGTTTACGATTTCCCAGCATGTGAGTGCGATTGCCCGCATCTCGTGGTCGTGCGGTAGCGTTCTCGCTTCCCACGCCCGGGTTCCCGGGTTCGATTCCCGGCGGGGTCAGGGATTTTCTCTGCCTCGTGATGGCCGGGTGTTGTGTGCTGTCCTTAGGTTAGTTAGGTTTAAGTAGTTCTAAGTTCTAGGGGACTTATGACCACAGCAGTTGAGTCCCATAGTGCTCAGAGCCATTTGAGCCATTTTTGAGTGCGATTTTTGAGACATAAGCTGTTGTAAACCGCATCTTGTTTTCGTGTTCCACATTTGTTAACGAAGTATCGGAATGTCTGAAGACTTTGATGAGTATGGGTTACCTCCTCTCTCAAACATCGGCCTTTCTTTTTGTTTCTAAAGACATTCACTTTCACACAGTGATTGTCAATTTTCTTAAGAGTGTAGGGAAAAATCTACAGATTGTAATAGGATTCGTATTTTCATTTATTTGTATCACTTACTATTATATATAAGAAGTGGTATGATTTGATATTATTAAATTTAAGAAGTAGTGTTAATTGATAACGTAAATATGTTTACTTTATTTATCATTCCAAATGTTAAGCATTTGTTGTGAAAAAAAAGATGGCTTGAGCTTCCAGTTCTGTACATTTGTATTTATGTGTTTTCTCCGTAAAATTACGTATTCTGTATAAAAATGTGTTTTAAATGCTAAACAGAGTCATCACTCCGGAGGCTAAATAAAACAAACAAAATGTTCCTTTCTTTGAATTTAATCAACCATGTAACAAGCTATAACAAAAAATATGTTGTTGTGGGTTAGCACTTTCCTCCACCAACTCTTTGATTGTGTCTCGAAAAAAAGTTGTAAGAAGCAGGTAAATGAACGTAAAATAGTGGTAGTGAAGTATAATGGAATTAAATCGAGCGTGGAATTAGTCACTAAAAGTGGTAGGCGACCTTTGGTACTTGTACAGAAAAACAAGCGTCGACGGCAAAAGTAAAGGAGGTATAAAATGTAGTCAGACAACAGCAACTAAGGTTTGCTGGAAAAAAAAAAATAAGCAAGCTGACATCGAATATAGATTTTGAGTGTCAGGAAGCCCTCTGAAAGTATTTGTCTGAAGTGTAGTCTTATAATAAACTGAAACGTTAAAGATAAACATCGGTGACATTAAGAGAATGGAAGCTTTTGAAATGTGGTCTTGCACAAGAATGCTGAAGGTTAGATGCGTAGATCGGATAAACAATGAAGAGGTAGTGAATTCAACCGATTAGGAATCAGCTTTATGGCGCAGCCTGATTAAAGGAAAGGAATAGGTTGACAGAGCCCTCCTGAGGTATCAAGGGATGGTTTATTTTGTAACAGACAGAAATGGAGGGGGATTTATATCCCCCTCCACTTCAGTCAATAATTATTATGAATTATTGAGAGAGTTCCTGGTTCAACTACAGTAAGCAGGTTCATGCGGGCTCAGAATGCAAAGCTTATGCGTGGATGAAGTGACATGACGTGGACAGTTTCAACAATCTGTCTTCGGACTGAAGAAGCCGATCGCCTTTCTCTCTAACAAAGGGACCGTTCGGAGTGAACACATTTTGATTTCCTTCATGCTTATAGGATTTGGAGTTCAGTGTCCAGATACTAATTTCCAAACGAATACGAACCAATGCTCTTAAAAAGAAAATCTCGAAAAAATCACATGTGAAAATTACAGTATTTCCAACTGAAGTAAATCAGCGAAATCACCGCTACCGAAATCGGTTTCGTATTCGTTTAGTAATCATTAAAAGACATCTTGCGTGCTGCACGTAAAATATTTAATCACTTGAACGGTATTCGGGCATAGGTCCTGTCATCAATGGCATCTGACTTCTTTTTTTTCTTTTTTTTTTTTTTTTGAGTCATCAGTCTTTGACTGGTTTGATGCGACCCGCCACGAATTCCTCTGCTGTGCTAACCTCATCATCTCAGAGTAGCACTTGCAATCTACGTCTTCAATTATTTGCTGGATGTGTTCCAATCTCTGTCTTCCTCTACTGTTTTTGCTATCTACAGCTCCCTCTAGTGACATGGAAGTCATTCCCTGATATCTTAACATATGTCCTATCTTCCTGTCCCTTCCTCTTGTCAGTGTTTTCCACATACACTCCTGGAAATGGAAAAAAGAACACATTGACACCGGTGTGTCAGACCCACCATACTTGCTCCGGACACTGCGAGAGGGCTGTACAAGCAATGATCACACGCACGGCACAGCGGACACACCAGGAACCGCGGTGTTGGCCGTCGAATGGCGCTAGCTGCGCAGCATTTGTGCACCGCCGCCGTCAGTGTCAGCCAGTTTGTCGTGGCATACGGAGCTCCATCGCAGTCTTTAACACTGGTAGCATGCCGCGACAGCGTGGACGTGAACCGTATGTGCAGTTGACGGACTTTGAGCGAGGGCGTATAGTGGGCATGCGGGAGGCCGGGTGGACGTACCGCCGAATTGCTCAACACGTGGGGCGTGAGGTCTGCACAGTACATCGATGTTGTCGCCAGTGATCGGCGGAAGGTGCACGTGCCCGTCGACCTGGGACCGGACCGCAGCGACGCACGGATGCACGCCAAGACCGTAGGATCCTACGCAGTGCCGTAGAGGACCGCACCGCCACTTCCCAGCAAATTAGGGACACTGTTGCTCCCGGGGTATCGGCGAGGACCATTCGCAACCGTCTCCATGAAGCTGGGCTACGGTCCCGCACACCGTTAGGCCGTCTTCCGCTCACGCCCCAACATCGTGCAGCCCTTCTCGAGTGGTGTCGCGACAGGCGTGAATGGAGGGACGAATGGAGACGTGTCGTCTTCAGCGATGAGAGTCGCTTCTGCCTTGGTGCCAATGATGGTCGTATGCGTGTTTGGCGCCGTGCAGGTGAGCGCCACAATCAGGACTGCATACGACCGAGGCACACAGGGCCAACACCCGGCATCATGGTGTGGGGAGCGATCTCCTACACTGGCCGTACACCACTGGTGATCGTCGAGGGGACATTGAATAGTGCACGGTACATCCAAACCGTCATCGAATCCATCGTTCTACCATTCCTAGCCTGGCAAGGGAACTTGCTGTCCCAACAGGACAATGCACGTCCGCATGTATCCCGTGCCACCCAACGTGCTCTAGAAGGTGTAAGTCAACTACCCTGGCCAGCAAGATCTCCGGATCTGTCCCCCATTGAGCATGTTTGGGACTGGGTGAAGCGTCGTCTCACGTGGTCTGCACGTCCAGCACGAACGCTGGTCCAACTGAGGCGCCAGGTGGAAATGGCATGGCAAGCCGTTCCACAGGACTACATCCAGCATCTCTACGATCGTCTCCATGGGAGAATAGCAGCCTGCATTGCTGCGAAAGGTGGATATACACTGCACTAGTGCCGACATTGTGCATGCTCTGTTGCCTGTGTCTATGTGCCTGTGGTTCTGTCAGTGTGATCATGTGATGTATCTGACCCCAGGAATGTGTCAATAAAGTTTCCCCTTCCTGGGACAATGAATTCACGGTGTTCTTATTTCAATTTCCAGGAGTGTATTCCCTTCCTCTCCGCATAACCTCCTCATTCCTTACTTTATCAATCCACCTAGTTTTCAACATTCGCCTGCAGCACCACATTTCAAATGCTTCGATTCTCCTCTGTTCCGTTTTTTCCACAGTTCGTGTTTCACTGTCATACAATGCTGTGCTCCAAACGTACATTCTGAGTAATTTCTTTTTCAAATGAAGGCCTATGTTAGATACCAGTAGACTTCTCTTGGTCAGGAATGCCCTTTTTGCCAGTGCTAGTCTGCTTTTGATGTCCTCCTTGCTCCGTCTGTCATTGGTTATTTTGCTGCCTAGGTAGTAGAATTCCTTTACCTCATCTACCTCGTGACTATCAATCTTGATGTTCAGTTTCTCGCTGTTCTCATTTCTGCTACTTCTCATTACTTTCGTCTTTCTTCGATTTACTCTCAGTCCACGTTCTGTACTCATTAGACTGTTCATTCCATTCAGCATACGTAATTCTTCTTTACTTTCACTCAGGATAGAAATATCATCAGCGAATACTATGATTGATATCCTTTCACACTAAATTTTAATTCCACTCCTGAACCTTTCTTTCATTTCCATCATTGCGTCGTCGATGTAAGGATTGAACAGTAGGGGCGAAAGGATACTTCCCTGACTTATACCCTTTATGATCCGAGCACTTTCTTCATGGTCGTCCACTCTCATTTTTCTCTCTCGGCTCTTGTACATATTGTATACTACCTGTCCCTCCCTGTAGCTTACCCCTAGCGTTCTCACTATTTCGAACATCTTGCACCATTGTATATTATCGAACACTTTTTCAAGGTCGGCAAATCCTATGAAAGAGTCTTAATTTTTCTTTAGTCTTGCTTCCATTACGAACCGCAACATCAGAATTGCCTCTCTGGTGCCTTTACCTTTCCTGAAGCCAAAATGATCGTCATCTAATACAATCTCAATTTTCTTTTCCATTCTTCTGTATATTATTCTTGTCAGCAACTTATATGCATGAGCTGTTAAGCTCTTGTCAGCTCATGCTGTGTTTGAAATTGTGTGGTTGATACTTTCCCGAAAGTCAGGTGGTATGTCTGTCGCCAGGCTCATACATTCTGCACACCAACGTGAATATTCGTTTTGTTGGTGCTTCCCCTAATGATTTTAGAAATTCTGACGGAACGTTATCTAGCCCTTCTGCCTTATTTGATCTGAAGGCTTCCAAAGCTCTTTTAAATTCTGATTCTAGTACTGGATCTCCTATCTCTTGTAAATCGACTCCTGTTTCTTCTTCTATCACATTAGCGTTCTGTGTATTGTTTTCACTTATCCGCTCTCTCCTCTGCATTTAACAATGGAATTCCAGTTGCACTCGTAACGTTACCATCCCTGTTTTTAATGTCACCAAAGGTTGTTTTGACTTTCCTGTATGCTGAGTCTGTCCTTCCGACAATCATTTCTATTTCGATTTCTTCACATTTTTCATGCAGCCATTTCGTCTTAGCTTCATTGCACTTCCTATTTATTTCATTATTCAGTGAGTTGTATTTCTGTATTGTTGAATTTCCCTGAACATTTTAATACTTCCTTTTTTCTTTCGATCACCTGAAGTATTTCTTCTGTTACCCATGGTTTCTTTGCAGTTACCTTTTTTTCCAACTTCTATGATTGCACTTTTTAGAGGTGTCCATTCCTCTTCACCTGTACTGCCCTCTGAACTATTCTTCATTGCTATATCTACAGCCTTAGAGAACTTCAAGTGTGTTTGTTCATTCTTTAGTATTTCTGTATCCCATGTCTTTGCACATTGTTTCTTCCTGACTAATCTCTTGAACTTCAGCCCACTCTTCATCACTACTAAATTCTGATATGAGTCTATATCTGCTCCTGGATAAGCCTTACAATCCAGTATCTGATTTCTGAATCTCTGCTTGACCGTGATGTAATCTATCTGAAATCTTCTCACCCATCCTTTTCCAGGTATATTCCACGTCTTGTGACTGAACAGAGTATTCGCTATTACTAGCTGAAATTTATTACAGATCTCAATTAATCTTTCTACTCTCTCATTCCTTGTCACAATCCCATATTCTCCTGTAACCATGTCTTCTACTCCTTCCCTACTACTGCATTCCAGTCTCTCATGACTATTAGAATTTCATCTCCTTTAACGTACTGTAATACCTGTCCAACATCTTCATATACTTTGTCTACCTTTCATCTTCAGCTTGCGACGTCAGCATGTGTATGTGTACTATAGTTGTCGGTGTTGGTTTGCTGTCGATTCTGATCACAGGAAACCTGTCACAGAACTGTTCACACTAGCTCACTCTCTGGTCTACCTTCCTATTCATAACGAATCCTACTCCATTATAACATTTTCTGCTGCTGTTGATATTACCCTACACTCATTTGACCAGAAACCCTTTTCTTTCCGTTTGACTTCATTGGCCCCTACTGTATCTTGATTGAGCCTTTGTAATTGCCTTTTCAGATTTTTTAGATTCCCTACCACGTTCAAGCTTCTGACATTCCACGACCCGACTAGTAGAGCGTTGCCCTTTCGTTGATTATTGGTCACCTCCCCCTCGGCAGACCACTCCAGGATATTCGAATGGGGGACTATTCCCGAATCTTTTGTAAATGGAGAGATCATCATGACACTTTTTCAATTGTAGACCACATGTCGTGTGGACACACGTTATGTGTCTTTAATGCAGTAGTTTCCATTGCCTTCTGCATCCTCATGGCTTTGATCACTGCCGATTCTTCCGCCTTTAGGAGCAGTTTTCCACCCCAAGAACGAGAGAGTGCCCTGAACCTCTAGCCTTTCCTCCGCCCTCTCTGAAAAGGCCGCTGGCAGGATGAGGGTGACATCCTATGCCGGTACTCTTCGGCCTCCAGTGTTCATTATTAATCAAAATTTAAGCGTGGTGGATTTCGAAACCGGAACAGTTGTAAGCATATCTATATCTACAAAAGAATAATGTTTATATACATAAAAGTAGAAACATAAGTTTACTTACATATTATGAAACTCTAAATCAAATTACGAGCATGTCAATTCTACGTTACCTATAATTTCAAATTCGTTGTTACTCTAGAACACATAAAAACAGTCAATGTTTAAAATCTAATTCTAAACATACACTCCTGGAAATGGAAAAAAGAACACATTGACACCGGTGTGTCAGACCCACCATACTTGCTCCGGACACTGCGAGAGGGCTGTACAAGCAATGATCACACGCACGGCACAGCGGACACACCAGGAACCGCGGTGTTGGCCGTCGAATGGCGCTAGCTGCGCAGCATTTGTGCACCGCCGCCGCATACGGAGCTCCATCGCAGTCTTTAACACTGGTAGCATGCCTCGACAGCGTGGACGTGAACCGTATGTGCAGTTGACGGACTTTGAGCGAGGGCGTATAGTGGGCATGCGGGAGGCCGGGTGGACGTACCGCCGAATTGCTCAACACGTGGGGCGTGAGGTCTCCACAGTACATCGATGTTGTCGCCAGTGGTCGGCGGAAGGTGCACGTGCTCGTCGACCTGGGACCGGACCGCAGCGACGCACGGATGCACGCCAAGACCGTAGGATCCTACGCAGTGCCGTAGGGGACCGCACCGCCACTTCCCAGCAAATTAGGGACACTGTTGCTCCTGGGGTATCGGCGAGGACCATTCGCAACCGTCTCCATGAAGCTGGGCTACGGTCCCGCACACCGTTAGGCCGTCTTCCGCTCACGCCCCAACATCGTGCAGCCCTTCTCGAGTGGTGTCGCGACAGGCGTGAATGGAGGGACGAATGGAGACGTGTCGTCTTCAGTGATGAGAGTCGCTTCTGCCTTGGTGCCAATGATGGTCGTATGCGTGTTTGGCGCCGTGCAGGTGAGCGCCACAATCAGGACTGCATACGACCGAGGCACACAGGGCCAACACCCGGCATCATGGTGTGGGGAGCGATCTCCTACACTGGCCGTACACCACTGGTGATCGTCGAGGGGACACTGAATAGTGCACGGTACATCCAAACCGTCATCGAACCCATCGTTCTACCATTCCTAGACCGGCAAGGGAACTTGCTGTTCCAACAGGACAATGCACGTCCGCATGTATCCCGTGCCACCCAACGTGCTGTAGAAGGTGTAAGTCAACTACCCTGACCAGCAAGATCTCCGGATCTGTCCCCCATGGAGCATGTTTGGGACTGGATGAAGCGTCGTCTCACGCGGTCTGCACGTCCAGCACGAACACTGGTCCAACTGAGGCGCCAGGTGGAAATGACATGGCAAGCCGTTTCACAGGACTACATCCAGCATTTCTACGATCGTCTCCATGGGAGAATAGCAGCCTGCATTGCTGCGAAAGGTGGATATACACTGTACTAGTGCCAACATTGTGCATGCTCTGTTGCCTGTGTCTATGTGCCTGTGGTTCTGTCAGTGTGATCATGTGATGTATCTGACCCCAGGAATGTGTCAATAAAGTTTCCCCTTCCTGGGACAATGAATTCACGGTGTTCTTATTTCAATTTCCAGGAGTGTATCTATCTGGTTACGACGGGATATAATATCTCTTCTACTTCACGTTCAATACGGTAAGCCGAGTGGTCAGTATGACAGACTCTTATGCAGGGTACCCGAATTCGACTCCCGGTACTGCTAGGGACTTTTCCTTGGTGGGAGGTCTTCACCAGATTGGATTCAGCCTTGTGATGCCAAGTGAGGAACTAATTGAGAGATAGCGGCTCCAAGGTCTGAACGTCGATAGCGGCTGGCAGTTCGGTGTGCCGACCCCATGCGCCTCATTACAGCCTCCGGTGACAAATGACTGAGGTTAATTAGGCGGTCGGTCGGCCATCGTGTGATCTTCAGGGCTTGGTATTGGTGTTTCCTTTTCCTTTTCTCCTTTTTCCTACCTCATAGAACACTGATCGTAGTGCGTACGTATTGCAGCTGTCAAATATTAAACAATGACACTTCCTCGTCCCAGTGGACAGGGTTACAATAAGAGCTTAAACATCCACAGGACCCCATGTTTTCTACATCAACATCTATTTCGAAATCAAATAGACTTTATAACTGACACGTATTTCATTTTATGTAGAGCTACATAATATGAAAGTAGTTTCTGCTTTTATTTTGTTGTAGATAACGATCTCCGAGCGTGGACTACTCAGGAGGACGTCTTTATCAGGAGAAAGAAAACTGGCGTTCTACGGATCGGAGCGTGGAATGTCAGATCTCTTAATCGGGCAGGTAGGTTAGAAAATTTGAAAAGGGAAATGGATACGTTAAAGTTTGTTATAGTGGGAATTAGTGAAATTTGGTGGCACGAGGAACAAGACTTCTAGTCAGGTGAATAGAAGGTTATAAATACAAAATCAAATAGGGATATAGCAGGAGTAGGTTTAATAATGAATAAAAAATTAGGAGCGCGGGTAAGCTCTACCAACAGCGTAGTGAACGAAAAGATAGACACAGAGCCCACTCCTACTACAGCAGTTCAAGTTTATATGCCAACTAGCTTCGCAGATGACGAAGACATTGATAAAGTGTATGATGAGATAAAAGAAATTATTCAGGGAGTGAAGGGAGATGAACATTTTATAGTCATGGGGGACTGGAATAAGGAAAAGTGGTAAGTGAATATGAAATAGAGGTAAGGAATGAAAGAGGAAACCGCCTGGTAGAATTCTGCACAGAGCATAACTTAATCATAGCTGACACTTGGTTTAAGAATCATGAAAGAAGGTCGCATACATTGAAGAGGCCTGGAGACACTGGAAGGTTTCAGATAGATTATATAATGGTAAGACAGAGATTTAGGTACCAGGTTTTAAATTGTAAGACATTTCCAGGGACAGATGTGAACTCTGACAACAATCTATTGGTTATGAAATGTGGATTAAAACTGAAGAATCTGCAAAAAGGCGGGAATTTGAGGACATGGGTCCTGGATAAACTTAAAGAACCAGAGGTTGTAGAGAGCTGCAGGGAGAGCATTAGGAAACGATTGACAGGAATGGGTGAAAGAAATACAGTAGAAGAAGAATCGGTAGCTTTGAGGGATGAAATAGTGAAGGCAGCAGGGGATCAAATAGGTAAAAACACGAGGGCTCGTAGAAGCCCTTGGGTAATAGAAGAGATATTGAATTTAGCTGATGAAAGGAGAAAATATAAAAATGCAGTAAATGAAGCAGGCAAAAAGGAATACAAATGACTCAAAAATGAGATGGACTGGAACTGCAAAATGGCGAAGCAGCGATGGCTTGAAGACAAATGTAAGGATGTATAGGCATATATCACTAGGGTTAAGAGAGATACTGTCTACAGGAAAGTTAAAGAGACCTTTGGAGGAAAGAGAACCACTTGTATGAATATCAAGATCTCAAATGGAAACCCAGTTCTAACCAAAGAAGGCAAAGCAGAAAGGTGGAAGGAGTATATAGAGGGTCTATACAAGGGCGATGTACTTGAGGACAATATTATGGAAATGGAAGAGGATGTAGATGAAGATGAAATTGGAGATATGATACTGCGTGAAGAGTTTGACAGAATACTGAAAGACCTGAGTCGAAACAAGGCCCCGGGAGTAGACAACATTCCATTAGAACTACTGGCAGCTTTGGGAGAGCCAGTCCTAACAAAACTCTAGCATCTGGTGAGTAAGATGTATGAGACAGGCAAATACCCTTACACCTCAAGAAGAATATAATAATTCCAATCCCGAAGAAAAAAAGTGCTGACAGATGTGAAAATTACCGAACTGTCAGTTTGAGAAGTCACGACTGCAAAATACTAACGCGAATTCTTTGCAGGCGAATGGAAGAACTGGTAGAAGCCAACCTCGGGGAAGTTCAGTTTGGATTCCGTAGAAATGTTGGAATACGTGAGGCATTACTGACCCTACGACTTATCTTAGAAGATAGATTAAGGAAAGGCAAACCTACGTTTCTAGCATTTGTAGACTTAGAGAAAGCTTTTGACAATCTTGACTGGAATAATCTCTTTCAAATTCTGAAGGTGGCAGGGGCAAAATACAGGTAGCGAATGGCTATTTACAATTTGTGCAGAAACCAGATGGCAGTTATAAGAGTCGAGGGGCATTAAAGGGAAGCAGTGGTTGGGAAGGGAGTGAGACAGGGTTGTAGCCTATCCCCAATGTTATTCAGTCTGTGTATTTAGCAAGCAGTAAAGGAAACAAAATAAAAATTCGGTGTAGGAATTAAAATCCATGGAGAAGAAATAAAAACATTGAGGTTCGCCGAAGACATTGTCATTCAGTCAGAGACAGCAAAGGACCTGGAAGAGCAGTTGAACGGAATGGACAGTGTCTTGAAAGGAGCATGTAAGATGAACATCAACAATAGCAAAACGAGGATAATGGAATGTAATCGAATTAATTCGGGTGATGCTGAGGGAATTAGATTAGGTAATGAGACACTTGAAGTAGTAAATGAGTTTTGCTATTTAGGGAGCAAAATAACTGATGATGGTCGATGTGGAGAATATATGAAAAGTAGACTCGCAATGGCAAGGAAAGCGTTTCCGAATAAGAGAAAATTGTTAACATCGAGTATAGATTTAAGTGTCAGGAAGTCGTTTCTGAAATTATTTGTATGGAGTGTAGCCATGCATGAAAGTGAAACATGGACGATAAATAGTTTGGACAAGAAGAGAATAGAAGCTTTCGAAATGTGGTGCTACAGAAGAATGCTGAAGATAGATAGGTAGAACACATAATCAATGAGAAGGTATTGAACAGAATAGGGGAGAAGAGAAATTTGTGGCACAAGTTGACTTGAAGAAGGGTTTGGTTGGTAGGACATTTTCTGAGGCATCAAGGGATCAGCAATTTAGTGTTGGAGGGCAGCGTGGAGGGTAAAAATCGTAGAGGAGACCAAGAGATGAATACACTAAACAGATTCGGAAGGATGTAGACTGCAGTAGGTACTGGCAAATGAAGAAGCTTGCGCAGGACAGAGTAGCGTGGAGAGCTGCATCAAACCAGTCTCAGGAATGAAGACCATAACAACAACAACGATATACTTGCAATTGTTTGTCCTCTGTATTAGATGCCTCTGATAATGCACTCTGTTCCCGAATAGACGTCTGGCACTTAAACATATCTTAAATGCAGCTCACGTTTTACAGGATGATGTCTTTTAACAAATTCTATTCTTACAAGTTGCGGAGCACAAAGCACACAAGATTTTCCCGTTTAGTAATTGCACAGTTCCTGGGTCGATTGTCTGTAACAGCAATTTTTCTTATGTTTATTTGCAATTTTGTATTTATTTTCAAAGGGAAATGATAATTTGAAAGAGCTGAACAATAATTTTTGATATAAATAACACCTTCTATTTGTTAGTAAAATTCTAAAATAGACAAAAAATTAATAAGAATTTTAGTAAAAAATTAATTATGATCACATGAAAATATTATTTGGAAAGCACATTAAAATTCGATCTACGATTACAAAATGCCGTATTGTTAAATATATCTAAAGTACTGCGCAATCTGTAGATATAAAAGGATATCATATTTTCTCTGTGACGATTCGAAATTTTGCAGCATATTTTCCTTTACTGGCAATATTCGAATTTGCATCTAATTAGTAATTAAAAATACGAATACCTCATGTTTATTAACAAAAAATAGTAAAATATTGGTAATTAACAATAAATATGGACTTTTAATGAAAGTAATAATGTAACCAGTTACTGTACAGTTACTATGCTGATGTGCTATCGCATTTGCTACCGTCGATTTCGAAGTCAAATGCTTTGTACTTCATAGAAGTTGGAAATGGTGCAGTCTTCATAGACAATATCATCGAGTTTTTTTAAGAACTCCGTTGTATTATCATTCGAACAAAACTCGGTGGCTGGTGGTTTGAAGAAAGCGCAGGTATGAGCCATGTACAAGAAGAGCAACTGGAGTGATTTACAAAGGTACCCTTGACATTCGTTTACTGTAGAATCTTAGAACACATTCTGATCTCAAATGCAATGAGATCTCGAGTAGTATGATCTCCTCCACGTTAATGAGCATGGATTTCGAAAATATCGATAACGAGAAACCCTCCTCGTCCTTTTGTCGTATGACATACTGAAAGCCCTGTCTCAAGGCAGTCAGGTCGATGCAGTGTTACTAGACTCCCCGAAGGCATTTGACTCAGTACGACATGCACACTTGCTATCGAAAGTACGATTATATTGAGTATCAAGCACGATTTGCGATTGGATTGAGGATGTCTTGGTGTGGAAGACACAGCACGTTATCTTGGATGGACAATCATCGAGAGATGTAGAAGTAACTTCAGGTGTGTCGAGGGAATTGTGCTGGAACTGTTGTTATTACATGCGCTCAACGCCGACGTTATCAGCGACCGTTGTGATTCATGTTGAATATAATGCAGAGAATATCGATAGTAACCTCAAGAGTTTCGTAGAAGATAAAGTTGCGTGTAATGAAGTACTGCCTGAGAAATTGTTCACAAAAATTCAGTCAGATCTTGATAAGATTTCAAACTGTCGCTATGACTGGTAGCTCGTTTTCAGTGTTCAGGAATGTAAAAGTGTACAATTCAAAAAACGATAAAAACGTTGGATCGGATGAAGAAAATATCAGCGAGTCATATCTGGAATCGACCAACTCATACAAATATCTGGGTGTAATAATTTGTAGCGGTATGAAAACGAAGTATGATATAGTCTCAGTCGTAAGTATAGCAGATGGCGAGTTGTGGTTCATTGGTACGATACTACTAAAATTCATACGTTTTAGAAAAGAGATTGTTAATAAAATACTCAAGAAACTCATCATAGGATATCGCTCCAATGTGTGGGACCAATACGAAATATGACTAATAAGGGATATTGAACGGACAGAAAGAAGCACAGTACGAATTGTCGCAGGCTTATAGCACTGTAAGAAATACTGCATCCAGCCATAAGTTTTTTTCTTTTTAATGATTTTATTGTACTGTTACTAGTTTCGGGCCTGAGCCCATTTCCAGACCGGCAGTGTTGCCTTCTTTGCCGGATACATTTCTTTACTTCGGCTGCTGATTTGATGTGCCAAAGAACGTGGTGTGTGTACAAATGTGGCACACTTCTGGAGTTACTGCAAAGATACTTCTTCATGGCGCAGATAATTTTATACGCTTATGCATTTAATTATTTAGGTCTGGAAGATGCTTGTAATGGTCACTGAAGAATTTTCTCTCTGTCAATTAATTATTATTTCCTTCCTTTCAAATTATAGGAGTTGTATGAAATTCTAGTTGATCATTTAGGATGCAGTCAGGTTTACTTTGACTGTGGTTGTGTGTTTCTAATTCCTCTAACAAATTCATCTCTACTCCGTTTTCGGCTAAATGTAATATCTTTCAGTTTTCTTCAGAACTTGTGACGCTACAATAAAATCATTTCAAAAGACTTGTGGCTGCTTTCTGTATTTCCTACAGTGTAATTTACGAAAACAGCTGCTGTATTTTCGAACCAAAATGGATAAAATAACGTCACAGGTTTGTTTGACCCATGAGCATGAGAGAGTGCCATGGAGATACTGAAGGAAGTGAGCCGGCAGATCCAAACTATCTCACGAAAGCCTGCGTAGAGAGTATCTAGAACTAACATTAAGATAGTAATCTAGTAATGTACGTATCACTTCCACAGTGAACGAGAAGATGGGGGTGGAGTAATTACAGCGCATACAGACGTGTTCAAGCAGTCATTCTGCCCACTCTCCATACGTGAATGGAACGAGGAAAATTAAAAAAAACAGTACTTAATAAACCACGTACTTAAATCGGATTAAAATGTATAAAATAATATCTCCTAGCCCAATACCAATTCCTAACCCCACGCAGATTAGACTTGATATTTTGTGATTGTGAAATACTGAGCTGTGTTCCCTCTACAGGCGACCATAATTACTCAAGTGTTGCCGGCGCAGGGTTTCGCGCACCAACTGACCTCTCGATTATGTCCCTAACTGTTGAATTGGATTTATGTCAGGCGATCTGGGAGCCAAATCATTCGCTCGAATTGTCCAGAATTTTCTTCAAACCCGCCACTTACAATCGATAAAAATTACATCGTTGTTTGGGAACAGGGCGTCCTTGAATAGTTGCAGATGGTCTTCGAGTAGTTGAACATCCAGATGACCCAGTCCATTCCATGTAAGCACATTCCACACCACTATGGAGTCACCACAAGCTTACACACTGCCTTGTTGACAATTTCGATCCACAGCTTCGTGGGGTCTGTGCAAAACTCGAACCCTGCCATCAGCACTTACCGACTGAATTCGGGACTGTCGAAATGGATACTTTTGTCGAGCGTCCCACACTGATTTATGCGGTTTTTTCAAGCAGTGTTGCTTGTCATTCAGCACTGACAATTCTACGCAAAGGTTGCTGCTCTCGGTCGTTGGGTGAAGGCAGTCGGGCACTGCGTTGCCGTGGTGAGAGGTAACGCCTGAAATTTGGTTTTTTAGACACATTCTTGATACGTTGGTTCTCGGAATACTGAATTCCCAACCGATTTCCGAACTGGAATGTCCTATGCGTCTAGCTCCAACTGCCATTCCACATTCAGAACCTGTTAATTCATGTCGTGCGGCCATAATCACGTCGTAAACCCTTTCACACGAATCACCTGCGTAGAGACGCCAGTTCCGCCGATGCACTGTCCTTTTACACCCTGTGTACGCAATACTACCGCCATCTGCATATGTGCTATTCCGTGACTTTTGTCATCTCATTGTACTTGTCTCAGTGGCATTTTAACATTAACAAACGACCTATAAAAACAATGATGAAGCATGATGAGAAAGGTATTTCGAGTTATTTAATACCTGAAGTAGTTTATAAAGGCAGGCACACACAGTTTTTTTAGCACGATAGAAAACACGAACATCAAATTTAACAGAATTTCAAACAAAAAAATCCGACAATATGAATCACAGTTCAAGGACGTGAAATCAATGCATATACTTGTCTCAGAACACACAGTGATTAAGTCGTAACCATATGACCACATGTCAGCAGCAGAAATAAATATAACGCCGTTGTAGGTTTTAACTGTGACTCAGTGTTTATGACACCGTATTAACGGTGGTAATTTAAAACATAAGTTTTTAAAAGAGAAAAAAACTCTCCTAAAGGTAGACCTCTTCGGAGTTTTAACGCAGGAGTATTTGAAATAAGGGTACAATTTAAAAAACTAATTTCTTATTTGAAAATATACACAGAAACAAGGCTTCCATACAGCAATAAACTTTAAAATCTAAGTTCAGTTTGCCTTTTACAAGTCGGCTTACAATAACTCAGGCTTGTATTGGGAACTCAGAATGCTGATACACATTGTGGGACAGAGACCAAAACAACAGTCGTTCCTCAAAGCTTGACAGCGTTGCATGCCAGAACCCAAATTCAGTCTCTATGCAAATCATTCTTTCTATTCTTGTTCTTGGCTGCATGAAGATACGACAGGCCCACGTGCCTATATTCCCTCTCGCGAGGTGCCGGCGAACCACTCACTAGGATGTGACGAGGAGCGAGGGTTAATGAGCTGCAGAAATCGATTCTAACACACACTTGGCTCAAAAATACTTGTAAGATTTAAAGCAAAAATTGTAGGGTGAATGCAATAAATAATACTTAAGAGGTGAACTGTTCATGGAGAAAATCTGTACGAGTATTCTATGCACTCCACGTTATTCGTTTAAAATTTTACAAGTGTTTTCACAGCTTTTAAAAATTCACCATCACAGACTTTCAGGACTGCCTGTATGGTCTTAGGAATCTATATGGGGCTAGGGGACATTATTTTGTAGTTTGTAATTCAATTTAAAACCGTGGTATTCCAAAAATTGATTCTTTAAATTGTCTTCTTTCTTTGTTAGTCTTGTGTATGCGAAATTCTGCATTGGATTTCAAACATTTTGATAAGATTACAAGGGGGATATATGGTAAATTTCAGATTTATTTGTTTCACTTCACAAGAGTCAACCAATATATTGTTCCCTCCAACGCATGTCTGATGAAAAGGGATATTAAAGTAAAAATGAGAGAGATCGTAACTCATATCGAGGTTTACCAACAGTCGTTCTTCCGCGAACCATTCGCTACTAGAACAGAAAAATAGGGAAATGTTAGTGCTACACAAAGTGCCCTCCATCACACACCATACAAAAATGGGATTTCACATTGAATTGCCATTCATTTCTGAGCTAAGCTGAAACTTTCATGTCTGTCTCATCGGATAGTTAGCTTAGAATCAATTACAAAATTTGTATGGAACAGAGAAACAAAAATGCGAGGTAATGAGAATTTGTTAACAACCCCTAATAACTCGTAGACAAAGTACGTGCAGAATTAATAAAATACCTTGGCGCCGATTACACCAAATATTGAGCAACTGCCTGGCAATGTTCAACATTCCAAAGCTCTGGACACAAGCTCATGTTATTGCTTTGTTCAAGCCCAGAAAATGAAAATCACCAGGCGACCCGAAAAATTTTCGGCCCAGTACTCTGCTATTCATTCAGCCTATCCGAACGAATTCTTTTGGCTTGGCTCGCCCCGCTCATCGAAGACAAGCTCATTATTGAACAAGCCAGCTTCCGGCTTGGGTGGTCTTAAATTGCACATGGCAGCTTTTGAATCTTACCCAGCAAGTCGAAGACAGCTTCGAGAAAGGTCTCGTCACTGGAGTTGCTTTGGGAACCTAAGTGCGGCCTACGATGCTGTAAACATCAGACTTCTCCCAAAGGTGTGGGACACTACAAATGATTACAGTTTTTTGAAGAACGTTGTATAGCTGCTCAGCAACAGAAGATTGTATGTTTGCTTCCTAGACACCAAAATTCGGCCACGAAAAACAAAAAATGGTCTTCCACAAGGAAGCATTCTAGGTCCCACACTATTTAATTTGTCTATTAGCGACCAACCACGAAACAACACTTGTACCTCATTTATTTACGCCGACTATCTGGGTCACTTGGCTCTGTACAAGACATTTGAAGGTATCAAAAGACAACCTTCGTCTACTCGTGACGACGTGGTGAAGTGATGGGAAGCCAACATTCTGAAGCTAAACCTTATCAAAACAGTAGTCAGTGTTTTCAAGTTCTGCAACAAACATATATAATTTAATTATTAAATATTTGTCGGCACCAGTATAGCTATGAAAAACACATGTTCATTAGTTATCCACAGTAGAATTATAATGATCACCAGATCCCAATGTTAATAATTGCAAATACTACTTCTTAAACTACTGACCAGTAGGATGTTTATATTAGTCTAACTACAACCCTGTTCAAAGTACTACAATGTCGTCCGAACTGATGGCTCTTGGATTTGCCATGGATGTCGTTGGGACTATCTGTGAACAATAAAGTGCACATCTGCACAAACATAGACAAATGGATGATTAGGCAGCCCTCTTCACCATTTCATGTTTTGGCTTGCTTCCTGCGGACAATCATAAACTACATAGCAAGTTTAGCACAAAATTACTGATACTTTCTTTAATCTTACTGTCACGTACCTTCTTTCATGTTTTTACTCAGTAATACCTTCTCTGTCACTGTCCTTTTTCCGGAGCTGCTGCTATTACCTTTATCTTTTCGTTAACTCTTCCTTTTATGTTAATAAAGTTACATTTTATTTTACTAGTGGTACCTGAAAGTACAAAGATTTTAGTGCACTATAACATATCCCTTCATGCAATAACTTAACTTAATTGCTAACTATATACAATATACTTTCCTTTCGCCATACAAGATTACTTTAATTCTTCCCATTTATTCTATAAATGGTTGAGATACCTTACATGATGGAGCCCCAGAGATTTTGGACGTACCTTCCCAGGGTTAGGTGGTCTAACTTCAGTCGATTGTCCACGATTCCTGTTGTTATTCATTCCACCCCATCCTTGGTCATACCGTTGACGAGTTTCTCTATTGTCACCCCATGATGCGCCATCTGCGTTCATTTTGTTGCCTATATTCTCTGCCATAATTCTGCACTGTACATTGTTCCCACTACGATATCTGTGGTCTATGTCTTGGTGAGGCCGGCCGATTTACATTGTTTTGTCAGTTGTGGCTTCTACTATTCCCTCCGTTGTTCTCCCTTCTTTCACTTTGAACGTGTCTCTGCCTCTACCACGATTCTTACTTATTCTGTGTTCACTTGGACTCCCTATATCAGAGCCCCGTATCTTTATGATTGCCTCAGTGCGTCTCTGTTCCTCATCTTCGCTATCAGACCACTCACCACGGGATTAATTGTGTCTATCATCCTCAAAATGTTCCCTTGGGTTGGTATTCCGCTCACCTGTGCCTTGTGCTGCTAAGAAAGCTAACTCTTTCTCATCCCATAGGCTTTCTTGACTACACCATGTATCTGCCATTTCTGTATTGTTATAACTAATGATCTGTTGTGCTACTAAGGGCGCTTTCGCCCTGGGTATCATGGAGTGATCCCTGACAACAGTCCTCTCTTAAAAGTACACACGATTTACACTACCCACATTTATTATGTAATGGGGATGTAACACAAAACATCTACAACAAACAAGCTAAACTAATGGCAAATCGTGAACGAGCAGTGTGATTACAATACAAACAAAATACAATGACAAACGACATAACATAAATATCAATAATTTGCAGCCAGCAGACTGACGTGCAATGCCTCTGAAAAGAAATACAATAATATATAAAAATATTGCTTTTTATGTTATCACGCGACTTTACCACTGCAAACTATACATGCAAGCTGGTGATCACTATTAATAACACCTGAACATTATAAATGGGAAAAATTCTTTTTGAAAATTTCCGAGGTTTCAAACCACTTTATGACTAATATCAGACGACTCTAATAGGATCCTGGCAGGGTCGACATATCCAAGATGCTAGTCCAGGCAGATGTAAAATGAATGTTTGCAATGGAGAATACTGAATGCAAAAATGAAGATTTGGCTGTGTCTGACTACGCCCTGGAACAGTTCTTAGGATCTCTTAATGGTGATATTATCTCTTCTTTCTTGCTCTTTAACTTATAATTTGCAACATAAACATAAATGAATAAATGCTGATGATAAATGCTGATTCTGCTTATACATTTATTGTAGCTTAAAACCCCTTTATATATTACACATATTTATATATCAGTGTCCAATGGATATAAAGAGATACAAATGAGTTTCCAAACTTATATGATTGACCAATTGTCCAAATCTGCCCCTTTTTATGGCTACGTGGTCTAATATAAATAACACTAGATGACTGACATCATGTATATACCAAACACTAGAAGACACTATTTTCAAAGATGATCTACAGTGGTGTGCAATCTCAGTGGAAATAACATTTATGTAGTCACAGCTGTTTTGCTTTATAGCCCTAATAATTCAAAGCAATTAGCAGTATCACCGTATGTATGTCCGATGCATTGGAGTGATGATTCTCGTACAAGTCTATGACGATGGAGGAAGTCCACCCACAAAATATTTTTAAAAAAGCTCACTCAAACACTAGTATGCAGAAGACGGTCGTCTGACTAGTATAATCTAATACTGTCTGTTCCTCTCTGTGTTCTACAGACGAGAAACGCGACCAACCATATTTTCATCTTTTGTCATCCAGCGTGGAAAGTTTGTGAGGAAATTCCTATACCCGTTAATTAAGAATTCATATAATGGTATGGTTCTCAGAGTAGAAATCCTCGGAAATGACCCAGCCTGCATTATTTCTGAGGTAACACTTCCTCGTTCCTCTCTGCTGCGTCCAAGATTTTCAGAGTTTCCGAAGTATTATCCGGTTATCCTTCTCGCCCCACTACAATATCGGCCGGCTGTGGCTGTATTGTGCTGCAGGGCACAGGTGCCTCGACCGTTGGTCTTGGGCTATTTCCTGTATTGAGCAGGACCAACACACCTATGCGGGCTTTTCCATCCAGGGCCTGAGTTACACCTGCCGTTTCATTTCAACTGGCGTTCCAACCTCTACTACTATAGGCAATCATTCATTACACCGTTTTGATAACAAAGACGCTCTATCACCTTTCATGCAATAAGCTTTAACAACTATTTACATGGTGTAAATATTCATATATACGATGTACAAACTTTCAAATGGTATCTAATTCCAGTTGTAAATCACGGTAAAGTATGTAGATGAGTGCTTGCAAGGTGTGAAATTGTAGCCACATTACAGTGTCCATACCTACTACACTAGAGGCAAAAATGACTTTAGTACCCATTATTAAAGCTGTCAGTGGCTCAGAAATGCTTCGGTATGCAGCAACAAAAATCTACAAGCTAAGAAGATGACTGGTACATTGGGACACACCCTGTGTCTTGCATTTCATATTGGTCTGCATTGTTTAGTTGTAGACGCACTGGTTTAGAAGTGTGGACACTGACCAATAACCTACACTCGCTGTTTAGACAGATGTTAATAACTTTGTGTTGTAGTTTTTGACCCCAAATAACAAAAACGATCACAGACTCGTTTACTTCTATGTTTCTTTAAATTGTTGTTAAAGAATAAATAAAGGAAAGACAACTATTTATAAAAAATCAGGCTTTATTCAGAAAGAAAACATTTTCTTACCATCAACTAAGACACATTAACATTGGCCTCTTAAACAGAGTTTCTGGTAGTAGCTTAAAAAAAACAACGAAAATCTATTTCAACGGCTTTCAGAAACATGTTTTGAGATAAAATATGATCAGTTAAGTAAACTAAACAGAAAAAATTAAATTATGACTTTGAATAAAAAATTACAGTAGGTATATGAGCGGTCAACTAAGCACTTATTTTCGTCACAATCAATACATACCTTTTTGTCAGTGGAGTGCATTTCCACATGTACTTCTCATGTAGTTCTTGTGTCTTTCAGGCGTGGGCATAAGTGGCATCGTGAAAAATTTGATTTTTTTTTTTTTTTTTTTTTTTGGTTGACTCGATCCCACTTACAGTTGCACTGCAGATTCGTTGAGCCTACTATTGTTTTCAAAATTGATACAGAGAAGTCCCTAGATAAATTTCTGGAATTCATTTTCCTCTCTTCGATATTTGCTTTGATGAGTGCCATGCCGAGCTGCTTTATAAAATCTTGGTTAACGATGGGTTTTCCATAAAAATGGCCAGATTGTCTTACTATTTCTCAGCTTTGTTCTCTTTTTCTTTCTACTCATCGTTCTTTGTTTGATGGTCATTTTCATGATACGATATTTCCTTTTCATTGTCACTAAATTTGGTTACATTCTGAAAGGTATCTATTGTACCCAATGGGTCAGTGTCTTCATTAACTAACAATAACTCCAAAATAAACTCATGGTTCAAACGTCTGTCCATTCTGTCTAAAGCAATTACAATTGTTATGACAAATAAGATAAGTAAGGTTTATAAATTAGTGGGATAGATTTCGTCCCCAACCTATGGAAATTATGGCCACTGGTTAGCACGCGCCTGCACAACGCAACGTGTTGTCGGTAAAAAGATTACGTAGAAGCTGAGTGACAACGTTACAGTAGGAAACGAATTGTAAACGGAAGAGCGACTTGTGGGGTAAAGAATTACCCCAAGAATGTCGTTAAGGAGTTAACATTATATACATGAAAAAAACTCAAAGAGGGCCAGAGGCTAACGCCCCCTTATAAAAGTGTAGAATATGAGGCACTGCCTCACGTAGTCTGGCAATATGCGAACGTACATGCACGGTAAACCTGTTACAGCCGGTCTAGCCGTATCTCTTTGCATAGTCGTTTCGTGTCGTCTCGTCTGCAAGCTGTAGAACTAAACTTTGTCCGACTGGCAATGCTACTCTCACAAGGCTACACGTGTGAGACGAGCAATGTGTGTGCTATGTGTACACGCCTGGCATGGACTGGGGCAATATTTGCGGCGGAGTGGAACACAGCGGCGCGTGTCGATTACAGAGGAGAACCCATAGCAGCGCCGAGCGCGGCTTACGCAACCGGCAGATACAAGGTCAGTGGCGCGAGGCGCGACACACTGCCTGCCGCCTGGTGCCGAAACCCGGCAAAACAAGGGCGCATTTGACTGTTAGCGGGCTGGTGTGCTGCCTCCAGCGTTACACCAATGGGAATCACCGATTATTGTCGGCTCTTGCTGTGTTGCCACATCCGCTGCGCAAAGCACCATGTATGGCAGTTGCAGTTAAAGAGTGTGTAGTTTTGCGCGTCCTACGATGTGCGGTAGAGATAGTTGAATGAGGGGAAGAGTCTAGAGAGTGACACTATAGGGACTGAATTTCAGAATTTTTAAGTATTTTTGTAGTAGATAGAGATGTTAAAGATCTCATTGTTACGAGTTAAATATTAACACAATTCAAAAAGGCCAACTTCTGAAGTTTATACATATTAAACGCAGTAAGATATACAAGTCTGAAAAGAATCGTTGCCGCGCAGGATATTTTGGAAATAATAACAATAATAAAAATAATGATAAAATCTGTTTCACTAAGTCCAGTAGCTACCGAGATACGACGTGGTAAGTTTTATGCTACGTAAAATACATCTTAGGAAATATTATAAAATTCACTTTATCTCTGGTATTGACCAGAGATTACGCAACGATTCAGAGAAGTCGCAGTGTGGAATATGAATCCTTGACAATACTGACATGGCTTACTCGTCTCTAAAGAATATTATAAAAGTAATTACGCCATAGTAAAGCCCCACTCATTTTTAGTTTTTCGAGCAGTACAGTCGATTTAGGAAAAGGTATTTGTATAGCCTATTGCGATAAAAGTATGTAATTGCTGAAATACTGGAGAGTGTTACATTCCTTACGATTCAGAGAAAAAATGAATTATTGTCAGAGGAAAACTTCCTGCCTTATGCATTTAACTCAAATATCATTATTATTTGTAACCATATTCTGAAGCACAACGCATTAAATTCCTTATTAACCATGTGCCACCAGATAGGATGAGCGAAAATAATACCAGCCTTGTTTTGGTAAAAGGAGAATATATAAACAATTCGATTATAAATTGACTTGTGCTCAGAGGACTATGTTAATGTCGTGTTATAACCAGGGGCGCTAACTTATAAAAAATATTGGGGGAGCCCATACTGGGTACCGCCCCCGGAAATTTTCTAAATTTTAGATGTAAAATGGTGAGTTTTGCAGTTTTTTAAGTATTTTAGAGTAACACGGTCCGAAAAATAGACTATCTATAACTCGACGCTCCGGGAAACTCGACAAGCCTGACACATTTTTGAAAAAAGAAACAAAACATAGACATGCACGTTATTTTCGTAAAAAGCTAATTTAATTTACATCATGCTTATAGGCTATTACAGAGCAGTGAATACATAGCTCTGAAAAGACTGAAATTACATTAAATAAATCCTAAACTATCATTAAAAGAAAAAAAACATAAAATATTGCTGTCGCACAGGGTTCATTGAATAAAAACATCTCAAAGTTAATGATTTAATAAAGTTAATACGGTATGCCTAATACTTTCAGTCAAAAAGTATGTAAATAGCGGGTTTTAATTAGGTCTTACACCCTAAAAATATTTAAGTATTTGAAAATAACTAGTACAGTACTACAGTAATAGAGTAATAAGTACTAAACTAGTACAAATATTTCGAAACTGAAAATTTAACATTATGTATGTATTTAATGTTCTGTTTTATTGTGTTGTTGTTGTTGTTGTTGTCTTCAGTCCTGAGACTGGTTTGATGCAGCTCTCCATGCTACTCTATCCTGTGCAAGCTTCTTCATCTCCCAGTACTTACTGCAACCTACATCCTTCTGAATCTGCTTAGTGTATTCATCTCTTGGTCTCCCTCTACGATTTTTACCCTCCACGCTGCCCTCCAATGCCAAATTGGTGATCCCTTGATGCCTCAGAACATGTCCTACCAACCGGTCCCTTCTTCTTGTCAAGTTGTGCCACAAACTCCTCTTCTCCCCAATTCTATTCAATACCTCCTCATTAGTTATGTGATCTACCCATCTAATCTTCAGCATTCTTCTGTATAACCATACAGTAAAGCTGAATGCCCTCGGGAAAAATTGCGGCTGTAGTTTCCCTCCCCTTGCTTTCAGCCGTTCGCAGTACCAGCACAGCAAAGTTTTTATAACGTTTTTAATATTTCTCTAAATGCCATTATTAGGGCTAGAGTGTCCTCAGAAAGGCGCAAATGTCGACCGTCTGACTTGATTACTGAATATGAAGTTGTTAATGACTGATCGGATACCCAATTCATCCAAAACGTCAAAACGTCTCTGTGGTCATGAAGAACAGTCAAGTTGTTCAATCACTTCTGCCCCATTGTTGATCGGAGGTATGACTTCAGACGGCTAAGGGCGCTAAATGACCGTTCTGCTGATGCTGTCGTGATTGGAACTAATTGGAGAGGCTTAATGCACTTCACTACTTCATATAACATTTCTCCAACTGTAGGCTCTTGTGTAATGTACTTTCTTACAGCACGCATGTTTTTTAAGATCAGTTGTTTTTCATTATCGATATCGGCTAACATATTCAAGTGTAAGCGCGGTCTTTCAATGTCTAGGTAATGTTTGACAAACCCATTTGATTTTTCCAAATTTGTTTCACCTCTGTTTACTAAGAGCAAGCACTCTTGTTCAACTGCAATGAAATGTGTGAGTCCAGTTGAAGTAAACCGCTCAGTAATGCAAGACTGCACCGTTTCACAAACTTCAATGTAAATAGCTTCGTAGTATTCCTTTGGGGTTTTGAAAATGTGCGTTGAGCTGGCTTCGTTGTTTTCATACTTCTTTGGTATACTTCGATTCCGAGGAAGCGAAGGATAATCAACTTATGAAGGTTTTTCTTTTAGACACAAGTCCCAAAAGTGTTCAAAACTATCACGCCTTCCATTCAGTATACAAATCATGCCCTCATTTTTTTTTTCCAGATCAGCAACACTTAAATGAGGACATTGAATTTTTTCATTGACATCCTCTACTGAGTTCATTGCATGGCAATAAAGACGTAAAAAGAAATAAGTCTTGAATTGTAACATTGACTCAAGATAGCCTGGTTATTTGTAACCTGCCTCTGTTTTGTCCTCTGCAGAAAATGTTTCAAAAATCTCTAGAAGTTCTTCGAAGTTTTTCAATATTCTTAAGATACTAGAAGTTCGCATAGTCGATCGAGTCAGGCAAAGGGGCCGTAGACCAGCTTGGTCGTTGGCACTCTCACAGCGTATGCTTCTGAAAAGTCCCATCCTTTTGTTGGATTCCCTTACGGTGTTTATTAAGTCCTTAGAGAAAGCCATGATATCCATCATAGGCGTAAGATGGCGGAGACTGTCTACAACTACCAAGTCTAAACTGTGAGCAGTGCAGTGCACATAACGTGCTTTTGGTTATATATCCTAAACTAACTTTTTTTAGTCCTTTGAGCTTACCTCTCATGTTCGAGGCACCATCATAGCACTGAACTCTTAAATTATCCATTGACAAATCAAGAAGAGCAAAAACGTCTTTTAAAATACTAAACAGAGTTTGCGATTCAGTGTTGGGGATCTCGTATAAGCCAATAAAGTCCTCGTTGAAGATTAAGGAATCATCGACAGCACGAATACAAAATCACACTTGTCCGTGAATCCAAGAATCACTTGTTTCGTCAACCATATTAAAAACAATGTTCAGTCTTTTTGACTGAAGCCAATACCTTTCTCAACACAGACTTTCCTGGTAGATCAATGATCTCGTTTTGAATATGGTGGGACGGCCACTTGTACCTCGAACGCCTTAACCAATCTTTAAACTCAGGTATGTCATTCTTTCGGAGTTCCAACAATCGAAAAAAAATTGAATTTACGTCTTTGTGCTCTCTAATTGCTAGTCCTTGCTGGCATAGAAATTGCACGGTATTAAAAATTGTCTCACGAGTTAAACGGCCTTTCTTCATGTCACTATCTAATTGTTCATTCAATTGGGAGGCCACACTTCGGTTAGTGAGAGAATTTAGTTTAAGAACACCTTCTTTATACGTAAACGTATTTTCATGAAGAAGGATTTTTTTCCAAAGCCTTTTTCCAGTTAGAAAACCCTACGGAAGTAAAGGCATCTTCTTTTTATGAAGAAAATTGTAATAGACATTTAGCATCTGCCTCTTTGCAGGTTTTGCAAAAAGCTTTCTCGGTAGATGCTTCATATTCTAGCCATGTATATTTCATCAACCAAGACTTCTAAAATGATCTTCGCTTACCGGATTGTCCAGGTTTCGGCTGTGAACGGTTCTCGCCTGAAGTACGACGAAGCAATTGACGACACAATAATTGTTGGAGGTTGACTTGCAGTATCATCAACTTCCAAGTGCGCCTTTTTGGTAACAAATTTATTCATTGCAAACTTAATTCACAATGCACTAAGAGACTAAAGTAACCGAATTAAATGTAGTCATATAAAATAGTCCACTAACGTCGGAACAATCAACACGTCTGCAGCATGCACTGAATGAAACTACCCACACTGAATGACGGCGACAGCAAGGTGGGCTTTATATAGCCGCGGCATCGTAATGTCTCGAAGCGTCAAGGCGACGGAGGGTTCCAGGCGCTTCTGCTACAGTCCTTTCGATGTCGCTGCTGCGGCAGCGCTGGCTCGCCGGCGCCAGACTTTACCCGAAGGTTCGCGCACCGGGACAAATTCTAAGTGTGCCCGCAGCACCATAACACTATCACGATTCACACCATTCGTTTTCAGTTAACCTGCTTACTACCGTAGTAATTATTTGTTTTAACTCATTACTGAATGTATTTTAAAAGATAACTATCGTCAAACGAGGAAAATAAAAAATTCCAAGATAATTTTGTGATTTTACAAAGCATAATATAATTAATATTTTTCTTAAATTATTGAGGGGAGGCCTCTAAACGAATTTTTGTGAGGGCTCGGGCCCCCTCAGGCCCCTTGGAGTCGGTGCCTGTCGTGACAACCAATTTTTCAAATTTTTATATGTTACTTATGTGGCAGGGATAAAATACAGGGAGCGAAAGGCTATTTACAATTTTTACAGAAACCAGATGACAGTTATAAGAGTCGAGGCACATGAAAGGGAAGCAGTGGTTGGGTAGGAAGTGAGACAGGGTTGTAGCCTCTCCCCGATGTTATTCAATCTGTATATTGAGCAAGCAGTAAAGGAAACAAAAGAAAAATTCGGAGTAGGTATTAAAATCCAAGGAGAAGAAATAAAAACTTTGAGGTTCGCCGATGGCATTGTAATTCTGTCAGAGACAGCAAAGGACTTGGAAGAGCACTTGATCGGAAATGTAGACTGGCAATGGCAAGGAAAACGTTTCTGAAAAAGAGAAATTTGTTACCAGCGAGTATAGATTTAAGTGTAAGGAAGTCGTTTCTGAAAGTATTTACATGGAGTGTAGTCATGTATGGAAGTGAAACATGGACGACAAATAGTTTGGATAAGAAGAGAATAGAAGCTTTCGAAATGAGGTGCTACAGAAGAATGCTGAAGATTAAATGGGTGGATCACATAACTAATGAGGAGGTATTGAACAGAACTGGGGATTAGAGGAGTTCGTGGTACAAATTGATTAGAAGAAGGGATCGGTTGGTAGGACATGTTCTGAGGCATCAAGGGATCACCAATTTAGTATTGGAGGGCAGCGTGGAGGATAAATATCGTAGATGAATACACTAAGCAGATTCAGAAGGATATAGGTTGCAATAGGTGCTGGGAGGTGAAGAAGCTTGCACAGGATAGAGTAGCATGAAGAGCTCCATCAAACCAGTCTCAGGACTGAAGACGACAACAATAAGAACTTATGTTTCATGTTCTCCAGAGCAGAAACACAATAGAAAAGACAAGTAATACAAAATACTGTGCAACAGCGAGAGAGGGAGAAACGGTAGTCAGTGGAGCTGCAAAAAGCAAGTTGAAATTTTGATTTATTTTTCGTTAACCTTCTTGCGTCGGGTTCAGAGGGCTTAGAGTAGCTCAAAGTGCAGCTACTAGTGTTCAAGTAGGACATCAAGTAATTCCGTGTGATAATTCATAACTGAATGTCACATGCATGTGGAACCAGCCAGTAGTGCAACGATAGGTAATACCGAGGTCAGATTGTTTTTGCACGTTAACCGACTGTGCCGTCGCTTGTACTGCCATAATAGCAAGGACTGTCACATTCAATATCTTGATATCACACTTAGTTGCATTCTAATATTTTTCACTAAGTCCAGGTTATGGGAAAGGTCGCCAGACGATTAAACATGGAACATGAACATGCTAGCGATGTCGCGTTAGAACGAAGTAGCAGAAACTTGTACGCAGGAAGTATGACCGGAAGATCCTATGACCTAATTATTAAAGATATTGGCAGTGATCGAAATAGCAAAAAAACAGGACGATGTAGCGAAAAACCAAAGTCTGTGGCAAAGGGAATTTCAGAAAATTCGAAAGAGCAGGATTGAACGGCTACGAAAATATCTTAGATTTCGGAGATCGTGCATAAGCAGCGCAATCTTGCATCTGAGCTCACCGCTCTTCCTGAAGGACAAACTGAACTGGTGAAAGAATTAACTGACGAGATGTCTGTACTAAAGAGAGTGAATGGAAGAATTCTGGAGGCAGTACAGATTTTAACCGGAGTGGTTAATGACATTAAATAATTGTAACTGAATCTGCACTCAGCCAAAACGTTCAACTGCTTTCGGATAGGATGGATATGTTCGTGAAGGAACAAGGGCAAGTTCTGAACGAGCAGTTTGAAATACAGAGCGAACATTTTGCACAATAGCATATGGCCTGGACAGCCGAAAAGGATACTCAAATTGTACAACTGTTAATTGCAGGGGTACAAATGGCCATGGAATAGATTGCAAGCGAAGTTAAAGAGGAATATAGACTGACAGCCCCGTAGACAATGAGTTATGGAGCCCAACGGAAAAACTAGAACAGGATCTTCATGGATGAAAAAAATGCCATGAACAAACACCTGAAAGATGTAAAGAAAGAAATAAAAGAAATAAAAAACATCGTACGGAGTGATCAGTCCGAAGTACACGGTTCGGAAAGTAATTCTGTTCCTGAACCAATGTTATATAGACTGCAACGAATACCAACTGAGCAGGCAAGTACATCGTAGCTTGTTACTATGTGTAATAAAGGGCAAAACCGCTACATGCTGTGATGTTGCTGGAAGAAAATGTAATTCGAGACAGGCAATTTTAGATATTTTTGCCAGAAAAAATACCTATTCACTCAATTGGGTTCACTGGCGAATTTCGCGTAGGCATACTGAAATCGTGCTTGGAAAGACAAAGAAAAAGCTTCGCGAGTGACCATGTGCAGGGTGCCATAGCAATGTGGGTCACAGAAGTCGCTGAATGTATGATGAGACCGAGAAAGCATTTCTGCCGAAGCACTGGCCAGATGGGGCGTAAGAACGGCTTCGTAAAGGAATACTCAACCTCAAACAACCTCAAATGTCGCAAGACAGCTTGTGCTAATATTTTGAAAAGTATGTCAATAAAACGAAGTACTGGGATAGTTCCTTATCTCATAGAAACATACTTAGAATACTGAAGGCGAAGTTACCAGTACATATACGAAATCATTAATTACATTGTGCCGGTCGTGGTGGTCTAGCGGTTCTAGGCGCTTCAGTCTGGAACCGCGCGCCTGCTACGGTCGCAGGTTCGAATCCTGCCTCGGGCATGGATGTGTGTCATGTCCTTAGGTTAGTTAGGTTTAAGTAGTTTCTAAGTCTATGGACTGATGACCTCAGATGTTAAGTCCCATCGTGCTTAGAGCCATTTGAACCATTTGAATTACATTGTCTGAGACGAATTTAGAAGAATTCTTATCGCTATTGAATTCTTTCGATATTATACAAGAAGACCCAAAATTTGTGTCGAACAATCGACGTTTCAGCGTAAATGAGAATAGAAAAAACACTGCAAATCACGGTCACAGCTACTGATAAAACAATGTTCTGGGTGACTGGCACAATGGAAATGAGAATTATGAAGAACCAGAATAGCAGCTTTAATAATAGGAAGCAAAGAAGGCATGACAACCAGCGGAATCCGGGTTATATGAATAACAGGTACCACAAGCAGTGCCAGCAACCGCCATGAGGCAGCCAAGGTAACCTCAACTGGCATAATCCAGTTAAAATAAGAGAAGTTCAAGATGATAGAAGTCGTCCATCCACATTCATTCCGAGAAATTAACTCGATAATATTAAGCACTGAAATGACGGTCGACGGATGGGGCTGATAAGATACGAGGATGGTCATGACAACAGGGTTGAACTTCATTAGAGTGGTGCAAAATCGCCATCTTCCAGGTAGGAACTTTGTGAAAGACGTGCCTCCGTTGATTTCTTTCTTGGTTTAACTTTTCTCGACTTCACTGCGTTAATCATTACCTCTTGAGATCCTCATTAAATCTAACGTACCCGTCTCTTCTTAGGCCGCCCAGTAGGGTGTTTTCTTGGTACCTCCATCTCTAAATACTAATGTGGAATTCGAGTCGGGTGCATTCGCTTCACATGAGCTAACCACTCCAGTCTCGCAGCACTCACTCTTTCCTCCATGCTAGAGGTCACCCGCTGATCTCTCCTTATATACTTTATTCGTTCGTGCCTCTTGTCTCTGCTTACTTTTTGTATAGCTGACCTAAGTACTGCATTTCACATGCATGCATTTGATTTCATCCTCTCTTCTTTATGACACAGATTTCCAGACTATACGTCATTATTGGTAGGAGATAGGTTTCGTATGTACTCTGTTTAGCTCTTACAGGGACTCCTTTTCTCACATTAGGTTTCGTTATACCCTCTTGCTACTCTGTTTAAAACTTCTAGTTTAGCACTTCAATCACTTGATATGACACCACCCAGATACCTGAAACTTTTAACACATTCAAACTTGTCTCCTTCCAGGAAGATGTTACAAAGTTTGGATGTCCAACTCATTTTCATTGCAACTATCCCGCTATTATTCACAATCAACTTGAATTCTTTAAGTTTTTTATTCCAGGAATGCAGCCATCTCTGAACCTCCATTTCCGTCTCTCCCCAAACCTCATCAGCAGAAGCACTGAGATTTTCATTTCCTGCTTCTTTGATTTCTTTCATGATTGTGTCAGTAAGTACAGTAAAGTGAAGAGAAACGAGTAAAGCGAACTACTTTGCTGAACACTGAAAGTTTTCTTTATTATTTCTTTTCGTTCTATTTTGAGTTCGTACTGACTTCATTGGTTGGGTAACTTTGCTATCGTTTATCTTTGGGTAACTGTGCATTTTGCAACTAAAAAACCAAATATATCTGCCCGCGAGAATACAACATGAATTTGGCCATGTTTCATAATCTTCCTAACGAAATGTGCAACTGATTAAATCCTGAACTTAACTATTAATCTCCTTAATCAAACAAAGCGGTCTCTGTCCGTCAGTGATCTGCCTAATAGTGCTGTTCATGAAATGGTCCCTGTGCGTTGATAATTTTCGTAGCAAAGTGATTCTCAAATGAAAATATCTTACCTCGTAACGCAATTGCTTGGAAACGAAGTGCTTGCTGCTTTCTGTGCGCTAGCTGCAAATTGCTAACTACGGTTGCTGAGAGCTTAGTGCAATGTTCCAGAAAATAAGTGAACGATTTTATACCCATCGTTGAGTGAGACACTCCATAAATAAAAATGACTTGGATCGAGGATGTGAATAATGCTCTTAGGTGAAATATTCCTTTAACAAAATGTTTTTGAACTATGCGATGTATTATTACCTATATGCAATTCATGTTACAACACTCATTATCACTGATAAAGGGCAACATTGATACCAAACACTTACTCTCACAAACCTTAGACAAATCGTTAATAAACATAAACAGTACCTTATACCGACAATTACTCAGTCTTTTAAAGATAAATCTGAACGTCCCTGAGATGGATGTCTCATTTAACAATGACTGCCGGCCGGAGTGGCCGTGCGGTTCTGGGCGCTGCAGTCTGGGGCCGGGCGACCACTACGGTCGCAGGTTCGAATCCTGCCTCGGGCATGGATGTGTGTGATGTCCTTAGGTTAGTTAGGTTTAATTAGTTCTAAGTTCTAGGCGACTGATGACCTGAGAAGTTAAGTCGCATAGTGCTCAGAGCCAGCCTAACAATGACTAACTACTCGCGACTGCAGTGCCAATAAATAAAAATGCTACCTTCTCTCCTATTTATACTCTTTTCATTCGAAATCTCTAATCAAATCCTTCTCCTCTGTTTCACAATATTCAAACAAAAATCATTTTACTTAAACGCAGGTGTACTTAACTTGACGTCTACATTACCACTACTTCTCCACTCGGCGTCTGCCTCACTACTACCCAAATGACAGAACTCCTGCGCTCCTCGCTGCCAAACAGCGATGACAAAACAAACAAATCTTCCAGCGACAGAGCTGCACTGACCAAAGACTGCGCGCGAATAATAAAGAATTAGCATTTGAGGCATCCAAAGTATGTACAAATTGCAAAAAAGCAAATAAACTCCCAATATACCTGTCTCAACACTTATCTTCGTCTTAAAGCATTTTGATCTCCCATCTCCTACTTGTGCACTGCTTTCACAATCTTCATACAATGGCTGAACTTTATAAAGTAATTAATCAGGAACATTACGTTTTCTCACGCAAAATATGATAATCGACACAACATCTTGCCGCCCATCAGCAATTACTACGTATCTAGGTGAAGTAGTAACTAGACTAGTGCCAGACACAGGTTCTGCTTTGAATGTTCTACCCACAAACTTACACCAGAGAATTTGTGAAAGGCTACATGTACCGACCTTTCCTATTGATAATTGCAAGATTCTAGTCCGCCCCGACGTGACAGATTGCCATCCTACGGGCCCGGGTTCGATTCCCGGCACTCAGGGACTGGGTGTTGTGTTGTCTTCATCATCATTTCAACCCCATCCGGCGCGCAGGTCGCCCAATGTGGTGTCGAATGTAATAAGACTTGCTCCAAGGCGGCCGGACCTGCCCCACAAGGGGCCTCCCGGCCAATGACGCCAAAGGCTCATTTCCATTGCAAGATTCTGGGAGCGACAGACTCCAGATCTTGAAGTGTCAGCTGGCAGGTACGGGTACCGCTTACACTAAGAATTGTAGTGGTACTATACACGTTTTAGTAGTGGATTTTTTTAGTAGCGGACTGTATATTGGGGAAAGACTTTCTCCGTAAAAGGGACACATGTGCTACTTGAATGTGGACGGTGTAAAGGTAGAGGTAGAATTTCAAAAGAGTACGGAAACCCATGGCAAATATCGAAAGGTGGCAAAGATTCACATGACTAGTACTGGAACCGATAATATAGATAGGCAACTATCTGAACTGGTTTCTGTGAACGATATTGAGGAGCAGATAATCCGGAAAGCAACAGAGTCTACTTACTTAACTGACACGTAGTGTAATGATTTGAAGTGTGTGTTACTCAGGTTCGGAACAGTATTTTATGAAAGACCCAGTTTAATCCGAGATTCAAGTGTTCCTGAATGTCATTCTGATAAATAATTTGACCCTACATTATATCCCATTCTATAAGTAATAGACTTGTCATGTTTTGGGGCACGACAAAGGTACGATTACTTCATTTAATTTTAACCCATTAAATAAAGTGCAGCTGTTGGATTTTTGGATTTACGTCCATTTGAAATAGCCAATGCACCCTATGCCGGAGCGTACTTACTAGTGTATCGTGAAACTCATAAAATTAAGGGTCTTTACCCATGCCAAGAATTGAAGAAGTTCTTCCAGTAAGGAACGTAAATGTAATCTGTACAGGGAATAGAAAGATAGAACTTAATGAAACTTAACTTGTAGGCTCCTATGGTGGCATTCTTTAGATAGTATTTACGAAAGAATGAGAATTTCTTATGGAAATGTACACTCTTCACTAGCACAGAGGAGCGCATACAAAAATGCACATATTTGTAAATAGAACTCTCGGAACCGAGATGATGCAAAAGTTTTTTTGATATGTGTCGTTAGATATTTTAGAAGGTTACAAGCACATGGAGATCGGAGGATCCTCCAGCGTGTAATCCAGGACAGGCAGCGATCTGTGGCAGATGTACAGTGCTGGTGGAGGCAGAATTGTTTCGGAGGACACCGTTCAGAGCACACTGTTGAATACGGGGCTTCGCAGCAGACGGTCCGTAAGTATTCTCTTGTTGACACAACGAAATTGTCAATTACCAAAGCAGTGGGTACGGGACCTTCGAGATTGGGTATTGATTAACTGAAACCTGTCGCCCGGTCGAATGAATCACTTTTCTTGTTATATGAAGTCGATTGTCGTGTTCTGATGTGGTGTCATTCGGGTCAACGGCTGCTCGACGCAAGCACTGTGTCACGGACTCAGGTCTGTGGAAGCGGTGTTATGCTAAGGCTGACATTCGCCTGGCATTCAATGAGATGTGTGGTAGTAATCGAAGGCATCATGACAACTGTTGGCTTCGAGAGCATCTTCGTGGACAACCTACAACCCGTTATCTTTGATTATATTCACCGAGGGCAACGGCAGCTTCCAGCAGGATAACTTCAAATGGTTCAAATGGCTCTGAGCACTATGGGACTTAACTGCTGAGGTCATCAGTCCCATAGAACTTAGAACTACTGAAACCTAACTAACCTAAGGACAGCACACACATCCATGCCCGAGGCAGGATTCGAACCTGCGACCGTAGCGGTCACGCGGTTCCAAACTGACGCGCTTAGAACCGCACGGCCACACCGGCCGGCTCAGCAGGATAACTGTCGGTTTCACAAGGCCAGAATGGTGCTACACTGGTTTGACTAGCATGATAGTGAATTCTACATCTACATCCATACTCCGCAAGCCACCTGACGGTGTGTGGCGGAGGGTACCTTCAGTACCTCTATCGGTTCTCCCTTCTATTCCAGTCTCGTATTGTTCGTGGAAAGAAGGATTGTCGGTATGCCTCTGTGTGGGCTCTAATCTCTCTGATTTTATCCTCATGGTCTCTTCGCGAGATATACGTAGGAGGGAGCAATATACTGCTTGACTCTTCGGTGAAGGTATGTTCTCGAAACTTTGACAGAAGCCCGTACCGAGCTACTGAGCGTCTCTCCTGCAGAGTCTTCCACTGGAGTTTATCTATCATCTCCGTAACGCTTTCGCGATTACTAAATGATCCTGTAACGAAGCGCGCTGCTCTCCGTTGGATCTTCTCTATGTCTTGTATCAACCGTATCTGGTACGGATCCCACACTGCTGAGCAGTATTCAAGCAGTGGGCGAACAAGCGTACTGTAACCTACTTCCTTTGTTTTCGGATTGCATTTCTTTAGGATTCTTCCAATGAATCTCAGTCTGGCATCTGCTTTACCGACAATCAACATTATATGATCATTCCATTTTAAATCACTCCTAATGCGTACTCCCAGATAATTTATGGTATTAACTGCTTCCAGTTGCTGACCTGCTATTTTGTAGCTAAATGATAAAGGATCTATCTTTCTGTGTATTCGCAGCACATTACACTTGTTTACATTGAGATTCAGTTCCCATTCCCTGCACCATGCGTCAATTCGCTGCAGATCCTCCTGCATTTCAGTACAATTTTCCATTGTTACAACCTCTCGATACACCACAGCATCATCTGCAAAAAGCCTCAGTGAACTTCCGATGTCATCCACCAGGTCATTGGTCACGTTGTCTGGCGAGTGACATTTTTAGGAAACGTCTTGACCTGTCAAAGCAATGTTTCGAGAGAGATTAACTACATCCTCTTACCGATATTGTGGCACAGTCGTCCGTAACTGCACTCTAGAGCAGGATTCCTAAACTTTCCCTTGACAGAACACTATGAGAATCCTGGTACTTGGTTCAAATGGCTCTGAGCACTATGGGACTCAACTGCTGTGGTCATAAGTCCCCTAGAACTTAGAACTACTTAAACCTAACTAACCTAAGGACAGCACACAACACCCAGCCATCACGAGGCAGAGAAAATCCCTGACCCCGCCGGGAATCGAACCCGGGAACCCGGGCGTGGGAAGCGAGAACGCTACCGCACGACCACGAGATGCGGGCAAAATCCTGGTACTCTCATTGAAAACCTTTTATACTTTTAACGTTAACAATATTTTAAAAAATGAGAAAAATTGTTTTATTTAGTGATTAGTTTAATGTTAACTCATAGCTAATAACACAGAAATCATACAAAAAATTAAAACATTAATTAGTATCGTCAAAATGTCGAAAAAATGCAATGTTATTAATAGTTTTTCGTGGAGCACTCATTCAGTTCCTGCGGAACGCCAGTGTTTGGCGGAACGCAGTTTGGGAAACTCTGCTCTAGAACATCATTAACGCGACTATCACTGTCGGGTGTCGTGCGTGAATACACGATCTCGTCCGTGGCAATCGACCCAATGTTAAGGCTGTCGTAGTAACGCTTATCAATTACAGTCCTTGACGCAGCGCACAGATAAAGGTTCGTTGCTCTCAGCAGCTCGCGCTTTCGATAGGGATGTTAACAATGATGGTGTGATTCGCCTATTGCTCTCTGGGAGGCAAAATTATGGTATGAGGGACTGGTTACCTCTCTCATAAGATTTTACATTTGCTTAACTGCCTGAAAGGTATTATTTATGACGAAGACTGATAAAAAGTGAATTACCCAAGATAAAGAATTTTTTAATGTACATGATTACAAATGCGAGGTGGTACACAGGTGTTAACACCGTGGAACTTAGATATGGAGACGCGGATACTGTGGATGACTTCTGGAAGGAACTGTATTTGAAAAAGAAAATTTGTTAAATAACTTACGCATGCGCGGTCTCGCACCGATGTGATTTAGTGTAGTGTTCTCGGACTTAGGCCAGGCGCACAATGGGACACAGCTATCGATGGTTAGGGAAGGACAGCGCAGCGAAGTTTTTGTGACTTACTGGTAGGGATGGTGGTTATCGCCGAAACAACCAGTTTACGGTTATATCGTTTGTTTTCGACGCCCTTTTAAGATGACTCTTAAGACCGCCCAAAATAATCGGTTTTTGAAATATCCGAATTTCAGTCTTTTATTTCTGTTATTTCCTGTAATAAACGCAGAAATGGAACAAAGATGGATTGACTCCGTAAGTTTCAACATACGAGGGTTGGAACTTTAATAGTGGCAACTTCTGTCTCTATGCTGTTCGTGTTTGGAACACAACCTACGACCAGCTTAGAGACAGAAGTGATGACACTTTCTGCAGGACCTGACCATCATTTTGCAGGACAATGCTCAAGCACGCACAGTGCAAGCTGTTACTGATTTGTTTGACTGATGAGGCTGCTAAGTGCTATACCACCTACTGCACTTCCCGACTTAAGCCCTTCAGCTCGATTTCTAAACTGAAGGAAATATTTCACGGCATTCGCTTCAGAACTGCTACAAATTCGGCGGGCAATAGACCGCGCCGCTCGAACTGTCAACACAACCGGCGCTGCTAAGAGTATCCTACGACTTCCACATCGCTGGCAACGGATTATACACAGTGCTGGTGACTACTTTGAAGGTCAGTAAAACTTTGAAACACGTATCTATTTTGTAGGATCTGTAAATACATAGTTGCCACTATTGAAGTTGCAACCCTCTTATATAGAATAGAAGCAATGAACTAAATAAACAAATAAAAGAAAACTTTCTCCGTCCAATGTCGTCTGCTTTTCTCGAAAATAGCGTCCACAGCTCGTGGTCGTGCGGTAGCGTTCTCGCTTCCCGCGCCCGGGTTCGATTCCCGGCGGGGTCAGGGATTTTCTCTACCTCGTGATGACTGGGTGTTGTGTGATGTCCTTAGTTTAGTTAGATTTAAGTAGTTCTAAGTTCTAGGGGAATGATGACCGTAAATGTTAAGTCCCATAGTGCTCAGAGCCATTTGAACCATTTTTTTTTCTGGAAAAGTGATATGTGGTCAATAGAAGGAAAAACTGCCAGTATTCTCTTACTGACTAATTTTTTGAAACTCTACTCAAAATTCGTGTCATCGAGGATCATACCACTATTTGGGCATTACGAATGGTCAGTGGTAAAGGGTGAAAACTGGGGAAGAAGAACTGTATTTTTTTGTATGAATTTGTTCGTTTTCAAGGGCTACAATCAAATAAAGGCATATTGTGTAAACACGGGCAGCAGATTAGCTACTTTCGATTTTTATTTAAATGTGAATGAATTTTTAAGACATAAGTTTTCTCCTTATATCACGTCGCAACTCTGTTGTGGCTCCTCGCGCTTTTAATCTTTTCAACACAAATGGCGCAATGTATTTCACTGATACCGCACTTCGTAAAATTGTTGCTGAGTAGGAATAGCGACATTTTATAACCTAACTAATGTCTGACGACGTCAATGAGAAAATAAGATATAGACCAAACGGAGCAGGTCTTGCACACTGTATGTGCATATATACCGTTTAACAGGCTATGCCACGTGGTTCAAAAATGGTTCTGAGCACTATGAGACTTAACTTCTGAGGTCATCAGTCCCCTAGAACTTAGAACTACTTAAACCTAACTAATCTAAGGACATTACACACATCCATGCCCGAGGCAGGATTCGAACCTGCGACCGTAGCGATCGCGCGGTTTCAGATTGAAGCGCCTAGAACCGCTCGGCCACACCGGCCGGCTTATGCTACGTTGTAAAGGGTACATTGATGTCTCAGCGACGCTGTACAATTCTTATGCCATGTGTTCGTTGCTTGTTTCTGTCAGCACTCTTACTAAAATAGCCGCGCATAGGTGTGTGTGTTTGCCCTTAGGATAATTTAGGTTAAGTAGTGTGTAAGCTTAGGGACTGATGACCTTAGCAGTTAAATCTCATAAGATTTCAGACAGATTTGAACATTTGTTATTAAAATAGTACTGACTGCCTTTCCCTTTCTCTATAGTAGCGGAATATTTCAAAGCAATGCAAATTTTACGAATAAAAATTACTCGTTTTTAAAAAAAATTATTTATGTAAAAACCAAAAATTTTAGTACTGCTAGTCTGGTTAATTGATATTTCTGTTTTTTACCCAATGATTAGTAACAAACAAAAAACATCTTTTATAACCGAGGGCAAACAAATTCTGAAAGATACCGGTTATTCGGAACTAAAATACCGGCATCAGTTTTAAGTGGTCGCTTTTTCCCACGGCTATGAACACAGCAGCTCAAACTGAGGTGCGGTGTGGGCACGGCGACACAGGGCCCGCTTCCCCCTGCGCCGCAAAACTGAGGGTCCAGTCTGACATGTAACTTCTTCAGAACTATCAATATTTGCAATACATTCACCAGCGTCGACAAAGGACAAAGGAAACACCCATTGAACATACAATGATTTCCTCATTAATCAAGCACCAATGTTGTAAAGAACAGTCAAAGAAAAGGAAGAAACTTGATTTTTCCAAATTAATACAACATTACATTTTCAAGAGTCAACAATGGGCAAAGGAAAGAGCAACTCAACGTAAAAGAATTGTAGACTCAAATTCTACCGCTAAGCCTCTCCACGTTTCTTCACGTCCAAGTGCCAAGGAACTAAAAATAGCCACCTACAAGTCAGTATTTCATCGGAGGTAAAATATTTGAAGTGATTAGGCAAACTTGGCCATCTCTCACAGAAATTCGCAATCCCTCAGCTCAAGAACTCCTTCCTCGAGGTCACGACGCAACAAATACTTCATACCCATCGTCTTCATCAGAAGCCAGAGGTGCTGTACGTCTTTGACACTTCTTCAGAACCCAGTGGAAGCGCCTTCAGGTACAGCTGCTGGGCCGGGCGCGGTGGCCGAGCGGTTCTAGGCGCTACAGTCTAGAACGGCGCGACCGCTACGGTCGCAGGTTCGAATCCTGCCTCGCGCATGGATGTGTGTGATGTCCTTAGGTTAGTTAGGTTTAAGTAGTTCTAAGTTCTAGGGGACTGAGACCTCAGAAGTGAAGTCCCATAGTGCTCAGAGCAATTTTGAACAGCTGCTGGATCTTACACTCGACTCACGACTACTAACAACAATTTCCCTAATTAATATTCCATATCTTGTTGTGTCTTTGCTTCGCAAGAAATTTCAGTGAAACTTGGCTCAAGAGCACAGCGAGTTTTTCTTCAGTTCCAATTGCTTTTTGGGGATTACGCCCTTCAGAAAATATAGATTTCCGCATAAGCTCGTGAACCTCGTGGAATTGACTCTGGTCTAAAGGGAAGTAGTTCATGAAGGTTATGTTAAACTTAATTCACCATGAGCATTTCTCTTATTCATGTAACCCTTTTTTCATTCTGAATCGTTCCGTTTTAAAGTGTTATATAATAAAGTCAGCATTCCGGGCAGGAACGAACGCTGGTTCCCGGCACGAATCCGTCCGGCGGATTTGTGTCGAGGTCCGGTGAGCCGGCCAGTCTGTGGGTGGTTTTTAGGCGGTTTTCTATCTGCTTCGGCGAATGCGGGCTGGTTCCCCTTATTCCGCTTCAGCTGCACTATGTCAGCCATTGCTGCGCAAACAAGTTCTCCATGTACGCGTGCACCACCATTGCTCTACCAGGCAAACGTAGGGGTTACACTCGTCTGGTGTGAGACATTCCCTGAGGGGTCCACCGGGGGCCAAACCGCACAATAACCCTGGGTTCGGTGTGGAGCGGCGGAGGGGTGAAGTGGACTGCTTCGGCGAATGCGGGCTGGTTCCCCTTATTCCACCTCAGCTGCACTATGTCAGCCATTGCTGCGCAAACAAGTTCTCCATGTACGCGTGCACCACCATTACTCTACCAGGCAAACATAGGGGTTACACTCGTCTGGTGTGAGACATTCCCTAAGGGGTCCACCGGGGGCCAAACCGCACAATAACCCTGGGTTCGGTGTGGAGCGGCGGAGGGGTGAAGTGGACTGCTTCGGCGAATGCGGGCTGGTTCCCCTTATTCCACCTCAGCTGCACTATGTCAGCCATTGCTGCGCAAACAAGTTCTCCATGTACGCGTGCACCACCATTACTCTACCAGGCAAACATAGGGGTTACACTCGTCTGGTGTGAGACATTCCCTAAGGGGTCCACCGGGGGCCAAACCGCACAATAACCCTGGGTTCGGTGTGGAGCGGCGGAGGGGTGAAGTGGACTGCTTCGGCGAATGCGGGCTGGTTCCCCTTATTCCACCTCAGCTGCAATATGTCAGCCATTGCTGCGCAAACAAGTTCTCCATGTACGCGTGCACCACCATTACTCTACAAGGCAAACATAGGGGTTACACTCGTCTGGTGTGAGACATTCCCTAAGGGGTCCACCGGGGGCCAAACCGCACAATAACCCTGGGTTCGGTGTGGAGCGGCGGAGGGGTGAAGTGGACTGCTTCGGCGAATGCGGGCTGGTTCCCCTTATTCCACCTCAGCTGCACTATGTCAGCCATTGCTGCGCAAACAAGTTCTCCATGTACGCGTGCACCACCATTGCTCTACCAGGCAAACATAGGGGTTACACTCGTCTGGTGTGAGACATTCCCTAAGGGGTCCACCGGGGGCCAAACCGCACAATAACCCTGGGTTCGGTGTGGAGCGGCGGAGGGGTGAAGTGGACTGCTTCGGCGAATGCGGGCTGGTTCCCCTTATTCCACCTCAGCTGCACTATGTCAGCCATTGCTGCGCAAACAAGTTCTCCATGTACGCGTGCACCACCATTGCTCTACCAGGCAAACATAGGGGTTACACTCGTCTGGTGTGAGACATTCCCTAAGGGGTCCACCGGGGGCCAAACCGCACAATAACCCTGGGTTCGGTGTGGAGCGGCGGAGGGGTGAATTGGACTGCTTCGGCGAATGCGGGCTGGTTCCCCTTATTCCACCTCAGCTGCACTATGTCAGCCATTGCTGCGCAAACAAGTTCTCCATGTACGCGTGCACCACCAATACTCTACCAGGCAAACATAGGGGTTACACTTGTCTGGTGTGAGACATTCCCTAAGGGGTCCACCGGGGGCCAAACCGCACAATAACCCTGGGTTCGGTGTGGAGCGGCGGAGGGGTGAAGTGGACTGCTTCGGCGAATGCGGGCTGGTTCCCCTTATTCCACCTCAGCTGCACTATGTCAGCCATTGCTGCGCAAACAAGTTCTCCATGTACGCGTGCACCACCATTGCTCTACCAGGCAAACATAGGGGTTACACTCGTCTGGTGTGAGACATTCCCTAAGGGGTCCACCGGGGGCCAAACCGCACAATAACCCTGGGTTCGGTGTGGCGCGGCGGAGGGGTGAAGTGGACTGCTTCGGCGAATGCGGGCTGGTTCCCCTTATTCCACCTCAGCTGCACTATGTCAGCCATTGCTGCGCAAACAAGTTCTCCATGTACGCGTGCACCACCATTACTCTACCAGGCAAACATAGGGGTTACACTCGTCTGGTGTGAGACATTCCCTAAGGGGTCCACCGGGGGCCAAACCGCACAATAACCCTGGGTTCGGTGTGGAGCGGCGGAGGGGTGAAGTGGACTGCTTCGGCGAATGCGGGCTGGTTCCCCTTATTCCACCTCAGCTACACTATGTCAGCCATTGCTGCGCAAACAAGTTCTCCATGTACGCGTGCACCACCATTGCTCTGCCAGGCAAACATAGGGGTTACACTCGTCTGGTGTGAGACATTCCCTAAGGGGTCCACCGGGGGCCAAACCGCACAATAACCCTGGGTTCGGTGTGGAGCGGCGGAGGGGTGAAGTGGACTGCTTCGGCGAATGCGGGCTGGTTCCCCTTATTCCACCTCAGCTGCACTATGTCAGCCATTGCTGCGCAAACAAGTTCTCCATGTACGCGTGCACCACCATTACTCTACCAGGCAAACATAGGGGTTACACTCGTCTGGTGTGAGACATTCCCTAAGGGGTCCACCGGGGGCCAAACCGCACAATAACCCTGGGTTCGGTGTGGAGCGGCGGAGGGGTGAAGTGGACTGCTTCGGCGAATGCGGGCTGGTTCCCCTTATTCCGCCTCAGCTGCACTATGTCAGCGATTGCTGCGCAAACGTTTCTCCATGTATGCGTGCACCGCCATTACTCTACCAGGCAAACATAGGGGTTACACTCGTCTGGTGTGAGACATTCCTAAGGGGTCCACCGGGGGCCAAACCGCACAATAACCCTGGGTTCGGTGTGGAGCGGCGGAGGGGTGAAGTGGACTGCTTCGGCGAATGCGGGCTGATTCCCCTTATTCCACCTCAGCTGCACTATGTCAGCCATTGCTGCGCAAACAAGTTCTCCATGTACGCGTGCACCACCATTACTCTACCAGGCAAACATAGGGGTTACACTCGTCTGGTGTGAGACATTCCCTAAGGGGTCCACCGGGGGCCAAACCGCACAATAACCCTGGGTTCGGTGTGGATCGGCGGAGGGGTGAAGTGGACTGCTTCGGCGAATGCGGGCTGGTTCCCCTTATTCCGCCTCAGCTGCACTATGTCAGCGATTGCTGCGCAAACGTTTCTCCATGTATGCGTGCACCGCCATTACTCTACCAGGCAAACATAAGGGTTACACTCGTCTGGTGTGAGACATTCCCTAAGGGGTCCACCGGGGGCCAAACCACACAATAACTCTGGGTTCGGTGTGGAGCGGCGGAGGGGTGAAGTGGACTGCATCGGCGAATGCGGGCTGGTTCCCCTTATTCCGCCTCAGCTGCACTATGTCAGCGATTGCTGCGCAAACGTTTCTCCATGTATGCGTGCACCGCCATTACTCTACCAGGCAAACATAGGGGTTACACTCGTCTGGTGTGAGACATTCCCTAAGGGGTCCACCGGGGGCCAAACCGCACAATAACCCTGGGTTCGGTGTGGAGCGGCGGAGGGGTGAAGTGGACTGCTTCGGCGAATGCGGGCTGGTTCCCCTTATTCCACCTCAGCTGCACTATGTCAGCCATTGCTGCGCAAACAAGTTCTCCATGTACGCGTGCACCACCATTACTCTACCAGGCAAACATAGGGGTTACACTCGTCTGGTGTGAGACATTCCCTAAGGGGTCCACCGGGGGCCAAACCGCACAATAACCCTGGGTTCGGTGTGGAGCGGCGGAGGGGTGAAGTGGACTGCTTCGGCGAATGCGGGCTGATTCCCCTTATTCCACCTCAGCTGCACTATGTCAGCCATTGCTGCGCAAACAAGTTCTCCATGTACGCGTGCACCACCATTACTCTACCAGGCAAACATAGGGGTTACACTCGTCTGGTGTGAGACATTCCCTAAGGGGTCCACCGGGGGCCAAACCGCACAATAACCCTGGGTTCGGTGTGGATCGGCGGAGGGGTGAAGTGGACTGCTTCGGCGAATGCGGGCTGGTTCCCCTTATTCCGCCTCAGCTGCACTATGTCAGCGATTGCTGCGCAAACGTTTCTCCATGTATGCGTGCACCGCCATTACTCTACCAGGCAAACATAAGGGTTACACTCGTCTGGTGTGAGACATTCCCTAAGGGGTCCAACGGGGGCCAAACCACACAATAACTCTGGGTTCGGTGTGGAGCGGCGGAGGGGTGAAGTGGACTGCATCGGCGAATGCGGGCTGGTTCCCCTTATTCCGCCTCAGCTGCACTATGTCAGCGATTGCTGCGCAAACGTTTCTCCATGTATGCGTGCACCGCCATTACTCTACCAGGCAAACATAGGGGTTACACTCGTCTGGTGTGAGACATTCCCTAAGGGGTCCACCGGGGGCCAAACCGCACAATAACCCTGGGTTCGGTGTGGAGCGGCGGAGGGGTGAAGTGGACTGCTTCGGCGAATGCGGGCTGGTTCCCCTTATTCCACCTCAGCTGCACTATGTCAGCCATTGCTGCGCAAACAAGTTCTCCATGTACGCGTGCACCACCATTACTCTACCAGGCAAACATAGGGGTTACACTCGTCTGGTGTGAGACATTCCCTAAGGGGTCCACCGGGGGCCAAACCGCACAATAACCCTGGGTTCGGTGTGGAGCGGCGGAGGGGTGAAGTGGACTGCTTCGGCGAATGCGGGCTGGTTCCCCTTATTCCGCCTCAGCTGCACTATGTCAGCGATTGCTGCGCAAACGTTTCTCCATGTATGCGTGCACCGCCATTACTCTACCAGGCAAACATAGGGGTTACACTCGTCTGGTGTGAGACATTCCCTAAGGGGTCCACCGGGGGCCAAACCGCACAATAACTCTGGGTTCGGTGTGGAGCGGCGGAGGGGTGAAGTGGGCTGCATCGGCGAATGCGGGCTGGTTCCCCTTATTCCGCCTCAGCTGCACTATGTCAGCGATTGCTGCGCAAACGTTTCTCCATGTATGCGTGCACCGCCATTACTCTACCAGGCAAACATAGGGGTTACACTCGTCTGGTGTGAGACATTCCCTAAGGGGTCCACCGGGGGCCAAACCGCACAATAACCCTGGGTTCGGTGTGGAGCGGCGGAGGGGTGAAGTGGACTGCTTCGGCGAATGCGGGCTGGTTCCCCTTATTCCGCCTCAGCTGCACTATGTCAGCGATTGCTGCGCAAACAAGTTCTCCATGTACGCGTGCACCACCATTACTCTACCAGGCAAACATAGGGGTTACACTCGTCTGGTGTGAGACATTCCCTAAGGGGTCCACCGGGGGCCAAACCGCACAATAACCCTGGGTTCGGTGTGGAGCGGCGGAGGGGTGAAGTGGACTGCGGTAGTCGTCGTGGGGTTGTGGACCACTGTGACAGCGGCGGTGACGGAGCCTGTCCATCGTTTCTAGGTCCCCGGTAAATATAACATAACATAATATGTCAGCATGCCCTTTCTTGAATCCTGCGTAGTCGTCAAATGTGGGGTGTCTGGGTAACCTGCTTTCTCGGATCGCTAGACAACATTCAGACAAATAGTATTAACGAGTTTTTATTACAATAAGGTAAATGACAATACTTAACTTTGACAATAACACTGAAGTGTCGCAAGCAAAGGGCGACATGGAAATAAGAAATCTCTTCAGTATATACAATTTCTAATACAAGTGAAGTAATACGGTTGACTCTTCTATTCAGGTCGCCAGTCGTGAAGCTTCTGTAGAACTGGGCCGGGGCAATTAGCTGGCGTCTTCTTCACAGCTGTCTCTGCTCTCTCGTTCCCGGCTGGCGTGCCAGCGCTTGACTTTGCGCCATAACACCCTCTTCCTCATCAGAATTGATTCTGAACTAGGATTCACGGATTCAGTCCTACGTTCACAATGGAGGACTGCGCACTGCGCCAATAAGGGAAGACTGCGTGACAATGGCTGAGCTGCCCCCAATAAGCGTTCACACTAAAGAGCAGGCGCACATTGACAGGCAGCTGACGCAGGGCAGGCACGACAGCGAACGACACACTTCACGACTGAGTGTGGGCCCTAATTGGGAGGCATTTTAGCCATTGTCATGCAGTCTTTCCTTATTGGTGCAGTACGGGAACTTTCCTTGTTGAGATATTGCTGAATCACGAATCATTGTTTAGCTTTGGATTCTGATGAGGAAAAGAACATACTAACGTTATTATATAACACTTCAAAACGGAACAAATCAGATGGAAAAGACGATGCAGGAACAAGAGAAATGATCATGGCGAACTCGCTTTGACATCCAGAGTTTTCTAACAAACATTTCACGATCTACTTCCGTTTGGATCACAGACAATACCACGAGGTTCACGAGCTTGTGCGGGAGTCTTTCTTTTGCGAAGAGGTGTAATGCCCAAAAAGCAAACGAAACTTGAGAAAAGCTCGCTGAGTTCTTGAGGTAAGTGTCACTGAAATTTCTTTCTGAGTAAAGACGCAAGGAAGATTCGGAGTATTAGTTGGGGAAATTATTGTTAGTAGTCATTTGCCAAGTCATTTAAAATCGGATGAAATGTTGTCTTGTAGTTGGCATGTTCTTAGTTGCTTGGTACACAAACAAGAAGGAATGGTAGCGTGGGTCACTCGCAGATTTTGAGTCTACAATCATTTTACGGCCAATTGGTTTTTCCTTTGTCATTTGTTGATGCTGCAAAATGGAATGTATAAATTTGGAAACATCAAGTTTCTTCCTGTTCTTCGACAGTTCTTTACAATATCGGTGCTTGATTAATGAGGAAATGTCCAATACTGCTGGATCCTCAGTTTAAAGTGTAATTTCCTCGTAGTTATGAGTATTTGTGGCATCTATATTGTCGTGGGCGTCTGACACCACCCGTGTGAGCAAGTGTGGCGCCCCCATCTAGGCACGTACACATACAGCCGAAGTCGGTAGTACATTTGTAAACAGGAAACACTGCACAACCCGATCGGCATCTGGAAAGGACATTTCACATTACAGTTCGTTGATAGTTTCTCTGACTTTACAGTACACAGAATTAGCCACTCAAGTAACATCTATTACAAATTATTGGTTGTTTTTTGCAGTATTGGTAAGTATTGATAATACAGATAAGGCTGAATTAATATTTATTGTGCTTTGCCTGCTAATAGTACCGTTTCTTTCCAGTTTCATAGTAATGTGGAATCCAATTAACGTTCTCAATTTAGCAATGATGAAATATGAAGAACGTGGTTTCCAGCCGAAATCACCTACTTCTCCTGGGAACGTACGTCTGTGTCATTTGTTAATTGATTTCCTTGACATTCATTCGAATGATATCGACATTTCGTTTGAAATTGTGGATATGTTGGAAGAAATGTGTTCAAATAGCTATGAGCTCTATGGGACTTAACATCTGTGGTCATCAGTCCCCTAGAACTTAAAACTACTTAAACCTAACTAACCTAAGGACATCACACACATCCATGCCCGAGGCAGGATTCGAACCTGCGACCGCAGCAGCCGCGCGGTTCCGGACTGCGCGCCTAGAACCGCTAGACCACCGCGGCCGGCTGAAGAAATGGGAAGTAACTGAGACGATTCCATGAATTTTGGTTCTGACGACGTCAGTTGTGACAGTAAAAGTTCTGAAGAAGAATACCTAAAAAGAAGAAAAAAAAGAAACACGTACTGCAACAGCTTTCAGCGACAAAGAAAAGGCAGTGAAATATTGGTTAAACGAAGGAGGAAAAAAACGCTTGAAGTTACGCAGTGTGCAAAGGCATTTTCGTTTCGTAAAATCGAAGCGTGAACTGTACAAATGGAAGAATGAATTACATGAAGTAAGAAATATGCGCCAAATGGAAACCCAAAACCATCTGAATGGAAAACTGATCGAAACATTTAGAACTGAGCGTGAGAGGCACCGTTACCGATGGAAATCTACGAAACTGTGCCGTCCGAATTACATCTGACATGAACATTACTAATTTCCAGGCTTCGTCGGCCTGGCTACACAGATTCAAGAAATCGTACAGAATACGAAGTCGCAAAACTACAAAATTTACATCACGTAAACGTGTACAGCACCTGCCAGTGATAGTGCTATAGAGAAATTCATGGCTGACGTAAAGACGAAACTTTCTGTTATCCCCGCATCTGCTGTTTATAAGGCTGATCAGTCAGGTTTCGTGAAAAAAGAACTGCGTGCACACCGCACTTTATCATTTCGGCGTGAAGTAAAGACGGAGTCGGTTGGCCGGTTCCAGGTGCTTCAGTCTGGAACCGCGCGACCGCTACGGTCAAAGGTTCGAATCCTGCCTCGGGCATGGATGTGTGTGATGTCCTTAGGTTAGTTAGGTTTAAGTAGTTCTAAGTTCTAGGGGATTGATGACCTAAGGTCCCATAGTGCTCAGAGCCATTTGAACCATTTGAACGGAGTCGGTTGCCCAATGAATAAATGCAAAGACACATTCATACACGATAATGCCAGTGATAAGTATGCGTGATTTACTGTTTCCGCACCTGTATATCTGTCTTCAAGAACCGCAAGGCAAATTAGAACCAAAAATAAATAATGGACTGTTTAGTTGCAAAAATCGTGTAATCGACGTATCAAAATCTGGAAAAATGGGAAAGAATAATTTTCAACATTTCGTTCGAAACGTATTCCTACCAGCTGCGGAGACTAATTCATTGCTTTTGTTGGATTCATGGTCGGGACATAACGACGCATCTGTTTTTCTGGAGAACGACGAAAAATCTGTAGATATAATGTGGATTCCGCCTGGAACTACTAGTGCGATTCAACCTCTCGATAAAGAAGTTTTTCGACAATGGAAAGCATTTTTCAGGAAATTATCGGATAACATAATTTCCGATACCTCGCTCTCATTTCAGGTTATCAGCGTGAGAGTATTGTTGAGCTCCAGTGATTGTGCATTGCCAGTTTCATTCGCCACGCTTTACGATTTTAATCAAGTATGCCTGGTATGCTGCGCAATATGCAGAACAACGGCCGGGACCGTTTCTAGCTCCATCCCAGTTCTGTCTAAAAAAAAACCAGTGATTACTGCGAAGTGCCTGACTGCATAAATTTTTCCTTTGTCCGGTGTGCCTGGTGCTAGAAAAATGTTTGTTTGTGTCATTCAGTAGACACATCGCATTTTTGTGACAGGGGATAAACGAAGAACTGTTTCACTGATAGTCAAATGTACAACATTCAAACATTATTATAAGGAATGGCCTACAGGAATTGTTATAGAATGTAGTACTGCAAGTCACATTTCATTTCAACGTATTACAAGTCCTCTTGATAGAAGTCGTCTGTGACATCAGACCCTGACATGATTGTATTTTCTCTGTTAGCCACTTTTATCAGAATTACATGTGCAAGAATTGAACAGTCGATATCAAGTTATTCAAAGAAATGTTTGTATAGATTAAGCCATGTTTTCACTGGAGCAGATAATCTAAGAGCATTCTGTCTGGTGTACCCGGTCGGCCTCTTGCAGCTCTTTCAACTTTACGCCACTGCAGATACTTACGTGTCCCCAACCTTCCTCAGTTACCTAATAGGAAAAGGATTCCGCCTGCAGTTTAACGTGGAATCCACACCACATGTCTTTAGTGGCTACTGCAACATCTGTGAGAAGTGAATGCTCGGCTAAAAATCATAGTGAAAAAGTTGTGGTCTGAACAGGATTTGATCCCGCGGTCTCTGCACCACGAAGCGCTTGCTTTGCCACTAGACTATTTTTTTATATATATAAAAAACAACGAAAAATAATATGACCATTAGACCTAACATGCGTAGTGGATACACTAGCTATGTCATCTCTTGAGATGATCTTGGATGTTGGTTATTAGCGTTCTGCTTATAAATTTACCGTCAGTGGTAATGAGAAGCCAGGGAAAAATGTCAACTGATATACAAGAAAAATTATGAACCAGTGCTAAGGTGAGATGGAGATGCAATTCCGTGTTAAATGCACGATCTCCACGCATGTCACGCTTCCGTACAAACTGAGACTCATAAATTCTTCCTTCCCTGCGCCATTTTACATACTCCGTCAACAACAGTGCGCTCGCCATGGAAAATAATCCTCACTGAATAGCAAAGTTTCGCATTGCGGCTCTAACAAAATAAGTATGTAATATGCCGAATATTAGCTCGAAAAACTAAAAAGTAATAATAAGTGTTCATAGGCCGGCCGGAGTGGCCGAGCGGTTCTAGGCGCTTCAGTCTGGAACCGCGCGACCGCTACGGTCGCAGGTTCGAATCCTGCCTTGGGCATGGATGTGTGTGATGTCCTTAAGTTAGTTAGATTTAAGTAGTTCTAAGTTCTAGGGGACTGACGACCTCAGCTGTTAAGTCCCATAGTGCTCAGAGCCCGTTGAACCATTTTTTGTTCATAGGTAATCTTTGCCTCCCCCCATGAACCATGGACCTTGCCGTTGGTGAGGAGCCTTGCGTGCCTCAGCGATACAGATGGCCGTACCGTAGGTGCAACCACAACGGAGGGGTATCTGTTGAGAGGCCAGACAAACGTGTGGTTCCTGAAGAGGGGCAGCAGCCTTTTCAGTAGTTGCAGGGGCAACAGTCTGGATGATTCACTGCACTGGCCTTGCAACACTAACAAAAATGGCCTTGCTGTTCTGGTACTGCGAACGGTTGAAAGCAAGGGAAACTACAGCCGTAATTTTTCCCGAGGGCATGCAGCTTTACTGTATGATTAAATGATGATGGCGTCCTCTTGGGTAAAATATTCCGGAGGTAAAATAGTCCCCCATTCGGATCTCTGGGCGGGGACTATTCAAGAGGACGTCATTATCAGGAGAAAGAAAACTGGCGTTCTGCGGATCGGAGCGTGGAATGTCAGATCCCTTAATCGGGCAGGTAGGTTAGAAAATTTAAAAAGGGAAATGGATCGGTTAAAGTTAGATATGGTGGGAGTTAGTGAAGTTCGGTGGCAAGAGGAACAAGACTTCTGGTCAGGTGAATACAGGGTTATAAATACAAAATCAAATAGGGGTAATGCAGGAGTAGGTTTAATAATGAATAAAAAAATAGGAGTACGGGTAAGCTACTACAAACAGCATTGTGAACGCATTATTGTGGCCAAGATAGACACGAAGCCCACGCCTACTACAGTAGTAAAAGTTTATATGCCAACTAGCTCCGCAGATGACGAAGAAATTGATGAAATGTATGATGAGATAAAAGAAATTATTCAGGTAGTGAAGGGAGACGAAAATGTAATAGTCATGGGTGACTGGAATTCGGGAGTAGGAAAAGTGAGAGAAGGAAACATAGTAGGTGAATATGGATTGGGGCTAAGAAATGAAAGAGGAAGCCGCCTGGTAGAATTTTGCGCAGAACATAACTTAATCAAAGCTAACACTTGGTTCAAGAATCATGAAAGAAGGTTCTATACATGGAAGAACCCTGGAGATACTAAAAGGTATCAGATATATTATATAATGGTAAGACAGAGATTTAGGGAAAAAAATGGAAATGAGCGATTGGAGACATTTAGGAACCAGGTTTTAAATTGTAAGACATTTTCAGGGGCAGATGTGGACTCCGACCACAATCTATTGGTTATGAACTGTAGATTAAAACTGAAGAAACTGCAAAACGGTGGGAATTTAAGGAGATGGGATCTGGATAAACTGAAAGAACCAGAGGTTGTACAGAGATTCAGGGAGAGAATAAGGGAACAATTGACAGGAATGGGGGGAAAAATACAGTAGAAGAAGAATTGGTAGCTTTGAGGGATGCAATAGTAAAGGCAGCAGAGGATCAAATAGGTAAAAAGACGAGGACTAGTAGAAACCCTTGGGTAACAGAAGAAATATTGAATTTAATTGATGAAAGGCGAAAATATAAAAACGCAGTAAATGAAACAGGCAAAAAGGAATACAAACGTCTCAGAAATGAGATCGACAGGAAGTGCAAAATGGCTAAGCAGGCATGGCTAGAGGACAAATGTAAGGATGTAGAGGCTTATCTCATAAGGGGTAAGATAGATACTGCCTATAGAAAATTAAAGAGACCTTTGGAGAAAAGAGAACCACTTGTATGAATATCAAGAGCTCAGATGGAAACCCAGTTCTAAGCAAAGAAGGGAAAGCAGAAAGGTGGAAGGAGTATATAGACAGTCTATACAAGGGCAATGTACTTAAGGACAATATTATGGAAATGGACGAGGATATAGATGAAGATGAAATGGCAGTTATGATACCGCGTGAAGACTTCGACAGAGCACTGAAAGACCTGAGTCGAAACAAGGCCCCACGAGTAGACAACATTCCATTAGAACTACTGACGTCCTTGGGAGAGCCAGTCCTGACAAAACTCTACCATCTGGTGAGCAAGATGTATCAGACAGGCGAAATACCCTCAGACTTCGAGAAGAATATAATAATTCCAATCCCAAAGAAAGCAGGTGTTGACAGATGTGAAAATTACCGAACTGTCAGTTTAATAAGTCACAGCTGCAAAATACTAACGCGAATTCTTTACAGACGAATGGAAAAACTGATAAAAGCCGACCTCGGGGAAGATCAGTTTGGATTCCGTAGAAATGTTGGAACACGTGAGGCAATACTGACCCTACGACTTATCTTAGAAGAAAGATTCAGGAAAGGCAAACCTACGTTTCTAGCATTTGTAGACTTAGGGAAAGCTTTTGACAATGTTAACTGGAATACACTCTTTCAAATTCTGAAGGTGGCAGGGATAAAATACAGGGAGCGAAAGGCTATTTACAATTTGTACAGAAAGCAGATGGCAGTCATACGAGTCGAGGGGTATGAAAGGGAAACAGTAGTTGGGAAGGGAGTGAGACAGGGTTGTAGCCTCTCCCCGATGTTATTCAATCTGTATATTGAGCAAGCAATAAAGGAAACAAAGGAAAAGTTCGGAGTAGGTATTAAAATCCATGGAGAAGAAATAAAAACTTTGAGGTTCGCCGATGACATTGTAATTCTGTCAGAGACAGCAAAAGACTTGGAAGAGCAGTTGAACGGAATGGATAGTGTCTTGAAAGGAGGGTATAAGATGAACATCAACAAAAGCAAAACGAGGATAATGGAATGTAGTCGAATTAAATCGGGTGATGCTGAGGGAATTAGATTAGGAAATGAGGCACTTAAAGTAGTAGAGGAGTTTTTGCTATTTGGGGAGCAAAATAACTGATGATAGTCGAAGTAGAGAGGATATAAAATGTAGACTGGCAATGGCAAGGAAAGCGTTTCTGAAGAAGAAAAATTTGTTAACATCGAGTATAGATTTAAATGTCAGGAAGTCTTTTCTGAAAGTATTTGTATGGAGTGTAGCCATGTATGGAAGTGAAACGTGGACGATAAATAGTTTGGACAAGAAAAGAATAGAAGCTTTCGAAATGTGCTTTTACAGAAGAATGCTGAAGATTAGATGGGTAGATCACATAACTAATGAGGAGGTATTGAATAGAATTGGGGAGAAGAGGAGCTTGTGGCACAACTTGACCAGAAGAAGGGATCGGTTGGTAGGACATGTTCTGAGACGTCGAGGGATCACCAATTTAATATTGGAGGGCAGCGTGGAGGGTAAAAATCGTAGAGGGAGACCAAGAGATGAATACACTAAGCAGATCCAGAAAGAATGTAGTCTCCAGTAGGTACTGGGAGATGAAGAAGCTTGCACAGGATAGAGTAGCATGGAGAGCTGCATCAAACCAGCCTCAGGACTGAAGACCACAACAACAACAACAGGTAATGTTTGCTACCTCGTCTTCTCTTCCGTTCCCTCTAGTACGGGTGTTCAAAAAGTCTCTCCGCAGTGTCGTATGACTGTTAGCCGCGCGTCCCGTAGGCGCAGTGAATATACCGAAATGAAAGTCAGTGAAATAAAACTTATTAATTTATTGAATATTCATTTTTACTTACAAATTTTCACATTATATGTTGAAAAAATGTTTTTGAATACACAATTCAATTGGTCTAATCATGTTTCCAAACGAAAAAGAATATGACCATTAGACCTTACACGCATAGTGGAAACGCTAGCAGTGTCACCTCTTGAGATGATGTTGGATGTCGGTTTTTAGTGTTCTGTTTATAAATTTCCACTGAATAGTACTGAGAAGCCAGGGGAAAATGGCAAGTGATATACAAGAAAAATTATGAACCAGTGCTAAGGAGAGATGGAGATGCAATTCCGTGTAAAGTAACAGAATCAGTGAACGTGGATATTGCAGTTTTCAATTCATCGATGAATTTTGGACGGTTTTTATAGACAGTTGCTTTCGCTGCACCCCAGAAGAAAAAGTCAGGTGGTGTTAGGTCAGGCGATCATGGAGGCCAAAGTCCCTGTGAAATTATGCGATCACCAAAAACATCAGCAAGCAGGGACAGCTTGTTGAAAATAACCGTTCAGTATTTCACTTAACACAAGTTCTCCTATGACTTGGTACAGAATATCACTGCAGTATCGTTGTGCGTTTATTGTTTCGTTGAAAAATATGGGACCCACAATCCGACGTCTAGAATAGTAATCCAAACTCCTATTTTCACAAATGAAGTGGTTCCTCATGAGTACACAATGGATTTGCAATACTCCACATACGAGAATTTTGCGAGTTCATGTACCTGGATAAATGAAACCATGCCTCACCAGTAAAAACGTTTCATTAAGAATGTCCCTTCCATTTTGTTGAACAAAATGTTTGAACCATTGATAATAATGCAGTCTCTTGCCATGATCAGTATTTTTCAGTTCTTGCACGACTGTCACTTTGTATGGGAAAAATTCTAATTTTTTTCCTTACAGGTGTGTGGGCCGTTCCGACACTAACGTCGATTTCCTGGGCGAGTATTCTTTCTAACTTGTTCGGACCCATGGACATTTTATCGGAAATATCGAGTAGTTTATCCTGAGACAAACACTAGGACGACCACTTCTTGATGCATCTGTCACTGAACCCGTACTTCGAAATTTATTAATCAAGTCTCGTACAGTATCGCGATATGGGAGTGTTGTCTCCGGGAAAACTGAAGTAGGTGTTTGACGAACTGAAACTGTGTATTTGCCGCCAGCTTTGAACACTTGTTCGACTAAAACACACACGTCCTTAAATGGTTAGCTTTTGAACAGTGACAAAAACGAAACAAACGAACAAAGGAACTAATCTTAAGCGTTCATGTCAACACGTAACGACACACACCAACGATACTACTGACGCTGGCTGAGATAAACGAAACAGTGGAATGTTGGGAGAGTCCACTTGAAGGGGAGTAACCCAGGCAGGCGAACAATCACTGCACTGCTTCCCTTTCATGTCCCTGTCAGTGGACTCCGGATAATTCCGCTACGCGGCGCCGCGTGAGTGATTCGCCGAGTCGCCCGCTAGGCGGGCAGGGATGTACAAACCGCTGTAATAACCTGTTCTTCATACAGCAAAAATGTGTTACTTTTAACATTTTTTACAAAATACTTGCAATGCTTCTTAGTAGCTAAAATTTTGGCAGTGCATTTCTTTCGTTGTCTTCTTCCTGTGTAAAAAAAATGTCATGTTAGGTTTCGACATGTCTTAATGGACATTCCCTTGTGAGCCGCGGCCTCTGCATGGCGATGATGCAAGCAGGCCCTACCCTGCTCTAACCTGGCTTGCGCCTCAGTTTGAACCGTTGAATTTACACCCGTGAGTCACAAAAACCTGTGCCGCGCAACGGTGCCCTGTCCTTCGTTGCCTGCATCCTAATATGCGCCCTGCCTTACTGTTGCGTCAAGAGGTTAAATTGCAGTACGGTTTTGGCCGAGAATCCTACCCATTGCTACATGGTGTGTCGTCGAGAACAGCTTTGTTGTATCGAGGACAGCTTTGTTACATACCGGAGGCAGTCAAAATTCAGAATAACAGTCAAAATTCAGAATAATAGCCACCCTCCCCCCTCAAAAAAAGTTTTGTAATCTCTGCAGTCCTGGTACCCTCTGAAATCTCCGCAACAAAGAATACCACCAGTTGTTGTTGTTGTGGTCTTCAGTCCTGAGACTGGTTTGATGCAGCTCTCCATGCTACTCTATCCTGTGCAAGCTTCTTCATCTCCCAGTATCTACTGCAACCTACATCCTTCTGAATCTGCTTAGTGTATTCATCTCTTGGTCTCCCTCTACGATTTTTACCCTCCACACTACCCTCCAATGCTAAATTTGTGATCCCTTGATGCCTCAAAACATGTCCTACCAACCGATCCCTTCTTCTGGTCAAGTTGTGCCACAAACTTCTCTTCTCCCCAATCCTATTCAATACCTCCTCATTAGTTACGTGATCTACCCACCTTATCTTCAGCATTCTTCTGTAGCACCACATTTCGAAAGCTTCTATTCTCTTCTTGTCCAAACTAGTTATCGTCCATGTTTCACTTCCATACATGGCTACACTCCATACAAATACTTTCAGAAACGACTTCCTGACACCTAAATCTATGCTCGATGTTAACAAATTCCTCTTCTTGAGAAATGCTTTCCTTGCCATTGCCAGTCTACATTTTATATCCTCTCTACTTCGACCATCATCGGTTATTTTACTCCCTAAATAGCAAAACTCATTTACTACTTTAAGTGTCTCATTTCCTAATCTAATTCCCTCAGCATCACCCGACTTAATTTGACTACATTCCATTATCCTCGTTTTGCTTTTGTTGATGTTCATCTTATATCCTCCTTTCAAGACACTGTCCATTCCGTTCAACTGCTCTTCCAAGTCCTTTGCTGTCTCTGACAGAATTACAATGTCATCGGCGAACCTCAAAGTTTTTACTTCTTCTCCATGAATTTTAATACCTACTCCGAATTTTTCTTTTGTTTCCTTTACTGCTTGCTCAATATACAGATTGAATAACATCGGGGAGAGGCTACAACCCTGTCTTACTCCTTTCCTAACCACTGCTTCCCTTTCATGCCCCTCGACTCTTATAACTGCCATCTGGTTTCTGTACAAACTGTAAATAGCCTTTCGCTCCCTGTATTTTACCCCTGCCACCTTCAGAATTTGAAAGAGTGTATTCCAATCAACATTGTGAAAAGCTTTCTCTAAGTCTACAAATGCTAGAAACGTAGGTTTGCCTATCCTGAATCTTTCTTCTAAGATAAGTCGTAAGGTCAGTATTGCCTCACGTGTTCCAACATTTCTACGGAATCCAAACTGATCTTCCCCGAGGTCGGATTTTATCAGTTTTTCCATTCTTCTGTAAAGAATTCGCGTTAGTATTTTGCAGCTGTGACTTATTAAACCGACAGTTCGGTAATTTTCACATCTGTCAACACCTGCTTTCTTTGGGATTGGAATTATTATATTCTTCTTGAAGTCTGAGGGTATTTCGCCTGTCTCATACCACCAGAGAAACAGAGAAAATGAGACAGTGTTTCGTTGAAGTGGAGTATCATCTGGTAATTCGTATTCTACGGATGATGGGAAACAGCGCCGCAACGGCCTATGCTGAGCTGAAGAAAGTGTACTTCAACAACGGACCACCAAATGACAGAGTGGTAAGATAGCGCACACGCTTCCATTGAGATGAAACAAACCCGAATGTTGAAGAACCAAGTGGCAGATCGCCTCTCTGTCAAGGGCAGGGAATTTCAGAAGAGGTGGAGGGCCTGGTGCTCGAACCCGGCGTATTACAATCGAGTCAATAGCGGAAAAAATGATTATTAGTTTCCAACATCTTTCACGATATTTTGAACACGACGAAACTCGCCGTCTTCTGCATTCCCCGACCACATCCATTCAAAAAACCCGCCGTTCGGAGAAGGCAGCAGAAATGTCACAGCTGTATCGATACAATGTAGACGACACTCCAGCCCAGAGCCGTCCACACTGGCTGTCCCGACACTACGGTGTGTCGAGTAGTAGCATCAAGGGTGCTGCGACAATATTAAATTCAGAATGTAACACAAATTTTAAAAAATTGTCTGGAAAAGCAATACAAAGCATGTTTCTCTTCGTACAGTTATCGGTGTTTTGAGCTCCACAATTCCGTGCATGTAATTTTCAGGTCACTAGATATCTCTCTTCTGCTGCTCTCTATCGGTCCTTGTCCTAATTAGCTCTTCGAGCAGCGATAGTGAAAGAGATTACACTATTCCTTCAGTCTGTTTCTTTCGTTCGTTCGTGCAATATGTCATTATTTCACTTCTTTCAAAGTGATATAATGTACAGAAGTCATCTGAAATACACTCATGCTCATAAATTATGGGTAATGCTGATACATGGTGAAACAATGCTCTGGTGGGCGGTATGCGGGTTTAAATCACCTCGGGGTATGACCATGGGGTTCTGGCAGCAGTCCACGTACGCAGAGGTGTGTTGGTGCATGTCAGAGTACGGTGCAGCGAGTAAGTGTGCAGACATTTTCAGACGCGCTAATGGTGACTGTATGTTGAAAATGGCTCAAAGAACACATATTGATGACGTTATGAGGGGTGGAATACTAGGGCGACTGGAGGCTGGTCAAACACAGAAGGTCGTAGCACGGGCCCTCCGTGTGCCACAAAGTGTGGTCCCAAGATTATGGCAACGATTGCAGCAGGCAGGAAGCGTGTCCAGGCGCTACAGTACGGGACGTCCACAGTGTACAACACCACAAGAAGACCGATATCACACCATCAGTTCCCGCAGACGGCCACGGAGTACTGCAGGCAGCCTTGCTCGGGACCTTACCGCAGCCACTGGAACAGTTGTCTCCAGACACACAGTCTACAGACGACTGAACAGACATGGTTTATTTTCCTGGAGGCCTGCAAGGTACATTCCACTGACCCCTAATAAAGCCCGTAAAGCCTGGTGTCAAGAACACAGTACATGGTCATTGGAACAGTGGTCCCAGGTTATGTTCACGGACGAGTCCAGCTATATTCTAAACAGTGATCTCGCCGGGTTTTCATCTGGCGTGAACCAGGAACCAGATATAAAACCCTAATGTCCTTGAAAGGGACCTGTATGGAGGTCGTGGTTTGATGGTGTGGGGTGAGATTTTGATTGGTGCACATAAACCCCTGGATGTCTTTGACAGAGGAACTGTAACATGTCAGGTGTATCGGGACGTCATTTTGCAGCAGTATATCCACATTTTCAGGGGAGGATGACAACGCACGGCCCCATCGAGCTTACGTCGTGCTGGAGTACCTTGAAAGAGAACATCTCAGGCGAATCGAATGGCCTGCCTGTTTTCCAGACCTAAACCCCATCGAGCACGTCTGGGATGCTCTCGGTCGACGTATCGCAGCACGTCTTCAAACCCCTACGACACTTCACGAGCTCCGACAGCCACTGGTGCGAGAATGGGAGGCTACACTCCAGCAGCTGCTCGACCACCTGATCCAGAGTATGCCAACCCGTTGCGTGGCCTGTGTGCGTGTGCATGGTGATCATATCCCGTACTGATGTTGGGGTACATGCGTAGGAAACAGTGGCGTTTTGTAGCACATGTGTTTCGGGACGGTTTTCTCAACTTATCACCAATACCGTGGACTTACAGATCTGTGTCGTGTGTGGTACCTACTTGCCTATGCGATTAGCGCAAATTTTGTGTAGTGCCACGCTGTGTGGCACCACATTCTGCAATTATCCTTGATTTATGTGCATGAGTGTAGATAAATTTATTGCTATTTGCAATGTCTATTTTTCGATGTGCAATGCAATGTCCCTGCTACAAACGACAGGCATATGAAGCGGAAGTAATGTATTCAGAGTAGCGAATACGGTTAAACTGCAGTTCAAAAAATGTCTCTGTGCACTATGGGACTTAACTTTTAAGGTCATCAGTCCCCTAGAACTTAGAACTACTTAAGCCTAACTAACCTAAAGACATCACACACGTCCATGCCCGAGGCAGGATTCGAACCTGCGACCGTAGCGGTCGCGCGGTTGCAGACTGTAACACCTAGAACCGCTCGGTCACCCTGGCCGGTCAAACTGCAGTTGCACAATGTCTTAGTGACAAATGAAAATCTGCGCGGACCAGGACGAACCCTGTTTTCCTATTCTGCGGCCGGCCGTTGTGGCCGAGCGGTTCTAGGCGCTTCAGTCTGGAACCGCGCGGCCGCTACGGTCGCAGGTTCGAATCCTGCCTCGGGCATGGACGTGTGTGATGTCTTTAGGTTAGTTAGGTTTAAGTAGTTCTAAGTTATAGGGAACTGATGGCCTCAGACGTTAAGTCCCATAGTGCTCAGAGCCATTTGAACCTATTTTGCGCCTTAACGTCACCCCCCCTCCCCCCCCCCCCCACGGCTATTCGAGCACCCCTCCCGTTTCGACCCAAACTTCCATATGTCATCTATGTCCGCGTCCTGTCTGAAGAACAGTGCAGAGCACACCGTAAAATACAGATATGCATGCACGTATAGACAGGTCACTACAGTAAATCTCTCCCCGTGCGGGGACGACAGCGTTCGTTCATTTATCACTCGATAACAAACTGTGCAGTTGCACTCTAATCGCATTCGCAGTTCCGAATAGCATTTCTTCCACCGATAAATATATTGTCGGAACGAGACCTTTGGCAGTTAATGAAGTACTACATGCAGACCAACAACAAACAATGTATCTGAAACTTCAGTAGATACATAACAACAATGAAATAACTATTCTCAGACCTACGTTTGTTCCGCGCCTCATGCAGAATCAAGAACATAAAAGTGTGGCTACATAATGCAGAATGTTTAAAAATTGTGTTCACGTCATGTGGAGATGAAGGATATCCTATACCATAAGGAGTGTTATGTGGAGAAAAACTTTTCAGTGGAAGCATCGTACCGAATAAAATGATGTGCCGTATTTAAAAAAAAATTGGAAAGATATAGTTTTGATATTTCAAAGAAATTCGAAGGTTGAAGTATCAGCAGAGATCTGAGATCTTTATTTACTAAGAAATTTAAGACGTGTGATGGAGCTCAAGAAGCCAGTTGTCTTGTAACTGAGATTATTGTAGAAAATGCGTTACCTCAAGTTCTTGCAGATGATGATTTGGGTTGAGGTGGCGCTCGACATCATGGTCATCAGCGGCCTGATGAAAAGTCAACATGAAATCTCGTGGGTGGGGAGGAAGGCTGTCTCCACTTGCGGAGCAGATTAAAACGTACGAAAAGTCTGCCGCCCTTACCTACCAGTTTAGGGAGGAGGCCTGACCGTTCACAAATTTTCACCGCTCTTGTAACCCTGGTATCGGTATCTGCGAGGATGGTGGGCAGATCTCCAGCGAGACCGAGGGCTGCCCTTACACACGTAGCCACAATATGCTGAACTGAAAGCGGCACGCCACAAACTTCACAGAATGATGGATCCTCCCAGAAGAGGAAGCCATGTGTGAAAGGGCTATGCCCGATGCGCAGTCTGGTAAGCGAAACCTCCTTCCAGCGGAGAGGCTGACACGGAGTCCGCCAAGCCTTTTGTGGTCGATTTGAGGTATCGTAGTTTGTAGTCTGATACCTGCAACCATTCAGTCTCCCACTAACGCACGATGCATCTGTCAGAAAATGAGATAATGGCATATAACAGGATGGGACACTGGAGGACAGCACCATCCCAACATGCTTCCTTGGCAGCTTTGTCAGCCATGTCGTTACCCTGTATTATCCCAACGTGGCCAGGTACCGAGCAAAAGATCACCTCCTTGCCTCAGCGTTGGAGCCGCTGTAAGGCGTCATGGATGAGCTGAATCAGCGGGTCTACCGGATACATTTGGTGAAGCGCTTGCAGTGCACTAAGAGAGTCGGAACAGAAAAGAAAACTCTTACGGTGATGTCTGTGAACCCTCACCAGTGCCTTCAGAATGCCATATAACTCCGCATCATAATTTGTAAATTGTTCTAGAGGACACACTTCAAAAACCCTATCAGGGAGAAACACAGAACAGCCGAGAGCGTGCTCCTGCTGGGATTCATCTGTATAAATAACGATAAAACTATGGTACATATTTAAAATAGACGAAAACAAAGTTGTAAAAACCACATCTGGAGTACAACTTTTCGTGTACTGTGACAAGCTTAAAATCACTTTGGCCCTCTGATGACACCAAGGCGGCAGTGCGTTCCATCCCTTGGTCTGTGTTTTCATGCCCAAGAGATCCAGATCCCTGAGACAGTCTGTAGCACGTACACCAAATGGTTGGGTCCCTTGGGGCCGATTCCTGAACAGTCGTTAGAAGGTAGGTTGGATCACTGAACTAAATGCCAATGACTGAGGTGACGCTGAGATTTTCAGCGCCTGTCGAGCCAAAAGGATACGTCGCCGAATCCAGAGGGGTTGTTCACCAGCCTCAGTACACAGATTCTGAACCGGGATGGTCCGAAAGGCTCCAGTCGATATCCGAATGCCCCCATGGTGGACAGCATCTTACATCCGGAGGTAGGAAGGACGGGCCGATCCAAAGACCACGCTGCCATAGTCTAGGCGTGATCGAACAAGTGCCCTATAAAACTGCAGGAGCCGAGACCTGTCAGCTCCCCATGTTTTTCCACCAAGGCATTTCAAAATGTTCAACAACCGGAAGCCCTTTGTTCGTAGTTATTTCAGGTGTGGGAGCCATGTCAATTTGAGTCAAATAATAAACCCAAAAAGCGCACACTCTTGAAAACGTAAATCACGGTCCCCCATAGTTCTTGTAGAGGAAGCCGTAACTCCATCTTGTTGTGCCATGCTGAAAATAATGTTTGTCCGTGAGTAATAAAGTAATGTTTAAAAAATCACCTAGCGTTAAATACTGTTGAAATGTCCGAAAACACTGAAATTCTCTTAAACCGTAAGTTCTTGAGGCAAATTTAATGTTTGCATTTCAACTGAATGAATCTACCGATGATAATGTCCTAACTCTTCTCATTTCATTGATGAAGGGAACATGGTTGATCAGAATCTTTGTTACAGGGAAATTCCTTAGTTACCAAAGTCAAAGACATTTTTGAGGGAATAAGTGGATACATGGAGGGGCTGTAAATTTGTTGCGGAAGAACTGTGTCAGCATTTGCACAGGAGGCGTCCCTTTAATGAAAGGTCCCCTAGAAGGATTCATCACACTGGCGAAACAACGAAACGAAAACTGAATTACTATTCACTGCTTTCTAGATCGAGAAGCGCTCGTGTCAACAAGCATTGGAAAGGATTTGTAACAGATTTGGACAAGGCTGTTAAAATGTTAAACTGCATTCAGAGCAGGCCTTTCAAGACAAGTCTTTAGTTCAAATTCGAGACCAGCTAGGAACACAGCATTGTAAGCTTCTGCTTCATACAAAAGTCCGTTGGCTATCCAGAGGGAGAATACTTAGTTGTGTGTATGAACAACTTTAAGACTGCAATGGGCAGTTATTTGAGCAAGAAAACAAAACCGAGTTTGTGGAGGCGTTAAAAGAGGAGCTCTGGAGCACAAAGCTATCTTTCCTTTCTAATTTATTTGATATACTCAACAAGACCACTGTGAGCCTTCTTACCACCACAGGCAAAATTGCAACCTTAAGCGATAAATTCGGGCCTCGTTGAGAAGAACAAAAGATAGTGGTTTTGAAAAGTTTCCATTGACATCCGAGTGCACAGTCAGCAACAAAATACAACCACTGATTTAGTGCAGTCGAAAGAGAGTTTGGATATTTCACAACTCTAGATGAAACCTATATTATTGAGTATGGAATCCTTTCGCGTTTTCCAATATGAAGTGCAACTTGTTGAAGAAGAGGAACCACACTGTAAGAGCCAAGAATCAGACGTATGCAGCTTGTGGTTTTCTATTCATCTTAGCAAAAGAGCACTCATGTTTTTGCTACAGTTTTCTACAACATATTCGTGTGAAAGTGCACTTCCTGTTATGACTAATGTAAAGACAGTTAAACGTTTAAGTCCGAGAATGTTAGAACAGGAAATACGTGTGAATTTGTTTTACATCCGAGATAATGTAAGATAGATCTGTGTAAGTGGGTTGCTTCTGTGTTGGCAGCACTGTGTAGCGCTTTGCATTGGATTTCTGACAGCGCTTTCTTTGCAAGTGACTCTGTGGCTGGTCAGACTCGTTGGAAGTCATTCGCCAGCAGTGATGGAAGTACTATTGGGCCAGCAGTGATGGATGTTAAATGTGAGAAGTTAGCACTGATGGAGGGTAGAGGCATGAAGCGTTAGCGTAGGCTAACGATCGGGAAGTATTCGACTTGGAGATTGAAAATTATTCATGATTATATATCTTTGTACTGGATGTCAATGACGATTTATATTCGTGTTTGAACTGGATGTCACATTATTAAGGTAAAAAATACATTATTTGGTTTGCAACAAAATCTTTCCTTTGCTAACCACATGCCTATTAGTAGTTAGTGACTTCAGTAGTTGGAATCTTTTATTTAGCTGGCAGTATTGACGCTCGCTGTATTGCAGTAGTTAGAGTAATGAAGATTTTTGTGAGCTAAGTCCTTAATTAAATGTATAGGTTATTGTTAAGATTTCTTTTTAGTCAGGCCCATTATTCTGAATCAATTATTTGAAGTCAGGTTGTAATTTTTTTGAGCAGTCAGATTGAGTTGCGCTAGAATATTGTGGGTCAGTGTTGCTATGATAAGAAAAAGTAAAGAGTAAGTAGGCTCAAAAAATGGATCGAAGCACTACGGGACTTAACATCTGAGGTCATCAGTCCCCTAGACTTGGAACTACTTCAATCTAACTAACCTATGGACATCTCACACAACCATGCCCGAGGCAGGATTCGAACTTGCTACCGTAGCAGCAGCGCGGTTCCGGACTGAAGCGCCTAGAACTTCTCGGCCACAGCGGCTGGCTAAAGAAGGCTCAGTACGTTCAGTTTTACTCAGCTGTCTCAGAATCAAATGACGAAGAAGTTTCATCTTCTCAGTCATTCAGCAGACACACTCATTTAAATAAAGAAGTTTCATCTGTTATGCTCGTCAAGCCCACGTGAATCGTTGATTTCATTTTCACACCTGTCAACACTTGCTTCCTACGTGATTGGAATTATTACATTCTTCTTGAAGTCTGAGGGAATTTCGCCTGTCTCATACATCTTGCTCACCAGATGGTAGAGTTTTTCCAGGGCTGGTACTCCCAAGGCTATCAGTAGTTCTAATGGAATGTTGTCTATTCCCGGAGCCTTGTTCCGACTTAGGTCTTTCAGTGCTCTGTCGAACTCTTCACGCAGTATCATATCTCCCGTTTCATCTTCATCTACGTCCTCTTCCATTTCCATAATATTGCCCTCAAGTACATTGCCCTTGTATAGACCCTCTATATTCTCCTTCCACCTTTCTGCCTTCCCTTCTTTGCTTAGAACTGGTTTTTCTACTGGCCTCTTGATATTCATACAAGTGGTTCTCTTCTCTCCAAAGGTCTCTTTAATTTTCCTGTAGGCAGTATCTATCTTACCATTAGTGATATGCGCCTCTACATCCTTACATTTGTTCTCTAGCCATGCCTGCTTAGCCATTTTGCTCTTCCTCTCGATCTCATTTTTGAGGCGTTTGTATTCCTTTTTGTCCGCTTCATTTACTGCATTTTTATGTTTTCTCCTTTCATCATTTAAATTCAATATCTCTTCTGTTTCCCAATGACTTCTACGAGCCCTCGTCTTTTTACCAATTTGATCCCGTGCTGCCTTCACTATTAGCATTTCTCAAAACTACCTATTCTTCTTCTACTGTATTTCTTTCCCTCGTTCAGTCAATCGTTCCCAATTGCTCTCTCTGAAACTCTCTACAACCTCTGGTTCTTTCAGTTTATCCAAGTCCCATCTACTTAAATTCCCACCTTTTTGCAGTTTATTCGGTTTTAATCTACAGTTCATAACCAATAGATTGTGGTCAGAGTCCACATCTGCCCCTGGTAATGTCTTACAATTTAAAACCTGGTTCCTAAATGGCGCCAATCGCTCATTTCTATTTTATTCCCTAAATCTCTGTCTTACCATTATATAATCTATCTGAAACCTTCCAGGGTCTCCAGGCCTCTTTCACGCACAGAACCTTCTTTCATTATTCTTAAACCAAGTGTTAGCTATGATTAAGTTATGGTCTGTGCTAAATTCTACCAGGCAGCGTCCTCTTTCATTCCTTACCCCCATTTCATATTCACTTACTACGTTTCCTTCTCTCCCTTTTCCTACTCTCGAATTCCAGTCTCACATGACTATTAAATTTTCGTCTCCCTTCACTGTCTGAATAATTTCTTTTACCTCATCATACATCTCGTCAATCTCATCCTGATATGCGGAGCTAGTTGGCATGTAAACTTTAACTACTGGGGTAGGTGTGGGCTCAGTGTCTATCTTTGCTACAATAATGCGTGCACTGTGCTATTCGTAGTGCTTCCCCGCGCTCCTATTGTTTCATTCATTATTAAATCTACCCCTGCATTACCCCTGTTTAATTTTGTATTTATAACCATGTATTCACCTGACCAGAAGCCTTGTTCCTCATGCCAACGAACTTCACTAATACTCACTATATCTAGCTTTAACCTATCCATTTCCCTTTTTAAAGTTTCTAACCTACCTGCCCGATTAAGGGATCTGACATTCCAACCTCCGATCCATAGAACGCTAGTTTTCTTTCTCCTGATAACGACATCCTCTTGAGTAGTCTCCGCCCGGAGACCCGAATGGGGGACTATTTTACCTCCGGAATATTTTACCCAAGAGGACGCCATCATCATTTAACCATACAGTAGAGCTGCATGCCCTCGGGAAAAATTACGGCTGTAGTTTCCCCTTGCTTTCAGCCGTTCGCAGTACCAGTACAGCAAGGCCGTTTTGGTTAATGTTACAAGGCCTGATCAGTCAATCATACAGACTGTTGCCCCTGCAACTACTGAAAAGGCTGCTGTCCCTCTTCAGGAACCACACGTTTGTCTGGCCTCTCAACAGATACCCCTCCGTTGCGGTTGCACACACGGTACGGCTATCTGTATATTGCTGAGGATGCAAGCCTCCCCACCTACGGTAAGGTCCGTGGTTCATTTTATTGATTATGAATTCTACATTCAGTAGCATAGTGCTATTGTTTCACATCGAAAATCTTGTTATCCCCCTCACACCGCCAACCCCTAGTGCAATCTGACTTCTTCTTTAGTGCTGCATATACCTGCGTCACACAGTAAGAGAGAAAGATTGGACGTGATGATAGCTCAAAAAGTAGATATACTCCTCCAGACAGTGAAAGTAAAACTATGTTCTACTTCAATTTCTGAAGAACAACTTCAAATACATAAAATAAAAATATTGACACTCGGTAGTGCCACTCTAGTAACAATATATCGATATGAGGTCGTAGTAATGTTGGTACAAATCGATATATTTTGGAAAGATATATCGATATATTGATATTTTATCAACAGCCCTACTAAGTATAGAGCTATTTTATCGGCTTACTCTGAAAGGAATCTGACTGGAATACTATCTGGACCAGATGCCTTGCTTTTATTAAGTGATTTAAGCCGCTTCACTATACCGAGGATATCTACGTCTAACTTACTCATGTTGACAGTTGTCCTTGATTGGAATTCTGAAATATTTATTTCGTTTTCTTTGGACAATAGCTTTCGGAAAATCGTGTTGCGTAACTTCGCTTCAGTGGCACTGTCTACCATTGTTATAGCTCAGTGAAGGTATTGACTGCTTCTTGGAACTGGCGTACTTCACATACGACAAGAATATCTTTGGATTTTTTGCCAGATATCGAGAGAGTTTCGTTGTGGAAACTATTAGAAGCATCTCGCAAGCTAAATTTCGAACTTCTGTAAAACTCCATCAATCTTGGGAATTTTGCTTTCTTTTAAATTTGCCACGCTTTATTCGTTGCTTCTGCAACAATGTTGTGCTCTGTTTTCGATGTCATGGTGGATCAGTACCATCTCTTATTATTTTGTTTGGCGTACGTCTCTCAGTTGACGTCGTGAATTTAAACTACATCTGGTCTACGCTTGCATAGATTGGGAGGAGTGAAGAGTGTCTCTTTTGAAGTGAATATATTTTGCGTCTATTTTTGATGGGTTTGGATGTTACGATATTCAGTCTCGCTACAAGAACATTGTCGCCACTGATGCTTGTGTCCGACAAGATGCTTCCTATTTACTCAGGATTATTTGTTGGTAAGCGGTGAAGTATGTTTTCACAACCATTTGCACTGAACTAAGTGTTAAAAATAATTTTTTGAGAAGCTTTCAGTACGATTCTGGACCAAGTTTTTTTGCCTTTGGCAGAATTCAAAAATGTATTTTCGCCAACATATAGAGAGTGCATTGAAGCTACCCCTAACTATTATAACTGTGTCAGTTGAGTACCTATTAGAAATGAGACTCAAGTTTTTTTTGAATTGTTTGGCAACTGTATCATCTGAGTCGGGTGTAAAATGAGCCAATTATTAATTTACATGAAATGTATTCGCAGTTGCGAATTCGCAGTTGCGAATAGGAACAATCATCAGCTGTCTAAGGTAATGAAGATAATGAAAATTTGTGACGGATTGGGACTCGAACCAGGTCACGACAACTCCTTCTGCTCTCCGTGCACAAATCATGGCCGGAGCCAAAGTTCCATATGTCGTCCTTCTTGCTTTATAAGCTGTATTCGTAGACGCATTGTGGAATTCCCGCACAGAGGAGAACAATTTAAACGAAAGTCGGTGCCTGTTATCGGTGGTAAATACGATACTGCTGTGGTTGTGTTGTTAAGAAGAACAATGCAATGTTGCTTCGGACATGCAAGACAGCTGTTATAAAATACGTGTATACAGGGTAGTCCACTGATCGTGACCGGGCCAAATATCTCACGAAATAAGCGTCAAACGCAAAGTACAACAAAGAATGAAACTTGTCTAGCTTGAAGGGGTAACCAGATGGCCACTATGGTTGGCCCGCTAGATGGCGCTGCCATGGATCAAAAGAATATCAACTGCGTTTTTTTAAAAATAGGAACCCCCATTTTTATTACATATTCCTGTAGTACGTAAAGAAATATGAATGTTTTAGTTGGATCACTTTTTTCGCTTCGTGATAGATGTCGCTGTAATAGTCACAAACATATAAGTACGTGGTATCACGTAACATTCCGCCAGTGCGGACGGTATTTGCTTCGTGATACATTAACCGTGTTAAAATGGACCGTTTACCAATTGCGGAAAAGGTCGATATCGTGTTGATGTATGGCTATGGTGATCAAAATGCCCAACGGCCGTGTACTATGTATGCTGCTCGGTATCCTGGACGACATCATCCAAGTGTCCGGACCGTCCGCCCGATAGTTACGTTATTTAAGGAAACAGGAAGTGTTCAGCCACATGTGAAACGTCAACCACAACCTGCAACAAATGATGATGCCCAAGTAAGTGTTTTAGCTGCTGCCGCGGCTAATCCGCACATCAGTAGCAGACAAACTGCGTGAGCATCGGGAATCCCAAAAACGTCGGTGTTGAGAATGCTACATCAACATCGATTGCACCCGTACCATATTTTTATTCACCAGGAATTGCATGGCGACGACTTTGAACGTCGTGTACAGTTCTGCCACTGGACACAAGAGAAATTACTGGAAGATGACAGATTTTTAGCACGCGTTCTATTTAGCGACGAAGCGTCATTCGCCAACAGCGGTAACGTAAACCGGCATAATATGCACTATTGGGCAACGAAAAATTCACCATGGCTGCGACAAGAGTAACATCAACAACCTTGGCCCGTTAATGTATGGTGCGACATTATGGGAGGAAGGATAATTGGCCCTCATTTTATCGATGGCAATATAAATGGTGCAATGTATGCTGATTTCCTACGTAATGTTCTACCGATGTTACTACAAGATGTTTCACTGCATGACAGAATGGCGCTATACTTCCAACATGATGGATGTCCAGCACATAGCTCGCGTGCCGTTGAAGCGGTATTGAATAGAATATTTCATGACAGGTGGATTGGTCGTTGAAGCACGATACCATGGCCCGCACGTTTACCGGATCTGACGTCCCCGGATTTCTTCTGTGGGGAAGTTGAAGGATACTTGCTATCTTGATCCACCGACAACGCCTGACAACATGCGTCTGCGCATTGTCAATGCATGTGCGAACATTACGGAAGGCGAGCTACTCGCTGTTGAAAGGAATGTCGTTACACGTATTGCCAAATGCACTGAGGTTGACGGACATCATTTTGAGCACTTATTGCATTAATGTGGTATTTACAGGTAATGACTCTGTATCAGCATGCGTTCTCAGAAATGATAAGTCCACAAAGATACATGTATTACATTGGAAAAACCGAAATAAAATGTTCAAACGTACCTACGTTCTGTATTTTAATTTAACAAACCTACCTGTTGCCAACTGTTCGTCTAAAATTCTGAGCCATATGTTTGTGACTATTATAGCGCCATCTAGCACAAAGCGAAAAATGTGGTCCAACTAAAACATTCACATTTCTGAACGTACTACACGAATATGTAACAAAAATGGGGGTTCCTATTTAAAAAAACGCAGTTGATATCCGTTTGACCTATGGCAGCGCCATCTAGCGGGCCAACCATAGCGCCATCTGGTTTCCCCCTTCAAGATAGACGAGTTTGGTTCTTTGTAGTATTTTTCGTTTGACGCTTATTTCGTGAGATATTGGGCCTGGTCACGATCAATGGACCACCCTGTATATGTCAGAAGGAACATTGCATCGCTCCTCTGCAACAGAGCGACCAACTCCATCCAGCTCATAGACCTCGCCAGCCAGAGACTCCTACCGAAACCTGTCCGTTAGACGAACCGGGGAGACCTTCCGGCCGGCTCTTGTGGTCGAGCAGTTCTAGGCGCTTCAGTCTGGAACCGTCCTGCTGCTATGGTCGCAGGTTCGAATCCTGCCTTGGGCATGGATGTGTGTGATGTCCTTAGGTTAGTTAGGTTTAAGTAGTTCTAAGTCTAAGGGATTGATGACCTCAGATGTTAAGTCCCATAGTGCTTAGAGCCATTTGATTTTGGAGACCTTCCGATCGGGCGCCCGGAAACTCTTCCAGTGCCTGCACCAGACCTTTGAAGACCTCCCATTCGACCAGCGGTTAGGAGTCATTCTCGGTGCGGGCAATTCCCGGGGCGGCCTCAGCAGCGGACCAATCGGGAGACACGTAGGAAGTGCTGGAGGCCACAGGGATCCCCACGCCTGGTCCCCCACAGTGCTGTCCACTGGCAACAGCCTCAAGCTGAGTGAGCGAAGCCAACACCGACTGCAGCTGTGAGCGGTGGTTCGACAACTCAGCTCGCATCTCAACACAGTGATCACAGTTCCCATTCATACCTAAGATGGCAAAACTCTACACTAAACATTTATTAGAAAGCTATACTGTGCCTAGAAAACACACAAACGCTCAAGAAATTAAGAAAAATTAAACTAGTAACCACACAGATAACTGAAAATTAGTCACTCGTAGAAAAAAATTTGGAAATTTGTGGTAAGGTCTGATGGGACCAAACTGCTGAGGTCATCGGTTCCTAAGCTTACACACTATTTAACATAAACTAACTTACACTAAGTACCACACACACACACACACACACACACACATACACACACACACACACACACACACACCAATGCCCGAGGGAGGACTCGAACATCCGATGGGGGGAGCCGTGCGGACCGTGACAAGACGCTTTAGACCACGCGGCTACCCCGCGCGGCGTTCACTCGTGTTTGAAACTCGGAAAAATATACAATATAACAAACGAATGGTGTCCTCGCCTTATCAGCAACAGGAAGGTTCCCTCTCGCATTCAGCTGCAAATCACATGTAAATTTGTCATGTACGTTTTTCTGATTCGTATCCAAACATTTATAAAAATGATTCTGTGTATACAGGGTGAGTCACCTAACGTTACCGCTGGATATATTTCGTAATCCACATCAAATACTGACGAACCGATTCCACAGACCGAACGTGAGGAGAGGGGCTAGTGTAATTGTTTAATACAAACCATACAAAAATGCAGGGAAACATGTTTTTTAACACAAACCTACGTTTTTTTAAGTGGAACCACGTTAGTTTTGTTAGCACATCTGAACATATAAACAAATACGTAATCAGTGCCGTTTGTTGCATTGTAAAATGTTAATTACATCCGGAGATATTGTAATCTAAAGCTGCTGTCCGGTAAGTCGTGTAGTTTTGACAGCTTTCTTGACTGTAGGCCAACTGGTGATTCTTCTACCCTGGTGGTAGTGGTTCCTTTCTCGTTCCGGGCGCTGTGACACAGTATTCTGGGGACATAGTGCAGACCGCCGGTTCCGGCTTTGGTGTATTGTTCCATCGCTGCATTTGGTTTATTGGACGTCAGCTAGCTTCAGCAAGATTATCTATCATAAGTCATTCGTTAGACTGCCACTGGTCTGAGTTACCATCTTGTGATATGAATGCAACTCTTGGCTGCCTATCTCATCGCTCACGAAAGTGTTTGTTGCCAGACCTTCTCAGAGGTCGATTCCTGGAGCACCGTCTGTTGGTTCTTGTAAGACATGTGTGTTCTAAAAGGGAGTCTGATGGCCAGTAGTTCAGTGTAACGCTCCTTCAGTCCACGCATTCTGCGGATGTAATCTGCCTCAGTACCCCTTAAGGAACTTATGTACTAGTCCTTGTGTTTTATTATTACATTATTTATTTCAATACATTGTAATACCTACATTAAAGGTTATGTATGTCTAGTTAATAGTTCTGGTCGCCTTCTGGAATAAATCTATCAATGTAGTGTTCAGTGGATGTTAAGGGTTCTGTTACAAACCTTACCATCATCTTATTTAATCCGTTTGATGATCAGTTGCTTACTTTTTAATTAACCTTTGCTATTGTATTTGCTGTTTTACAGCAGATTTCTACTTTTTTATATTATCGCCATTCTTGGCGTGTAAGGCCTTCAGCCGTGATTGTGATTATTTGCTTTAGAATTCTAATTTGGTATTTGTATTTACGCAGTAAGCGTTTAAAACGTTATTTACTGCCATTCCTGGCGTGTGATGCCTTCTGATGTGTTTGTGGCGACTTGCCTTTAATATTTCAATACCTGTAATTTGTAAGTTCCAGTGAGTTTTAAACAATTCTTAATTTATTGCCATTCCTGGCGTGTAAGGCCTTCTGCCCAGATCACAGTGGCTTGCTTTTAAAGCATTATCTGCTGTATCTGTATTTAATGGTGATTTGTTAAATTGTAACTCACTGGAAACACTATTATTTACACAGTTGTTTATTCCTTCATTAATAACGTGTGGTACTTTTATTTATTGTTGAGTCTGGAGTTACTGGTTTAAAATAAATTGTGTGCAACTGTAAAAGGCAACTAACAGTAACTGATTACGGCCCCGTCCACAATCGTAACCGAATTCTGCCTTCCCTTGACTACCAGGTTACAGTTAGTACACCGAATGATTTCTTTTCATAGTCCTGAAGTGTGACTGATGTATTAAAATTGTTACATAGTTTACCCCCGTTGGATCTCGTTGTTTCTGGTACCAAAGACAATGAACTGCTGCTGCTTTGGCGAAAGCAACAGTCTTTGACTCGCTAATCAATTATTTACCATTAACTTCAAACGACTATAACGTACGAAGTTGGTATCACTCTAACCACTCTCTGAATGAGAAATCTAATCACTTTTCACAGGTAGGTACTACCTGGTTCCTGTGCTTTCAGTATAACGGGTGTCTCTCCTCAGAGTTTTCAGGCGCATTTTCTGTGGTGTTTCGGCAGATATTTGCAATTTCGTTTTTGCATTGTGTAGCTGGAGTCAGCCCAAAAAAATACTGCTCATCGCGTCTTTCACGCGACGGCCAGTGTCCACCCAAAGCGTCGCTTTCTTTCCCATTACGAATTCGGGCGTGCCGGTTAGATAGAGCGCTGCCAAATTAATCCACTCCGATATTCGTCTTATCGTTATGTATTAGCAGGGACAGTATAACACGGAGAATAAAAGGGATAGTAAACAGCAATCCAGCAGCGACTCAGTAACGCGGTATGCTTGGGAGTGGCAGTCAGTGCGGGCCAGGGCAGTGCTGATGGAGTACTGGTTACTCTTCATGTTTTACTGTCCCTCTTAATACATATCGATAAAACAGATATCGCACTGCACTGTTCTGTGATCGATTTATCAAATGCGCTGGTAAATTTCTGCATTAAAGATCATTTTTTTAGTAACGGGAAACAAACCGATGTTTTCCGTCGACTATGGTCGTCACATGAAAAGATGTGATGAGCACTAATTGTCTGCGCTGTCTCCAGCTACACAGCGCAAAACGGGACTGCAAATATTTGCCGCAACACCAGAGAAAATAGCACAAATTTCATTTAACACAGAGGTGGTGGCGAAAAATACAAACATTGGGGCTTGCACATGACTACTACGCTAAAAATGAAATTGGAGGATTTCTGTAGTACATATTTGGTTTGCCCATGCTGGCTCCTGACATGGTTGGCGACTGTTTTGTTGACGATTTCATCGCAGAAACACCTGCATCGGAAAAATTGGAGGCTTTTGTGACTATTTAGTAGAAACTTACATAGAAGAGAATGGACTCTTTCCTCCGTCCACGGTCTCATAGTAAAACTGATATAACTCTGCTTCTAGGCTGTTTATAAAGAAGAAATATGTACCAGATTTTACATTAGACCCGCAACAATATAAGTGTCAAAACAGCATCCAACTTCGTGCATTACTTTTTGTATAACACAAGTACAAACAGGAACGCAGAAGAAATTATAAAGATATTTTTTGCCGTCTATCACGCTTCAGGCCACAACAAGTGGCCCATCGGGACCATCCGACCGCCGTGTCTTCCTCAGGTGAGGATGCGGATAGGAGGGGCGTGTGGTCAGCATACTGCTCTCCCAGTCGTTATGACGGTTTTCTTCGACCGGAGCTGCTACTATTCGGTCGAGTAGCTCCTCAGTTGGTATCATGAGGCTGAGTGCACCTCGAAAAATGGCAACAGCGCATGGCAGCCCGGACGGTCACAAATCCAAGCGCCGGCCACGCCCAAAGGCGCTTAACTTCGGTGATCTGACGGGAACCGGTGTGTCCACTGCGGCAAGGCCGTTGCCCACCACAGAAAATGCGACTGACGATTCTTAGGAGACACCCCCTGTATGTAGGTATTCACGGTTAAAATTGACAAGTCATAGTAATTCAAAACCAAAAAGGAACGAATTGTTTCTCGCGAGAATCGTAATTTTTTTTTAGTTTTAACACAGTAAAATCACTTCGTTGAATGATCTTTCCGTAAATCTGTATTCCAAATCCACTATGTGGTCAAAAATATCCGGACACCCCAAAAACATACGTTTTTCATATTCGGTGCATTGTGCTGGCACTTACTGCCAGGTACTCCATATCAGCGACCTCAGTAATCATTAGATATTGTGTCAGAGAAGAATGAGGCGCTCCGTGGAACTCACTGACTTCGAACGTGGTCAGGTGGTTGGGTGTCACTTGTGTCATATGTCTCTACGCGAGATTTCCACACTTCTAAATATCCCTGGATCCACTGTTTCCGATGTGATAGTGAAGTGGAAACGTGAAGGGACACGTACAGCAAAAAAGCGTACAGGTCGATCTCGTCTGTTGATCTCAGTCATCTGCCAAGACTATCACACAGGAATTCCAAACTGCACCAGGATCCACTGCAAGTACTATGACAGTTACGCGGGAGATGAGAAAACTTGGATTTCATGGCCGAGCGGGTGCTCATAAGCCACACATCACGCCGGTATATGCCAAACGACGACTAGCGTGGGGTACGGAGCGTAAACACTGGAAGATTGAACAGTGGAAAAACGTTGTGTGGAGTGACGAATCACGGTACACAATGTGGCGATCCGATGGCAGGATGTGGGTAAGGCGAAGCCCGGTGAACGTGACCTGCTAGTGTGTGTAGCGCCAGCAGTAAAATTCTGAGGCGGTGGTGTTATGGTGTGGTCGTGTTTTGCGAGGCACTATCGCAGCACAGGCCTAAAATGATGTTTTAAGCATCTTATTGCTTCCCACTGTTGAAGAGCAATTGGGCGATGGCGATTGCATCTTTCAACAAGATTGAGCACCTGCTCATAATGCACGGCCTGTGGCGGAGCGATTACACGACAATAACATTCCTATAATGGACCGACCTGCAAAAAGTCCTGATCTGAATCCTATAGAGCACCTTTGGGACGTTTTGGAACGCCGACTTCGTGCCGGGCCTCATCGACCGACATCGATACTTCTCCTCAGTGCTGCAATCCGTGAAGAATGGGCTGGTATTCCCCAAGAAACCTTCCAGCAGCTGATTGAACGTATGCCCGCGAAAGTGAAAGCTGTCATCAAATGGTTCAGATGGCTCTGAGCACTATGGGTCTTAACTTCTGAGGTCATCAGTCCCCTAGAACGTAGAACTACTTAAACCTAACTAACCTAAGGACATCACACACATCCATGCCCGAGGCAGGATTCGAACCTGCGACCGTAGCGGTCGCGCGGCTCCAGACTAAAGCGCCTAGAACCGCTCGGCCACTCCGGCCGGCGAAAGCTGTCATCAGGACTAAGGGTGGGCCAATACTATATTGAATTCCAGCATTACCGATGGAGGGGGCCACGAACTTGTAAGTCATTTTCAGCCAGGTGTCCGGATACTTTTGATCACATAGTGTATCTTCAACCAAGTATTTGCAAAAAATTCATCAGGCAGACATGTTATGATCTCCTCAATATTTCAAATACACTTACTGCGTTAATGAATGTACATGCTTCTGCCACGTAGCGAAAATTTATATATTCAGTGTACATATGTAAGCAAGCGTGGCTGAATCAGGACTGACGCAAAGCTTTAATAACAGACTACAAATCCTTAATTTCTCTCGTCACAGAAACGATTTTCACCAGTGTCATGACTAGATTTTGGACATATTCATGAGTAGTGTGACTACTGGGATGACTGAAAACGTATCCTACTCTCTCCAGTAAAGCCCACCTAAGTGTGTTGTTTAAAATACTACTAAACATTGCCGCAGCTGAGTGGACAGTGCATCTGATTACCATGCAGCTTCGCCTCGTTCTATTCCTGGCTGGATCCAGATCTTATCTGCTCCGGGCCTGGGTTTTGTGTTGTCCTCGTCGTCGTCTCATCATCGTCGCCTTGCAAACCGCCGAAGTGGCGTCAGATAAAAGAGACTTGCACTGGGCGGCCCAACAACCCCAGATGGGCTCTCCCTGCCAATAATGCCGTACGATCATTTCATTTCTTCAGTATAACTGCGCCTGAAAATCTCTCCTCCGACGTCAAGTTAATGGTTCAAATGGTTCTGAGCACTATGGGACTTAACATCTATGGTCATCAGTCCCCCAGAACTTAGAACTACTTAAACCTAACTAACCTAAGGATAGCACACAACACCCAGTCATCACGAGGCAGAGAGTTAATGGTTCAAATGGTTCAAATGGCTCTGAGAACTGTGAGACTTAAGTTCTGAGGTCACCAGTCTCTTAGAACTTAGAACTACTTGAACCTAACTAACCTAAGGACATCACACACATCCATGCCCGAGGCAGGATTCGAACCTGCGACCGTAGCGGTCACGCGGTTCCAGACTGGAGCGCCTAGAACCGCTCGGCCCGTCAAGTTACTGCTCACACCACTAAGCAAAGAAAAAATTCTAGTTTTCTGTGTAATACATTGCAAATACTAACAAAGATAATTATTTATTATTAAAAAAAAGGTAATAAGGCACAGTACAATGTGATGCTGGAGCGGCAAAACTCTGAGTGAATCAGCTTCTCAGCTGAAATACTTCACCATATGCTAAATAAATAAATACACAACGCAACAGGGATGCAGAATTCAAAAATGGGGTATTTTGTGTCACAGACTGGCCGCCTTTACTTGCTTCGGTGTATCAGAGTGATCAAACCTTCCTCCAACAGCGGAGTTGGAAACTATGCCTCCGAGTCTAGTACTGCCATGCTGTAGCTACCCCAGCCACGTAAGCGGACGTTATATCGGAGTTTTTCGTTGGAACTGTCGAAGGATTAGCGTCTGAAGAGACGCACGCTATCACCACAACTTTACCACGACCTCATTTCACTGCGAACTTAGTACTCTGATAACGAAAATGGTTGGTTAGTTTTCAAGCGCAGATGTTGCATCGCGTGTTTATAAACGAGACACTGCAGAGGGGGGAGAACGCACATAGAAGCTCACGCACCAGCGCATCGCAACGCGCCCAATTAATATTATTAAATTTGTAATGAAATCGTCCACATTAAAGCCGGCAGAAATGAGTTCGCTCGCAATTCTTCCTTTTTGCATCGTTAAATCTCTGTTGTTTTTTGCCGTAATGGGATGCAGCGCGCAGAATAAATGTGCAATTTGTGTGGCGCAGCGCGCGTCGAATGTTTTCCGGCAGAGGAGCGGCAGTTTGTCCACATCAAAACGGAGACGTGAGACCCAAAGCTGCGACGTGACGTCACACACAGATACACGACAAAGAGGCCACCTGTTCACTTTAAGGGGAAAAACTGGCCAGTTGCGAGTAGGATTCGCGTCCGAGGATTTCGTACAAACTTAATTATGTATGTAGACAGCTCATCGGTCCCGGAAATCGAGAATCCCAACGATTTTTGCATGTTATCGCCATTAAGATATTGGTCCCGGGAATTCCAAGACCTTAGAGAATATTTTAATTTTAAATGTGAACTCGAATATAAAATGACAAAAAAATCATTTCTTTTGGTCTTATAAAATTACACAAGTTGACGATTGTCGTATTTTATCCTTTATTTTCACTGTGAAAGCTTTCTTCTTGGCAAATTTCATGACTCTGGGTCAATGGGAAGTACCTTGTAGACATTAATGATTGAGTTTTCCAGCATCAAAATATGATATACGGTCATTTATATGGCATTATTGGCCGTACCTTTTGACTGCATTGACTTAGAAGCTTAAATTTTTTACACCATCAAGGGACTATAGAGTTTAGTATGTGATATAAATTTGAGATTGGTGTATCTAGCTGCTCCTACGAAAAATGGATATTAACAGACGGACAGACAGACAGTCGGATACATGGGACAAAAAAAAATATTATTTTGGTGTGATGTATTTACAAATTTATAATTTTCAGGTATTTCTCCTGTGAAAGCGTGCTTCTTGCCAAATTTCATGATTCTAGGGTGAAAGGATGTACCTTATAGGTTTTGCTGAGCAAGTTTGTGAGTATCTACATATGTGACATATGTGGCCCTATCTTTTCATTGCGATGACTTAGAAGCTTACATTGACTACAACGCCAAGGGAAGGTAGACCTTAGCTCTTGTTATAAATTTCAACTTGATATGTCGACTCTTTCCTGATAAGAAGTGTTGTTAACAGTCGGACAGACAGACAAACAGGCCGACAGATCGACAACAAAGTGATCCTATAATGAGTTCCACCGATTGAGAACCCTGAAAATGGGACGGGCACTGATTTTGGTCATCTTTGTCACAGTTGCACTAAACACTTGGGTACTTTCTCTCCCGATCCCACAAACTGCAGTCGGTTTTTGGGTTGGTCATGTAGCTACACAATCATTGTGCCTTGACAGCTTCTTCCCTTACTCCAAGTATTTGAAGCTGCTTGGCCACCTGCTCTCAGACTGTCGTTTTGAGGCCTGCCTAAAGGTCTTCGTTTTTCGGGTTTCGTCTCTGACGCTTCTCACAGTCTTAATCCCTCCACTCTTTTGTAGACGTGGCCGGACCAACTCCCTGGCAAGTCTTCCGGAACAACGCCTGACTCCCTGTTCTTTCTTCTTGCCTTTTCTCCTCCCTTACAAATCTGTCCAGATATTTTGCGTAGGATTTAATTTACAAAAACCTATCCCTTTACTATTCTCCGTATTTTTGTTCCATAATGTAATACTCATCTGATTATAGTTTTAAACTTCCAAATTTTGGTTCTGCTTGGAAAAAACTTGGATTAACAGTAATTTATTGAGAGAATGTGATGCTCTGGTTGCCGCTTTGATTATCGCTTCTATTCACTGATTTTCACCATTCCTGTTATTTAATACCACCCCCTCCCCCCCCCCCCCAAAATGCTTAAAGTCATCTACTTCCTTAGACACGTGCTATCAAACTACAGGGTTTCGCACCTTTTTTATTCTAATTTCTTTCTACCCTCACGAATTTTGTTTTCTTGTTACTTATTCCTAACCCAAGGATTCTCAACCTGCAGGGCGTGATAACACTAAATGGGGGAGCCTGAGCTTATCGAAAAGAAAACAAAAATATGAAATCAAAAATTGATCAATTCGCTGAACGAAAAGGAAAGCAAAATACATTCTCACATAATCAAAAATTAAAATTCACATTTACACAGATATACTGTGCTTATAAATAGGGTTACGTCAGTGCTGAACAATGCATTTAACAACCAACGGCCGGCCGAAGTGGCCGAGCGGTTCTAGGCACTACAGTCGGGAACCGCGCGACCGCTACGGTCGCAGGTTCGAATCCTGCCTCGGGCATGGATGTGTGTGATGTCCTTAGGTTAGTTAGGTTTGAGTAGTTCTAAGTTCTAGGGGACTGATGACCTCAGATGTTAAGTCCCGTAGTGCTCAGAGCCATTTTTTGAATAACCAACTTTTCAATACTAAATTAAAAAAGTTTTGTAATTATTATCCTCTCTCTTGGGCCTAGCGTGGAGAGCAAAAATATTCAAAGGAGGGTTTAATATTATAAATAGACACTCTGACTTCTATGTTTAGCTGAGATTTATAATTTGTCTTCAAAGCAGCCAACTCAGAAAATCCGGTTTCGCAACGGTAAGCTGTTGAAAACGGAAATAGGAAACAAAATATTCTTGTTTTCAGTGCAGAAAACTCATTAATCTACCGTGCTCAAAATTCAAAGAGAGATTTATTACTAAATTGTCTTTCTATTTCACCACTTGGCCTAAACCCTATGCAAACTTTTTCTTCGGCAGTTGAAAGATCTTCGGGAGTATTTTCGCGCTACCTGTAAGACAGAGACCCATACAGGGTCATCGATTCTGGTTTTGTTAATGGAGCGGATCGTTGTTGCGATATAGCAATAAAATTACGTATTCTTGATATTTGTAAAGTTTGTAACTTTGTAGCTTCAGCGTTAGAAGTGGGAAAGGGGGGGGAGGGGAGGCGTTGAAAATGAGTGACTGAAAGTCGGGTCGTGAATACTGAAAGGGTGGGAAATACTGACCTTATCCAATGAGGAAAGGGGAAGGGCACGATGAAAATGAATGACTGAAAATTGGGTCGCGAATACTGAAAGGTTGAGAGACGCTGTTCTAATCCAACAACATTTGCCCTTTTAAACAACTTTCTTGCCAGTATTCTGAAGTCATCTAGATTTTCGGCGACTGATGCTACGTCATCTGCAAAGGCAAGTGCTCGCTCGGATAGCCGAGAGCGTTAACGCGCCGCTTCCGGCATTCAGGGAAGCGATCCTGCCTCGGATAGAACCCGCCTCGCGGACTGAAGGCGATGCCGCCCAGCTTGGATATGGCGTTTAGGCAGTTTCCCAGATCCCGCTAGGCGAATAACTAGGCTGGTACTCATGTCCTGCCTCAGATACACGCTACGCATACAGCTGGGAAACGATCTAGAACCTATTCTAGACGCAGGCAGAAGGGGTACGCGACTTCCGTCCCGTGGGGAGTGGGAAGAGGGATGGATTGCTAGAGTCAGGATGGGTATCCGACCACCAGCTGCCACAAACACTGCAAACCTCACGTAACAACGCCAACCACTTAGGAAAAAAAAAACGCGAAAAGGAGAAAGGAGAAGCAGAAGAGGAAGATCTGAAAAGGCCAGTACATTCATTTTTAAGATGATTCTCACTTATTGTGAAACGTCCCCTAAGAAAAATTTATGCATTACTGTGCTGATAAACCTCTTACGTTATTTGATTTTCAAACAGCTGAGCAGAACTGAACGTACAATCCGAAATCAAAGGAAGTAGGTTACAGTACGCTTGTTCGCCCACTGCTTGAATACTGTTCAGCAATGTGGGATCCGTACCAGATAGGATTGATAGAAGATATAGAAAGATCCAACGGAGAGCAGCGCGCTTCGTTACAGGATCATTTAGTAATCGCGAAAGCGTTACGGAGATGATAGATAAAATCCAGTGGAAGACTCTACAGGAGAGACGCTCAGTAGCTCGGTACGGGCTTTTGTCAAAGTTTCGAGAACATACCTTCACCGAAGAGTCAAGCAGTATATTGCTCCCTCCTACGTATATCTCGCGAAGAGACCATGAGGATAAAATCAAAGAGATTAGAGCCCACACAGAGGCATACCGACAATCCTTCTTTCCACGAACAATACGAGACTGGAATAGAAGGGAGAACCGATAGAGGTACTCAAGGTACCCTCCGCCACACACCGTCAGGTGGCTTGCGGAGTATGGATGTAGATGTACTCAGACATTTCTCTCTTTACTTATTCTGATCAACACTAAACTGACACACAACAATATTATCTCAACGCAATCTGACTTTCAATAATCCCCACAAAAGAATGGCCTTCACTGACAATAACCTACTCCTTTCATGAATCACTTACCTCCGAAAAATCTTCGTTACTCGAACTACTGCAATACAGCGAGCGCCAATACTGCCAGCTAAATAAAAGATTCCAACTACTGAAGGCACTAACTACTGATAGACATAGTCAGCAAATGAAAGATTTTGAACAAACAGTGTATTTACCTTAATAATGTTCCAAAGTCATCATATATATATCAGTTCATGATATCCAATATTACAAATTTACTCTTTCTGATGGACACACGTCCAGATCGTCCACTCTCAAAATTCTGCCATTTCTCTCCCCTCATCGACCACTGCTGGTACGTGTTTTGATCACTCTGGATCACCGACGCAATCCGTCTTGTCTACTCAGAATCACATATCATTCATTTTTATTCTTATGTAATTCCCTTTTCAGCTTCGGTTTCTGCAGCCAATGCTTCCTGAATTATTATGTTGAACAAGAGCGGTGATATTCCATCTACTGCCCTGACTCCTGTATTTTGGTCAAAAGCCGTGAAATATTCCCCTTCCATTTTCACTATCCCTTTGGAGCTTTTACAGCATTCGTAATTTTCTTCTGTATTCTCTCCCGCAACTCTTGTCTGCTTGTTAAATGCATAGATGTAACAAATGCTGCTCTGGTGAAAGGGGTCTACTTTAGGCCTCTTTCATTTTCCGGCACTCATATTTCCTTGTTATTACGATTATGGATTACATAGGAGTTTTCTGTGCTACTTCAAACATTCTTTGGAAAGGATATGCGTATGTAGCGAACATGTTTTATTCATTTTGGTAACCAGTAAGCTGTTTTCACCCTCAACTGTTCCCTAAATAGTACTCGTATCTGTAAGTGTGAATGTGTGAGAGTGAAGGAGTTTTCAAATGTGCTGGTGGTGGGACAGAGATATCTCCTATCGTGCAGAGTTTCCAACTTTTTAGAGTTCCTCCAAGATGTCTGGCAAAATAGTTCCCTTTCGATTCTGAGCTTTCCCGCCCTTTTCGTCCACACAACTGGCTAGAGATCAACCCCCACCTTGCTGAAAATAAAACGGACCATCGCGGAAACGGCCGTTAGCCAGCGCTTTTTTTAGTCACTGTCGAATTCGCCGCCGAGATCTGAGAATGTCCTTGTTCTCCGGAACAAGATTTGACAGGATTTCATTTGTTTTAGTCGGACTTGAGAGATTTTTTTTTTTTTAAGGGAATCGTTCAACTATTTCAGTTACGTGTTTGGACAGACTTGTGATTTTATTCGAGGAGTAGCTCCGATGAATTTACTGTGAAATGAACAAACTTTACATTATCTTTTGTTCTTGGTGGACACATCAATGTGCCCTCAGTTCTTGTGCCTGTTAACTTGAATCTCTTTCTGTTCCTCTAAGAATTAGGGTCTCTCAACTCGCGTCATACCTCATCATCATCATCATCATTTAAGACTGATTATGCCTTTCAGCGTTCAGTCTGGAGCATAGCCCCCCTTATACAGTTCCTCCATGATCCCCTATTCAGTGCTAACATTGGTGACTCTTCTGATGTTAAACCTATTACTTCAAAATCATTCTTAACCGAATCCAGGTACCTTCTCCTCGGTCTGCTCCGACTCCTCCTACCCTCTACTGCTGAATCCATGAGTCTCTTGGGTAAACTTGCTTCTCCCATGCGTGTAACATGACCCCACCATCTAAGCCTGTTCGCCCTGACTGCTACATCTATAGAGTTCATTCCCAGTTTTTCTTTGATTTCCTCATTGTGGACACCCTCCTGCCATTGTTCTCATCTACTAGTACCTGCAATCATCCTAGCTACTTTCATATCCGTAACCTCAACTTGTTGATAAGGTAACCTGAATCCACCCAGCTTTTAGCTCCCATACAACAAAGTTGGTCGAAAGATTGAACGGTGCACAGATAACTTAGTCTTGGTACTGACTTCCTTCTTGCAGAAGAGAGTAGATCGTAGCTGAGCGCTCACTGCATTAGCTTTGCTACACCTCGCTTCCAGTTCTTTCACTATGTTGCCATCTTGTGAGAATATGCATCCTAAGTACTTGAAACCGTCCACCTGTTCTAACTTTGTTCCTCCTATTTGGCAGTCAATCCGTTTATATTTCTTTCCCACTGACATTACTTTCGTTTTGGAGATGCTAATCTTCATACCATAGTCCTTACATTTCTGATCTAGCTCTGAAATATTACTTTGCAAACTTTCAGTCGAATCTGCCATCACAACTAAGTCATCCGCATATGCAAGACTGCTTATTTTGCGTCATACCTGTGTTGGGTACATAAAGTTGGATAATAGCCACTGTTCTCACCTTCGTGTCATGCGACTGAAGCGTTGAATGAAAGTCCCGTAATTATTTCGTGGCTGGAGGCGGCACCAATGAATAGACCAAAGTATTCTACGAAAAACGAATCCCTAGTCGTGTCTCGGTAACCCAGTTTAAATATTATTTAATTTATTAAATTTTGTGGCAAAGCTCTCATACCGAATTCTATTTCAGAGTAATTCATCCCCTTTATCTTTGGTCTGTACGGTTTCAATGTATTGGGATAAATTCCTGAAGTTCCTAGAACCTCTACGGGCGTTTTATTGCGTGTATGAAAACCCGTGTTATTCTCTATTTGCGAATTTTTCCTGGTTTCCATGTTCACTCCCTCAATAGTTCAAATGGTTCAAATGGCTCTAAGCACTATGGGACTTAACATCTGAGGTCATCAGTCCCCTAGACTTAGAACTACTTAAACCTAACTAACCTAAGGACGTCACACACATCCATGCCCGAGGCAGGATTCGAACCTGCAGCCGTAGCAGGCGCGCTGTTCCGGACTGAAGCGCCTAGAACCGCTCGGCCACAGAGGCTGGCCCCTCAATACTTACATATACCAGCGTTCCTACTGAGTCTTAGAAAAGTGAAATCATTACGTATGTCAAGGGACCATTTTCCTTGTAACATCGATTCGTTAATGTTTGATGTCCTTTCTGTAAGTAAGTTAGATTTTGTCGTCAAAACTGATTTGTCAGTTATGCTTTAACTACCGTATGCTTGGTTAATGTATAGCGTTCCAGAATGTTCTGAGGACCTGTTACCTGCGAAGGAGGAAGTGCCAGTGTATGTTGTTTGCTTGTACTCACTTTTCGTTGTTTCCACGGTGTCATGCCGCCATGCAAACTGTACTCTATAACACGCATTGTATCACTTTTTACGAGATCACTTTTTACGAGATATTCATCTGATCCATTATCCATTCTGTGTTCTGGGCATCACTTTCAAACTTCGTATTGTCAGCATGATAGGTAGGGGAGAGGGGGTGGGAGGGAGCGCGGTGTGAGAGCGTGTCTGTCTGTCTGTCTGTCTATCTGTCTCTCCTTCTCTCTCTCTCTCTCTCTCTCTCTCTCTCTCTCTCTCTCTCTCTCTCTCTGTGTGTGTGTGTGTGTGTGTGTGTGTGTGTGTGTGTGTGCTCGCGCGAACGTGCCTTCATTATGTGCTTGGAGCTTCTGATAGATCTCTGAGACCAGAGAACAGAGCTTCGTTGCAGAGAGCTGTGTAATCTTTTATTATTTATTTTCCCTCTACTACGCTTATTTTTATATGTAATCTTCTTCTGTTATACAGTTCTGTGGAGGACTGTCGCTGCATTTAAAAACTTTTAGGTCTTAGTTTATGTCTGTTACCCTGTGTATCATATTCATGTGATGTACTGTAAATTTCGAATAACTACCTTTACCCTTAATTGCCTTTCTGTGTTCAATGTACCTTACGTTGAAATTTCTGACTGTCTGCCCGATATCAGTTAAGTTGCAGACTAAAGTATGAGCTGGTAGATACTAGATGTATTGTGTTTTCCTGTCTTAGTACTGGCTGGCCTCAGCTTCCTTTTTATTGAGTTTTCATTCACCTTTCTTTAAATCAATGGTGCGGTAAACGTTCAAAAACAAAATTCATACATTTCGATGTTCAGATTTGGTATCCATAGGATAGAGTACCAAGATGAGGCTGTGCACTAACTGAGATCTTAAAAAGAAGAAGGAAAGAATTTTCAATGATAATCATGTAACAGGAATGAGGAAGAGACTTCAATCAACGTAAACCAGGACAGGTGCCTCAGGATTCTAAATCAGCACATCACGGATGTGAATTCAGAAACGATCGGCCTCATCTTAATACAGCCGTCAGGCGTAATAACATGAGACTTCGGGGTGCGCTGATGACAGAAGGCATGAGTCACATTTCACTGGTGTCGGTGGAGTCTATCAGCAGGAGGGGTTTCACTAGACATGGCCTGCACCTCAACAGGTATGGAAAGGGGAGGTTGGCAAAGCTTATAGGTGACAGCATAGGCGGGGGTGGTGGGATCACTCATGGGAAAATTCCGGTAGTTGTGGGTGTTAGAGCTGTACCTTTTTTAGATTGAAGTCAACTGACAGGTATTCCTGCTTAAGGAAAGTCTCTCTAACAAAGAAACCACTTTCGACAAAGCTTAGGTATCCGATTAATGAGGGAATTAGTATATTTCATCAAAATATACAAGGTATTAGAGATAAAGTTAGTGAACTGCTTATAGATGTTGACTCTGAAATTATTGGTATATCTGAACAATTCTGAAATAAGGAGATAATTCAGAGGCTTCCTTTACCAGGATACAGGTTGGATGGCATATTTTCTAGGAGCTCTTTGCGGTGTGGGGGAGTAGCCATGTATGTGAAAAACGGTATCCCATTTGAGTCAATTGATGTTTCAAAGTACTGCACTGGAAAGCTGTTTGAATGTTGTGCAGGTGTGGTTAAATTTAGTGGAGCTAAACTTCTGACTGTTGTTATTTATACATCCCCCGACTCCGATTTCACAACGTTTTTGCTAAAGCTAGAGGAAGTTCTTGGTTCACTTTATAGGAAATACAAAAAGTTAGTTATATGTGGTGACTTCAATATTAATTGTATAAGTGAATGTGCAAGGAAAAGGATGCTGGTAGACCTCCTTAATTCATATAATCTAATGCAAACCGTATTCTTTCCAACGAGAGTGCAAGGAAACAGTAGAATAACCATAGACAACATTTTTGTTCATTCCTCATTACTAGAAGGGCATTCTGTTAGCAAAAAGGTGAATGGCCTTTCAGATCATGACGCACAAATTTTAACTCTAAAAGATTTTTGTGCTGCAACACATGTTAAATATAGTTATCAACTTTTTAGGAAAGCTGATCCAGTTGCTGTAGATACCTTTGTAAACCTTATCAGGGAACAAGAGTGGCAAGATGTTTATAGTGCTGATACAATAGACGATAAATATAATGCTTTCCTCAAGACTTTTCTTGTGTTCTTTGAAAGTTGCTTTCCGTTAGAACGTTCAAAACAGGGTACTAGCACAAACAGGCAGCCTGGGTGGCTGACTAAAGGGATAAGAATATCTTGTAGAACAAAGTGGCAATTATATCAAAACGTTAGAAACAGTCGCAATCTAAATGCAGCAGCACATTACAAACAGTATTGTAAGGTGCTTAAAAAAGTTATTAGGAATGCAAAAAGTATGTGGTATGCAGATAGAATAGCTAAGTCTCAGGATAAAATTAAAACCATATGGTCAGTCGTAAAGGAAGTGGCTGGTCTGCAGAGACAGGTCGAGGATATTGAATCAGTGCGTAGTGGGAATGTCCGTGTTACTGATAAGTCGCATATGTGTACAGTATTTAATAATCACTTTCTGAATATAGCAGGTGAACTAAATAGAAACCTAGTCCCAACGGGGAATCATATAGCGCTTGTAGAAAAAAGTGTTCCGAGACTGTTACCTGAAATACTCCTCCATGATACTGACAAGAGGGAGATTGAGTTAATAATTAAATCACTAAAGACCAAGAACTCTCATGGATATGACGGGGTATCCAGCAGAATACTGAAGTATTGTTCTATGTATGTTAGCAAAGTACTTAGCCATATCTGTAACTTTTCCTTTAGGAGTGGTCGATTTCCTGACCGATTAAAGTACTCTGAAGTGAAGCCACTTTATAAAAAGGGAGACAGGGACAATGTTGACAATTATAGACCTATTTCTATGCCTTCGGTGTTTGCTAAAGTTATCGAGAGGGTTGTATATACAAGGTTACTGAAGCATTTAAATTCACATAATTTGCTGTCAAATGTACAGTTTGGTTTTAGAAATGGCTTAACAACTGAAAATGCTGTATTCTCTTTTCTCTGTGAGGTTTTGGATGGATTAAATAAAAGGTTGCGAACGTGAGGTGTTTACTTTGATTTAACGAAGGCTTTTGACTGTGTTGATCACAAAATATTACTGCAGAAGTTGGACCATTATGGAGTAAGGGGAGTAGCTTACAATTGGTTCGCCTCTTACTTTAAGAACAGAAAGCAGAAGGTAATTCTCCGCAATATTGAGAGTGGTAGTGATGTTCAGTCCCAATGGGGCACTGTTAAGTGGGGCGTTCCCCAAGGGTCGGTGGCGTGGCCACTGCTGTTTCTTATTTATATAAATGATATGCCTTCTAGTATTACAGATGATTCAAAAATATACCAGCTTAGTAGTGAAGGATCTAGTGTGTAATATTGAAACAGTATCAAATAATGTAGTTCATGAAATAAGTTCATGGCTTGTGGAAAATAATTTGATGCTAAATCACAGTAAAACTCAGTTTTTACAGTTCTAACTCACAATTCGACAAGAACCGATATTTTGATCAGACAGAATGGGCATATTATAAGCGAAACGGATCAGTTCAAGTTCCTAGGCGTTCGGATAGATAGTAAGCTGTTGTGGAAAGCCCATGTTCAGGATGTTGTTCAGAAACTAAATGCTGCTTTATTTACCATTAGAACAGTATATGAAATAAGTGACAGTTCAACACGAAAAGTAGTCTACTTCGCATATTTTCATACGCTTATGTCATGTGGTATTATTTTTTGGGGTAATTCTTCTGATTCAAAAAGGGTATTTTTGGCTCAAAAACGGACTGTTCGAGCTATGTGTGGTGTAAGTTCGAGAACCTCTTGTCGACCCCTATTCAATAGTCTGGGAATTATGACATTGCCCTCACAGTACATATTTTCTTTAATGTCGTTTGTTGTTAGCAATATTAGCTTATTCCGAAGAGTTAGCAGCTTTCACTCAGTTAATACTAGGCAGAAATCAAATCTGCATGTGGAATGCACTTCCTTGATTCTTGTGCAGAAAGGAGTGCAGTATTATGCTGCATCCATTTTCAATAGGCTACCACAAGAACTCAAAAATCTTAGCAGTAGCCCAAACACTTTTAGGTCTAAACTGAAGAGTTTCCTCATGGCTCACTCCTTCTATTCTGTCGAACAGCTCCTGGAAGAGCTGAAAAATTAAGCAAATTCCAGTGTTACATTGTTGATTTTCTTTATTTAAACTTACGAGTTGTAGCCTGAATATGTTTCTTATATTTCACTTTATCTGTTTCCACTATCGTGTTATAATTTCATGTATTGACTCGTTCCATGGCCATGGAGACTTCTCCTTAATGTGGTCCCACGGAACAATAAATAAATAAATAAAATAAATAAACTGAAAGGCATCTATAGCATGTGTGCATCCACTGTCCAAGTTGGCCTCCGTGTGTCGGTACATAAATATTGCAACTCCCCATTAATTTTTCCAATAATTAACCATTTTTAATATGCTTACATCAGTCCCATTAGACTTTATTAATGCCTGGCTGATAACTACCCTGCTACAACGAGATCAAAATTCAACACTATGATAATCATCATGACGAGGGACACGCACGAGATAGGAAGGACACAGCGACAGTCTGATATGTAAATGTGCAAAGAGACTGACATATGCCACACGTTATCTTACTATGTTAACATATTACTGTCCATCATCAGTTTTACGGCTAGAATCCCTATGGTGGAGTTATCAGTATCACCCCAAAGTATGTTTACAGCGCCCATTTGAATTGTCATCAAATTCGGGAAATGTAGGCGTTCCTCAACTTCGCACTTCTCTTCTGCTTCGCAATTTGTGCATACAAATGTATCAGAACACCGGGACTCGTTTCCAGGTGATGTGGTATTGCAGAACTCCTTTTCGTAACATCTGAAAACGGTATTTAATTCGAACGTCTTTTAGTAAATGAAGAGTGGTCCAGGTAACAAGCATGGATGAGTTGAGTTCTTGGCTAATGGTGCATGTTACAGATTTCGTGCAACAGTTCACGTAAGCACACATGCGTTATAAGCTTATAAAAAATCCGGTCAAACGCAGAATACATCAAATCCAGCTGAAAAAGGCTGCCAATCTCATTGATTGCTGTCAGTCAAAAGCTATACCGGGAGAGGCTCGGGTAACTGTTTGTTGCAAATAAACAGCTTGTATGCGGCGATGAGAGAATCTGTCACAGCTGTCCCTCGCAAAACGACGCATGTAGCCATATCGATCGAACAGAGGACTCTAGAATAGGTTACGGCTGCAGGCTGAATATTATCCGTCACAGCACGCTGACGTGGAAATTTATTTGCGTTGTGAAGGAAATCGTTTTGCGTAATTTAAATGATACTATTTTGAAAATAAATGAAATCACTTATTATTCTGTTCCATTACGAAAGCAGAATGCGAGGCGAGTTCAAAAAGAAGCGGGGATTTTGTGTTTTCACATGTTTTGTTGTTCCGATTCACGCAATCGCGGCACATTTCGAGCCGTGAATGATTTTTTCCACTGTTTATGAGATAACGTAAGATGGACGTATTATGTGTATATTGCAACGTTGCATTATGTGGAATTCTTTAAATTATTTGAAGTCAGCCGGCCGAAGTGGCCGAACGGTTCTAGGCGCTACAGTCTGGAACCGAGCGACCGCTACGGTCTCAGGTTCAAATCCTGCCTCGGGCATGGGTGTGTGTGATGTCCTTAGGTTAGTTAGGTTTAAGTAGTTCTAAGTTCTAGGGGACTGATGACCTCAGATGTTAAGTCCCATAGTGCTCAGAGCCATTTTAACCATTTTTATTTGAAGTCACTGAGAAGAAATTTAATAAAGCCATGGGCCAGAACAATCTTAGCGTGAATGGGTAACAGATTTACGGGGTATGACAAGGAAATGCAAATTCAGATGTGCTTGCGGTGCTTTATCTTCAGATTTTATGTTGAGTGATGCGATTGTGTTCAATGTACCTGATGTCAAACTAAGAGAACAGATTTTGAAACAGTTCGATCCACCATTTCAGCAGGTAGTGCAAATACTAGATCAGTACGATTCCGGTGCCTTGTCGGTTCATAGATTTGAGCAGCCAGCTATTTGTCAGATTGAGTCCCGTAGTTGTGATAGGTCCATTCGGCAGCGGCAGCAGCTCGCCACGCCAAGTAAACAATCTTCCCTGCTGCATAAGCCGTTCGCTACACAGGCGAGCAGAATTAAGTCTTGCCCTAGGTGTTATTCACAGCACAAACACCAAGACTGCTCCAGCCCGACAAGCTCAGTGTTACGCTTGTGGTAGGAAAGGACATGTGCAATCCGTATGTTTGCAACGGAACAAACATAAGAATTCGGCCCACTCCCAAAAAACTAGTCCCAAGGCCCACGTCATTAATACTGTATATTCCAGGTGTGCAACAGGCATTAGCAAACCTAGCAAGCGTGCAGTTTCTTCAGTGATACGCAAGTCAAACGAACGTTTTGTTCATTTACTTCTTTGTGGAAAATCTGTGAAATTTCAGTTGGACAGGGGTGCCTCTGTCTCATTGCTCAGTCATCACACATATGAACTGTTAGGTTCCCCACGCTTGTCTAAAACTAGCATGCAACTGACGGCTTGTAATGGGCAGGACATTCCCATTCTCGGAACATGTACTTTGCCTGCTGTGTATCACTTGCATACACCAACAGTGACTTTTACAGTGCTCAAATCACGTGAGTGTGTAAACTTATTTGGTCTTGATTGTTTTGATTTGTTTGGCTTTAACATTCAGGACAATGTGTGGTCAGTGCTGCATTCAATGCAAAAGACAGTGTAACTAGCTTGCTAAAAGAATGCCCTGTACTCTTTTCTGAAGGTTTAGGCAAAGCTAACTATTTTGTTGCACATATTATTCTGAAAGACAATGCTCAACCGAAATTTTGCTGGGCCAGAACTGTTTCCATTGCATTACTGGACAAAGTTGATGCTGAACTGAAAGAATTGCAAGATAACGGAGTTATTGCGCCCATATCAACCAGTCAGTGGGCAAGTTGACTGGTTTTGCTCCCCAAACCTTCAGGTCGCATTCGCGTCTGTGTTGACTTTAAGTCTACAGTCAACCCACAAACTGTAATTGGTACTTATCCATTGCCATGCCCAGAGGGTCTCATGGTCAAATTAGGCGCTGGATGCTACTTTTCAAAAATTGATTTGCGCGATGCATATCTTACCCGCTTGCTGAAGAATCTCATAAAGTGTGCGTAGTAAATACTCACTTGGGCTTGTTGAAATATTTGCGTTTGCCTTTTGGCAGTGCTACCGCACCCACCATTTTCCAACGGTATTTGAAACAGCTGACTGCACAAGTGCCAAACTGTTCAAACTATTTGGAAGATATTGTCGTAGCAGGTCGTACATCTGAAGAACATATTGCAAATTACTTACTTTGTTTCGTGTGTTATCTGATGCAGGACTGAAGTGTAGACTGGACTAGTGTGATTTTTTTAAACCTGAGTTGCAGTACCTTGGTCATGTCATAGACAGTCAAGGTGTACATCCTCTTCAGTCACATTTGTTAGCCATACGGGATTTGCCAGTTCCTCGCAATATCACAGAACTGCAGTCAGTTTTAGGGAAAATGAACTATTATATTCGGTTCATTCCGAATGCTGCACAAATCGCAGCTCCATTGCATCGCTTGCGTAGCAAGAATGTCCCCTTTTTTTTGGACAGATGAGTGCCAAGTAGCTTTTCAAAAACTTAGTGATTCATTACTCAGTGATCGTTGCTTAGTTCACTTTGATCCTGACAAACCAGTGGTATTGCAAGTTGACGCTCCCTCTTATGAAATTGGTGCTGTGCTTTCGCATAGAATTGTTGATACAGACAGGCCTATTGCTTTCGTATCAAAAGTGTTGTCCAAAGCTCAATGTAACTGTTCACAAATTGAGAAAGAGGTTTTGGCTATTGTGTTGGTGTCACTAAATTTCACCACTATTTGTATGGTTGAAAATTCTAGTTAGTAACGGATGACAAGCTTTCGCAGCCTTTGTTTCATCCGACGAAAACGATTCCCGTCCGAACTGCCCAAAAACTGCAAAGATGGGCTTAGTTGTTGTCTCAGTACCATTACGAGATTGTGTATCGTCCAACAGCTCAACATGATAATGCGGACGCTGATTTTGACGCTTCTGCTGCATCTTGTTGTCACATCGATGCTCAGGATTCCGAATTACTTCAGTCTTTTCCTCTGAACTATAAGAAAATTGCACAGGCCACGGAAGCTGATTCGGATTTGAACATTTTGCTAACATACATTCGCACATCTTTCCTCGTTCCTTGCATAGCATAAAGAACTCTGTAGTGCGCCAATACATTGCATGTTGGTATTGCCTCGCTGCACAGAAAGGTGTGATTCTTGTTCAAAATGACAGTGGACGGTCACCTGTGTTGATCCCTAAAGCTTTGCAGAAAGAACTGTTGAGTTACTTCACGAAGGACACTGGGGGACTGTTCGTAAGAAACAGCGCGTCGACACTGTACTTGGCAGGGTTTGGACACCCAAATAGAATAGATGACGTCAAAGCTTCACGCAAGTGCGGAAAATCACTCCGCTCCGCCACAAAAATTCTCTGCTTGCCCTCACTCACTCACTCACTCACCCACTATAATGACGGGCCTGCCTTGGACCGAGGTAGCGGAGTTTAAGCTGTTTGAGCTGTTCCTCCTGAAGTCCTCTCGGTTTGGAATGGTTTTTCTTCGCGTGTTGGTCTGTCCTCTGGTTTCTCTGGATGGAGCAGCTTATCTGCCGGCTGATTCCGGCGGCTTCTTGTTCTTCTTCTTCTTATTATTACTGCTTCCTGGCTGCCCGAATTCTATTCTCTTCAGGCGGGACCAGTCCACTGGCGGCGTCTGTGTCCGGATATACTTGACTGCTTCCTCAGTCACGTATTTCCAGTCCTCGTCCATGAAGATCGGGTGCTTGTTTATGAGCTCCAGATCTCCACGGCTGACGATTGCCCTCCCGCGCAGCTTCTGGTTTAAGGGTTCGCACCCCCCAGTGGAAATCGTAAGGTTAGTGAGGAAGGGGAGGGATGTTATCTACCGTGAAAGGGTACGGATGATCATGATGGGGGTAGCTACCGTCTTGCAGGGAATCTGCGATCTTGGTGAGCACCTCCCTCACACAGTTCTTGTTGGAGAGGGGGAGGCACTCGAACGGCTCGTCTTCTTCTTCTCCCTCGGCCTCCATCGGCACTTCCTGTGTCGTCTGCGTTTCCGCAGAGACAGGAGTGACGACTGCTTGTATGTCCTGCAGGTGCTGCTTCACCACTTCCGGCGGCGGCGGCGAGACGGACTGTACCACGTCCGTGGGCGTCTCCCCGGTCTCCTGTATTGCTACAGGTTCCGGGGCGACGTCCGTTTGCGCGGACACATCCGTCTGCGTGGACACATCCGTTTGCGTGGACACATCCACCCCAACTTGTCGTGCCACCGTGGGGGTGGCAACGGGGGCGAGTGTCTTCTTCTGCGTCGTCCGGATTTCTTCCCGCAACTCTTGCAGCTGCCGGTGGAGACCGACGATCTCCTTCTGCATGGCCGCTCTCTCTGCCGCCATCGCGGCTTTGAGGGCGGCAACGGCGTCGTCGGTAGCGGCGCTGGACGCGATTGCAGCCGCCCCGTCTTCCCCCTTGGGCGGGGGTGACGGGACGGCTGCCTCTTCTTCATGTACCGCTTTATTGGCGGTTGTTGGTGTCCGCTGCTTCAGGTATGCGCAGCTGCGTGCATTTGCGGCGTGCGCTCCGCCACAGTTAACGCACGTTGGCGCAACGTGTGGTGGCTTGTCGCAGTCGCGTGTATCATGTGCCTTTGCACATTTCAGACACGCGACGGCGTCCCTGCACGTCCTGGCGACGTGTCCCATCTTCTTGCAGCGGTGGCACTACCTCTTGTGCTGCGGTCGGCTGCGCTTCTTCTTCCTGTTGCTGCCGCGGCCGTCTCCTGCCAGCGTGAGCAGAAGCTTTGCCACAGCAGCAAGTTTGCCTCCATTTCCGCGTCCGGACATGGCGATGGGCTAGTGGCGAGCGAGCGACGGTGTAAACGGTGCGGGCCGCAGCGAGTCGAGCAGCGGAGTGCGTCGTGCGCGTGTCTGCTTGGCCTAAGTCGCAATCGCCATGGCAACGTGTGCACATAGACTTTGCGGGATCTTTCTGGAACACTCATTGGTTGATTGTGGTTGACTCGTATAGCACGTTCCCTTTTGCTGTGCCAATGAACTCGAAACGTCACGTAGCACAATTCAGGTGCTCTCATCGATTTATTTTTGCCTAGAAGGATTACCTGAAGTAATAGTGTCAGACAACGGACCTCAGTTCACGTCGAACGAATTTGAAACATTCTGTCAACACAATGGTGTACAACATCATACTAGTGGAGCTTTGCTTCAACAATCAAACGCGAAGCGGAACGTTTCGTCAGAACCTTCAAGCAGCATGGCCAAAGTTCGCTCCGAACACACCAAGGATCAAACATTGCAACTGTTTCTCGCCTCATATCGTTCACACCCACGAGATGTACCATCGCCGGCAGAATTGCTTCACGGCTGCCGCCCTCGCACACTGCTCCACCTGCTCCACCCTCCTCAGTATCCAGCGCCGTAGGAAGGCCGCAAGCATCGCTTCGCGCCGCATGCTATTGTATTTTTCAGAGTTTTTACCGGCAGCAGACGGTGGGCGCGATGCGAGATCGTCCGTATCTTCTTTCAGGTCCAGATGGAGTGCAGCGCCGCCATCAAAATAAACTTCGCCTCTGTCATGTGCACGATTATCTTGCAGTGTCTCTTCCCGCAGATTCAGGGGTCCAGAGGACAGCGCGGCCACAGCAGCCGCCACCAGAAAGTGTTATCACGACACTGCGGGATGACCCTATGGAGACGGAGCCTTCGCCTCCTCCGTCTCCTCTCGTGCTACCGATGGAGTTGTACCCGCCCTTGCCGCAGCAAGCGACGCCTTCTACGAGGTGCATTCAAGTTCTAAGGCCTTCGATTTTTTTTCTAATTAACTACTCACCCGAAATCGATGAAACTGGCGTTACTTCTCGACGTAATCGCCCTGCAGACGTACACATTTTTCACAATGCTGATGACATGATTCCATGGCAGCGGCGAAGGCTTCTTTAGGAGTCACTTTTGACCACTGGAAAATCGCTGAGGCAATAGCAGCACGGCTGGTGAATGTGCGGCCACGGAGAGTGTCTTTCATTGTTGGAACAAGCCAAAAGTCACCAGGAGCCAGGTCAGGTGAGTAGGGAGCATGAGGAATCACTTCAAATTTGTTAACACGAAGAAACTGTTGCGAAAAGTTAGCTCGATGTGCGGGTGCGTTGTCTTGGTGAAACAGCACACGCGCAGCCCTTTCCGGACGATTTTGTTGCAGTGCAGGAAGGAATTTGTTCTTCAAAACATTTTCTTAGGATGCGCCTGTTACCGTAGTACCCTTTGGAACGCAATGGGTAAGGATTACGCCCTCGCTGTCCCAGAACATGGACACCATCATTTTTTCAGCACTGGCGGTTACCCGAAATTTTTTTGGTGGCGGTGAATCTGTGTGCTTCCTTTGAGCTGACTGGCGCTTTGTTTCTGGATTGAAAAATGGCATCCACGTCTCATCCATTGTCACAACCGACGAAAAGAAAGTCCCATTCATGCTGTCGTTGCGCGTCAACATTGCTTGGCAACATGCCACACGGGCAGCCATGTGGTCGTCCGTCAGCATTCGTGGCACCCACCTGGATGACACTTTTCGAATTTTCAGGTCGTCATGAAGGATTGTGTGCACAGAACCCACAGAAATGCCAACTCTGGGAGCGATCTGATCAACAGTCATTCGGTGATCCCCCAAAACAATTCTCTCCACTTTCTCGATCATGTCGCCAGACCGGCTTGTGCGAGCCCGAGGTTGTTTCGGTTTGTTGTCACACAATGTTCTGCAAATGGTTCAAATGGCTCTGAGCACTATGGGACTTAACATCTTAGGTCATCAGTCCCCTAGACTTAGAACTGCTTAAACCTAACCAACGTAAGGACATCACACACATCCATGCCCGAGGCAGGATTCGAACCTGCGACCGTAGCGGTCGCGCGGTTCCAGTCTGAAGCGCCTTTAACCGCGTGGCCACACCGGCCGGCACACAATGTTCTGCCTTCATTAAACTGTCGCACCCACGAACGCACTTTCGACACATCCATAACTCCATCACCACATGTCTCCTTCAACTGTCGATGAATTTCATTTGGTTTCACACCACGCAAATTCAGAAAACGAATGATTGCACACTGTTCAAGTAAGGAAAACGTCGCCATTTTAAGTATTAAAACAGTTCTCATTCTCGCCACTGGCGGTAAAATTCCATCTGCCGTACGGTGCTGCCATCTCTGGGACGTATTGACAATGAACGCAGCCTCATTTTAAAACAATGCGCATGTTTCTAGCTCTTTCCAGTCCGGAGAAAAAAAATCGGAGGCCTTAGAACTTGAATGCCCCTCGTACATCTTGTTGTGGCCTCAGGAGGTGGACACATGCCCTTCTGGTCGTTTTCCGGCCGACATTTCCTCCAGAGCGAAGGCCAGATTGCGGGGTACGATTGGAAGCCTGACGCTCTCAGCTAAAAAAAAAAAAAAAAAAAAAAAAAAAAAAAAAAAAAAAAAATAAATAAATAAATAAATAAATAAATAAATAAAAATGTGTGTGTGTGAAATGGGACTTAACTGCTAAGGTCATCAGTAGTCCCTACGCTGACACACTACTGAACCTAAATTATCCTAAGGACATAAGGACAAACACACACACGCCAATGCCAGAGGGAGGACTCGAGCCTCCGCCGGGACCAGCCGCACAGTCCATGACTGCAGCGCCTCAGACCGCTCAGGCCTCCTGCAGCCACAGCTTCCTGCCCGGCGATGCGCCCACACTCCTGCCTCCCCCATCGTGGTCGCACGCCCTACACGACGACAGTCCATCAGTGCACTTCGGGGGCGGGGAGGGGGGGGGGGCGAGAGGAATGTTCTGGCGTCACCACAAACGCCGGAACGAAGACGAAGAACGCAAGATCAGAAAAGGTGGTAACACGACGTCAGCCAATAGCCCGCGGACTTAGACCGCACCACGACAGGAGGGAGAGAATATAAGTCCCGCTCTTGCCAGCCTCGGCGGACAGTATACGCGTAGTACCAGATCGGGACTCGCAGACGAGCACAGTATTAGCACAGTACTAGTGCAGTACTAGGTGAGCACCACGATAGCACTGACGTGTGAGCCATACCAATTGATTACATGGACCTCGTACAAGCATACACATATGTAGCTGAATGTACCCACAAAAATGTATCACTGTATGACACATAGTTCAGGCAACGGTCTTGCCGCAGTGGATACACCGGTTCCAGTTAGATCACCGAAGTTAAGCGCAGTGGGGTGTGGCCGGCACTTGGATGGGCGACCATCCGGGCCGCCATGCGCTGTTGCCATTTTTCGGGGTGCACTCAGCCTCGTGATTCCAATTGAGGAGCTACTCGACCGAATAGTAGCGCCTCCGGTCCCAGAAAACCAGCATAACGACTGGGAGAGAGGTGTGCTGAACACACGCCCCTCCTATCGGCATCCTCAGCTGAGGATGGCACGGCGGTCGGATGGTCCCGATGGACCACTTGTGGCCTGAATACGGAGTGCTAATGACACATACTTCAGGAGATACGACGTCAAATACCGAGATCCGTGGAAAACTGCGGCATCATGCAGCACATTTTAATTCATTACTTCTTTACTAGTAACTCTATTCGCAACAAACAAGACGTTAGTCGCATATACCAGTGGATATACCTGCAAAATTATATCACAGTATGACACATAGCTCAGTAGATGCGATGTTAGAAACGTTGAGTCATACGAAAATGAAACTGCAGGGCGATTTTCACTAGAGATACAGGTGTGATATGTGTACAAATACGTGTGAAGTATCTTAAATATATGCGAAATATATTTGACATGTGCATACTCGGCCAGAGCCACAAGTGAAAAGCTCATCCTTAATCCCTGTGACAAAGTCAACAAAAGTTTATACACGTATTAGTAACGATGTGGAAAGAAATATTATGGGGTAAGAATGACCAGTCTCTTACTGCGGTGAGGGTAATAATGTAAAGAGAGAAGGGGCATGGGAAAGTGTTCAGAGAAGGGGACAGAGGAGATAGACAGGGTGAGAAGGAGACAGACAGAGAGAGGGGAGGGGAAACTGGACAGAGAGAGGGGAGAGGAGCAGGTGGACAGAGAAAGAATGAGGAGATGGGCAGAGACAAGATGAAGGAAGAGATGGGCAGAGAGGGGGAGGAAGAGCTGGACAGTGAGACGAGGAGGAGGAGGAGGAAATGGACAGAGAAAGTAAAGAGGAGGTGATGACAGAGATAGAGGGAAGAGGAGGAGTTGGTCAAAGAGAAGGGAGAGGAGGAGATGAGAAGTAGAGGGGGAGGATATGCACAGACGGGAAGGAGGAGAAGGACAGAGGGGAAGGATCGGATGGACAGAGAGAGGGGGGAGGGGCAGACGAACAGATGGGTAGGAAGAGATGGACTGAGTTAAGGGGGGGAAGGAGCCCGGCCAGAGAGAGGTGGTGGAGGAGATGAACAGAGAGGAAGGAAAGGAGGAAGTGGATACAGAGTTGCGGAAGGGGGAATCAGACTAACAGAAGATCGGAGTAAATACACTACTGGCCATTAAAAGTGCTACACCACGAAGATGACGTGCTACAGACGCGAAATTTAACCGACAGAAACAAAATGCTGTGATATGCAAATGATTAGCTTTTCAGAGCATTCACACAAAGTTGGAGCCGGTGACGACACCTACAACGTGCTGACAGGAGGAAAGTTTCCAACCGATTTCTCGTACACAAACAGCAGTTGACCGGCGTTGCCTGGTGAATCGTTGTTGTGGTGCCTCGTGTAAGGAGGAGAAATGCGTACGATCAAGTTTCCGACTTTGATAAAGGTCGGATTGTAGCCTATCGCGATTGCAATTTATGTATCGTGACATTGCTGCTCGCGTTGGTCGAGATCCAATGACTGTTAGCAGAATATGGAATCGGTGGGTTCAGAAGGGTAATATGGAACGCCGTGCTGGATCGCAACGGCCTCATATGACTAGCAGTCTAGATGACAGGCATCTTATCCGCATGGCTGTAACGGATCGTGCAGCCACGTCGCGATCCCTGAGTCAACAGATGGGGGCGTTTGCAAGACAACAACCATCTGCACGAACAGTTCGACGACGTTTACAGCAGCATGGACTATCAGCTCGGAGTCCATGGCTGCGGTTACACTTGATGCTGCATCACAGACAGGAGCGCCTGCGATGGTGTACTCAACGAGGAAACTGGGTGCATGAATGGCAAAACGTCATTTTTTCGGATGAATCCAGGTTCTGTTTACAGCATCATGGTGGTCACATCTGTGTTTGGCGACTTCGCGGTGAACGCACATTGGAAGCGTGTATTCGTCATCGCCATACTGGCGTATCACCCGGCGTGATGGTATGGGGTGCCATTGGTTACACGTCTCGGTCACCTCTTGTTCGATCTCTGCGAAACCCTACATTTCAGCAGGATACTTCTCGATGGCATGTTGCAGGTCCTTTCTGGATACAGAAAATGTTCGACTGCTGCCCTGACCAGCACATTCTCCAGATCTCTCACCAGCTGAAAACGTCTGGTCAATGGTGGCCGAGCAACTGGCTCGTCACAAAACGCCAGTCACTATTCTTGATGAACTGTGGTATCGTGTTGAAGCTGCATGGGCAGCTGTACTTGTATACGCCAGCCAAGTTCTGTTTGACTCAATGGCCAGGCGTATCAAGGCCGTTATTACGTGCAAAGGTGGTTGTTCTGGGTACTGATTTCTCAGGATCTATGCACCCAAATTGCGTGAAAATGTAATCGCATGTCAGTTCTAGTATACTATATTTGTCCAATGTATACCCATTTATGATCTGCATTTCTTCTTGGTGTAGCAATTTTAATGGCCAGTAGTGTACATACCCAGGCAACGCCAGGTACTCAGCTGGTTCCATTATAGTGTTCGTAGAGACTTTTATATGAGTCTCATTTAATTTACCACACAAAGCTCTGCGAAACATAAGGACGAGATATATAAAGTAACGTAACATACTAACTACTTGGTGGAAATAGATAAAACTACGGGAGCACAGTGCCAGAGGTCTCCCAGTTGTGCACAGAACGTCGGACGTCATATGGCGTGAGGTTAAAGTGACTCTAGCATCAAATGGGGCTGGTCCTGCAACACGAGGCAGTTGAAGGAACAGGTAAAGACACTGTCTGTCAATCAGCGAAGGTTACGATGCGCTGTGGTACTGTTCTTCGCTACAACATGACGTGGAGACAACGTTTGAATGACTTCACACAGGGAAGAATCAGCAGTTAACTGCAGGAATTATGAAGTGTGACAGTAGTAGCTCAGGAGACTGTATCGTTCACGTTCTTCGGGAACGTTCCGAACCAATGGCACTGCTGCTCGAAGGAGAAGTGGTTGTCAGGTACGCTCAGCTACAGCAGCAGATGACCGCTACGTTATGAAGCAGGCAGGAAAGGACCCACGTCAAACAGCGGATGCAATTGCAACCACATTTAACAGGACTGCATCGCTCGCAAGCTCACGCTATACAGTGGCGACTGCATGGGGTGGTCACTTTCCCCGACAACCAGTGCGCTGTGGCCGCGCGGGGTAGCCATGCGGTCTGAGGCACCTTGTTACTGTCCGGGCGGCTTCCTCCGTCGGAGTCCCGAGTCCTCCCTCGGGCAAGGGTGTGTGTGTGTTGTCATAGTGTAAGTTAGTTTAAGGTAGATTAAGTAGTGTGTAAGCGTAAGGACCGATGACCTCAGCAGTTTTGTCCCATAACATCTTACCACAAATTTCCAATTTTTTTCCAGTGCGTTGTGTTTCCTTGACAGCCGCACATCGGAGACGCCGCTTGCGAGGGTCCTGGGACTGGATCAACGAGGAATGGGGTTGCGTGCTGTCCTCTGACGAGAGCAGATTCATTCTGAGCAGTGATTCTTGACAAACCCTCACCTGGCTACAGGTGGGAACACGTCATGCACAGAGCTATGTTACTTGGCAGTGATGCAGCACGCGGAAATTGCTTTCTTCATTAAGTTTACACATAGTGACTCTTTTTCCAGCCCGCATCTCGTGGTCGTGCGGTAGCGTTCTCGCTTCCCACGCCCGGGTTCCCGGGTTCGATTCCCGGCGGGGTCAGGGATTTTCTCTGCCTCGTGATGGCTGGGTGTTGCGTGCTGTCCTTAAGTTAGTTAGGTTTAAGTAGTTCTAAGTTCTAGGGGACTGATGACCGTAGCAGTTAAGTCCCATAGTGCTCAGAGCCATTTGAACCAACTCTTTTTCCCGGGAAGCTACCAGGAGATCATTGACCAGCATGAAATGATCGTGCGGCATTGACAGCCGGGAGGCCCCTTCCGCGGAAGTTCGGCCGCCGGATGCGAGTCTTATTTCAGGTCTACATCTACATCTACATTGGTCGACTCGCTCGTCGTTGTTGTTGAAGGAGGTAGAGGGCATCACAACACCCAGTACATGACCGGTGAAAGTCTCCAACCCGGCCGGGAATCGAACCGGGCCCGCTGCATGGTAGGCAAACACGTATCCACTCACCTAAGCAGGCAGACATTAACCAGCACGATTACTTTGTTCCTTGCGAGAGAAAATACAGTGCACCTTTTTCAAGTAGTACCCAACATTTTCTATTTGGTAAGCCACTTCGTCCTCTCAAGACCAAACTGTATCGAAGTGTCCCGTTCACTTAAACATATCATTGCGACTTTTTAGGCTTTGCCGGCGGATCTGCTTCAAATGCACTTCTCGATTTTGCTCCTGGATAATATTGTGCAAGTCCCACAATACTTCATCGAAACAAGTGTCGAATTTTCAGAAAACGAAAGTGTATTATCTGATGTTCAAATGGTTCAAATGGCTCTGATCACTATGGAACTTAACTTCTGAGGTCATTAGTCCCCTAGAACTTAGAACTACTTAAACCTAACTAACCTAAGGACATCACACACATCCATGCCCAAGGCAGGATTCGAACCTGCGACCGTAGCGGTCACGCAGTTCCAGACTGAAGCGACTAGAACCGGTCGGCCATTTCGGTCGGCTATTATCTGATGTCCAATGTGGTTTTCGAAAAGGCAGATCGTGCTCGCACTGTACCTTCTCAATGACACAACCAATAAAAAGAAATCACGAATTCAATTTATCTACTTTTTTCCCTTCATTGACTACGAAAAGGCGTTCGATGAAGTAAATCGAAGCAAACTATGGGAAATTTTAAGAAACAGAGGGATTCCATCTCGTAAGAGCTGTGCAGGGTTCATGTACGAATTACAAAATGGAAATAAAAATAGCAAGCAGCAGGCATAGTATGGCTGGAGTAAACCAAGGTGTTAAGCAAGGATGTTCCCTCTCACCGACTCCTTTTAATATGTATATAGACGACGTGACCAGAACATGGTTACAGACAATAAGACATTTTAAAATTAACGATTCGAATGTTTGCTGACGACCAAGTAACTGTTAGTCAGAATGAAAACGCCTTATAAGAGACTGTCTTTAATTTAAAGAAAATAGCCAGAGAATAAACTCTGAACATCTCGATGACAAAGACAAAATCAATGGCATTTTTAGGACACCAGCGAGTTAAGAATGAAACTGACAAGCATTTTTTTAAGTTACGTCTATACCAATACTGGACTCTTAAGAAGAGAGATAAAAAGAGAATGCACTTGAATTGAATTTCCTAAGACGCGTGGCTGGATATACTTTAATAGATAAAAGAGAAATAACGACATCCGAGGTGAACTGAATATGTAAGACGTAACTTTCGTGATAGAGCAATATCGGTTAAGATGGAAAGGAGATAAAGGCTGTATGCCAGATGCAATAAGCAGTGAAGCTATAAAACAATATAAACCAAGAGGCAAAAGATCTTTAGGAAGACCAATGAAGAGATGGCTTGACCAATTTTGACGGAGACGGGACGGAAGAAAAGGCCCAATCCTTGATGTAGATGATGGTGACGAACTATTATACTTCTTGAGGTGGTGGTTTTGGTTGTGTTGGCCGTTGCAGGAAGCGAGTGATGGTACAGGTACGGCGGCATCGAAATTTATCGCGCCCAGGAGCGAGAATTACGCACCACGAGAGTGGTGCTCAGCTGTGCCAAAGCAATGTTGGTAGGGCCCTTTCCGGGAGCCCTTTGGCGCGTGCACACTGAGCGGTGACTCCTCTGCCGGACACCAAATTAACTCTCTGCAACCGCTGCGTCGGCTCGATGCTTGTTTCTACCATTTTAATTTAATGGCTGGCAGCGCTGGATTCCAGGCGAGCCATACATATCCGTACGGCAGACAGTCTTATCAACAGAGATGTGGGATTTCAGCTAAGCACTGCGTGGAATCCGGCACTGGCTGCCATTGAATTAAAACGGGAGAAACAAGAATCTCAGATTTCTGAGCCGACGCAGCGCAGTGCAAGATTAATTCGGTAATTCGGCTTTTAACCACAGCAGTGTCCGGCGGAACAGTTATTGTTCACTGCGCACGCGCTGAAAGCCTCTCTTCGGTTTCCGGCAGGGGGCCGCTTACGTCCAACTTGTAAGTAGGCTGTTTATGTTTCCTTATTGGCAACGTTACGTAGCGCTCTGTATGAAAATCACTGGCTGTGCTGTGTGCAGTCTGTGGGTAGTTTGCATTGTTGTCTGCCATTGTAGTGTTGGGCAGCTGGATGTGAACAGCGCGTAGCGTTGCGCAGTTGGAGGTGAGCCGCCAGCAGTGGTGGATGTGGGGAGAGAGATGGCGGAGTTTTGAAATTTGTAATACTGGATATCATGAACTGCTATATACATTATGACTTTTGGACACTATTGAGGTAAATACATTGTTTGTTCTCTATCAAAATCTTTCATTTGCTAACTATGCCCATCAGTAGTTAGTGCCTTCAGTAGTTTGAATCTGTTATTTAGCTGGCAGTAGTGGCGTTCGCTGTATTGCAGTAGTTCGAGTAACGAAGATTTTTGGTGAGATAAGTGATTTGTGAAAGGTATAGGTTAATGTTAGTCAGGGCCATTCTTTGTGGGGATTTCTGAAAGTCAGATTGCGTTGCGCTAAAAATATTGTGTTTAAACTGACACACAATATTTTTAGCGCAACGCAATCTGACTTTCAGAAATCCCTACAAAGAATGGCCCTGACTAACATTAACCTATACCTTTCACAAATCACTTATCTCACCAAAAATCTTCGTTACTCGAACTACTGCAACACAGCGAGCGCCACTACTGCCAGCTAAATAAAAGAGTCAAACTACTGAAGGCACTAACTACTGATGGGCATAGTTAGCAAATGAAAGATTTTGATAGAGAATAAACAATGTATTTACCTCAATAGTGTCCAAAAGCCATAATGTATATAGCAGTTCATGATATCCAGTATTACAAATTTCAAAACTCCGCCATCTCTCTCCCCACATCGACCACTGCTGGCGGCTCACCTCCAACTGCGCAACGCTACGCGCTGTTCACATCCAGCTGCCCAGCACTACAATGGCAGACAACAATGCAAACTAGCCACAGACTGCACACAGCACAGCCAGTGATTTTCATACAGAGCGCTACGTAACGTTGCCAATAAGAAAACATAAACAGCCTACTTACAAACTGACAAGGGGAGGGTCTGATGTGTGGGCTCCAAACTGTGATGAAATTTTGCGAGGACGTTCTGTACTGCAAAAAAAGAGAAAATGGCATCGGGTTTTTGCCAGACAATCCCTAGTTTTTTAAAAAAATCGTGGTCAGATTTGGTGACGGAAAACCGTCTTTTCAATGCCATACACCGAAAGATTGTCTAAAACCACACATTTTTATTAACACAGTATAACGTCCAAAGTTAATAATATTCGAGTTATTAACATTTTTGTATTTTCATGCTTTACCCTGGTTACCCGTCAGTCTGCCCGTCTAGCAGAGCGAGGTCGGCGGTCGAGTAGCAAAGGCATCAGGCTACCAAGCTGCTCGTCCGTGTCTGATTCTTGGTCGTGGATTTTTTTCATTCGAAGTTTTTCGATTTCTCTGTATTATTCTGATAATGGGAATACCTTTCTATCCTTTCTTTTTCGAAGTAAATCATCTGGACGTATGACTAATCAAATATACTAAATAATGTAAACAATATATACAATGTTAATCAAAATATCCAAGCCGATGAAGTCAAATATCACCAGTAAAGAGAGGGCGGCCATTCGTGATCTGAGGGAGCGCTCTGAAATTGTTGTCTTACCGTCTGACAAAGGCAATGCCACAGTTGTTGTCTCCCATAAGGACTGCACTGATAAGATGCAGAGCCTGCTAATGACGATTCCTACAGGAAGATCAGCGTTGACCCTACAAAGAAGGTGGAGAATAAGACGAGGTCGCTTCTCAAGGACGCAGATTTATCGGAGGGTGACGCTAAGAAATTGTTACCCCCAAGGTCCGGTACCGCCTAGACTATATGGACTCACGAAGGTTCACAAAGAGAGGGTACCATTACGCCCCATTGCCAGCAACATCAGGGCACCTACATATTTGTTGGCCAAATACCTGACGGGAATATTAAGTCCTTATGTGGGTAAATGCCCTCATCACATCCGTAATTCCGTAGGTTTTGTTTAACGCCTTGATAGCTTCAGGTTGGATGAGTCAGATATCATGGTGAGTTTTGACGTCGTTTCCTTGTTTACGAGGGTACCCCTGCGAGAGTCACTAGAATTGATTAGTCAGAAGTTTGACGAGAAGACCACTGAACTTTTTAGGCATGTCTTGACTTCCACGTATTTTCTTTTTAATGGAACACTACGAACAAACGGAGGGAGTCGCCATGGGTAGCCCACTCTCACCGGTGGTAGCGAATTTGTACATGGAGAACTTCGTGGAGGAAGCCCTGTCGTCATCCGAATGGAAACATACTTGCTTTTTCCGTTACGTGAACGGCTCGTTCGTCATTTGGCCACATGGTATGGACGAACTCCTTGACTTCCTTACACATTTAAACTCCATACACCCCAACATCAAATTCACTATGGAGACTTAAACGGAGGGTAAATTAGCTTTCCTTTACGTCTTGGTCAAGAGAAGGGCTGACGGCACCCTAGGTCATGGGGTGTATCGGAAGACAACGCACACTCATCTGTATTAGCACGCAGACAGCTGCCACCACCCTTCGCAAACGAATGGGGTACTTAAAACTCTAGTACATAGGGCGCGCACTATCTCTGACGCAGAGAGTCTACCCCAGGAATTGGAACATCTGAAAACTGTATTTCGAAAAAATGGGTACTCAGAGTGGCAGATTCAACGTGTTCTCCGCCCAACCACTACAGCACAACCTGTGGAGATGGATGAAATCACGAGGGAGGAGGTAGGCACTGCGTTTATTCCATATACAGGTCCACTCTCGGGGAAAATAGCCCGCACTTTGAAGAAACACCGGGTCGGAACTGTGTTTTGTCCTCCGAATAAAACTCGTGCACTGGTGGGGAGCGCCAAAGATGACCTCGGTTTGAGGAAGGCCGGCGTGTACCAGATTCCGTGTCAATGTGGCAAGTTGTATATTGGTCAGACGATGCGTACCGTCGAGGATCGATGCCGTGAACACCAGAGGCACACTCGACTGATGTATCCGAGCTAGTCGACGGTCGCTGAACATTGTTTGTCGGAAAATCACGCTATGGAGTATGAACGCACGAGGATTCTGGTACAGACGTCGAGATACTGGGACAGCGTTGTTAGAGAGGCCATCGAAATTCGCACCAATGACGACCTCATAAACCGTGACTGTGGCCTGGGAACCAGCGATTGGGTTAATCAAGAGTAAATCGAGCAAACGTATAGTTGTGACGATCACGGCGGACAGAGCCATCACTCCGACGTCATCTTAGACGCCGTCGCAATCTGTTCCACCGCGCGACCGTGGCGCGGGGCGCGGACAGCGGAGGGAGCGTGCCGCGGGCGGAGGGTATTTAAATCGGCCGCCGCCGCGACCGAACCCAGTTCCCTCTGAGCAGCTATAGCGTACGGATCTCCGTGCCGACACGTTCACAGGAGCTCAGTCCGTCAGTTCACCTGATGATGGCGACATGTATGATCGCCGAAATATTGTGCCCGTTGGACACTGTAGACCGGCAGTACACCCATGGATATTTTGATTATCAAATACGCCGGGAGAAACTCAAGAATCGCAATATATACAATGTATTTAGAATAACTTTCATCATGATATATGACGCGCTACGATATGACTTTGGTAAATGATGCTCATCTGACCTGATCCGTGAAAGTGATACCACCGAAATGTACTTTTCTTAGTCAACCATGCGCCGTACACGTCTTTCGACAGGTAAAGAATTTCATTGCTCGACTTCAGAATCATGCGACATCACAGCAGAGCGGAGAATTACAAGACAGGGCGGATGCTATCAAAATTCATGCATTGATCAATAGGCAGTTGTCCACACCTGTCTTTGGTACGCATCGAAATTGATATCTGATGTATCTGTTCCTATCAGCGTGAATCAGATATGTTTTCCACGAAAAATGTACCGGAAGAGATATCAACGCGGTGAGATTTTTTTCGTGGCTAGCACATCGTGCGGGAAAAAATTGTTTTGTTGCCTCTATCTATCGTAAATTGTAACCACAGTGATTGGAAAACGCTCACTAATGGACGATCAGTTAGGCCTAGGCTATAATATGCTTTAGGTGAACTTTTGTGCAATCGCGATGAAAATAACTGTAAATACATCATACATATTGAGGTGAGAAAAGTCTTGGGTAACGATATACAGATGACGTGTACATACAAGGTATGAAAGAGCAGCGGATTGGTGGAGCTGTCATTTAATCTCAGGTGATTCATGTGAAAAGGCTTCCGGCGTGATTACTGGCGCACGACCGAAATTAACAGATTTTGATCGCGGAATGGAAGTTGGAGGTAGACGCATGCGACATTCCATTTTGGAAATAGTTAGGGAATTCAATCTTCCGCGATCCAGAGCGTCAAGAGTTTGCGCAGTGGCCGATGGCCTTCACGTAACGACCGAGAGCAGCGGCGTTTGCATAGAGTTGTCAGTTCTAACAGACAAGCAACACTGCGTAAAATAACCGCTGAAATCAATGTAGGATGTACCATGAACGTACGCGTTAGAACAAGGCGGTGCGGCGAAATTTCTATGCCTGGCAAAAGGAGGTGCGACACAATGTTAGGAGGCACCTCATGACTTTTGCCAACTCAGTGTGTACGTATTTCTTTATTAAACTCATCTTCTTATGTTTTACTTTCTAAAAAGGAAAGAAAGGTATTTCCATTATCAGAATATCATCAGATGCACCAAAAAAATGTCGAATGAAAAAAAGCCATCACCAAGAATGAAACATGGACCAGCAGTGTGGTAGTTTAACGCCTTGCTGCCTTTTTTTCCCTCTCGACCGTGCACCTAGCTCTGCTAGATATGCAGAATAACTCGTTCCCAAGCTGCAGTATGCACACATAAACAAAAATTAATAACACGAACATTATTAACTCAGGGCGTCATGTAAGATTAATAAAAAAATGTTTGTTTTTAGACGATCTTTCGATGGACGAAAAGATGATTTTCCGTAATCAACTTTGACTTCGATTTTTTCAAAAACTAGTGTCCAGCAAAAAGTCAAAACACGTTTCTCTTTATTTTCAGTATATAACCTCTTTACAAAACTTGATCGAAATCGGTGACCACATGTCAGGACCTCCCCTCATCAGCGCATCAACGCTGATGCGTAATTGCTGCTACCGGCCGCGATTAATTTCGTCGCACCCGCGTGAGTATTATCTATGTCTTCAGGGAATGGCAACTCAATTGCAATCCGGATACCACGTGATAGCTCAACAGGATGGAGAGCGACATAAAAGCTATCGTGAATGAACGCAGAATCCGGTCATGGACAGACAAACTTGCGAACTTGTCATCTGAAGGTGGGTCGGCATGGAAAGCGACGCGAGTCTTCCTAGGTGAACAAATGGAAGGTGACATCATACGACCAGTAACACCGCAAGAAGTCAAATACTGGTCACGTCTGTATCTACGTACACACTTCACAAGCCACCATATGGGGCATTTCCTTTCATCTTCCACTCGCTAGTAGAGCGAGCGAAAAACGGCTTTCTATACCTTGTCTTCTCTTATCTTCGTGTTCCTTACGCGAAATGTACGTTGGCGGCAGTAGAATCGTTCTGCAGTCGGCTTCAAATGCCGGTTATCATAATCTTCTCAATAGTACTTGCTAAAAGAACGTCATATTACCTCCACGGATTTCCTTTTGAGCTCACAAACCACTTCTGTAACACTCGCATCTCGATCTGTCCTACCAGTAACAAATCTAACACCTCGCCTCTGAATTGCTTCGATCTCTTCCCTTAATCCGGCCTGCTGGGGATCCCAAACACACGAGCGGTAACCAAGAATGGATCGCAGTCGTATTCTATGTGTGGTTTCCTTTACAGATATAAGACTTTTTCCTGTATTTCCTCCAGTAAACCGAAATCGACAATTCACCTACCCTATTGCAATCCTTAGGTGCTCGTGTCATTTCATATTGCTTTGCAGCATTATGCCCGGATATTTAATTGAAGTGACTGTGTCAAGCTGTACCCTACTAATGCTGTATTCGAACGCTACAGGATGGTTTTTTTCACTATTCATCCGCAATAACATGCACCTTTCTACGTTTAGAGCAAGCTGCCATTTATGACACCCACCAAACATTTTGTCTAAGTGATTTTGTGTTCTCCCACAGCCACTCAATGACAACTCGTTCCCGTGTACCACAGGATCATTAGCAAACAGCAGCAAGCTGTTGCTCACGCTTTCCGTCAGATCCTTTACGTCTACAGAGGTTATACATACTGCTGATGTCAAAAAATAGGAGGCCCGGACTTACTAACATCACTTGCAGCAACGGACCATCCGGAAGTAACCTTCAGTTATCTATTCAGCTCAGGAGAATTCCCGAAGTCTGCAAGCACGCTGAGATTATTGCAATTCCGAACCTTCGCAAGGAAGTGCGATTTCCGAAACGTTATCGGCTAATAAGCTTCCGTTTCCGTCGTGGGTGCGCCCTACTCATCAGCTCCTACACCTAGCAGAAGATGCTGTGCAAGCCGTGGTCCGCCGGGAGTATTTCTCCACCAGCTCCCTCGATGTTTCACAAACTTTTGACTCTGTGTCGCCCGAGGGTCCCTTGTACGAATTACGTGTGCAATGGGTCCCCCTGTTATATCACCATCTCATGAGCAATGAAGGGGAATCTATTAAACAATTAAAAAATACAATGAAGTCAAATACATGCCGGCCCAGCAACCGACGTACAGTACTGAGACTCAGGTGCTTACGCCTCCACTAACAAGGGAAATCTCCATCGCAACCCCCCCCCCCCCCCGTCTCCTCCCACATTTAGTGGTAAGAGGGACCAATGGACAGCCTGTCAAAAACTGAACACAGATGAAGCATGCAAACAGAAAGAAGGTGCACTGAAATGTAAAAAAAGCAAAATAGAAACAGTGAACGGTCTAAGAACAAGACCTGCAATATAGAGAAACTAAGAAAACGAATGGCGTCATGGTTAAGTGGTTACGGTGTTAGACTGCCATGAGGGCGAGCCATGCGTTCAAACCTCGATCGTGCAAATTTCTTTCCTCTGTTCGCTTTATTCAAATTTGAATATGTGTCGTGGTTGAACGTCCGTTTACAACAGCGAGGTGTAAGGTAGAGACCTATAGTGGCAGTTGGTTTTGCACAACTACACTAGTAGTAGCCGTAAGGAAGTGACTTTCGAATGGGAACCGCAAACATTTGATGACAAGGAGAAAAGTGAACGGAATCCTCCACCGGAAAACACGTCTGGTGTGTCATACAGGGCATCAGAGACAGCACGTGTGTTATATGATAGTGTTCCGGTGTGACATCAAGCGCCGTCACGTCGGCCGGAACGATGCAGCAGAGAAGGCAGTGAGACGACAATAGAACGCTGACCAGGGCGACACCGCGACAGGAGCGGCACCTATACGAAGAGAAAATAAGCGCCGCTCCAGTTAATCTCGGCCGCACGATAAGAGCCGCACTAGAAGACGAGCTGTGGTGTAAACTCTGTAGCAGTGACTTATGAATTTGTGTGAATTGCTTGCATGCATATTGTATACAGCGTGAGTCACCTAACGCTACCGCTGGATATATTTCGTAAGTCACTTCAAATACTGACGAACCGATTCCACAGACCGAACGTGAGGAGAGGGGCTAGTGTAATTGTTTAATAGAAAGCATACAAAAATGCACGGAAGTATGTTTTTAACAGAAACCTACGTTTTTTTAAATGGAACCACGTTAGTTTTGTTAGCACATCTGAACATATAAACAAATACGTAATCAGTGCCGTTTGTTGCATTGTAAAACGTTAATTACATCCGGAGATATTGTAACCTAAAGTTGACGCTTGAGTACCACTCCTCCGCTGTTCGATCGTGTGTATCGGAGAGCACTGCAACATACATCGTGTTTCTAAAGAATGATCTCCCAACGTCGCTCGAAAATGTCCCACTGGAAACGCGTCGACGTATGTGGTATCAGCATGATGGTGCACCTGCACATTCCGCAATTAACACTAGGCTGACCCTTGACAGGATGTTGGACGGGCGTTTCATAGGACGTGGAGGACGCATAAATTGGCCAGCCCGTTCTCCTGATCTTACACCTCTGGACTTGTTTCTGTGGGGTACGTTAAAGGAGAATGTGTACCGTGATGTGCCTACAACCCCAGAGGATATGAAACAACGTATTGTGGCAGCCTGCGGCGACATTACACCAGATGTACTGCGGCGTGTACGACATTCATTACGTCAGAGATTGCAATTGTGTGCAGCAAATGATGGCCACCACATTGAACATCTATTGGCCTGACATGTCGGGACACACTCTATTCCACTCCGTAATTGAAAACGGAAACCACGTATGTACGTGTACCTCACCCCTCATGGTAATGTACATGTGCGTCAGTGAAAAAGACCAATAAAAAGGTGTTAGCATGTGGACGTAATGTGCTGTTCCAGTCTCTTCTGTACCTAAGGTCCATCACCGTTCCCTTTGGATCCCTACGTAATTCGGTGCTCTCCGATACACACGATCGAACAGCGGAGGAGTGGTACTCAAGCGTCAACTTCAGGTTACAATATCTCCGGATGTAATTAAGATTTTACATTGAAACAAAAGGCACTGATTACGTATTTGCTTATATGTTCAGATGTGCTAACAAAACTAACGGGGTTCCATTTAAAAAAACGTAGGTTTGTGTTAAAAAACATACTTCCGTGCATTTTTTTATGGCTTGCATTAACCAATTAGACTAGCCCCTCTCCTCACGTTCGGTCTATGGAATCGATTCGTCAGTATTTAATGTGGTTTACGAAATATATCCAGCGGTAATGTTAGGTGACTCACACTGTATATCGAAGGACATTGATTATTTGCTTGCCGCCATTTGCTTGCGACTCATTTTTGTAGAAACTCAAGTTTATTATTGTCAATTTAAGCATTATAATAAACTCATTTAATAAGATTTGTTTGAATTGTTGTTTAGCTATCCGAGAAAGCAGATTCCTAGGCACACTATATTAAAACAAACTAAACTAATAGACGGCTGAAGGCCTCGCACAGTACTTCAGACGAAAAGAAAATCACAGTCTGAAACCAACAGATCAGTGGTGCTCAGAACTGTTCCAAGGGTCGGCCTGAGGAGTTAACTCTAACGTAAGGTTAGGCGACACAGGCAGCCAAGAGTAAGGTTAAATAATCGGATGGCAACCCGACCCAGGGACGGCTGAAGGACCGACCAACAGCACGAGAACGGAAAAATCAGCAAGGACGAAGATACCAGCAGCACTACGTCTTCAAATATCGGCGTCTAAATATAGCCAAGGCACAACAAGCCCTGAAAAATATAAACAAACGCCAAGGCCTGTCGAACTACACGCCGAGCCGGACAATATCAACCGACTGTCTATTCCAGTACGCAGACACCATTAAAATTAACTGCTCAGTCGAAATCACAGAAGCTAGACACAGTTCCATGAAAACACTTCCACAGGAACTCGAACAACCCTAAAAGCAATCACTGTGGAACAACAAGAGCGAATCTCAGGTCAAGAAATACACAGAACACATACGCGGCGGCGACGAAATACACGTCGTCCGATGAGGCGACCGACCGGACGACCAAACAAGGTCGTCCCCACTCAAGTCATGTGTGTCGGCAAAGGTCGGGCGAGTCATGGCTGTCCGGACCTCACTGCAGCTCCATACCAAATCCGCTGATATCCATTCGGAACTCGGAGACACGGCTCGGACCTAACCATGCAGAGGGAATACTTGTCGATTGGTCACCCGACATCTCTGCACAAGGAAGAAACCAACCCACGTCCGGCAAGATGACCAACTGATGAGGTCCAGAAACGGTCAAAAGACCGATGAGACGACCAACCGAACGACCAATCAACGGTCGTTCCCGTTGGAGTCTCCTTCCGTCGGACAGTGCACGTGTGTCGCCAGCGGTCGGCGGGTACTGGTTGACCGGCCCTCACTAGCGCTGCGTCACAGCTCAACTCCCGACACACGACGAGCCGGAAATACGAGGTGCATTCAAGTTCTAAGGCCTCCGATTTTTTTTCTAATTAACTACTCACCCGAAATCGTAGAAAATGGCGTTACTTCTCGACGTAATCGCCCTGCAGACGTACACATTTTTCACAACGCTGACGCAATGATTCTATGGCAGCGGCGAAGGCTTCTTTAGGAGTCTGTTTTGACCACTGGAAAATCGCTGAGGCAATAGCAGCACGGCTGGTGAATGTGCGGCCATGGAGAGTGTCTTTCATTGTTGTAAAAAGCCAAAAGTCACTAGGAGCCAGGTCAGGTGAGTAGGGAGCATGAGGAATCACTTCAAAGTTGTTTTCACGAAGAAACTGTTGCGTAACATTAGCTCGATGTGCGGGTGCGTTGTCTTGGTGAAACAGCACACTCGCAGCCCTTCCCGGACGTTTTTGTTGCAGTGCAGGAAGGAATTTGTTCTTCAAAACATTTTCGTAGGATGCACCTGTTACCGTAGTGCCCTTTGGAACGCAATGGGTAAGGATTACGCCCTCGCTGTCCCAGAACATGGGCACCATCATTTTTTCAGCACTGGCGGCTACCCGAAATTTTTTTGGTGGCGGTGAATCTGTGTGCTTTCATTGAGCTGACTGGCGCTTTGTTTCTGGATTGAAAAATGGCATCCACGTCTCATCCATTGTCACAACCGACGAAAAGAAAGTCCCATTCGTGCTGTCGTTGCGCGTCAACATTGCTCGGCAACATGCCACATGGGCAGCCGTGTGGTCGTCCGTCAGCATTCGTGGCACCCACCTGGATGACACTTTTCGTATTTTCAGGTCGTCATGCAGGATTGTGTGCACAGAACCCACAGAAATGCCAACTCTGGAGGCGATCTGTTCAACAGTCATTCGGCGATCCCCCAAAACACTTCTCTCCAGTTTCTGTATCATGTCGTCAGACTGGCTTGTGCGAGCCCGAGGTTGTTTCGGTTTGTTGTCACACGATGTTCTGCCTTCATTAAACTATCGCACCCATGAACGCACTTTCGACACATCCATAACTCCATCACCACATGTCTTCTTCAACTGTCGATGAATTTCAATTGGTTTCACACCACGCAAATTCAGAAAACGAATGATTGCACGTCGAAATTTTAAGTATTTAAAACAGTTCTCATTCTCGCCGCTGGCGGTAAAATGCCATCTACCGTACGGTGCAGCCATCTCTGGGACGTATTGACAATGAACGCGGCCTCATTTTAAAACAATGCGCATGTTTCTATCTCTTTCCAGTCCGGAGAAAAAAAAATCGGAGGCCTTAGAACTTGAATGCACCTCGTACTAGAGGTCGCTTCAAAGATAATACGACAGTGCTCTTATCGATACGCGCTGCTACTGCCACTGACGGGCAGGCGAGGCAGCAACTTAGTGACGCCAGTAAATCGAATAAGAAGCGAGGCGACAGTTCCTTAAAGACAAGCTGTCAAGCAAGAAACGGCATAAACACGAGCCGCACACGGCTCTTGAATTCCTTTGTTGTAACATAGTTCACACCCGTTTATTTGTTGTTTTCATTTCTGTGAAACGTCTGTATGGTATCTCGCCTGCTCTCACTATTCATCACACTTACATGCGACACTAACGTATCCTTACCACATGACTCATTTTCTATAATCAATGCATAGTTTGAGAACTGCGAAGAAGATTACAGAAAGACAACAAACACTTCAATGACCGGGCGGACAGTTCATGATGCTGTGAAATAAAAAATGGAACGGGGGAGTTTTGAACACGGCTCCCCCGCGTGGCAGTCCGGCGCTGTTACTATTGACTCACGACGACGTCGCTGCTTCAAGGTGATCTTTAATGCAGTTCTTGTTCTTGTACCGTTCACTTTCTATTTTGATTTTTTATTCACAGTCCAGTACACCTTCTTTCTGTTTACATGCTTGACCTGTGTTCAGTTTTCGACGGGCTATCCTCTGGACCATCTTACGACTAACCACTAAATCTGAGGGGTGTACAATGGGGAGTTTCCCTTGTAAGTGTCATTGTACAAATAGGATATTGCCCCACAGAACGGGTGCAAAACAAGAAGAAAATACACTTTCAAAAACAGAGAAATACCGATCAGGTTCAACATTGAGAACACACTTAAAATACAAGAGGTTAAAACACTTACATATTGCCCCCACAACCCCGTCTTTTAAACAACTATAATTAACATAGTTCTTTTGCACACGGAAAAAGTTACTCATAGCTACATTTACTAACAGCTAGCACTTTGCCTTTGCCTTGAATGAGAAAATTAATTACAAAAGTGCACGATGATAAATGCTGCAGAGTTGATTTTGCTACCGGCGAGCCCCTTGTCTTTAGAAAACATGAGCATTGATTGCTCCAAAAAACAAAAAAAGCAAATACGCTCCTGTTTATTAAAAGACTCTAACTGAAAAATAGAGTACTATCTGCGTCGTTCTATGTTCCTCAGCACCTTTAAAAATTTTCCCAAACATTTTGGCATGTGAATATACTCGCGCTCCTCTTAACATGCAGCTCACCTATTAATGTGCATCACTGTAAGTCGTTCACACTCGTCGATTCCGACTAACCTATTGTCACTCATTCAGCCGAACTCGTTGTCTTCATCTCTTTGTGTTTTGTCTCCTGTCACTATCACAGCCTCCCTCTTGATCTCTCTTACTGCTGCTACTGTCTCATTCATTCCTTCCCACTGATGCTGTCTCTTCTCACTGTCACTATTTCTCTCTTCCTCGTTGTCTCGTCATAGACTCTGCCTCTCATTAGCTCTGGAGCTCAACCACTTCCACTTGCTCCGTGTCTTTATTCCACTTAATGGCACTGTCTCCTACACTCTTTTTCTAGCACTCTTCAGTCACTGTTAACTATCCTCCACTGCCACTGTCCCCCTCTCTTCCTCTCACACTGCCATCGTCTCCTTAGCTCTTTCTATACCACAGCTACTGTATTTATTGATTTTCCCTCTCTTTTCCACTCCCAATGTCCCTTTCTCTCTCGGCATAAAATAGCGCAAATATATTCAGATACCAAATTTTTTGGAAATATTTTTAAAGGTGCTGAGGAAGGCAGTATGAGGCAGCTGGTACCCCATTTTTCAGTCAGTCTTTTAATAAACAGGAACAGATTAGCCTTTTTGTGCTCTGAGAGTAGCAATTTTCCGCTGGTTCCCTTCTTTTCCCTGCCACAACAGGGCTCTCATGCGAAAAGAATTTTAAGGGTCAGTGAAATTTTGATAGTTTACTTATGTGAAACCGAAACAATGCAAAACTAATTCTACATCTCAGATCGGGTTTTACGTTCACAAAATTTTTTTTGTTTTCTTCGGTACTGCAGTATGTCGTTTCCAGAAATCTTCTGATAACAACGGAAACACTTTCCCTGCTACCTCACCTTATAACTACATCTTCCCCTCACATCGGATAATTCGTGCGTATTTTACGTGTGGGACTGAGAAACTTTGAGCCCAGCATTCACTTCTGTCAATCGATTACCCATCCCAGCGCTGAGGTACCGTCTTCGTACAGTTTGTATTGTTTATGGAGAAGGTCCCGTTCAACCATTTTCAACAGCCACAACAACCATATCTGGAATTAGGACAGTTCCCATTCCACCCACGTCGGTGGCCACCAGAAACGATTCTCTGTCAACGTATGGACGGGCGTTGTCCAAGACCACCTTTTGAAACGTCCCCTTTTGAACATTTATACATGACTGTGCTTAAACTGACACACAATATTTTTTTAGCGCAACGCAATCTCACTTTCAAAAATCCCTACAAAAGAATGGTCCTGACTAACATTAACCTATACCTTTCACAAATCACTTACCTCACAACAATCTTCGTTACTGGAACTACTGCAATACAGCGAGCGCCACTACTGCCAGCTAAATAAATGATTCAAACTACGGAAGTCACTAACTACTGATAGGGATAGTTAGCAAATGAAAGATTTTAATAGAGAACAAACAATGTATTTACCTTAATAGTCATAATATATATAGCAGTTCATGACAAATTTCAAAACTCCGCCATCTCTCTCCCCACATCCACCACTGCTGGCGGCTCACCTCCAACTGCGCAACGCTACGCGCTGTTCACATCCAGCTGCCCCTCTACAACGGCAGAAAACAATGCAAAATAGCCACAGACTGCACACAGCACAGCCAGTGGAAAGATAAAGATAAAGATACTAAGAAAATGTTGAACGCTGTTCGAGGTCGGGATCTTAGGAACATAGCATAAAAATTACAGCCATTTACTGTGTTCTGGAATCCGCATCTCGGTTTTAGTATTCAAAAACCATCTTTTTGGGTTTTCTGAGTACCCGCTTCCATAAGCCCTTACACTGTTGGCGGAAGTCATGGGATGGCTTATGCACATATATAGATGGCGGTAGTATTGCGTACTGAAGGTATAAAAGGCCATAGCATTGGTGGGGCTGTCATTTGCATTCAGTTGATTCATGTGAAAAGGTACCGTACGTGATTATGGCCGCACGAAGGGACTAACAAACTTTGAACGCGGAAGGGTTGTTGAAGCCATACGCATGGGACATTGCGTTTCGGGAATTGCTAGGGAATTCCATATTCCGCATTGTCAGTACTGTGCCGAGAATACCAAGTTACAGGCATTACCTCTCACCACTGCCAACGCAATGGCCGACGGCCTTCACTGAACAACCGAGAGCAGCGGCGTTCGCGTAGAGTTGTCAGTGCTAACAGACAAGCAACTCTGCGTGAGACAACCACAGAAATCAGTGTAGGGCGTAGGACGAGTGTATCAGTTATGAGAGTGCGGCGAAATGAAGCGTTAATGGGCTATGGCAGCAGAAGATCAACGCGAGTGCCTATTCTAATAGCACGTCACCTGCAGCGCCTCTCCTCTGCTCGTGATCATATCAGTTGGACCCCTTTTTTTTTTTTTGGTCATCAGTCTACTGACTGGTTTGATACGGCCCGCCACGAATTCCTTTCCTGTGCTAACCTCTTCATCTCAGAGTAGCACTTGCAACCTACGTCCTCAATTATTTGCTTGACGTATTCCAATCTCTGTCTTCCTCTACAGTTTTTGCCCTCTACAGCTCCCTCTAGTACCATGGAAGTCATTCCCTCATGTCTTAGCAGATGTCCTATCATCCTGTCCCTTCTCCTTATCAGTGTTTTCCACATATTCCTTTCCTTTCCGATTCTGCGTAGAACCTCCTCATTCCTTACCTTACCAGTCCACGTAATTTTCAACATTCGTCTATAGCACCACATCTCAAATGCTTCGATTCTCTTCTGTTCCGGTTTTCCCACAGTCCATGTTTCACTACCATACAATGCTGTACTCCAGACGTGCATCCTCAGAAATTTCTTCCTCAAATTAAGGCCGGTATTTGATATTAGTAGACTTCTCTTGGCCAGAAATGCCTTTTTTGCCATAGCGAGTCTGCTTTTGATGTCCTTGCTCCGTCCGTCATTGGTTATTTTACTGCCTAGGTAGCAGAATTCCTTAACTTCATTGACTTCGTGACCATCAATCCTGATGTTAAGTTTCTCGCTGTTCTCATTTCTACTACTTCTCATTACCTTCGTCTTTCTCCGATTTACTCTCAAACCATACTGTGTACTCAATAGACTGTTCATTCCGTTCAGCAGATCATTTAATTCTTCTTCACTTTCACTCAGGATAGCAATGTCATCAGCGAATCGTATCATTGATATCCTTTCACCTTGTATTTTAATTCCACTCCTGAACCTTTCTTTTATTTCCATCAATGCTTCCTCGATGTACAGATTGAAGAGTAGGGGCGAAAGGCTACAGCCTTGTCTTACACCCTTCTTAATACGAGCACTTCGTTCTTGATCGTCCACTCTTATTATTCCCTCTTGGTTGTTGTACATATTGTATGTGACCCGTCTCTCCCTATAGCTTACCCCTAGTTTTTTCAGAATCTCGAACAGCTTGCACCATTTTATATTGTCGAACGCTTTTTCCAGGTCGACAAATCCTATGAAAGTGTCTTGATTTTTCTTTGGCCTTGCTTCCATTATTAGCCGTAACGTCAGAATTGCCTCTCTCGTCCCTTTACTTTTCCTAAAGCCAAACTGATCGTCACCTAGCGCATTCTCAATTTTCTTTCCCGTTCTTCTGTATATTATTCTTGTAAGCAGCTTCGATGCATGAGCTGTTAAGCTGATTGTGCGATAATTCTCGCACTTGTCAGCTCTTGCCGTCTTCGGAATTGTGTGGATGATGCTTTTCCGAAAGTCAGATGGTATATCGCCAGACTCATATATTCTACACACCAACATGAATAGTCGTTTTGTTGCCACTTCCTCCAATGATTTTAGAAATTCTGATGGAATGTTATCTATCCCTTCTGCCTTATTTTACCGTAAGTCCTCCAAAGCTCTTTCAAATTCCGATTCTAATACTGGATCCCCTATCTCTTCTAAATCGACTCCTGTTTCTTCTTCTATCACATCAGACAAATCTTCACCCTCATAGAGGCTTTCAATGTATACTTTCCACCTATCTGCTCTCTCCTCTGCATTTAACAGTGGAATTCCCGTTGCACTCTTAATGTTACCACCGTTGCTTTTAATGTCACCAAAGGTTGTTTTGACTTTCCTGTACGCTGAGTTTGTCCTTCCGACAATCATATCTTTTTCGATGTCTTCACATTTTTCCCGCAGCCATTTCGTCTTAGCTTCTCTGCACTTCCTATTTATTTCATTCCTTAGCGACTTGTATTTCTGTATTCCTGATTTTCCCGGAACATGTTTGTACTTCCTCCTTTCATCAATCAACTGAAGTATTTCTTCTGTTACCCATGGTTTCTTCTCAGCTACCTTCTTTGTACCTATGTTTTCCTTCCCAACTTCTGTGATGACCCTTTTTAGAGATGTCCATTCCTCTTCAACTGTACTGCCTACTGCGCTATTCCTTATTGCTGTATCTATAGCGTTAGAGAACTTCAAACGTATTTCGTCATTCCTTAGTACTTCCATATCCCACTTCTTTGCGTATTGATTCTTCCTGACTAATGTCTTGAACTTCAGCCTACTCTTCATCACTACTATATTGTGATCTGAGTCTATATCTGCTCCTGGGTACGCCTTATAATCCAGTATCTGATTTCGGAATCTCTGTCTGACCATGATGTAATCTAATTGAAATCTTCCCGTATCTCCCTAGACGACCAAAAAACAGTGGCCATGTGAGATGAGTCCCGGTTTCAGTTGCTAAGAGCTGAAGATAGGGTTCGGTGTGCCGCAGTCCCCACGAATCCATGGACCCAAGTTGTCAACAAGGCACTGTGCAAGCTGGTGTGGCTCTATAGCGGTCTGGGCTGTGTTTACGTGGAATGGACCGGGTTCTCTGATCCAAATGTATCGATCATTGATTAGTAATAGTTATATTCGGCTACTTACAAGGGAACCTCCCCATCGCACCCCCCTCAGATTTAGTTATAAGTTGGCACAGTGGATAGGCCTTGAAAAACTGAACACAGATCTATCGAGAAAACAGGAAGAAGTCGTTTGGAACTATGAAAAAAATAAGCAAAATAAAGAATCTGAGTATTCCATGTGGAAGATAGGCAACAGCAAGGAGAGTGCGAGATCAGGAACGCCGTGGTCCCGTGGTTTGCGTGAGCAGGTGTGGAGCGAGAGGTCCTGGGTTCAAGTCTGCCCTTGAGTGAAGAATTTAATTTTTTATTTTCAGACAATTATTTACTGTCACCAGTGTCGTATAGAATATATCAGAGGTGTTTTCCTGTGGAGGAATCGGCTGACCTATGACGTTGCGATCAAATGTTTTCGTTTCCCATTGGAGAGGCACGTCCTTTCGTCTACTAATCGCACTGTTTTGCGGTGCGCTCGCAAAACACAGACACTAAACTTACTACAGTGAACAGAGACGTCAATGAACGAACGGACGGATCATAACTTTGCGAAAATAAAGAAATTAAAATTATCACTCGAGGGAAAACTTGAACCAAGGACCTCTCATGCAGCAGGTGCTCACGCTGACCACGGGACCACGGAGCTTTTAGGCTCACGTTCTCCATGATGTTGCCTATCTTGCACGTGGATACTCAGTTTGTATATTTTGCTTATTTTTTTCATAGTTCTACACAACTTCTTCCTGTTTTCTCGATAGATCTGTGTTCAGTTTTTCAAGACCTATCCACTGTGCCAACTTATAACTAAATCTGAGGGGGATGCGATGGGGAGCTTCCCTTGTTAGAGGACATATGGATCCATTCATGGACTTCATGTTTCCAAACAAAGATGGAATTTTTATGGATGACAATGCGCCATGTCACCGAGATACAATTGTTCGCCACTGGTTTGAAGAACATTCTGGACAGTTCGAGCGAATGATTTGGCCATTCAGATCGCTCGACATGAATCCCATCGAACATTTATGGCCGGTCGGTGTGGCCCAGCGGTTCTAGGCGCTTCAGTCTGGAACCGCGCGACCGCTTCGGTTGCAGGTTCGAATCCTGCCTCGGGCATGGATGTGTGTGATGTCCTTAGGTTAGTTAGGTTTAATTAGTTCTAAGTTCTAGGGGACTGATGACTTCAGAAGTTAAGTCCCATAGTGATTAGAGCAATTTTTTGAACATTTATGGGATGCAATCGAGAGGTCAGTTCGTGCACAAAAACCTGCACCGGTAGCACATTTGCGATTATGGTCGGCTATAGAGATAGCATGGCTCATTATTTCTGCAGGGGACCTCCAACGAGTTGTCGAGTCCACACCACGTCGAGTTGCTGCACTACGCCGGGCAGAAGGGGGTCTGAGACGATATTGGGAGGGATTCCTTGACATTTGTCACCTCAGTATAAGACTCACTGTAAACCACAGTTAATGAAAAAGAACCAACAGATTTTTTCCATTTCCCTAAGATTGAGGAAGGCGTAGTATTCAAACTGTGACACTGTACTCTAGGGTAATTGAGTAAGGCGACCCTTCTGTTGGGTATACGAATGTATGAATGGTCCCTAGCCCAAGGGCTACCCGAAGTACTTGAAGCTACCTTTCCACCATCAATAGAACCCCGGTATAAGCTCTTACTTCTGTAAAATATCTGGGAGTATGCGTACGGAACGATTTGTGGGAGAGTCCTTAGAAAATGTAGTCCATCAACAAAGGAGGTGGCTTACAAAACACTCGTTCGACCTATACTCGAGTATTGCTCATCAGTGTGGGATCCGTACCAGGTCGGGTTGACGGAGGAGATACAGAAGATCCAAAAAAGAGCGGCGCGTTTCGTCACAGGGTTATTTGGTAAGCGTGATAGCGTTACGGACATGTTTAGCAAACTCAAGTGGCAGACTGTGCGAGAGAGGCGCTCTGCATCGCGGTGTAGCTTGCTGGCCATGTTTCGAGAGGGTGCGTTTCTGGATGAGGTATCGAATATATTGCTTCCCCTTACTTATACCTCCAGAGGGGATCACGAATGTAAAATTAGAGAGATTCGAGCGCGCACGGAGGCTTTCCGGCAGTCGTTCATCCCGCGAACCATTCGCGACTGGAACAGGAAAGGGAGGTAATGACAGTGGCACGTAAACTGCCCTCCGCCATACACCGTTGGGTGGCTTGTGGAGTATAAATGTAGATGTCGAAAATCTTGTCTTGACCCGCGGCCAATTGCAACATGTTGGTAACGCATCCGACATATACGTGCCGATTGCTTGAAAGTGTGTTAATATGTCTAATATGAAGGTCTGGGGTTATAACGTTATACGTGAGACACGCAGTCGGGCGCTGAGAAGGAGTCGCCCGCGGCGCGGGGAGGAGGGCAGGCACACAGACAGTGTCTGAGGACGGCGGCGCCGCGGCGAGGCAGCGACCTCGCGCGGACGGAGGTCATCGATCTGGCAGCGGCAGCGGCAGCGGCAGCGGGAGGCGCCGCGGCGATGCACCGCCCGCCGTCTGCCCCGCCGCTGCACGTGCCGCCGCGCACCGCCGACGGAGGGCCGCGCGCACGCTCCGCGGGCCAAGCGAGACGTGCCCCTCACCGCAAACACCGCCGCAGCAGTCACGTTCGCCGCCACACGAGGTTATCTCCACGTTGAAGGGCCCTCGCCGCACCTCTCGTTCCGTCACTGCGCTGTAACGCCTTTGACAGGTGGTCCTGCCAATTGTTACAATTACTCTGTACATCTTATTCTCGATTAAAATTGCATTAAAATTGCTACACCAAGAAGAAATACAGATGATAAACGGGTATTCATCGGACAAATATATTGTACTAGAACTGACATGTGATTACATTTTCACGCAATTTGGGTGCATAGATCCTGAGAAATCAGTACCCAGAACAACCACCTCTGGCCGTAATAACGGCCTTGATACGCCTGGGCATTGAGTCAAACACAGCTTGGATGGCGTGTGCAGGTACAGCTGTCCATGCAGCTTCAACACGATACCGCAGTTCATCAAGAATAGTGAATGGCGTATTGTGACGAGCCAGTTGCTCGGCCACTATTGACCAGACGTTTTCAATTGGTGAGAGATCTGGAGAATGTGCTGGCCAGGGCAGCAGTCGAACATTGTCTGTGTCCAAAAAGATCCGTACACAACTTGCTACATGCGATCGTGCATTATTCTGCTGAAATGTAGCGTTTCGCAGGGAACGAAAAAAATGGTTCAAATGGCTCTGAGCACTATGGGACTTTACATCTACGGTCATCACGAGGCAGAGAAAATCCCTGACCCCGCCGGGAACCCGGGCGTGGGAAGCGAGCAGGGAACGAATGAAGGGTAGAGCCACGGGTCGTAACACATCTGAAATGTAACGTCCACTGTTCAAAGTGCCCTCAATGCGAACAAGCGATGACCGAGACGTGTAACCAATGGCACCCCATACCATCACGCCGGGTGATACGCCAGTATGGCGACGACGAATACACGCTCCCAATGTGCGTTCACCGCGATGTCGCCAAACACGGATGCGACCATCATGATGCTGTAAACAGAACCCGGATTCATCCGAACAAATGATGTTTTGCCATTCGTGTACCCAGGTTCGTCGTTGAGTACACCATCGCAGGCGCTCCTGTCTGTGATGCAGCGCCAACGGTAACCGCAACCACGGTCTTCGAGCTGATAGTCCATGCTGCTGCAAACGTCGTCCAACTGTTCGTGCAGATGGTTGTTGCCGTGCATCTGTTGACTCAGGGATCGAGACGTGGCTGCACGATCCGTTACAGCCATGCTGATAAGATGCCTGTCATCTCGACTGCTAGTGATACGGGGCTGTTGGGATCCAGCACGGCGTTCCGTATTACCCTCCTGAACCCACCGATTCCATATTCTGCTAACAGTCATTGGATCTCGACCAACTCGAGCAGCAATGTCGCGATACGATAAACTGCAATCGCGATAGGCTACAATCCGACCTTTATCAAAGTCGGAAACGTGATGGTACGCATTTCTCCTCTTTACACCAGCCACCACAACAACGTTTCACCAGGCAGCGCCAGTCAACTGCTGTTTGCGTATGAGAAATCGATTGGAAACTTTGCTCATGTCAGCACGTACTAGGTGTCGCCATCGGCGCCAACTTTGTGTGAATGCTCTGAAAAGCTAATCATTTGCATATTACAGCCTCTTCTTCCTGTCGGTTATGCAACGCCAAAGAAACTGGTGTACCCATGCGTATTTAAATACAGGGATATGTAAACAGGCAGAATACGGCGCTGCGGTCGGCAGTGCCTGTATGAGACAAGTGCCTGGCGCAGTTGTTAGACCGATTACTGTTGCTACAGTGGCAGGTTATCAACATTTAAGTGAGTCTGAACGTGGCATTATATTCGGCGCACGAGTGATGGGACACAGTTTCTCCGAGGTAGCGGTAAAGGGGGGAATTTTCCCGTACGACCATTTCAAGAGTGTACCGTGAATGTCAGGAAACTGGCAAAACATAAAATCTCCGACGTCGCTACAGCCGGAGAAAGATCCTCAAGAACAGGACCAATGACGACTGAAGAGAATCGTTCAACGTGACAGAAGTGCAACCCTTCCGCAAAGTGCTGCAGATTTCAGTGCTTGGCAATCAACAAGTGTCAGCGTGCGAACCATTCAACGAAATGTTATCGATATGAGCTTTCGGAGCCGACAGTCGACTCGTATATCCTTTATGACTGCACGGCACAAAGATTTACGCCTCGCCTCGGCCCGTGAACACCAACATTGGACTGTTGATAATTGGAAAGATGTTGCCTTGTTGGACGAGTCTCGTTTCAAATTGTATCGAGCAGACGGACGTGTACGGGTACGGAGACAACCGCATGAATCCATGGGCTCTGCATGTCAGCAGGGGACCGTTCAAGCTGGTGGAGGCTCTCTCATAATGTGGGGCGCGTGAAGTTGGAGTGATATGGGACCCCTGATACGATTGGATATGACTTTGACAGGTGACACGTAGGTAAGCATCCTGTCTGATCATCTGCACCCATTCATGTCCATTGTGCATTCCGATGGATTTGGGGAATTCCAGCAGGCCAATGCGACACCCAACACGTCCAGAATTTCTACAGAGTGGCTCCAGGAACACCTTTCTTCCGCTGGCCACCAAACTCCGCAGACATCTACTTTATTGAGCATATCTGGTGTGCCTTGCAACGAGCTGTTGGAAAGAGATCTGCACCCCCTCGTACTCTTACAGATTTATGGGCAGCCTGCAGGATTCATGGTGTCAGTTCGCTCCAGCACTACTTTAGACATTAGTCGAGTCCGTGCCACGTCATGTTGCGGTACTTCTGCGCACTCGCAGGGGCCCTACATGATATTGGGCAGGTGTATCAGTTTCTTTGCCTGTTCAGTATACATCTGTACTCTATACATCTACACCTGCAGGGTGTCTCAAACCCTTCGTGTCACACTGGAACTGTTGATAGGGGTTCCACAACCAGGCCGGTCGGGGTGGCCGAGCGGTTCTAGGCGCTTCATTCCGCAACCGCTCTGGTGCTTCGGTCGCAAGTTCGAATCCTGCCTCGGGCATGGATGTGTGTGATGTCCGTAGGTTAGTTATTTTTAAGTAGTTCAAAGTTCTAGGGGACTGATGACCTCAGATGTTAAGTCCCATAGTGCTCACAGCCATTTGAACCATTTTTTCCACAGCCGACTATACTAAAATATGTGTAAGTAGGCTGTTTATGTTTTCTTATTGGTAAAGAATAAGCGCTCTGTATGAAAATCACTGGCTGTGCTGTGTGCAGTCTGTGGTTAGTTTGCATTGTTGTCTGCCATTGTAGTGTTGGGCAGCTGGATGTGAACAGCGCGTAGCGTTGCGCAGTTGGAGGTGAGCCGCCAGCAGTGGTGGATGTGGGGAGAGAGATGGCGGAGTTTTGAAATTTGTAATACTGGATATTATGAACTGCTATGTATATTATGATTTTTCAACACTATTAAGGTAAATACATTGTTTGTTCTCTATTAACATCTTTCAATTGCTAACTATGCCTATGAGTAGTTAGTGCCTTCTGTAGTTTGAATCTTTTATTTAGCTGCCAGTAGTGGCGCTCGCTGTATTTCAGTAGCTTGAGTAACGAAGATTTTTGTGAGGTTAGTGATTTGTGAAAGGTACAGGTTGATGTTAGTCAGGGCCATTCGTTTGTAGGGATTTCTGAAAGTCAGATTGCGTTGCGCTAAAAAAAATATTGTGTGTCAGTTTAAGCACAGTCATGTATAATTGTTCAAAGGGGACGTTTCATATGGAACCAGTGGTCGGTTATGAATATTTATTCTGTTATGAACATACACATCGTTCACCATATATCTACAACGTACTGCATAGTAACTGTCCAAAGCGACGATTCCCAGTCTGAGTGCATGTATTGCAACGGCGCATGAAGTTCTGCCTCTCTCTCGCAAATATCACTGGAACAGGCAGCAGGTGTAAACAGTGTACATCCCTGACCACCAAGCAGACATACTGCACACAACTTACGCGACTTGTATCATGTGACAATTACATGAGCCACACCGGCGCATTAACCTGTGCCGCACGCATATCGCTGTCCTTGGCTGTCATTTGTGCATTGCATCAGACTGCTTGTGATGTGTCCAGGGTGAGATGTGAGATGTGTTACTACGTACAATGCATAACGCGCACCACAAATGTACAGAGAGCGCTTTCCCGATAGGTGTCACCCTAATGGGAAGAATTTTATCCCCGTGGATACTAGCTTACGAGAGACAAGGTCATTCATGCCGCAGAGAGCTGGACAAGGTTGCCGAACACAAGACGTTGAGGAGATGGTGTTGAATCGTTTGGGCGACCACCCAGCAGCAAGCACCTGCGGATCGTGAAACCCAGACTCCGAAGGGTACAATGTGGAGAGTGCTGGTGGAACACAGAATGTGTGCAGGCACTGGGACTGAGAGATTTTGAGCCCCGGATTCACTTCTGTCAATCGATTATCCATCCCAGTGCTGAAGCGCCGAACTTCGTACAGTTTGTATTGTTCATGGATAAGGTCCCGTTCAACCGTTTTCAACAGCCACAACAACCATATCTGGAGTTAGGACAATTCCCACTCCACCCACTTCGGTGGCCACCAGCAACGATTCTCTCTCGACGGATGGGCGGGTATTGTCCAAGGCCACCTAGAATGACCTTATTTTCTACCTTCCCCACTGACTGGTTCACGTTACCTGATGTTCATGAGAGATGTGCTACCACAGTTCTCGGATGCTGTATCCCTTGTTGTCCACGAAAGGATGTGGTTTCAACACGACGTTACACCAGCACACCTCGCTGTTAATATCCGAGAGCACCTGAATAATACGTGTCCTCACACTTGTTTGGAAGGGGAAGTCCCGTCCCATGGCCACGGCATGATCTCACAGCTCTGACCTTTTTTCTGATCTGTGAGGTTACGTCAAGACGTTGGTCTGTGAAACCCCCGTAGGTAAGGAGTAAGGTCTGCTTGGTAGGATCTCCTGCTACAACAGACACCAGGAATCTGTGAGAGGATGCGACAGAACTTCATGACCCGTTATCATTAAGAAAAATGGTTCAAATGGCTCTGAGCACTATGGGACTCAACATCTTAGGTCATAAGTCCCCTAGAACTTAGAACTACTTAAACCTAACTAACCTAAGGACATCACACACACCCATGCCCGAGGCAGGATTCGAACCTGCGACCGTAGCAGTCCCGCGGTTCCGGACTGCAGCGCCAGAACCGCTAGACCACCGCGGCCGGCTCCATGCATTAAGATTGGGGGTCGTCACTTTGAACAATTGCTATGAACTGCATTGTTCTTATGCAGTGTACACTTTGTACGTCCATAACACAATAAATATACGTTTCCTTCCATTGGTTACCTATTTCAATATAAGGATTTGTGGACCCACTATCACTTGTCTCTGTTTCACTAGAAAGGTTTCAGACACCCTGTATGGCTTGAGCCGCAGGACGAAGTGTACTTTGCGTACCACTGCCACTTCCGCACTTTCCCTGTTTGAGTCACGCATGGTTCGCTGAAAGAACTATTGTCGGTAAGCCTCCGCGTGGTCTCCAATCTCTCTAATTTTATATTCGTGGTTATTTCGCAAGACATGCGCAGGAGGAAGCAATAAAGCAATAAATTTGTTGACTCTTCAACAATAAACCACATCTACATCTAAGTGATTACTCTGCTATTCACAATTAAGTGCCTGGCAGAGGATTCAATGAACCACCTTCAAGCTCTCTCTCTACCGTTCCACTCTCGAATGGCGCTCGGGAAAAACGAGCATTTAAAGTTTCTGTGCGGGACCTGATTTCTCTTACTTTATCGTGATGATCATTTCTCCCTATGTAGGTCGGTGCCAACAGTATGTTTTCGCTATCGGAGGAGAAAACTGCTGATTGAAATTTCATGAGAAGATCCCGTCGCAACGAGAAACGCCTGTGTTTTAGTGATTGCCACTTAGTTCACTTATCACGTCTGTGGCACTATCTCCCCTATTTCGCGATGATACAAAACGAGCCGCCCTTCTTTGAATATTTTCGATTTCATCCGTCAGTCCCACCTCATGCGGATCCCATAGCGCACAGCAATACTCCAGAATAGAGCGGACAAGCGTGGTGTAAACAGTCTCTTTAGTAGACCTGTTGCGCCTACTAAGTGTTCTGCCAATGAATCGCAGTCTTTAGTTTGCTCTACCCACATTATCTATGTGATCGTTACAATTTAGGTTATTTGTAATTGTAGTCCCTAAATATTTAGTTGAATTTACAGCCTTCAGATTTGTGTGACTTATCGAGTAATCGAAATTTAGCGGATTTCTTTTAGTACTCATGTAAATATCTTCACACTTTTCTTCATTCAGTGTCAATTGCCACTTTCCGCACCACACAGACATCGTATCTTAATCATTTTACATTTCGTTTTGGTCATCTGATGAGATAACAAGACGGAAAATGACAGCATCATCTGCAAATAATCAAAGAGGGCTACTTAAATTGTCTCCTATGTCGTTAATATAGATCAGGAACAATAGAGGGCCTATAACACTTCCTTGGGGAACAACGGATATTACTTCTGTTTTATTCGATGGCTTTCCGTCTATTACTACGAACTGTGACGTTTCTGACAGGAAATCACGAATCCAGTCGCACAACTGAAGCGATATTCCATAGGCACGCAGTTTAGTTAGAAGACGCTTGTGAGGAACGATGTCGAAAGCCTTCTGGAAATCTAAAAATTTGGAATCAATTTGACATCCCCTGTCGGTAGCACTCATTACTTGATGAGTGTAAAGAGCTAGTTGTCTTTCACAAGGTCGATATTTTCTGAATCCGTGCTGAGTATCTGTCTATAAATCGTTTTCTTCGAGGTACTTCATAATGTTCGAACACAGTATATGTTCCAAAACCCTACTGCAAATGTGATATGGGCCTGTAATTCAGCGGATTACTCCTATTTCCCTTTTTGAATATTGGTGTGACCTGAGCAATTTTGCAGTCTTTAGGTACGGAACTTTCTGTGAGCGAGCGGTTGTATATAACTGCTAAATATGGAGCTATTGTATCACGATAGTCTGAAAGAAACCTGACTCGTGTACAATCTGGACCGGAGGCTTTGTCTTTATTAAGTGATTTAAGCTGTTTTGCTACATCGAGGATACCTACTTTTATGTTTCTCATCTTGGCAGTTGTTCTTGATTGGAATTCAGGAATATTTACTCAGTCTTCTTTGGTGAAGTAGTTTCGGAAAACAGTGTTTCATAACTGTGCTTTAGTGGCACTGTCATCAGTGACTTCACCGTTGTTGTCGCGCAGTGGAGGTATTGAATGGGTCTTGCCACTGGTGTGATTTATGCATGACCAGAATCTCTTTGGGTTTTCTGTCAGATTCCGAGACAGAGTTTCGTTGCGGAAAGTATTACAAGCATTGAAGTACGCTCCGTCTTTCGAACTTCTGCCAAACTTTGCCAATCTTGAGCATTTTGCGTTCTTTTAAATTTGGCATTCTTCTTTCGTTGCTTCTGCAACAGTGATCCGATCCGTTTTGTGTACTGTGGGGTATCAGTACCACCACTTATTAAGTTCTGTGGTATATATCACTCAGTTTCCGTCATTTCTACTCTTATGGAATCAGATCGAAGGAGTGGAGACTGTCTCTTAAAAAGACATTAAGAGAATTTTTATCAGCTTTTTTAAATAGATGTACTTTGCGTTTCTTTTTGATGGCTGTGGGTGTCACGGTATTCAGCCTAGCAGCAACTGCCTTGTGGTCGATAATTCCTGTATTCGTCATGATACTATTTGTCCAGGATTATTTGTTGCTAAGAGGTCAGGGATGCTTTCGCAACCATTTACGCTTCGAGTGAGCTTATGAACTAATTGTTCAAAATAACTTTCAGAGAGAGCATTCAGCACAATTTTGGAAGACGTTTTATGCCTGCCGCCGGCTTTAAACGTAAAATTTTACCAGCTTATCTAGGGTACATTGAAGTCACCACCGACTATAATTGTACGAGTGGGGTACCTATTTGAAATGAGACTCAAGTTTTTTTTAACTGTTCAGCAAGTATATCTTCTGAGTCATGGGGGGGGGGGGATTTGGTAAAATGATCCAGTTAATAGTTTAGTCCGATTGTCAAGTATAAGCTCTACCTATATTATTTCGCAGGAACTATCTAATTCTATTTCACCACAAGGTAAACTACTTCTGTATTTGATCTATCCTTTCTGAACGCTGTTAAGTCGTTTGAAAAAAATTTCAACTGAACTTATTTCTGGCTTTAGCCAGCTTTCCGTACCTATAACTATTTGAGCTTCAGTGCTTTCTATTACGGCTCGGAGCTCTGGTTCTTTCCCAACACAGCTACGACAATTTACAACCACAATACCGATCGTTTCTGCAACTACCTTGCTGTGTTTTACTCGTCCCCTTTTAGAAGGGCGTCCTTCCTGTGGTTTTCTGAGACTCTCTAACCTAAAAAACCGCCCAGTCCCTTCCACACAGCCCCCGCTACCCGTGTAGCCGCTTCCTGTGTGTAGTGGCCTCCTGACCTATTAAGCGGAACCCGGACACCCACCACCCGATGGCGCAAGTCGAGGAATCTGCAACCTACACGGTCACAGAACCGCCTGAGCGTCTGATTCAGACCCTCCACTCGGCTCTGCACCAAAGGACCGCAGTCGGTTCTGTCGACGATGCTGCAGATGGTGAGCTCCGCCTTAATCTCAAATGCAAGACTGGCAGTCTTTACCGTTTCCGCTAGCCGCCCGAAACGAGACAAAATCTCCTCCGATCCAAAGCGACACACGTCATTGGTACCGACACGGGCCACCACCTGCAGTTGGCTGCACCCTGTACTCTTCACGGCATCCGGAAGCACCCTTTCCACATCCGAAGTGACTCGTCTCGGTATGCACACGGTGTGCACACTGTCATCCTTACCCTCCTTGGCAGACATTTTCCTAAGGCCCCATTACGCGCCTAACGTTGGAGCTCCCAACTACACCGTTATGCAGAATGCCTCTCTTGCAGCGATTGCCACTGTAGTTGGTTGATCATCCCTGTGACGCTTCCATGATCACTAAATGAAGATGTAACGAAATAAGCTGCTCTTGTTTGGATCTTCTCTGTTTCCTCTATCTGGTGTGGATCACACACAGACGATCAGTATTCTAGTACACTGCTGGCCATGAAAATTGCTACATTACGAAGATGATGTGTTACAGACGCGAAATTTAATCGATATGGAGAAGATGCTGTGATATGCAAATGATTAGCTTTTCAGAGCATTCACACAAGGTTGGTGCCGGTGGCGACACCTACAACGTGCTGACATGGGGAAAGTTTCCAACTGATTTCTCACACACTAACAGTAGTTGACCGGCGTTGCCTGGTGAAATGTTGTTGTGATGCCTCGTGTAAGGAGGAGAAATGCGTACCATCACGTTTCCGACTTTGATAAAGGTCGGATTGTAGCCTATCGCGATTGCGGTTTATCGTGTAGCGACATTGCTGCTCGCGTTGGTCGAGATCCAACGACTGTTAGCAGAATATGGAATCGGTGGGTTCAGGAGGGTAATACGGAACGCCGTGCCGGATCCCAACGGTCTCGTATCACTAGCAGTCGAGATGACAGGCATCTTATCCGCATGTCTGTAACGGATCGTGCAGCCACGTCTCGATCCCTGAGTCAACAGATGGGGACGTATGCAAGACAACAACCACCTGCACGAACAGTTCGACGAAGTTTGCAGTGGAATGGACTATCAGCTCGGAGACCGTAGATGCGGTTACCCTTGACGCTGTATCACAGACAGGAGCGCCTGCGATGGCGTGCTCAACGACGAACCTCGGTGCACGAATGGCAAAACGTCATTTTTTCGGATGAATCCGGGTTCTGTTTACAGCATCATGATGGTCGCATCCGTGTTTGGAGACGGTGAACGCATATTGGAAGTGTGTATTCGTCATCGCCATAAGGCGTACCACCCGGAGTGATGGTATGGGGTGCCATTGGTTACACGTCTCGGTCACCTGTTGTTCGCATTGACGGCACTTTGAACAGTGGACGTTACATTTCAGATGTGTTACGACCCGTGGCTCTACCCTTCATTCGATCCCTGCGAAACCCTACATTTCAGCATGATAATACACGACCACATGATGCAGGTCCTGTACGGGCCTTTCTGGATACAGAAAATGTTGGACTGCTGCCCTGGGCAGCACATTCTCCAGATCTCTCACCAATTGAAAACGTCTGGTCGATGGTGGCCGAGCAACTGGCTCGTCACAATACGCCAGTCACTACTCTTGATGAACTGTGGTATCGTGTTGAAGCTGCATGGGCAGCTGTACCTGTACACTCCATCCAAGCTCTGTTTGACTCAATGCCCAGGCGTATCAAGGCCGTTATTACGGCCAGAGATGGTTTTTCTGGGTACTGATTTCTCAGGATCTATGCACCCAAATTGCGTGGAAATGTAATCACATGTCAGTTCTAGTATAATATATTTGTCCAATGAATACTCGTTTATCATCTGCATTTCTTCTTGGTGTAGCAATTTTAATGGCCAGTAGTGTATTTGTTTAATGAGTGTTTTGTAAACAACTTCCTTTCTTGCGGAACTACATTTCCTGAGGATTCTTGTAATGAATCTTGATCTGGCATCTGCCTTGCCCGCAGTTAATTGTATATGATCGTAAGATCTCAAATCTCTAGAGACTGTTCTGACACCGTTTACTGTAACATGTGTGTTTCGTTCGGTCTGAATTTGTTATACTCCGAAAATCCCTGTGGAAAGTGGCAACAAAACGACTACTCTCGTTGGTGTGTAAAATGTATGAGACTGGCGATGTACCACCAGACTTTATCAAAAACATCGTTCACACAATTTTTGTGGTAAGTTCCTATGGGACCAACGACATGTTGTCCTTAGCGTAAGTTAGTTTAAGTTAGATTAACTACTGTGTAATGCTAGGGACCGATGACCTCAGCAGTTTGGTCTCATCGATGTACAGTGTACATCTCTCTGGTGGGAAAGCAAATTTATATTCTCGCACGCAAATGATCATACAGGTGCTGAAAGGCATATTTCCAGATATTTGATGTAACTGGTTCCAAAGAGTATTCTGCAATTGCGTAAACATGCATTTATGTCTATGTATTTACGGGATATTTGTTTCTGGCCTTAATTCCCTTCTTGAAGTAGGGTCGTAGGACAGAAGTGCCTGAAAAAGCACTGTGTTGAGTGGCACCAGAGTATATAATTAGTCCATAGTGGCGGGTTACAATGTTAGTGATTCAGTTGTCATGGTCATCGCCGCTCGGGAAGCCAGTCTGTGCACCTTCTTTTTTGTCTCTGCTGGCAGTAATTGTGCTGACTTTAGAGGTTAACAGTGTTTGCAACATTCCTTCTACAGTACAGCGTTACCCCATTGACGTGTATGTGCTCCTTTTGACGGTACAGATTCAGCATTTTGATCGGGGTCGCATTGTGGGCCTTCTGGAAGCTTGACGGATCACTCACATGTTGGGCACAGTGTAATGGTGGTGTGTGGCTGCCTTCAACAGGGTCTATGAAACATTCCCGCACTTGTAGCTCAAGTTCTGGGCATCCAAGTAGTACAGACACACGTCAAGATCGATGCATTGTCCGAACAGCGGTGGACGACCGAACATCAAGGAGTAGCAGGAGGAGGAGGATGAGGAAGGAGATTAGTGTTTAACATCCAGTCGGCAATGAGGTCATTAGAGACGGAGCGCAAGCTTTCATTTGGGAAGGATGCAGAAGTAAATCGGTCGTGCCCTTTCAAAGGAATCATCCCACCATTTGTTTGAAGTGATTTATGGAAATGACGCAAAAATTAATTCAGAATGGTCGGACGTGGATTCTAACCGTCGTCCTCCCGGATTCGAGTCCAATGTGCTAGTCATTTCGCCACCTCGCTCGGTTCCATTCAGCGGGGAAATCCGGACACACGTTACACCTGCCGTGTCATCAGAGACCATTAGGGTTGGGTTGGGTTGTTTGGGGAAGGAGATCAGACAGCGAGGTCATCGGTCTCATCGGATTAGGGAAGGATGGGGAAGGAAGTCGGCCGTGCCCTTTCAAAGGAACCATCCCGGCATTTGCCTGGAGCGATTTAGGGAAATCACGGAAAACCTAAATCAGGATGGCCGGACGCGGGATTGAACCGTCGTCCTCCCGAATGCGAGTCCAGTGTGTAACCACTGAGCCACCTCGCTCAGTAGAGACCATTAGGAACCGTCTACTTGCAGCAGGATTGACATCACGTGTGTCTCTGGTCAGGCTACCACTGACACCACACTAACACCACGCATGGCTACTTTAAAATGTAAATGCCGTGTGGCTAGGGCCTCCCGTCGGGTAGACCGTTCGCCTGGTCCAAGCCTTTCTAGTTGACGCCACTTCGGCGACTTGCGTGTCGATGGGGATGAAATGGTGATGATAAGGACAACACAACACCCAGTCCCTGAGCGGAGAAAATCTCCGACCCAGCCGGGAATCGAACCCTGGCCGTTAGGTATGACATGCCATCGCGCTGACCACTCAGTACCAGGGACGGACTTGGCTACTTTGATGTCGTGAAAGAGTTGACTGGACAGTGGAATTACGCTTTCTTGTATTCAGTTCAGTGATGGGAGTAGGTTCTGCCTGTGTGCGAGTAATGGATGTACACGTGTGTGGCGTAGATGTGGTGAGCTGCCTATTCCTGAGTATATTCGTCGATGCGCAGGTGCCATTCCAGGCTGTGTGGTGTAGTGGTCATTCAGTTACAACTCGCCGTCACATCTCGTTTCTGCAGGCTAAAGTAACCAGTACCCCCTAAATTTCACAGGTTGTTAACCCAGTGCTACTGCTCTTTCTTCGACAGGAATGTTATGTGCTTTTTCAGCAGGACAATGCACGTCCACGTATGGCTGTTACGACGCAACGTGCTCTTCGTGGTGTACAACGACTACCCTTTCCAGCAAGATCAACAGATCCCTCGCCAACTGAGCACGTATGACACATATTGAAGCGGCAACTTACTCTTTATCAAGGTCTTGCAGCAGCCAGAACCTAACTGCGATAAAAGGCACAAAATGCTAGGCACAATGTACACCAGGATGCCTTTCAGCACGTTTATGATCATTTGCGTGCGAGAATACAAAATTGCGTTGCCACCAGAGAGGGTTACACTGTACATCGATGAGACCGTTTTGACACCGTTTACTGTGACATGTGTGTTTCGTTCGGTCTGAATTTTTATACTCCGAAAATCACTATGGAAATTGGCAACAAAACGACTACTCTCGTTGGCGTGTAAAATGTGTGGCGATATACCATCAGACTCTCGAAAAAACATCGTTCACACGATTTTTGTGGTAAGTTCCTATGGGACCAAACTGCTGGGGTCATCGGTCCCTAGGCTTACACACTACTTAATGTAACTTACACTAACGTACGCTAAGGACAACACACACCCATGCCCGGGGGATGACTGGAACCTCCGACGGGGGAAGATATTGTGTTACTGGATGCACCTTACTACACTCCTGGAAATGGAAAAAAGAACACATTGACACCGGTGTGTCAGACCCACCATACTTGCTCCGGACACTGCGAGAGGGCTGTACAAGCAATGATCACACGCACGGCACAGCGGACACACCAGGAACCGCGGTGTTGGCCGTCGAATGGCGCTAGCTGCGCAGCATTTGTGCACCGCCGCCGTCAGTGTCAGCCAGTTTGCCGTGGCATACGGAGCTCCATCGCAGTCTTTAACACTGGTAGCATGCCGCGACAGCGTGGACGTGAACCGCATGTGCAGTTGACGGACTTTGAGCGAGGGCGTATAGTGGGCATGCGGGAGGCCGGGTGGACGTACCGCCGAATTGCTCAACACGTGGGGCGTGAGATCTCCACAGTACATCGATGTTGTCGCCAGTGGTCGGCGGAAGGTGCACGTGCCCGTCGACCTGGGACCGGACCGCAGCGACGCACGGATGCACGCCAAGACCGTAGGATCCTACGCAGTACCGTAGGGGACCGCACCGCCACTTCCCAGCAAATTAGGGACACTGTTGCTCCTGGGGTATCGGCGAGGACCATTCGCAACCGTCTCCATGAAGCTGGGCTACGGTCCCGCACACCGTTAGGCCGTCTTCCGCTCACGCCCCAACATCGTGCAGCCCGCCTCCAGTGGTGTCGCGACAGGCGTGAATGGAGGGACGAATGGAGACGTGTCGTCTTCAGCGATGAGAGTCGCTTCTGCCTTGGTGCCAATGATGGTCGTATGCGTGTTTGGCGCCGTGCAGGTGAGCGCCACAATCAGGACTGCATACGACCGAGGCACACAGGGCCAACACCCGGCATCATGGTGTGGGGAGCGATCTCCTACAATGGCCGTACACCACTGGTGATCGCCGAGGGGACACTGAATAGTGCACGGTACATCCAAACCGTCATCGAACCCATCGTTCTACCATTCCTAGACCGGCAAGGGAACTTGCTGTTCCAACAGGACAATGCACGTCCGCATGTATCCCGTGCCACCCAACGTGCTCTAGAAGGTGTAAGTCAACTACCCTGGCCAGCAAGATCTCCGGATCTGTCCCCCATTGAGCATGTTTGGGACTGGATGAAGCGTCGTCTCACGCGGTCTGCACGTCCAGCACGAACGCTGGTCCAACTGAGGCGCCAGGTGGAAATGGCATGGCAAGCCGTTCCACAGGACTACATCCAGCATCTCTACGATCGTCTCCATGGTAGAATAGCAGCCTGCATTGCTGCGAAAGGTGGATATACACTGTACTAGTGCCGACATTGTGCATGCTCTGTTGCCTGTGTCTATGTGCCTGTGGTTCTGTCAGTGTGATCATGTGATGTATCTGACCCCAGGAATGTGTCAATAAAGTTTCCCCTTCCTGGGACAATGAATTCACGATGTTCTTATTTCAATTTCCAGGAGTGTATTTTGAGATCACAGGTGTTTTGAGATTTGCTCTGTTATTTAACTGATTTACTGATTTATTGTCTAATTTCTAAGAGCTTTAAGAAGCTATATTTCTTTGTGTCTGGCACTCTGCCATTGCTGGAGCACAGCCGGCCCTCATGGGCGATCGACCGTCGTCCAAATTCCCCGCACGGGATTTCCCCAAATCCTGTCCAGCCGTTGTCCCCGCCTCTGCTGGCGCGGGCGCGCCGCTCTCCCGAACCTGCGGCTGTCTTCCAGCGCTCCGACTCACAAACAAATGCGCCTCACCTCGCACCAGTTCCAGGCGGCCGAGTAACTCGCCTACATACGCGTCGGGTATATTCTCAGTTGGACGTGGGCCTGTCTGTTTCGTAGATGAAAGGCTGAAACTTCTGTTTCATCCGTATTTGGCGTAAGTCCCAATTTTCTAAAATATTCGTTTATTCACTCTGGGCGGATGTGAAATGCGCAGACGCCTCCGTCTGAACCAGATAGCAACGTAGAGCTATAACGCTGAAAAACTACGGAATGCAGTAACGTCCAGCAAGAACAGGCACACTCCAGGGTGTGACAAAATCAATATAGAACTGATAAAATAGCCACCAAGTATCGCAAAAATAAGAATACTCTATTAATGAATACGTGCTGGCAAAGTGGTTACATATCTGAAGAATGGAATATAGCCCAGATATGCGCAATTTAAAAGAAAGGAAACAGACACGAAATGTCACAACTACAGAGGTACTAGACTTCTGAGTTAATGTTATAAATTCTGTGATAGAATTTTAACAAAACGACTCTCGCCAATCGCTGAAAATATATTACCCGATGACCAACATGGGTTTCGAAACGGCAGATCATGCTCGGAGTGTATCTCACTTTATTGACTACGAAAAGGCGTTTGGAAAAGTAAATCGAAACAAACTGTGGGAAATTTTACGAAATGGAGGAATTCTATCTGATATTAGAAGAGCTGTACAGTACACTGAAGAGCCAGAGAAATTGGTACACCTGCCTAATATCGTGTAGAGCCCCCGCCAGCTCTCAGAAATGCCGCAACACGACGTGGCATGGAGTCAACTAATGTCTGAAGCAGTGCTGGAAGGAATTGAATCCTGCAGAACTCTCCATAAATCCGTAACAGTACGAGGGGTTGCAGATCTCTTCTGAGCAGCGAGTTGCAAGGCATCCAAGATTTGCTCAATAATGTTCATAGCTGGGGATTTGGTGGTCATTGCAAGTGTTTAAACTGGGAAGAATGTCCCTGGAGCCCACTCTGTAGCAATTCTGGAAGTGTGTGGTGTCGCACTGCTGGAATTACTCAAGCCAGGAATGCACCATTGACATGAATGGATGCAGGTGTTCAGACAGGGTGCTTACGTATGTGTCACCAGTCAGAGTCGTGTCTAGAAGTATCAGGGGTCTCATATCGCTCCAGCTGCACGCGCCTCACACTACTACAGAGCTTCCACTAGCTTGAACAGTCCCCAGCTGACATGCAGGGTCCATGGATTCAAGAGGTTGTCTCCATACCCGTACATGTCCATCCGCTCGATACAATTTGAAACGAGACTCGGCCGACTAGGCAACACGTTTCCAGACATCAACAGAACCATGTCGATGTTGACGAGCCCAGGCGAGGCGTAAGGCTTTGTGTCGTGCAGTCATCAAGGGCACACGAGTGGGCTTTCGGCTCCGAAAGCCCTTATCGATGATGTTCCGTTGAATGGTTCGTACGCGTACACTTGTTGATAGCTCAGCATTGAAATCTGCACCAATTTGCGGAAGGGTTGCACTTCTGTCACGCTGAACTATTCACTTCAGTCGACGTTCGTCCCGTTCTTTGCAGGATCTTTTACCAGCCGCAGCGATGTCGGAGATCTGATGTTTTACCGTCTACCTGATATTCACGGTACACTCGTGAAATGCTCGTACGGGAAAATCCCCACTTCATCGCTACGCCGGAGGTGCTGTGTCCCATCGCTTGACTATAACACCATGTTCAAACTCACTTAAATCTTGATAACCTGTCATTAGTACACGGTTTTTTGCTGACGATCAAGTAACTGTTAGTCTGAATTAAAGTGACTTACAGGAAGCCGTTGAAAGGTGGCTACACTGAGCCACAGCGCCAGAAATCGCGCCAGAGAGTATTGTTCCGCCGCCTCCACTGGCAGTGATTATTGAGACGCAGCGACAGGCAGTTCTTGCCGAGAAGTTGTGGTGGACACTGCTTGTTGCTGAAGTTGGAGTGAGATGGGGTAGTAGTGAGTGTTTGTTCCATGTTTTATGCAGCTATTTGATGGGAGAGATAGCAGATTTTATTCTAATGGAGACATTGTAATGATCAGAGTGCATTTCGTCAATATAAATTAAGGTAACAAACTACTTTTATTTTTCTCTCTCATTATTTCAGTGACCTAAATAATGCATCATTACAGGTTCAGTCAACAAAGCATCTGGCTTGTGTTCTTGTATTACAGTGTAATTTTGGTTTTCTTGCACAATTATAGTATTTCTAATTTTCTTTTATCACGTCAGTATAATTGGTATTTAAAAATTCTTGTCTTGTTGAAGAAGAACCGTGCCAGATGTGCGTTGAGTCATACTACCACATACAGAACAGCTACACTTGTGCTTTGTTGGTTTCGTAGGTTTTATAGTTGCTGGGGACTTAATTAACTAATTGTATTAACTGAAATTTTCATTTCATTCTTTGTGGTTGTTCTATGCAGTCAGATTGCGTACTAATACTAGTCAGGGCCAGCCGTTTACGAAACAGCGTAATCGGACATACAGCGACAGAAAATTAAAAAGTATTTGCATTGCATTCTTATATCATTATTTTAATTAAGCCCCCATGCACCGTCTTTAATTTAAGTAAAACAGCCAGAGAATACAACCTGAACGTCTCCATCACAAAGACAAATTCAATAGCATTTTTAGGACTCCATCCCATTGGAGTTGAGATTGAAACTGACAGGCAGGTCGTAGAGAAAGTCAATACATCTAAGTATTTAGTTTATGTGTGTCCATACTTTTGGCAGGAGGTCTTTGGGACGACGGCCGTTTACAATTGTGACAAAAATAAAACACCTACTGCCGTCCTTATGATTTTGTTTTATTTTGTTGCAACCAGTTTCCACGCTTCAGTGCGCCATCTTCAGCCTGTTGTTGATGCGATACGGGTTGATACGATCGCTATATATATCACATCAGTTGCCAGCGTAACTGGATACGCAGATAATGTATCAGCGCTTCAAACATCAACTGCCAATTTTGTCGCAATTTAAATATTTAGCTGACAACATTACATACAGGGTAAACAATGAAATACAAAGTAAGTTAAACCTCTTTAACTATGTCTGTGGAACTCTGAGCAGAACACTGGGAAAGAAAGTCGGCAGAAATACTCTACCAAGTTCTATAAGGCTACCGCTACACCAGCGCTGCTCTATGGGTGCGTAAACTGGACCCTTAAGAAGAGAGATGAAAATAGAATAGATGCATGTGAAATGATTTCTTAGATACATGGCTGGATATACACTGACGGATAAAAAGAGAAATGATGACATCAGAGCTGGACTGAATATGCACAACAATTCGTGCTTTGTGCTGTTACGGCTATCTTATCTCCAAATATGACATTTCGGGAAATAGGACATGTAAATATTGAACAAAAATGGGGCCAAAACGAGGCCCTGAAGAAGGCCATTCTGCAGGTTTCGGAATTTGCTTTTCCTTTCATTTAAAATTACTTAACAGCTTCTGTCGCTGAGTTTTTCAGTCATAAGCTGGAGATGTGCTTTGTAGGGGACTAGGTTGTAGAGTTTTACCAACAGACCCTCTTTCCAGACTGTGTCGTACGCACACGTTAGGTCAGTGAAAGCGGCGCCGTCTTGAACTTATTCTTGAAGTCAATTTCAATGCAAGTTTTCAGGGATAGTACTTGATCGCAGCAATGTCTTCCTGGCATAAAGCTGTTTTTTTCGATGCGCATACGCTTTCAACGTCAGGGAGGTGTCGTGTAGATAGGTCCATCCGGACCTTGTAGCTTACCCTCAGGAAAGCGATTCGTCTGTTTCTTTCAGGAAGTGCAGCATCCTTCCCTCGTTTGGCAATAGCTATAATTTTGCATTTCTTTAAAGCAGATATGGAAGTTTTTGTGTCGTTGTTACGGTGTTGTACAAATTAATGAGCCACTGGAGAGTTTTGGGGCCGGTATTCCTTATGAACTCTGGAAATATGTTGTCCGTAAAAGCCCCTTTGCGACATTTCACCTGTTGCAGGTGTAGTATCCTTTGACAGTAATTCCCCGTGTCTGGTTCTACAGTACCTAATAATTAATCGTATTTTACCGTGGACCAGTCATAGAAAATGTTTTAGCAGTGGTTAAGATGTTGCGCGCCGCCGCGCTTAACAAGGTCGTTGTTTCTTTCCACTGTTTCATCAGCTTCATGCTAAAAGGATGCAGTTACATTGCGACTGTTCTTATTTGTCCTCTGTGTATACAAGACGTAATTTAATGGAGATAACACAGCCATTTTTGTGTCGAGTGAACTGTGATATTATTCTGTTAAAAAAAGGAAAGAAATTGAAAAATATTGACGCAGTTGTTTCTTGTGAGAATTGCTACGTTTTCTAAAAATTTAATTTTGTAATTAGAAACTTATTGATTACTCATCGTCTTTTTTTTTCCTTCAAGCATTTTGAGTGAATGTGGAATAATATCATTGTCAGCTCATGGTCTGACCTATAGCGGCCTCCAACTTCTGATCAAGTTTTAAATTCTATTATTGGCTTGAAGAACGATTTGACTGTTTTAACGGCGACCACACATTGTGCACCATTAGCTGAAAACTACTCATAATACTACCGCGTACACTGCAACAGCAGTTAACATGTTCTATTTGAATTCATTGAAAACAGCATCCAAAAATAATACACGAGAAGTACATTCTAATCCAAACCATATTTTTTGAGAATTAATAAAAATGAAATTTTTATAATTTCAGACATTCTGATCGACAGTTCGAAGAGACAGGACATTGTCCGGTTCTTTGGTTTCGATAGGGTGCAAATTTGGTACCCATAATGTTTTGCTGCTTCGTAATTATTTCCTTGCGTTGGTAACTGACGTGACTTTTGCGCTTCTTATCGATCGTCGGCATTGAGAATTGTATTATTCGTTTGGATATGGCATCCGATTTGGGAGTGCTTTGTCGCGGTAGTACATCTCGAATCTAATGTTCTCAGTAAGCTGCAAACTGTTCGGCTGCTATGTGTAAAATTTATATTCTCAAGTGTTTCTTTCGATCTGGATTTTCTAACATCACAGTTTCTTTCCCACAGTTTCTTTCTCATTTTCGTTTTTTTACTAGTAACTAGTGCGACGAACCTTGAACTGTTTTTCACTTTGGGTTCTATATACCAGATGTTATCTTCTAGCTGTGTTTCAAATTGTTGTCATTTGACTTTCATACAACTCCACGAGGGGATAGGAAATGTGTGGGTTATAGGAACAGTTGTACCTATGATGGTGATAACCACTGTTTATACTGTGGTTTAGGAAAACCGTGAATGACTTCCGTATGAGCGTCGGTTCTGTTGAATGTGGTGGATATGAAAGTAAGATCTGGATTGCATCCCCTATTCCATCTCGCAGAATGGAATGTGGACATTTGTTTTGTGTCGTAGGGCAGTTCAAGGTCTTGCCTTGCACCCAATCTACTAATCTTTCTCTGTCTTCATCGCTTTCGTTGTAGCTCCAAAGGAAGTGATGGGAGTTGAAGCTTAAAGTATAAATACAAGGGTGTGGGAAAGAAAGGAGCATGTCTGTAGGCCACTTGGTGAGTGGAGACTTGCATGTATTGACAATAGTTACTTCTTCCACTTTCACAGCCAAAAGGAAAATTTCTTGGGCTGAGAGCTCTAGTATATGTAGCGATCCATACTGTGAGTGGTTAACTGAAGAGGCTTGTTTGTACCCAGGTATTTTGCCTCTGGGCTGGATTTGCTGGTGTCTGCTGTGTGGGTCTCCTGGATTGCGACACTGTCAATTTTGAGAATTACTAGAAGTTTGCCAAGTTATTTACTTGTACTACGGCTCATGCCTTTCACATTTACTGCTCTGAACAGAGCATAATTTGAAAGGCAGATTTTTTTTTTATTTGCCGTCGCGGTGTGTTCGCTAGGAGATCCTTACACAGTTTGGCGGTTCGTTGTTGCTGTTCATTTGCATGTAGCATTCTGCTACGGACGCGAACAGCTTTCCAGGATATAAGATGAACATTAAAAAAGCAAAATAACAATAGTAGAATGTAGTCGAATTAAATCAAACGTTGCTCAGGGAGTTAGATTAGGAAACGAGACAATAACAGTAGTGGATGAGTTTTACCATCTGGACAACAAAATAACTGATGATGGACGATGTAGAGAGGATATAAAAAGTGACTGGTGATGGTAAAAAAAAGCGTTTCTGAAGAAGAGAAATTTGTTAACGTCGAATATTGGTGTATTCGTCTGGAGTACAGCCTGGTATGGATGTGAAACGTGGACTATAAGCAATTCGCACAACAAGAGATTCTTTTTGAGTTTCTTTTTGACTAGTTTGTTGCTGCCCGCCATGAATTCCTCTCCTGTGCCATCCTTTTCATCTCAGAGCAACATTTGCAACCTACGTCCTCAATTATTTGTTGGAAGTATTCCAGTTTCTGTCTCCCGCTATAGGTTTCACGCTCTACAGCTCCCTCTAGTACCATCTTAACCGATGTCCTATCATCCTTTTCCTTCTTCTTGTTAGTGTTTTCCATATATTCCTTTCGTCACCAATTCTGCGGAGAAACTCCTCATTCGTTATCTTATCAGTCCACCTAATTTTCAATATTCTTTTGTAGCACCACATTTCGAATGCTTCGAGCAGGTGCTGAATAGAATTGGGGAGAGGAGTAATTTGCTGCACAAGTAGACAGAGAGGGAATCGACTGATAGGACACATTCTGAGACAACAAAGGACAATCAGTTAGGTGTTAGAGGAAGTGAGGAGCGTAAAAATTGTGGAGGGACGCCAAGCAATGAGCACAGTAAACCGATTCAAATGGATGCGAGTTGCAATAAGTATTCCGAAATGAAGAGCTTTGTGCAGGAGAGAGTCGCATGGAGAGCTGAGTCAAACAAGTCTTCAGACTGAAGATCACAACAGCAACATGGGATCTAATTATCAGTGAGTTGTTTCAGCTGGATACAGCGTTCTTGGACTCTCTTCTTCATTGAACTGACGCCATTATGAAAACTTGAGCGGTCTTCGTTATTTCCTTTCCTGGCAATTTTAAAGATTCTTGTCTCCAGCGGCAGTAGTCTCTCAGGCTGTTGTACAGCACCTCTGGACACTTCAACCAAAGAAAGACGGCTTCAGTGGGTACTGAAAGTGTCACTAACATCGATCATCGTCCCTAGTAAGTACGTAGAGTGAGTATCTGTCACTAGCGATACCACGTTATTTAAAGCGTCTTCAGTTGACTTGCCTCTTCTAAATCACTACTGGTAAGAACTCATCCCCCGTAGCCGACTATGATGTTGTAATCTTTTACATAACAGATTTTCAAACATCTTAGCAAGAACGTTCTGATTGATCTGTAAGGCCATGAAATGATGTGGAAACTCAGGAAAGCAAATAGTATTTTGTCTCAGATGCTTCGTTAGCTTGTAACCGCTTGTAATCTGCCTTAGTGGCCAACACAACTTTGTTTCACGGTTATTTAAGAATTTTGCGTCATTTCCTCGTACCGTGACGGTTCTTTATGTTTACGGCAGGCTTTCCTCTAACCCGTATCCTTTTTCCTCTCTCGGAAAGGAGGTAATTATCGGCAATGGAAGTTTAAGTGAGGTTCCGGTCTAATTCACTTCAGCGAATCGCCCCCCACCCCCCTCTCCTCCTCCCACTCCCCCGCGGGTCCCCCCACCACTTAGTCTAAGTTGCGGGTCGTTCACGTAGAGCGAGGGCGGCCGCTAATCACGCAGGCTCTCCAGGGACGGGAGAAGCTTATTAGCAGCGAGCTTCCGGATTCCGCGAAAGACCCCCAAGATGTCTCCGTAGCGCCTGTCTCCGAGGTGAGGATCCACTCTGAAATATCGCAAGTTCGGAGGTGGGGCGCCCCTACCGCATGTCTTGGCTACAGATTTTTCTGTCCGTATCTTCTTAGTCTTTGTTTACATAGTTATCTCTTTCTTTGTATTCAGCTGCTGGTCGCTCTGTGGCGTTTCTAAGCATGTACATCTCGCTTCTGCCTTCGGTATGCGGTATGTGGCGAGCATTTTCGCAATACCCCGCAAACCAACGAGTGGGTGCTGTGATGAAAACACAGGTCCCTGCAGCAGTCGTCAACCGCGCTGTTGAGTGACTTCTTATCAGCCTGAAATGATAATTAAATCAAGACCCTACGAGCGTTGATATACATCAACGGAGACAGTTGAGAATGTGTGCCCCGACCGGGATTCGAACCCGGGATCTCCTGCTTACATGGAGGGCACAGAGGATAGTGCGACTGCAAGGACTTACCCTTGTACGGTCCCCGTGAGACCCACATTCCCAGCTTAATGTCCAAACACTCCATTCGTAGTGCCCCTACACTCAGTTACTAGCTGACAATCTTACCGGGTCCCGTAAGAGTTCGGGCAATACGTGTGCATCCGCACACAAGAAGGTCAATGGCCGGTTAGCCTTAACTATATGAAGATGGTATCTGTTCTTTCGGACATGTCCGAAAGAACAGATACCATCTTCATACATCTTATCAACCTTGTTGGAAGCGTGGGATCATCTTGCAGAGAGTACATTGCAGTCCGAGGAGATCACACAGCCTACTAAGGACAATGTCGCGCCTTTTGTAACGTCCTGGGGACTTTCATAAATCGCGATGGCTTCAGTGTCTTTATTGTCTTTGAATAAATGTGTCATTTCTGTTCGTTCTATTGTGCATTTATTTCAGTTACCGTCTGTACTATACTGCAGCAGTTATTTCTATGTATGGTCCCAATTTCATCAAACTGTGCTGCTAGAACGGCAGGTTATCAAGATTTAAGTGAGTTGAACGTGGTGGTATAGGCGGCGCACGAGCGATGGAACACAGCATCTCTGAGATAGCGATGAAGTGGGGATTTTCCCGTACGACCGTTTCACGAGTGTACCGTGTCTATCAGGAATCTGGTAAAACATCAAATCTCTGACACCGCTGCGGTCGGAAAAAGATCCTGCAAGAAATGGACCAACGAAAACTGAAGAGAATCGTTCAACGTGACAGAAGTGCAACCCTGGCGGAAATTGCGGCAGATTTCAATGCGGGGCAATCAACAACTGTAAACTGTGGAACCATTCAACGAAACATCATATATATGGGCTTTCGGGGCCGAAGGCCCAGTCGTGTATCCTTGATGACAGCACGACACAAAGCTTTACGCCTCGCCTGGGCCCGTCAACACAGGTATTGGAATGTTGATGAGTGGAGCCATCTTTCTGGTATGACGAGCCTTGTTTCAAATTATATTGAGCGGATGGACGTCTACGGGTATTGAGGCAACCTTATGAATCCATGGACCCTGCGTGTCAGCAGGGGACTGTTCAAGCTGGTGGAGGCTCTGTAATGATGTGGGGCATGTGCAGTTGAAGTGATATGGGACTCCTGATACGTCCAGATACGACTCTGACCGGTGACACGTACGTAGGCCGGCCGCAGTTGCCGAGCGGTTCTAGGCGCTTCAGTCCGGAATCGCGCGACTACTGCGGTCGCAGGTTCGAATCCTGCCTCGGGCATGGATGTGTGTGATGTCCTTATGTTAGTTAGGTTCAAGTAGTTCTAAGTTCTAGGGGACTGATGACCTCAGATGTCAAGTCCCATAGTGCTCAGAGCCATTTGAACACGTTCGTAAGCGTCCTGTCGATTCCCTCCACGACTACTTCGGACATCAGTCGTGTTGTGGCACTTCTGTGTGCTCGCTCGGGCCCTACGAGTTATTAGGCGGTCGCACCAGTTTCTTTGGCTCTTCAGTGTAGTATTGATGGTGCTGAGCATTGGGCTTGAAGTAAGTATTATCGTTGGTAGGTGATGCCAGCGGCTTTCAGTTTGCAACTGTACTTCGGGAATGGCGGATGCACCGTCTTGTGATGTTTCATGTTTTCTGGTTGTGAGTTGACACTTGTTTTTAAAGTTGTGATGAGATCTAATGGCACAATTTTTTAAAGGGTGGTTATAACTCAGGACTTCTGTAATCCTTGCATACCTCTTGGTTTAGGGAGGATTATTTTATTTGGTTTCCTTGTTTTTAGCACTTGAAAATGGGATAATGTTGTCCCGAAACATGTTGTGGCAATAATCACATGATTGACAGCTGGGTTGAATATCCTCAACGTGTAACGCCTTCAAATACCACGTGCCAGATTTTCATATTCTCTCACTCACTGAGTGCAAACCGCTAGTCCTACAGAAAAAATGAGCACGATCTTTTCTAGGAAATTTAATGTAGTTAAATTTCGTACCAGGATACGTTTTCCTAGAGGCTGTAGTTTTCGAATTATTCCAGAAAAACGTACAAAAGTGACCTTCAAAAGCGTTCTTCTTGAATAACTCTAAAACTGTGGCCTCCAGCAAAAACATACCCCAATACAAAATTCAACCACATTAAATTTCCTGCAAAATAGTCCTGATAATTTTTTTCTGGAGATAGTTTGTGTGCAGGGAGCAAGAGAATCTGAAAATCCGCACATCGTTTTTGAAGGTGTTGCGGTTTGCATAAAACCCATAGACAGACGTCGCTGAGTCACCCCTGTATGCCTGGCGAGTAACGTTCACTGCTCGACACCGGAGTCCGGATATTCCGTACTAACGGCCAAGTAGACCTCATGTCCCCACAATTCTAATACACACGTTTTTCTGGGAATCATTAGGCGCTCTGACGATATATTAGTGTTTTAGTTTGGAGAATGGCCAGGTAAGCACTGATTACAAACATTTTTTTGACTGCGTGCTTTTCTTGTTCAGAATTAGTTGTGGACACTGGAACTGGCAGCAAAACGTTCGATCGTAAGTCGAATAGCAGCATGTTAGTGCACTGAGGAAACTGGTGTGTGTATTAGAGTTTATGTATGTACCTTTTCTGCAAATTTTAAATTGGTTGCTTCCTATTTTGATTTCAGTATTAATGCCTAAATAGTAGAAGGATGTGCCTCTTAATCTGCATAACTTCATTTTTCTCAGAGTTTAGTCCTACACTACTATATAAAGGATGAACATAAAAATTTCACTTTTCTGTTTTTATTTACTTATTCGCTGATTGCTCTGCACTGCAGTGTTACTTTCTTTTATGTAAACCTATTCCTACCCCAACCTCGACAATAAGTCTGAAATGTCATGAGGACTGTCACCAACATGCCAATGATACCTAAGGGCTGTAGATATGACATTAAATCAGTCATTCTCGATTGTTTCCTAAGTTAACACCTTCTTGCTCACTCTCTCATTCACATTCAGCTGCACTAGGAATGTTGTATCTCTAGTTTTTGTATACAGTAGGTAAATGTGAACCGTGTTTGGCTATAATTCCTTCACACATTGTACACGTACGTACGCTTTACATCTCACCTCCCTCACAAACCCTCCAGATCCACTCATGTGGATCAGTTGCATCAGGACTGTTACCATTCAACCTAGCAACTTCGAATATTTTGGATTCGACTTTCACCTTCAAATCCATCGTTTTTGACTATTTTTGCCTCAAATGGTTCAAATGGCTCTGAGCGCTATGGGACTTAACATCTGAGGTCATCAGTTCCCTAGACTTAGAACTACTTAAACATAACTAACCTAAGGACATCACACACATACACGCCCGAGGCAGGATTCGAACCTGGGACCGTAGCAGCAGCGCAGGTCCGGACTGAAGCGCCTGTAACCGCTCGGCCACACCGGCCGGCATTTTTGCCTCATCCCCTTCCCATTTCCACAACCCATACCGAGAAAATGGCTAGGGGGCAATTATCAAGGGAATTAAACAATGGGTAGGAAACCAAGTAATATCGGACGTTTCTCATTACTTTTACGTGTCACCTTGCATGTTCGCTGAATTGCCGTAGCCGGCAGCGGTGGTCTCGCGGTTCTAGGCGCGCAGTCCGGAACCGCGCGACTCCTACGGTCGCAGGTTCGAATCCTGCCTCGGGCATGGATGTGTGTGATGTCCTTAGGTTAGTTAGGTTTAAGTAGTTCTAAGTTCTAGGCGACTGATGACCTCAGAAGTTAAGTCGCATAGTGCTCAGAGCCATTTGAACCATTTTCTTAACAAGCAGCTGCCGATACATGTGAACTACCCTCACACATCAGGTGTTGCATTTACTCTGCACCCTTTTACGTCGGTACCGCGGGGGTATAGCACCATTTCCTCAGTATCTGAGGTGGCACATTTCCTATTTTGTTAGGACAACTAAGTCCCACGAACGACAGTAATCGGTTTGCTGTTCGAAACAGATAAACCATAATTTCTATAATTTCTATATACTGTAATTTCTGTGAAACAACTTACCTGATTTCGGAGAGTGAAAAAGCGATTGAATTCGTCTCTTTGAGAGTTTGGTTCAGTTCGAAAAAGCAAAGCTAATACCGATGTCATATTTGTCTAACTTCGAGAGGAGACTACATATCTACTATTATTTTGCAATTCATTTCGGTGAAAGCAGAATTATGATATCTTAAATGGTTCTGAATTACCCAGTATGAGAAACGAAACTACGCATTAAGATCTGAAAGTGAAAGCAACTGGAAATAGGTTAAAACTGTGCAGCAATAAGTGGCACGAACACCAGTAAAGGATGAACAACGCAAGGTTTCCGAGGTTGGCGCTGAATTGTAAACCAGACGTGGGAAGCCCAGTAAAAGGAATGGAAAGGTAATTCACGAATACGGAACAGCCCCAAGCTTAATCTTTAGAACACAGAAGAAGAATAAAATCACAGATTGCTTCAGTATATAAAACTGAGATATTATTAATGCTACAGCTACTTTTCATGTCTTCACTCATGTTTCTGTCGGAATTTAAAACATGTACTGCGGTAAATAAAGATACTTGCGGAATGAGATTTTCACTCTGCAGCGGAGTGTGCGCTGATATGAAACTTCCTGGCAGATTAAAACTGTGTGCCAGACCGAAAATCTCATTCTGGAAACATCATCGAGGCTGTTGTTAAGCCATGTCTCAGCAATATCCTTTCCTTCAGAAGTGCAAGTTCTGAATGGTTCGCAGGTGAGCTTCTGTAAAGTTTGGAAGGTAGGAGACGAGGTACTGGCAGAAGTACAGTTGTGAGGACAGGCCGTGAGTCGTGTTTGGGAAGCTCAGTTGGTAGAGCACTTGCCCGCGAAAGGCAAAGGTCCCGAGTTCCAATCTTGGTCCGGCACACAGTTTTACTCTGCCAAGAAGAATCAAAGATACTTGCGTTACCATGATTCTATAATAGCAGTGTCCCCTAAATACTACAAAACAGCTGAACCGGTTACCATTCTAGCTGCTGGTTGCGTATTTAACGGATTCATTCGGCAACAAAACTTTGATTATCATTATTTCATATAGTTATTTGAGAGAGGTCTGTCAGATCCCTCTGACATCTTTTTGCTTTTCTAAATTGTTCATTGGCTTTTTCCACTTGCTAAATGTTTGCTAATACAACCAACCACTCGGTATAGTGCATGCCATAGTTTTCTTTACGTTTACATGTTGTTAAATTATTATATGGAGCCACACTCCTCATTTCTTTAATGACGTGATCTGACAACGGACGATAAAGAGATAGATTAATGAATTGAAGATGGGAAGATGCTGATGTGTGTCTCACTACTTGCACTTTCACCAATACATCCGTCTACTGCAATTAAAAATGAGTTACGTTTTTGTATGTCCATCCTTCTGACTGGATGTCTTGGGGACTATGGCCGTTCACTTCTGTAAGAAAATGAAGCGCCTGCAGCCCTCTTTATGATCTTACACAACTGGCCATTAAAATTGCTACAACAAAAAGAAATGCAGATGATAAACGGGTATTCATTGGGCAAATATATTATACTAGAACTGACATGTGATTACATTTTCTCGCAATTTTGGTGCATAGATCCTGAGAAATCAGTACCCAGGACAACCACCTCTGGCCGTAATAACAGCCTTGGTACGCCTGGGCATTGAGTCAAACAGAGCTTGGATGGCGTTTAGAGGTACAGCTGCCAATGCAGCTTCAACACGATACCACAGTTCGTCAAGAGCAGTGATGGCGTATTGCGACGAGCCAGTTGCTCGGCCATCATTGACCAGACGTTTGCAATAGGTGAGATATCTGGAGAATGTGCTGGCCAGGACATTTTCTGTATCCAGAAAGGCCCGTACCGGACCTGCAACATGCGGTCCTGCATTATCCTGCTGAAATGTAGGGTTTCGCAGGGATCGAATGAAGGGTAGAGCCACGGGTCGTAACACATCTGAAATGTAGCGTCTACTGTTCAAAGTACCGTCAATGCGAACAAGAGGTGACCGAGACGTGCAACCAATGGCACCCCCTACCATCACGCCGGGTAATACGCCAGTATGGCGATGTCGAAAACACACTTCCAATGTGCGTTCACCGCGATGTCGCCAAACACGGATGCGACCATCATGATGCTGTAAACAGAACCTGGATTCATCTAAAAAAATGACTTTTTGCCATTCGCGCACCCAGGATCGTCGTTGAGTACGTCATCACAGGCGCTCCTGTCTCTGATGCAGTGTCAAGGGTAACGGCAGCCGTGGTCTCCGAGCTGATAGTCCATGCTGCGGCAAACGTCGTCACACTGTTCGTGCAGATGGTTGTTGTCTTGCACGTCCCCATCTGTTGACTCAGGGGTCGAGACGTGGCTGCACGATCCGTTACAGCCATGCGAATAAGATGGCTGTCATCTCGACTGATAGTGATACGAGGCCGTTGGGATCCAGCACGGCGTTCCGTATTACCCTCCTGAACCCGCCGATTCCATATTATGGCCGGCCGTGGTGGCCATGCGGTTCTAGGCGCTGTAGTCCGGAACCGCGCGACTGCTACGGTCGCAGGTTCGAATCCTGCCTCGGGCATGGATGTGTGTGATGTCCTTAGGTTAGTTAGGTTTAAGTAGTTCTAAGTTCTAGGGGACTGATGACCTCAGATGTTAAGTCCCGTAGTGCTCAGAGCCATTTGAACCATTTAAACCATCCATATTCTGCTAACAATCATTGGGTCACGACCAACGCGAGCAGCAATGTCGCGATACGATAAACCGCAATCGCGATAGGCTACAATCCGAACTTTATCAAAATCGGAAACGTGATGGTACGTATTTCTCGTCCTTAACACGAGGCATGACAACAACGTTTCACCAGGCAACGCTGGTCAAGTGCTGTTTGTGTATGAGAAGTCGGTTGGAAACTTTCCTCATGTCAGCACGTACTAGGTGTCGCCACCGGCGCCAACTTTGTGTGAATGCTCTGAAAAACTACTCATTTGCATATCACAGCATCTGCTTCCTGTCGGTTAAATTTCGCGTCTGTAGCACGTCATCTTCGTGGTGTAGCAATTTTAATGGCCAGTAGTGTGTAAGTGTGGTTTCCGCCAGCAATTTCAGTGTGAACAGAGCAGAAAAAATTGTAGCCACGTTCGTAATTAGCGCATTTTGACAAAATCAAGATACACAATTTGATACTCTTCTTAACTGGTCGAGGAATAAGCAATCAGATCTTACTGAAATGCATTTTTTCGTTCGTTTGAGGTACTGTTCGGACAACAGAGTTTCCATACACGTTCACTCACCCTTTATGGCTAGGTAACCCTCTTTCGCTTGCTCTAACAGTGCAACACTTTCACGTAAGGCATTCAAAAGAGGCACTGCCCAGAACGGTCACTTTACGGGCCCGGAAGGATTTCGTCGTGGTAGGTTCTCGCCGGTATGCACCGGACTGGACACTTCTTTGATTAATGGTGGAGACACACCCGTTGCACATTCGGTGGCTCCAGTCCAGAAACGACCTTTCAGAAACTAATGCCCCTTTACCCCCCAAGGTGACACTGGTGCCAGTCGAAAGTTGACAGCCCGTCGATTAAGTCGGAAGTTATGCCCCGTCAGTCACACCGACATTAAAGGTGTTTACGAAAACTATGGGAGGAGTTAAGATACTTTCGAAAAATAAGCAGAATGGTAGGGGTAGGAACGGGTATGTTCTAATGTCACATAGGCCAACGCCAAGATTAGAACTATCATTGGCCGCTAAGGCTTGTCCTGGACCTTTCTGAAACTCGTAAGACGAGAGGAGAGCAGTCATGCGGTAAATTTTCCCTCATCTGATAGGTGATATCAATAAGCACAAGCTCTGGTTGGCTGACGCGTAGTTTTGGCGGAATTATTGGTGTTGAGACGTCAGAGTTAGAGAGACGAAAAAGTACATAGAACATTCGATTTTGGACAGCAGCGCAGAAAACTTTCTTTTCTGGAGGGCAGTGGATCCTGATTCGGAGAGTGACGCAGAACAGCGGTTTCCTGTCTCTGGGATCGATAGAGGGCAACTGGTCTTCGTTCGAGTTCTGAGGCGGCAGCCAGGATGTGTATTCTCGTTGCAGTGCTAGGATTTAATTGAGGTTAGCGTCGTGTAAAGTTTAGGAACCTTGCGATAAGTTAGAGTAGTGTCATAGCTGTAGTCACCTTTCCTAATTTTTCCTTTCAATTCCTTAGCGATTCAGGACTCAGAGTTATTTACAGTGCGGCTTATCACGACTTTCTTGTAGACTCGGTTGGTGCAAGTGTTAATTCTGTCGAATGTCTAACCTGTTCTTAACATCATGCCTAACGAAATTACACTGAAGAGCCAAAGAAACTGGTACACCTGCCTAACATGGTGTAGGATCGACGGGAACACGCGGAAGTGCTGCAACACGACGTGGCATGGACTCGACTAATGTCTGAAGTAGTGATGGAGGAAATTGTCACAATGAACCCCGAAGGTCTCTCCATAAATCCGTAAGAGTACGAAGGGGTGGAGATCTTTTCTGGCAGCACGTTGCAAAGCATCCCAGATATGCTCAATAATGTTCATTTTTGGGGTGTTTCGTGACCAGCGGACGTGTTTAAACTCAGAAGAGTGTTCCTGAAGCCACTCTGTAGCATTTCTGGAAACGTGGGGTGTCGCATTTTCCTGATGGAATTTCCCAAGTCCGTCGGAATGTACAATGGACCTGAATGGATGCTTACGTACGTGTCACCTGTCAGAGTCTTATCTAGACGTATCAGGGGTCCAATATCACTCCCACTGCACACGCCCTACACAATTACAGAGACTCCACCAGCTTGAAGAGTCCCCTGCTGACATGCAGGGTCCATGGATTCATGAGCTTGCCTCCATACCCGTATACGTCCATCCACTCGATACAATTTGAAACGAGACTCGTCCGACCAGGCAACATGTTTACAGTCATCAACAGTCCAAAGTCATTGTTGACTGGCCTTGGCGAGGCATAAAGCTTTGTGTCGTGCAGTTATCAAGGGTACACGAGTGGGCTCCCGTCTCCAAAAGCCCATATCGACGCCGGCCACAGCGATGTCGGAGATTTGATGTTTTGACGAATTCTTGATATTCACGGTCACTCGTGAAATAGTCGTACGGGAAAACCCACACTTCAGTGCTACCTCGGAGATACTATATGCAGGTGCTGTGTCCCATCCTTCGTTTGCCGACTGTACTACCACGTTCAAACTCACTTAAATCTTGATAACTTGCCACTGTAGCAGCAGTAACCAATCTAACAGCTGCATCAGACAGTAGTCTTATGTAGGCGTTGCCGACAGCAGCACCGTATTCTGGCTGTTTACATATCTCTGTATTCAAATTCGCATGACTATGCAAGTGTCTTTGGCGCTCAGTGTATTTCTGTCGCACCATTTATATTCGAGCCACTAGCGATCTCTGGAAGCAAAGACATTTTTACACTGTGTTTCCCAGTACCTTGCGGACCACCATGCAAGCATAACTGTAACAGAGACAGTTCAGTACTTAACGTATTTCTTATTATTTTTGAACGAAGACTTTCATCACGTTTAGTTGTTATTGTCATGTGTGTATCTCTTGGTAAAATAAATGTACAGTAATCTACTCTCTCGGGATATAATTTCAGGAACTAGTTAACGCCATGAAACTTGAATACAGATTAACCAAGGTCATCAGCCTTACTTATATATGTGAGGGACATTGTTCCTCATGACCGCTGCGTGGTGTAAATCTTCTTTTTAAATCAGATAGCTCGCGATTTGCCTTCGGGCTACAGGCTATATATTTCCTCACTCTTGTATTAGCCAGTGATACTCAGGCATCTTTTATTAAAGTGTTAGTAGAATCAATATTGGAAGCTAAACTTCGTTTAGTTCCTCTTCACATTTTCGTTAATAATACTACTCAACAGCCATTTTGCATCTGGGATGAAATATATCAGTTACTACGTATCTCGGTGTGGAGAATCCGAATCTACCTTCCAAAATGTTCTGGCACGTGAGATTTTTAAGTTTTCAGGGATTTTATTGTTTATTTTCCGTATTTCGATATTTATTGTTCTTTTGTTTGAATGTATAATTTGTTTTGTAGAGCCATGCTAGAAGACCTACAAATCTTCAGTACTTGACATGTGTGATAAAGAATGGAAAACAAAAGAAGAGAATTGTTGTCACGTTTTTCGATTACCAAAGAAGAGTTCAGCTGAAAATACGGGTATGTTGTGAACATATTTATGCCTTCCGTTGGCTTCATGTCCATCTGTACATTTTAAATACTACTGAATTTTAAAGTCCTGAATATGTATTTATTGTGTGGTGTCACCGCCAGACACCACACTTGCTAGGTGGTAGCTTTAAATCGGCCGCGGTCCATTAGTACATGTCGGACCCGCGTGTCGCCACTGTCAGTACTTGCAGACCTAGCGCCACCACATGGCAGGTCTAGAAAGGCGGACTAGCACTCGCCCCAGTTGTACGGACGACATTGCTAGCGACTAGACGTACGAAGCCTTCCTCTCATTTGCCGAGAGACAGTTAGAATAGCCTTCAGCTAAGTCCATAGCTACGACCTAGCAAGGCGCAGTTAACCATATCTGGAGAGAGTCTTACTTGTATTCACCATAAACGATGTATACCAAAAGGATGGATTAAAGTTAAGTATTCCCAAAGCAACGTACTTTTCTTATTAGCATTCATTGACCATCCTGTTTCAGACTTCACGATATTCTGGGTGAGCTGATAGCGTGCCTATTCGGCCCTTCTAAATAACACTGTGTCGGCACTTCTGTCGACACATAACATATTGTTTGTTTTAATTCTGTCAACGTTCACCAGTAATGTTTTTGATTCTGCTGTGTATCTGGGAAATATGACGTGATACAGAAAAACTGATTTTATCAGTGAATTCAACAACCCAAAATAAAGTAAATTCTCTCATTTAAAAAACAGACACAGAAAAAAGTTTAAATTTGTTGACTTGTGTCATAAACTAATAGACGCTACTATTTAACTCGCGCTGCGGGGGTACTTGCTTCGCCCCGTAGTCTCCTCTCTTTTAAATCTAATAACTTTCATTCTAAACGAATTTAAAAATGTAAAACGAAGGAAGGAAACTTTATAGCTTACTAATTTTTGCTGCTCATGCAGCAAAACTTCAGCATCAAGCATGACGTTTTAATTTATCACTTGTGTACATCTAACTCTGTTTGCAATAAATTTTGAAGACACTATCGGTACATACGAGATAGAATGTAATACACACTGAGACGCATGAAACCAGCTTTTACTTAAAATGGAGCGCAAATTACACGGTATATCCTCATCCAGTCATGTTGACTGGAATACTCTCTTTCAAATTCTAAAGGTGGCAGGGGTAAAATACAGGGAGCGAAAGGCTATTTACAATTTGTACAGAAACCAGATGGCAGTTATAAGAGTCGAGGGACATGAAAGGGAAGCAGCGGTTGGGAAGGGAGTGAGAAAGGGTTGTAGCCTCTCCCCGATGTTATTCAATCTGTATATTCAGCAAACAGTAAAGGAAACAAAAGAAAAATTCGGAGTAGGTATTAAAATCCATGGAGAAGAAATAAAAACTTTGAGGTTCGCCGATGACATTGTAATTCTATCAGAGACAGCAAAGGACTTGGAAGAGCGCTTGAACGGAATGGACAGTGTCTTGAAAGGAGGGTATAAGATGAACATCAACAAAAGCAAAACGAGGATAATGGAATGTGGTCGAATTAAGACGAGTGATTCTGAGGGAATTAGATTAGGAAATGAGACACTTAAAGTAATAAAGGAGTTTTGTTATTTGGGGAGCAAAATAACTGATGATGGTCGAAGTAGAGAGGATATAAAATGTCGACTGGCAATGGCAAGGAAAGCGTTTCTGAAGAAGAGAAATTTGTTAACATCGAGTATAGATTTAAGTATCAGGAAGTCGTTTCTGAAAGTATTTGTATGGAGTGTAGCCATGTATGGAAGTGAAACATGGACGACAAATAGTTTGGACAAGAAGAGAATAGAAGCTTTCGAAATGTGGTGCTACAGAAGAATGCTGAAGATTAGATGGGTAGATCACGTAACTAATGAGGAGGTATTGAACAGAATTGGGGTGAAGAGGAGTTTGTGGCACAACTTGACAAGAAGAAGGGACTGGTTGGTAGGACATGTTCTGAGGCATCAAGGGATGACAAATTTAGCATTGGAGGGCAGCGTGGAGGGTAAAAATCATAGAGGGAGACCAAGAGATGAATACATTAAGCAGATTCAGAAGGATGTAGGTTGCAGTAAGTACTGGGAGATGAAGAAGCTTGCACAGGATAGAGTAGCATGGAAAGCTGCATCAAACCAGTCTCAGGACTGAAGACCACAACAACAACAACAACATCCTCATCCACTGTTTGATAATCACAGTACTTAGTGACTTCCAACAAACTCTAAGTATAATTTCAGACATTTAATGAACATTGTGATAATGCGAAACTAACAAAACCAACATAATTAGGGCCTTGCGAGATCAACAATAAAGTTTTTAAATGCTTTATGTCAAATACTTAACACGTAAACATATTTGTAAAGTAATCAGACGTTTTAAACTATTTCCTCTATGGGAATAGTATTATTTGAAGAATAGAAGGAAGAGGGATGGATGCGGGGGTTTTATAGGAATCGGTCCCCGTTCCTACTACCTACTGCTGTATAACACAGCCAATGTTTCGTCACCGTTTTGGAAAGCACAATAGTTACTTCTATCGTTCGCGACAGAGTAGTGTGTTTCTGGTTACTTTTTTGATTACTGTTTCTTGGTCTCTAAGGGGACTACACAAGTGATAACGGACAGTCCTATTACTTTCTCTCTTATCAGATGTTCACAGCAAGATGCTCTAAATCGACAATCTTCCCATCGTGGAATGAATGCGAATCTCACATATTACTGAGATAAAGCGCCTACGTAACCATGAAGTTGTTCAAAAAAGGTGAAGAGTTAAGAATGGAGATGGCATCGTAAAGACTGGCGTCAATCGGCTTTCTGAGCGCTTTGTACGCTCCTATTGGAAATAATTACCAGAACCTTGATTTCTTTTCATAAGATCTGATCTCTTGATCTCTATTGCTATCTTATCTAATGATGAACTGTGCCTCTCAAGCTTCTGAAATGCGAGCTAAGGTCAGGCGAAAGTCATGGCCCAAATGGCTCCATTAAAAGTATACGGCAGGAAATGGATTGCGAAAGCGGATATCACTCTTACTTGGACCGTATTCCTTCATTATTGATGTAGAATTGTTTTAAAAGAAATCTGTTTTTTTTTTTATATATCTAGCGATGAACAAAATTAGCTTTCTGATTGAGCCGCTGTATTTGCCAACTATTTTAGGATGAAAATAGCTGGCAGATTAAAACTGTGTGCGGGGCAGGGTCTACAGTACGCCACCTCGCCTTTCGCGAACAATGCTTTTGCTTACTGAGAAATCCATGCTGCTTGTGCCTGAATTATTCGGTCCGAAAGTGCACTGCCCACGGAAGGCAATGTTTGAATCGACTTGCCATCTGACTGATAGTTTTAAATCTGCCAGGAAGAACGAAATTACGGCCTGGTATTTTAAGACGATGTGATTTGTCGTCACATATTTCTTCGTACATTGAAACAGAAGAAGTACACTCTTATTTTGTTTGTCTTGGGCAGTTTAGGCTAAAGTTGACTGTATCGGAGTTACTGTGTGACTTCGCTTGTTAAAATCAATCACTGTACCGTCAGTGATTGTGTGGCGAGCCTTCTTCGTCTCCCTCAGAGGCGCATTTGTATTGATAGGAAGTCTTTAGTCTGGGCCGGCCAGAGTGGCCGTGCGGTTCTAGGCGCTACAGTCTGGAGCCGAGCGACCGCTACGGTCGCAGGTTCGAATCCTGCCTCGGACATGGATGTGTGTGATGTCCTTAGGTTAGTTAGGTTTAATTAGTTCTAAGTTCTAGGGGACTGATGACCTCAGAAGTTAAGTCGGATAGTGCTCAGAGCCATCTTTAGTCTGGAACAACCAGACCAGGACAATTTGTTTCGGGCTATACTCGCGACATTATCATCACCACGACGGGACGTCGAAGCAACCAGCCATCGCTTCCGGTACGCCAGATCGTGTGCTTGCAGTTAAGAAGACAGCTTGGTAATGTATGTCCGCAGCACCAGCAGACTAGGGAAGTTGCACTGTGATAATCAGAGCTGAGCAGAGCGCGCCTGTTCGTCTTTTCTAACTTTGTTCTGTCTTGGGTGTTCATTGTCTGAGTTATCACTACCGTAGCAGCAATTAATGTTGAGTTGGCTGGGTGTTTCTCTTAAGATTTGAGTTGCAAGGAATTGGCTCCACATACCACTTCGTCATAAATGTCACAATCTAGTTTATGGACAACTTCACCTTCACAGCATTTATGTGAGTATCCAATTTGATCCAATTTGATGTATTGTAAATGTTTCATATGTTTTGTTTATGATTTTGAGTTTAGTCATAATAAATCAAATTGTTATTTTGGACAGAACTTTCATTCTGTTAATCGGTAGAGCAACCCTTTCATTTCTCACTACGTTACTGAAACTTTCCTTTATTTAATTAATGTCTAACAAATTAAATTATTGCAGGTGCCAAACTCTTTTCTACTCCACGTGCGGGGTCGATTACAGTCAGTTCGCGTTTCTTCTTAATCCATGTGCAACAGCAAAAGTAGGAGTTAGAAAAGGGGGGGCTTAGAGCAACATTTCCATATGAAGATTCGAGAAGAATTTAGTGTTAAATACACTGCTAGCCCCAGCACCTCGCAAAGTTATACTCACAGCTGAAGGCCTTATTAACAAGAAATTCAAATTATTTGTCGGCTAAAGGCGCCAATAGTAATAATTCAAAATTAATTTTTTTTAAAAAAAGGAAGTAAACCTGGGAAAGCCGTTCAACTTCGTAAGCGATGAGACAGGCAGCCAAGAGTTGTATTCGCTTAACCGGATGGCAACTCAAACTAGTGACAGTTTAAATGCAGACCAACACACTTGCAAAATCTACCCAAGTCTGATGACCAATACAGCGATGGAATAACCCAGGCTAGGTTGAACCGGCAGACAGCACTGCGTCTTCAGAATCGGGTGTTTAGAACATCCAGAAGCAGAAGGAACCACTACGACGAAAGTAGTCCAAAAGAAAGAAAATACCCGAACCACAGTCAAGAAGGCTGTCGAACTACATGCCTTACCGGACAGCAGTGGCAAGGTGAGGAACACTGCATCGAAAATACGCTAACCTCCAGGTCAGGTAACTGGGGCGTTAGCGGCCACTAGTCAGAAAAATACCGTTGGTTCAACTTCATCAATAAACTCAAGGAATTCAATGATTAATAATAAGAAGTGGAGGACAACTAAGTAATTTCGCCAACTCCAAACACTCCACTCGTTGCTCTTTGTTTCAGTGGTCCTGCGAGCAGCAATGCGTGAACAAACGGTGTGATCTCAAAATAGTGGATGTTTCACTACTGGGTTAATGTTTATTCAACTCGAACGTCCTGGGTCCGGTGGAGAACGATGTTGTCGCCCTCGCAACGACAGACCCTCGATCCGGCAATGCCTGAGTGCCCCCAGCGGTCCTGGCATGTCCTCGTGTTGCCGGACCTCACTGGTGCTCCATCCCAACTGAACTGCGACACACTCTGACCTGGAAAACACTTGACGTCCTTCCCAAGATAGTACCAAAGTACTAGATATCGATAACCGTTGCTGGCACCACTTGTGGACAAACAGTGCTAGCAATCGTAGGGGCGCCAGTAAACACAAGAAGAAAACGAGACGCCACTATCCCTGTTACACGATGCCAGTCTACCAACGGCACCAACGCGAGCCGCAACACAGCCTACTCACTTGCAACGTCACTGTGACTCTGTACTCCCTCCCTGTGTGCGTCTTTTCAGGGATGCATTCAGCTCTTCCTTTATTTTCATGGATGACAGTGTGCGACCGCATCAAACAGAGCAGATGAAGGAGGAACTCTAGTAGCGAGAGGATATTCGGACTTTCCTGCCCGTCCCTCAGACTTAAATCCCATCGAGCACGTGTGAAATTCGTTGGGGAGATCACGCACGTTGTTAAGAACTGTGTCCCACTTTTTACAATGTCCAGGGTGTGGAGAAGCAAGCGCTGTACCTGCATCTGTCACTGAGCCAAGGTCAAGCAGGGAGCACCTAACGTGTGTCCGCACAGCTCGGACACAGGATTGCACAACTATGCAAAGCAAACTTAAATGTTTAAACAATGTTACAAGACTGTGCTGGATTATATAAATCTACGCCAGCCTTGCGTATTTTGTGTACAGCATGATCCACTGATCGGTTTCCACAAAAGAAAAAATAGTTTTTACAAAATTTCAAAAGCATAAAATACACTCCTGGAAATGGAAAAAAAGAACACATTGACACCGGTGTGTCAGACCCACCATACTTGCTCCGGACACTGCGAGAGGGCTGTACAAGCAATGATCACACGCACGGCACAGCGGACACACCAGGAACCGCGGTGTTGGCCGTCGAATGGCGCTAGCTGCGCAGCATTTGTGCACCGCCGCCGTCAGTGTCAGCCAGTTTGCCGTGGCATACGGAGCTCCATCGCAGTCTTTAACACTGGTAGCATGCCGCGACAGCGTGGACGTGAACCGTATGTGCAGTTGACGGACTTTGAGCGAGGGCGTATAGTGGGCATGCGGGAGGCCGGGTGGACGTACCGCCGAATTGCTCAACACGTGGGGCGTGAGGTCTCCACAGTACATCGATGTTGTCGCCAGT